>NC_056626.2:247404558-248046225 GCF_002870075.4 Lactuca sativa | reverse complement strand
GAATCAAATTGGAACAATGATTAACTTAATCGAATAAATTGCTTAGATTAATTAGAGGATTTTCGATATTCAATGTTCCCAATCTAGAGATATGTCAATAGCGTGATTTGAGAATTCAAACGCCATAAAGGAACGATCAGCAAACAAAGATTTTGACTTACAGATCGTACGATTTAAACAATTAAGTAGGCTAAACGATGAATAGTAAACAAACACAATGAGCCAAAGGATGGAACGAATAAATATTAAAAAATATCGGCTCAAGAACAATTTAAGGAACGACTCAATGGACTAAAACAATGGAATAGAGCTGCCGACATCAAACTAATAACCAGACCAAAATAAATATGAACAGAAAAATGAATTGGATTGAAATAACATCATATGAACATTAGAAAATACCATATATTTTCATGAACAGTAGCTTGAACAAAATTCTTGATTCCATACCGTCAAAACACCAAAATCTTCAATAACTTGTGCAGAAAATCATCAAATCAAGAACCGATACTTTAAAAATCAATAGATCTTCAAAAACCCGCTCTGATACCACTTGTTAGGAATAAAACCCTAATTGAGATTTGATGAACAAGATGCGGAAAATAAGAACAAACACAAGTATGAAGATTATGTCGAATGATCACTCGATTTATTCATAACAAGAGGAATAAATTACACTTTCAGCATAGACTAAAGAATCTAACACTACATAAGAAACCTCACGTGGCGGCTACATTTTGCCTCACTCTTAACCCTAATTATGAACAATACATGACTATTTATAGGGAAAAGACAAGTCTTGGGCTTTTAACCTACACTTCATCAAGGGGCCCATTGCCATCATCCATGGAGTGCTTTGAAACCCTACAATCTTCTCCTCAAAGTATGGAATGGTTGAAAATGCTTTAAATTCCAAAACAAGCATCTGGCAAATAAAAAGATCTTGTAATGAGGAATAGATGAAGCAATCCACGAATCTTGATTCTTCAATAGTCTTCAAACACGGGCTCTAGGATATATAAATCAAGCACTGAAGTAATGTCTTTAAACTTCATTTTCGAATGTAATCCCAAAAAATAATCTTCATGAAAACCAAACCCGGCATCAAAACCCATTTTAGAACAAAGAAACCAAGTCACTTCTTGTCTTTGAAGAGCTCCCCCTCCAAGTCACAATGATCTTCAAATAAGCTAATGATATAAGCCACCAAAAATTATCATGTAACAAACCAAATTTTAAGATTCGTAACGCCAGTTAATCGAGAAAATACTAGAAGTCGGAGATATAACAAGTCCTTAGTCGTGCTCGATGAAGAACTTCTACTGTAAAGGATACTTCTCTCTAAAAGCTTTAGTAAAGCTCGATGAAGAACTTCCAATGTAAAAGCTACCTTCATAATTCTACCACAAGCTTTATAAAAAATCTTCAAATTTGGAAAGTCACAAATCCAATTTTGAATGGCCATACCAAATTCTCCCCTGATTTATAATCGAAAACGTGATTATAAAACTTCAAATGGTCATGAGAATGATCTTTAATGGACAAAAAATTAATGTGCTCCCCCGCGACAAAATGATCTATACAATGAAGTATAAAATCCGAAAAAGTCATGAAATTTTGACATTATCACGAAAAACGACTTTCCGAACCGCCAAGACTTGATGGAATCTTTAATTTTTCTGTTCACAAAAAGATATGTGCGTTAAAAAATCCAAAAATGTTCACCAACCCTTACATTTGTAAACTTTTCGAAAAATGGGTTGAAACTGTCACAATGCTAAAAGTCAAGGACTAAATTAATAATTTTGCATCATACTCCCCTTCTTTTGTAACAATTTCTGGAAATGGACCAAAATCGCCAAGCTGTGAAAAAAATAGGGACCAAAAGTGTCAAATAGTTGAAGCTGGAGGGACAAAAATGAAACTTGAGTTATCTTCTTCCCCATTTAATATCTGATAAACAAAAACGCATCATAACTCGTAATCGTGAACTCTGAATGCAACTTGATCAATCGTATATTCCGAGCACATAGTTCCCCCAAGCATCACACTCCGATTCCGAATCCAACAATTCTAGTGCCAATTGCGAATCAATGTCAACCCCGAATCCAAGTATCAAACAAAGATTCCAATCACCGAACAACCCGTCGATCCTAGCACACAGTTCGCTTTCTGACGTTTGTGTCTACTAGGACTCCGAATCAAAGTTCAAAAGTGCGAATCTGAGACATTCATAGTCGATTGCAAGCCAGATCACCGCAACGAACATGAGATAAATTGTTACAGTCTCGGTGCGAAACCCAGTCAATAGGTTCGCCTTCGGTCCTCCCTCCGTTCGCTCTAACCATTAACAAGCGAAACCAAGTTCGTTGTTCCAGGTTCGGTCCTAATTCATCGATTATACCCAATAGTGAATGTTTACAGGAAGGACTTTCAAGGCAATTTTGACTTTTCTATTTGACCGGCGTTCATCCCAATTGAGTCCCGAAATCATTCATTCCGATCAACACCAAACACGATTCAAGATCCGACTTTGACCCCTTTATCTCCTTAGTTCCGATTTCTGTTCCAACGAAGTGATTTTATGTTTCCGATTTCAACTTTAAACCTTCTGATCTGATATTTACTTTCGATTTTCACTTTTGCTTCGGTAATCATTGAGACCATCGAAAATTAGTTCTCGACAATCGCCTAGTTGATTTTCAGATCAAACAACCATCAAATGTTCTTCGGTTACATAAGTTGATTTTGACTTTCATACTTTGACCAACTGTTCGTCAATTGTACATCACAGAACTCCAAAAATTGCATTCGACAATCATACAATCGAGATGAGGAACAGATTAAGCAAATCAAATCAAACGACACAATCAGATAACAAAATCAAAATCGATTTTGCGAATGATACGATTCTTACATCTCAAATCAAATTGGAACAATCATTAACTCAATCGAATAAATCGTTTAGATTAATTAGAGGATTTTCGATATTCAATGTTCCCAATGTAGAGATATGTCGACAGCGTGATTTGAGAATTCAAATGCCATAAAGGAACGATCAGCAAACAAAGATTTTGACTTACAGATCGTACGGTTTAAACAATTAAGTAGGCTAAACGATGAATAGTAAACAAACACAATGAGCCAAAGGATGGAACGAATAAACTGTAAAAAAAATTGGCTCAAGAACAATTTAAGGAACGACTCAATGGACTAAAACAATGGAATAGAGCTGCCGACATCAAACTAATGACCAGACCAAAAAAAAATATGAACAGAAAAAGGAATTGGATTGAAATAACATCATATGAACATTAGAAAATACCATATATTTTCATGAACAGTAGCTTGAACAAAATTCTTGATTCCATACCGTCAAAACACCAAAATCTTCAATAACTTGTGCAGAAAATCATCAAATCAAGAACCGATACTTTAAAAATCAATAGATCTTCAAAAACCCGCTCTGATACCACTTGTTAGGAATAAAACCCTAATTGAGATTTGATGAACAAGATGCGGAAAATAAGAACAAACACAAATATGAAGATTATGTCGAATGATCACTCGATTTATTCATAACAAGAGGAATAAATTACACTTTCAGCATAGACTAAAGAATCTAATGCTACATAAGAAACGTCACGTGGCGGCTACATTTTGCCTCACTCTTAACCCTAATTATGAACAATACATGACTATTTATAGGGAAAAGACAAGTCTTGGGCTTTTAACCTATACTTCATCAAGGAGCCCATTGACAACATCCATGGAGTGCTTTGAAACCCTACAATGTCTAATGGTCACATCTGGATCATCAACCAAAAGTGCGAGTGAGGAACCGAACCTGACAGAAGACAAGTGTTTTGCAGCCAAGCCGGTGAGTGAGAAGATAAACGACTGCGATCGACTGATCAAAAAGGTATAATCCATCCTTGAATCACTTAATGTTCCATTAACAAATTATGAAGATGAACTAAAATAATTAAAATTCAAAATTTCTAACTTAAGTGGTAGTCTCTTGCAAACTCGCTTAGAGAATTCTAACCTAACTGACCAACTCCATAGGGTGTCTTCAAAAAGTGAGGAGAGAAGGATGTGGATTGAGCTGAAGGAGGCGGAATTAAATAAAGCTAGGGATGAAAGTATTTATTTACAAAGAGACAATTTAAAGTTTTTAAAACAAAGGAATGTTTTTTATTTAATTTCAAAGCGTTTATATAATAATATTGCTCAATTGCATTTAAGTTGTTAGATTGGGAAGAAGATTCATAAAATGATCTTACCATTCCTTGAATATAAGGAGGATGAGGTCATTGCTGAGTGTGAATCAATAATGTCATCAGAAGAGACATCCATGTCTTACCATATTGGACTAGACAAGATAGAAACCTTCATAGATTCTAAGGAACATAAATGCATGCTCAAAAATCTTTTGGATGAAAATGACAGGTTAAAAATTTAGTCTGAAACCATTCAATCTTTTGACTCGTCAAACGCCAAATTAATTTCTAAAAATAAAATAAACTTAGATAATGCGTCTGAATTTGATGAAGAAAGTGAGATGAGCGAAATTTCAGTGGAAGACAGAGTCGATTGCTCTGAGTTTATGAAGAGTGAAACCGAAAATGAGAAACCTCTACTATCCAAAAATTCGGTTGAACTCGCTCAATTGTCAAAAGAAAAGCCACAAACACTCAAAGAAAAAGCCATGATCTATCAAAAGGTTCAAACAGTGCTAAATCAGGTCTATGCAGTTACCGGTATCACTGCAAAACAAACGGCAGAGTTAAAAATCTTGGTCGACAAAGACAATGCCGAAGGATGTGATGATTACTTCTAGTCAGCTCCTATAGACAATGCAGAAGAAACCGTAGGCTTATCTGAGCAAACATCATGGAGGGTTAAAGGAAGATACGTTGCTGAACCCATCAACAAACCCTCAAGTTTCGACAAACCAAGCACAAGTGGAACCAAAGAAAATCCTGAAGAACCAATGAAAGAACTGAGAGTTCCAACTAAGACAACCCAAAATCAAAAGAAGAAGCCAAAGGCAAGCTTCAATATCCATAAATCGTAGAAGGATTTAGCTGAACAGAAACGCTTAAGAAATCAAAGATACATGAAGAATCTGAATGAGCGAAAACATCATTGGCAATCTCAAAATCCCAACTATGTTACTCTAAAGAAAGAATCAAGTGATAAAGGAAAGGGAAAATTGAAAGGAAAAGAAAAGTTCAGCCCAAATTCATATTACTCCAGCTCTCCGTACCGAAAGTCTAGTTTCAGTCCTCAAACCAGCTCTCCGAACCGAAAGTCTAGTTTCAGTCCCCAAACCAACTCTCCGAACCGAAAGTCTAGTTTTAGTCCCAAACTAGCTTTGGTCCCAAGTCTAGTTTTGATCCTTCCATCAAATCAAACTTAGTAAAGGATATCAAAGGAAAGGGAAAGCTCAATTCTGAAATTCATAATAAGAAAAAGTCAGCTAACCCTAGGATTCAAAATAAAACAACGAAATCATTTCACAACGTACCAATTAATACACCAAAGTTTAAATAAGATAAAACTAAAATCAAGGTGTATACCAGCAAAAGAAAAGATCAATTCACTCTAGTAAAACGAACATATTTACTTGATATTTCTTCTACAATTCCTTTTTCTGTAAAAGACACACCAGGACCCAAGAAACTTTGGGTTCCTAAATTTGCTTGAATTTGCAGGTTATATGTGACGAGCAGTTTGATGATGAATGGTATATAGACAGTGGATGCTCGCGTCACATGACAGGAAGGAAGGAAGAGCTGATGGGGTTTTGGTCCCTAAAGGATGGTGGTTCTGTAAAGTATGGCAATATCTCGTATGGAATAATCAAAGGATATGGAATGATAACTAACAGAGACTTCTCAATTCGAAAAGTTGTGTATGTGGAAGGATTGCAGCATAATCTTATCAGTGTGTCACAATTAGTTGTGGGCATAGGTTTGAAGGTATCATTTGATGACGAGGGCTCTGAGATAATCGACAAGCAATCTAAAAGGATTTTGTTGAAGTCTGAACGTAAGGGAGAGATGTATCCTTTAAATCTCAATCCAATTCAATGTAAACCAGCGATATGTCTGCTATCAAAGGCGAATACTGATGAAAGCTGGTTGTGGCATCGATGCCTATCGCACCTGAACTTTAAAGATATTAATAAGTTGGTACTTGGTGATCATGTTCGAGGCCTTCCTCTTCTCAAGTTTGATAAGGAACATCTGTGTGCAGCGTGTGAGATGGGTAAACAGAACACAAAGAGCCATCCTACATGAATCAATAGAAAGATTGTTGAAGCTCTCGAACTTCTGCACATTGACTTATGTGGACCTTCAGCTATCGAAAGCTTCGGTGGGAGTGAGTTTATTCTTGTCATTGTAGATGATTTTTCTCGCTTCACCTGGGTTTTCTTTCTTAAACAGAAATCAGATGCTGCTCCCAAGTTGAAGGTGTTTAGCAAGCAAGTTGAAGTACAACTGAGAAAGACGGTGAGGAATATTAGAAGCGACAATGGGCTGGAATTCAAAAATAAAGTATTTGAGGACTTTATGGCAGACAAGGGGATGACTCACAACTTTTTAGCTCCTTATACACCACAACAGAATGGGATTGTTGAAAGACGAAACTTTTCTTTGTGTGAAGCAGCCAGAACCATGCTGAGCTTCGCTTCCCTTCCATTATACTTTTGGGCTGATGCTGTTGTAACCGCGTGCTACACTCAAAATCCATCCTTGCTCAACAAAAGATTCTCAATCACTCCATATGAGATCTTAAACAATCTGAAGCCTAATGTCAAATTTTTCCACATATTCAGTTCAAGGTGCTTTATTTTCAATTCTAAAGAGAACCGAAACAAGTTTGACTTCAAAGCTGATGAGGGAATTTTTCTGGGTTACTCGCTAACTTCAAAAGCATACAGAGTATTGAATAAACGTTCCAAACGAATTGAAGAAACCTACTATGTGACCTTTGACGACAATTACATGAAGAAAGTTCGAAGGAGTGAATATGACTTAGGGAAAATTTTTCTTGAATCAGGTCAAGTCTCGATTCCCATATCCAACTTTTTTGATGAACCAGAGAAAGCAGTACACTCAGAAGCGAACGCGGCAGACAACACAATTGATAATCTCAAAAAGATTATAGATGAAGCTACTAAAGAAATAAAAACTGATCCTCCTAAACTGATAGGTGGTCAATCCTCCACTGACTCTCCAAGCAACGGCTCATTGTTCAACGGGGAGAGTTCATCAGCACCAAAGACAACCGAAATATCTTTCGAGGGGAGAATCCAATTCCGTCCCCAACTCATAAAGGTCCAGGCGAGGGGGAACATATAGTTCCAATCCCACCCAATAGTTGTCCAATCGAGGGGGAGAATCTGACTC
Source organism: Lactuca sativa (assembly GCF_002870075.4). Taxonomy (NCBI): domain Eukaryota; kingdom Viridiplantae; phylum Streptophyta; class Magnoliopsida; order Asterales; family Asteraceae; genus Lactuca; species Lactuca sativa. The sequence continues at coordinate 248,038,804 of NC_056626.2, read as the reverse complement.
CCACAGAGGATGAAAACTCTGATTCTGACAAAGGTTACACTTTGCCAGTCGAGGGGGAGAAAGAGAATGGAACTGATGAAGGTGATCAATCAAAAGTTAAAGAGGAAGTAAGCGCAGAGTTGGATCCGGCCTATGACCCGAATTATCGTCTTTTAGTGAAATGGACCAAGGATCATCCTAAAGCTCAAATTATTGGAGAATCATCTGAGAAATTCCTTACTCGTTCTCAGTTGAAAGCGAACACACTACATTATTCTCTAAAGTTGATTTCTGTATGTTTAACTCGTTTGTGTCCAAGGTCGAGCCGAAAATCGTTAATGCTGCACTTGATCATTCTGATTGGGTTCAAGCAATGCAAGATGAGCTCCATGAGTTCGAACGCAGTCGAGTTTGGAGGCTGATTCCCACACCAAAGGATGCTTCAGTGGTTGGCTTGAAATGGGTCTTCAGGAACAAGTTGGACAAAGAGGGAAACATTATTAGAAACAAGGCTCGCTTGGTAGTAAAAGAATAATGCCAAGAGGAAGGAATAGACTATGAGGAAACCTTCACTCCTATAGCAAGGTTGGAATCTATTAGAATCTTTCTAGCATATGCTGCTCATAAAAACTTCGATGTCTTTCAAATGGATATGAAATGCACTTTCCTGAATGGAGAACTAGAAGAAACGGTGTATGTTGAGCATCCTCCGGGGTTTGTGAACGAGAAATTTCCTGATCATTGTTATTTGCTGGATAAAGTTGTATATGGTTTGAAGCAAGCACTGGGAGTCTGGTATGAAACTTTAACTCGCTTTCTGAAAATGTCGAAATTTAAGCAAGGTTCGGTTGACCCAACCTTCTTTCGAAAGAAAGAAGGCGAACATCTAATGATAGTTCAGATTTATGTCGATGACATCATCTTCGGCTCCACAAATCCTAGCTTAATGGCTGAATTTAGGAAGTTGATGGAGACCAAACTTGAAATGAGCACAATGGGTCCAATTAACATGTTCCTTGGTTTGAATATTAGACAGGGACCAGAAGGTATCTTTATTAACTAGGAGGCCTATACAAAGACTTTGCTGGCGAAATTTGGTATGACGGGTGATTCGAAAGTTAAGGCTCCTATGGCATTTGGAACTAAGTTAACACCTTCTCTGGAAAAACCTGCTGTTGACACAACACTATATCGACAAATGATAGGGTCCCTTATGTGTCAAACAGCTTGTAGACCAGACATAATGTTTTCTGTTTGTTATTGTGCTAGGTTTCAAGCTAATCCAAGAGAACCTCACATGGCAGCTGTGAAAAATATCTTTCGTTACGTTAAGCGAACCTCATCTCTCGGTCTCTGGTACCCTACTAGATCAGGATTCTACATTCAAGCTTTTTTTGATGCTGATCTTGGAGGATGTGGTCTAGACCGAAAGAGCACTACAGGTGGATGCCAATTCCTTGACGGTAAACTAGTTAGCTGGCAGTCCATGAAGCAAACCTGTGTGTCACTTTCAACAGCCGAAGCTGAGTATATAGTTGCTGCATCTTGTACTTCACAAGTAATATGGATTCAAAGTCAACTAAGAGATTACGGGCTGAGAATGAAGAAGATTCCTCTCTATTGTGACTCAAAAGTGCAATCAGAATATGTCACAATCCAGTGCAACACTCAAAGACAAAGCATATAGCATTGAGATATCATTTTATCAACGACCACGTAGAAGATGGAAATGTGGAACTGCATTTCGTACGGTCCTCTGATCAATTTGTAGATATATTCACTAAAGCCTTACCTGAAGCGAGCTTCAATAAAATATTACAAGGCTTGGGTATGATGGAAGCAGAGTCTGTACCGAATCCGTAAAACCCTCACTAAAATATTCGACAAGTGAAATAGAGCGAACGCTCGGTCTATTTCGTTTCCGGATTTTTCGGGAACCGAAATGAACCGAACGCTCGGTCTATCTCGGTCCCATAAGTTTTGGGAACCGAAATGAACCGAACGCTCGGTCTATCTCGATCCCATAAATTTTGGGAACCAAAATGAACCAAACGCTGTGTCCATTTCGGCTCTAAAATTTTACAGACCGAAATGAACCGATCGCTCGCCTTATTTTGCTTCATTCTTTTAAGATAAGGTTTCGGTTGTACATTTTATTTATACTATAATCTATATTTTATGCTACATTATGTTTCACTTTCTGTTTTCATTATTTTTTAGAAAATTTCAAAACTACAAAAATCCAAAAATATTTTCTCTTTCTGTTTTTATTATTTTTTAGAAAATCTCAAAACCTCAAAAATATTTTATTTATTTATTTATTTATTTTAATATTTGGTTTTTGTGTTTCGTTTGTGTAGTGTGTTTGTTTGCTTGTTCTTTTACATAGGTCCCAATTATGTCAGTAAAACAACATTTGGAGCTAAGGCAGGTATAATATTTTTTTTCTCTTTTCATTTGAACTAGTTAAAGGTCCCTAGAAGCATGCTGCTGCATGTTGACCAAATCCTTTTTGACCAAGAGCAAAGCCCTAATGATTCAATGAATACCTATCGTCTCTTCCCAATTGGGATGCTACAATTAACTCAAGTCAAGATCTACCTTACTCTTCTCATACGAGTTAAGAGTTTTCTGCTTTGTCATATTTATATAGCAGAGGTACTTTCTGTTCTTCAAACCAACCTCTTTCTATTTCTCCATCAACTTTCGGTTCACTACTGTAACCCTTGAGACTCTTGGTCCTTACCACGTGTTGAGTGAAACCCAAAATCCAATACCTACAACGCATTGACAGTGAATTATTATATTCAAGCTCTTACTGTGTACCTAATGAAATATTTTTTATTTTTGCGTGATCTGTTATGGAATCGTCTAACACCAAGGCCTTTCTTCCCAAAAGCATCCAATTTATTTTTTTTTTCTATTACTTTTTTAGTCACTATAAATTATATCCAACCTACTTGTTCAACAGATCACACCGGTCTCACAAGTACTTCTACCAATGATCGATCTTATTTTAGGCGCGTGAATTTGAACAGTTACTTAAACCATGCGTGCTGACGTATATCTGGGAGAAACCAACCTGTCATATCACGCTTTTTCAGGCGACGTTTCAGTGATCTCATCAATTCGATGACGATTCTTTCTCTCTCTCTTGGCAATGGTATATAAAGGAGTTCTAATTCCATTTGTCTCTTTCACGTGCAACAAAGTCTCTCTATGTACACGGCGATTCACAACTGTTCATCTTCTTCATTCAATCAACAATGGAGACTTCTTCATCTGCTCAAGACCAAACTTCTTCATCCCCATTGCTCTCCATCAAGCCTAATCAGAACATGATTATCGAACTTAATCCATTTTTGTATGATTCATACATGCTACAAGTGGTTGAGTGTTTGAAATATTCACCTTTGGTTATAGCCCTAACTCAAGTGGAAGCCGTTCCTATGTCTCTACTATCACAAGTTTACTCTACTGCCTCCTATGACAAGAACAAGGAAAGAATCTTCTTTCAAATCCATTATAAAAAGGCTTCTATTTCAAAAGGGAGATTTTGTTCCTTGTTGCACCTTGCAGTGGACTCATCTGTGATTACACCAGAATTCATCACCACTACACAACTGTTCTCGATGCTCTACAAGATGGGATACAATGATGTGCTGACCATAGTTACGAAGGTCAAGAAGCCCTACTTACTGTCCCAATGGAATGGATTGCTTACTCTTCTCATAAAGATTTTAGTGGAGAGGAGTGGTGGATCAGATGGCACCAACAAGGGTTTTGTCACCCTTCTATACGGTCTTTACAATGGCATTAATCTCGACTATGGGTCGATTATCTAGTCTCAAGTGGTGCAAAGCCTCAATACTTTTATGAGGCATTATGAAATTTCATGTGGTAGATTTTGGACTCTCATTACAAGAAGGGTGATTAATTCTTTGGAAATTTCGGTCATGAAGGATGCCCTAGTTGCGTCTATTGCCACGTTTCACACCAAGAAAATCATAATCTATGATCCTACGAAGTTCCATCACATTGGATCTATCCCGGAGACAATGTACCGGTGTGTTTCAGTCGAAAGTAATGTCCTGGCAACTTATCGCAAGCTTCCCCCCAAGGAACCGAGAGTCTTATCTCCTGAATAGAAGGTTGCCCAGGATGCTGTGGTCAAGCCTGGCAACCAAGGGAAACGAACTACTACCAAGAAAGTGAAAACTGATGATGATAAGTCCAAGAAGCGAAAGTACCTGAAAAGAGAATCTTCTAAACCAAAGAAGATTAAGAAGATGTCAAAAAGGTCCAAGAGTCCCACTCCTCGCAATTCAAAAAATGACGAAGAGAAAATTCATCATGAATCACCGAGAGGTAACACACCTCCCTAGTCCCCGTCTCCAACACACTCTCTTCAAGACAAACTTCCTACACCACCTCCATCATTGAAATAGACAGTTTTACTTTTGGTTGCTCCTGTTCCCCCACCTACCACATCTCAAACAACATTTTCAACAACTTCCTTACCACCACCACGACCGGTTACTTCTATTCCTATATCCACAACCCCCTTACCACCTCCCATTATTTCCCACTCAACTACCACTACCATTCCTGAACCGGCAGTAGAAGTCAACGTATGTGATACGGGGGCAACTAACTGACACTGAAGCTGTTACTTCAAAACCGCTCTCTCCTACCCACTCAACTGATTCAGGTGCCACTCTTGGTGGTGCTAATGATGAGTTTGATTCCACATACTATAGTCCCTATAGACTTCCTACCGATGAAGATGACGATGCTCCCATCACAAGCCAACACTTGCAGACCACTAATGAGAAACTGGGCAAAGTTCTTGATGACAACAAGTCCTATAGTGGTGTTGTGCTCAAAGCCTTTTTGGACACTGCTTTTGAGCAATACACAGAGTCTATTGAAAAATCCATGCAGGCTGTCAATGAGACTTCTTTTGCTTGCAAGAAAGCCACTGCTAATTTTGAAGACGTTGTTCGTACAATTCAGATCTTTCTCGACTCACTCAAGGGGCATACTGATACAAATGCAGCCAAGGTGCAAGATTCTGTGGATTCATTCTCCAAGTCCCTTATAGAGGAGCAAACAAAGTTTGAGGTTGTTCGTTCTTCCATCCAAGCAGAAAACACTTCACCTCTCAGTTTTGTGTCTTCTCAATTGGAATCCCTTCGCGCTAATTTAGAAACCGAAACTACTCTGAAGGAAGAACTTGCACGACAAGCATCCACTGTTGAAGTTCAGAAGGTTCAGCTTGCTCAAGCTGAGAAGGAGATTTCTTTGTTGAAAACCGAGCGAGCTGTTTTTCGGAGCTGTGCAGGGGATGTCAAGGATATGCTGACCAACATTCTTGGTGCTCATGATCCTATCCTCACCTTAACCATAAGAAATCATCTCACCAAAAATTACTTCCTGCCCTTGCATTGTTACACGAGATGAAAGGTGTTTCGGAGCCATTCTTACCTCCAAAATAAAGGGGAGATGGTGCTCAACCGAAGGCGAAGGTCAAAGTCATAACCGAACCCAAGGGTAATGAAGCTTCGAGTTCTGCTTCCCAAGATAAGAAGAAGGAGATTGAAGGTGATAGTGATGATGATGTTGAAGAGACTATTGTTAAGGATCTTAAAAAAAAGAAGAGAAAAGAGAGTTGAATGATACTATAAATATTGCGAAGGATGTTGAGGAGAAAGAAAGGAGGAACAAGGAGGAAGAAGATGCCTTAAATTGTAAAAAGGCCTTATTTCCTCTTTGGACAAAAGAGACACTTATCAATCAGGCTATAGAGTTTCCAAGTGTTTACTGGTTGGAACCAATTGCTTCGTTTGACTGTGACAACTCTAAGGACTCACAGTTTGACAAGCCAATTACAAGAAAGGCATTCACATTTCACTGTTTCGATTCAGTTGTTGATGTTCCTTCTCCTCATCCAAAAGTTGATCGCGAGCTATTCGACTTTTACTTAAAGTATGGTCAACCGCAGTAGTTGACATGGACCGCACAGAAGATTGTCACTGTCTAGGCACTCATACCTTAGCCTGTTGGGAAGTTCGTGAATGTTAATTTCAAAATCACATGAGGATCAGCAAACTCTGTGTCGGTTATTTCCCTAGCAGATCTTCCGAATTTAAATCCTCATGATTGGATTCTGTTTTTCAACATTCTGCTCACTAATCCGAGAGAATATGAGCCGATATTGGATCACTTGAAGAGGATGTTGGCTTCCTACATCCATGAGGTTGCTGCTATGGATAAGGAGATAGCAAAAGTTATGAACAAGAAACCCACTGCCAAGACCAAACCGAAACCAGGAGATGTGAACTGTATGAAGATGGGCCAAATAGATTCTACACATCTCACTGTGATGTTTACAAAGGGTGAAGCTCACAGATTTCTGTTCCCTCTAGTTGATAAACATTTATTTTCAGCAGATTTCTTGGAGCATATTATCAACATTATTCATCGGTGTAAGTTGAACTCAGAGGCAGATAAGAAGAACTTTACTGACATGCTGCGATGATACATAATGTTTCGACATCATCTGTTGGTTGTAATACCGAAGGTGTTCAAAACAATAAAGAAGGTCTATGTAGCTCAACCGAAGTGAGCTTTCGGCTCCATTGACGCAAAGGGGGAGATTGTTGTGTTTATTTGTGTTGCGTCATGGGTTTGTATTTTGTATCCGGATTGGGCCTGTCCATCCGTGATTATCTAGTAGGGTTAAACTATAAATATGCATGCATGTATGCATTTGAATAGAGTTGTTATTTATGTTTATTATTTTGTAACCCTAAACACCTGTAAAGTCGAAGTTCTTATTTGAGCTCTTCTGAGGTGTTGAAGCATTAATCATACGACTCATTCAAAGCCATTCTCGTGTTCATAGTTACGTTCTTTATTGTTTGACTACATAGAATCTAACGATCCTGATTGAAATTTGTTTCAACAATCACAAAGGAGATATGAATAACCATGAAAATTAGCTTGGTACTCTTAATGTCATTTATCATCTCCTGTAATGTGTCGGTTAACCACACACACTCCATTAATCAACGATAATTTTGTAAACATCTATTACCAACCTATATTAGTCAATATTAGCGTGTCGGTTAGCCACACACGCTCCACTAATGAATTATAGATTGTAATGTGCAATTACATGGGTTAGCATAATATTCACATTTTTTTCTAAAGTAACTAAGAGTGGGATTTTAGAAAACTGTTTTGTTACTTTTCATCATTATACTTTTAATTAGGTTATATCATATCAAACTCATTCGATTAATAATCATCCACCAATCAAGGGAGCAGTGGGTAAGATTGGATACACAATGGTGGTCACTTTATAAGTCGTTTCCATAAACTCTCCTTATAGATCGGCTTCGTGAATGAGACGTACTAGCGGTTCGACTTAGTTGTCTTATACGTATAGTAAAAATTAACCATTTAGTATTACATATAGTATAAGGAGTATTTTAAAACATTTTCAAATCCCAAGAGTTTAATATTGTAATAAATTAAACCTTTAATTTAATTAAATTTAAACCATTTTATGGATTTATTGATTGCCTTTTAATTAATCACTTAATTAAACTAATAATAAAGTTCATAAGGATGTATTTTAGACTTTTAAAAATACTAGGGTTTATAAATTTTTAATTTAAATTTTGAAATTAAAAAATCAAATTTTAATTTAAAAATTAAAATACGATTTAATAAATATCTATTAATTAAATCTTTAATTAATTTATTAAACCAATTGAGAATTATCCAATTAAATTAATGAAATAATCTAACCTAATCCTCTCCCCCTAAATTTCTAAAATCATGGGAGGGATAATTCAAATATATAATTATCTAGTTAATCAAATAAAGAGATAATTATCGAAAATAAGAAACCCTACCAAGAAACCAAAATTTTTGAAATTTAGCAAATCTTGTGGAGGAAGGCAAGGATTTCAATCCTTTGCATATTTCAAAATCCTTGAGGGTTAAGGAACCCTAAATTCTAGATTTGAGGGACAAAGGAAAGGGTTAAGATCCTTTCCAAAAAAATTTTGAAATCTTGGGTTCAAAAACCATAGAATCGAAAATCCTAAGTCCCAAAAGGGTTTAATTGCCATAAACTCTAATTGTTCAAATTCAAAACCATTTTCAATCATATTCAATAGTAAACAATCCAAGGCTCTCATACCATTGATGGGTTTAGAGCATAATAAATAAAAACATATGTGTGCATGCAATCCTATTTCCCGATCTATGTTTTATCTAATTAAAGATACAACATTTGAACATCAATTTGGAAACCCTATGAAACCTATGTTATTTTTGAAATTCACATAACAAGGGTTAGAATACATACCTTAGTTGTTATATTGCAGTAAAAATGAATTCCAAGTGTTCTTGAACTTTGAGAGCAAGCGTGATAAGTAAACGCCTCAAATGGTTCACACCCAAACTAAGCAAGAGGATGAAAGAGGGGAGAGAAGAGGATTGCTATGAATTTTCGCTATTCCTATAAGGAATAAAGTGGCACAAAAATAAGAAGGGGTAAGGCCCTTTAAATAGAGAGGTAGCTTAGAGCCAAAGCTTGGGTTTTAGCAGGAAACCCTAATTCCTTAGCTTAATGGCCAAGCAAGCACATGAACTCCCATCAAAGATCCGTTGGACGAAAATTGTAGGGCCTTCCTAGAGATTTTCGTCCAAACTCTTCGAGGGAGGTTTGAGAGCCCAATGTGAGTGTTATTTCCTTAAAAGGTGGGAAAACATGTGGAGCCCCAAGCTTACATGAACCAAAAGATAAAGTTGAAGAATTTGAAGAATTTATGGTAGAAGAAGGAGACGTAGAAGAGACAGAAAAAAGAGATGAAGCTGATGAGTATGAAGAAGTGTTGTTTGAAGAAGATAGACAAAAATAAATTTCAATACCACCCAAGCCAATTTTGAAGCACTACAAGCCACTACCGCCCTTCCCATCGCGAATGAGAAGAATGAAACGCGAGTGTGAGGACGAGGATGTCATGGGCACTTTTTGTAAGGTGGAGGTAAATATGTCACTTCTAGATGTTATAAAACACATTCCTTATTATTCTATGCTTTTAAAAGAATTATGCATTTCAAATAAAAAAATGAAATCTAATGAAACAATTAAAGCTAGTGAAAACATTTCTGCTATTTTGCAAAACGGTTTGTGTTGGGTTGCAGATTTGTTTAATATTGCGTCATTGGGCTCGGTTAATTGTTCAATTATTTTGTACTCCGGTTTGGGCCTGTCCAACCGTGAGCCTGTTAGGTTTACTATATAACAATATGCTTGCATGCATATTAGGAAAACGATCTAGAATACAAGATAGTGAATTACGATAGCTTTGATTTTCTTTATCCTTCTTGTAAACCTTTAATCCTCTACAGTTGTAGTTCTTCATCGAGCTCTTCTGAGGATTGTTTTATAATCATTCGACACGTTTGATTCATTCTTGAGTTGTTTATTGTTTTCGTGTTCTTGCTGTTTAATCTTTATTTTACCTGTTTGAGATCTAATCGATCTTCAAGATTAAGTTTTAATCTCATCAATTAGTATCAGAGCAGGAGGTTGTGTAATCGATACACTTCTTTTCTGTGAAAAAGTTTTCAATTAGGGTTTTCCGCAATTACTGATATTTATTGAGCCGTCATCTCATTATTGACGTATCTTGATATTTATTGTTTTGCCCTAATCTAATTTATTACAAGTCTGATCTTTAAACAGGTTATTCGATCATTATGGACGAGTCGCAATCGAATTCCATCAATATTTCGAACAGCATTGGATCTACCACGAAAATTCCCATCCTGTACACCCATGATTATGAAGTCTGGGCGCATCACTTTGAAGATTACGTTATAGGATCTGAGGATAATGGATACCTCATCTGGGAAGCAATTATTTCTGGACCGTTTTCTCATTTTGCAACTTCAAGGATTATTAAAACTCAAAAAGAGTATAATGATCTTCTGAAAGATGTTAAAGATATTGCACAAGATGAAAAAGATAAATTTCAGTGCAATATCAAGGCGTTAAGATTGATCAGATTCGCACTTCAGTCCGACACTTTTAGACTGGTGAGTTCATGCACGACGGCAAAGGAGATTTGGGACAGGTTACGTGAATTGTACTCTACAGACGAGGATCTTGAACACTCTATCCAAACCTTACTCTTGTCTGAGTTTGGAGAATTCAGGCAAGGAGCCGAAGAAACTGTGACCCAAACATTCGATCGCTTCAATCATCTTCTCAGCAAGATGATCAAACATGACATCAAAAGGAAACTTATTGAGCAGAAGGTTACGTTTTTAAATGGTCTAAGATCAGAGTGGAGAGCAGTTGTGTCCACAGTTAAAGCCCACGAGCAATTTAAATCATATTCCTTGGCGAAACTGGTGGGCATTCTCAAATCTCAGGAGAAGATTGTGTTGCAGGAAAAGAATGTGGTTTCAAGCCTAGGTTCGTTAGCCCTCTTGTCCAAAAGTAAAGCTGTAATGGAGGACGAAGATCTCAACTTGGAGGATTATGATCTCACGTCTGAAGATTATGCTATGATGGTATCTAACCCCAAGAGGTTCATCAAGAAGAGATTCCCCAACAACAAAAACTGAAACTGGCAGGGGAGTTATAGCTCAGAAAAGGTTAAAGACGAATCGAAGGTTGAAGAGTCTAAGAAGGAACCGAAGGCAGAAGGTGATTCTGGAGTAAGCTGCTACTATTGTGGGGGAAAGAACCACTATGCAAAGGATTGTGTCCTCAAAAAGATGGCTGAAAAGGATGAGGAAAAGGATGAAGAAGCTTTGTTGCAGAAAAAGCTTGATGAGATAAGGAAGAAGAAATCTACCGCTAACCCTTCTATGAATGCTCTAATTGTGCAGGGTTCGGTTGTAGATGACGAGTTCGATGGCGTGGAGGTTTGCTCAACTGATTCTGAAGACGATGAAGTGAGAAAGCCCTCTCATGGAAAGGCTTGTGTGGAAAAAGAGGAAAACAGTGGAGGAAGATGCTTGATGGTGTCTGACGTATCTCAGATGAGGGGATACAACACTGATGGTGGAAGCAATGAACCGAAGGAGCAGCAGGATATGTGATTTACAGCCAAACCGCTCAGCGTGCAGTTCAACGAGCTCGATGAACTCATCAAGAAGGTACAATCGGTGTTTGTTTCATTTAAAGTCCCACAATGCTCATATGAAAAAGAACTAAAAAGCGTTAATTCAAGAATTTCTCATCTAGATAGTAGTTTAACTCAAACTCAAGTCACCAATTCTAACCTAACTGATCAATTAAGCACGGTGTCTTCGAAGAGTGAGGAACGGCGCATGTGGATCGAATTGAAGGAGTCAGAATTAGTCAAAATAAAAGATGAAAACATTTATTTGCAAAGAGACAATTTAAAGCTTTTGAAACAGCGAAATGTTTTCTGTTTGATTGCTAAACATCTTTACACTAATATTACTCAGCTTCACTTGGATTGTGAAATAGAACAAAAGATTCATCGCATGATTTTGCCCTTCCTTGAGTTTAAGGAGGATGAAATTGATGCTGAAGCTTACAATTGTGAGAGTGTGATATCATCTGATGACGTCAATCCGACCTATATGTATGGACTGGACAAAATAGAATCTTTTATTAAATCCAAGGACCATAAGGACATGCTTAAAAACCTTTTGGATGAAAATGATAGACTTAAACTGAGAACCGAAACCATACAAAAATTTGACTCTTTAAACTCCAACTTGAGCTCAGAAAACAAAATTGATGTTGAAAATGCATCTGAGCTTAATGAGGACGATAATATGAGTGAAATTTCTATAGAGGACACGGTTGACTGCTCAGAATTTGTAAAAAGCGAACCCGAAAACCACAAGAATCTAATTTCAGAAAATTCAGTAGAGTTCGCTCGTTTGTCCCAACAAAAGTCCCCGATTCTTGTAGAGAAGGCCGTAGTATATCAAAAGGTTAGAACCACTCCAAATCAGGTATACAAGGTCACAGGCGTAACCGAACATCAGACTACTGAACTCACAGCTATTGTAAACGAAGACAATGCTGATGGCTGCGATGAGTTCTTCTGGTCAGCTCCAATCGATAATGCTGATGAAACAGTAGGTTTGTCTGAAAGGACCTCATGGAAAAGCAAAGGGACATACGTACCAGAACCCTTGAATAAACCTTATAACTTCGATGTGCCAAGCACAAGCGATACGAAAGACATTCCTCAAGAAAAAGGAATTCCAGCAAAAGAAGTCACAACTTCAAGTGAAACTTCCTCAGTTCAGAGTGAACCAGCCATAGAAAAACGGAAACCGAAAGCTAATATCCATCATCAACCGAAGCAGATGAGAAATCACAAACGGCAAAGGAATCAGAGATACAGGAAGAATCTCTCTGAAAGAAAACAGTTCTGGCAATCCCAGAATGCTTATTTCTCTCATCAAGACAAGAACCTGAAGTATGAGAAAAATCCTGTTGAAATGCACGAGAGCCACAACAACCGAAAGCAAAGGTTCGGTTCTGAGAATAACTCCAACCGAAAGCAAAGGTTCGGTTCAGAGAAGGAAACCAACCGAAAGCAAAGGTTCAGTTCTGAGAATAACTCCAACTGAAAGCAAAGGTTCGGTTCAGAGAAGGAAACCAACCGAAAGCAAAGGTTCAGTTCTGAAATCAAAAGAGATCAAAACTCTAAGGTCAGTCCCACAAATGATCAAAAGCAAAAGGGTCACCTAGAGTCTCTAGCCAAGAAGTCATCTCAATCTAAGCCCTCTCATTCTATCTCATCTAATTCTGCTAATTCTTCCAACTCTTCTTCACCTCATTCTAAATCCCATTCTGCTCTTTCTCAAAAATCTCAATCATCAGCAGAACAAAAGGGAAAACAGAAGGTTTCAGCGTCTGAACCAGAGTCAAAACCAAAAGAACCAAATCCTGTTCATTCGTCACAAGTTTTCTTCCATCATATTTTTGGGTTTGAGTGCTTCCAACCGAGCATATCAAATTTGAGTGGTGAGATTGGAGTGAATTGTTAGGGTTAGAACTTTTACACGAAGTGATTTTGTCTCAATCCTTCCTGCTTAAAGCATGTGTGACGACATTTGCTTTAGGAGGATGATAACAAATTTCACATTCATAATCTTTTAGCAATTCTACACACCTTTGTTGCCTCATGTTGATTTCTTTCTGATCAAAGATGTGCTGAAGGATTTTGTGGAAAACACGACACACTTCATTCCATATAGGTAGCGCCTCCGAATTTTTAGGCAAAATCTACAACTCTCAATTCCATGTCGTAGGTGGTGTAGTTTGTCTTGTTTGGCTTAATTTGTCTGGATGCATATTCCATGAATTTATCCATTTGCATCAGTACACATCCTAATCCTTGGAACGACAAAATCGGTGCACTGCACAATGATTGTTGCAGCCTATGGAAGGAAGACTCTTAGTTGTCACCCAAATCGACTTTCTTGTATTTTTGAGTTAGAGAGGTGACATGCTTAGCTATTTTAGAGGAGTTCCTCATGAATATATGCTAATAATTCGCAAGCCTTAAGTATTGGTGTATTTCGGTTGGCGTTGTTGTTGTTTTCGAATCCCTAATTGCTTTAATCTTCGCATAGTCAACATAAATACCTTTGCTATAGACCACATGGTCGAGGAAATGAACTTCGTAGATCCAAGACTCACATTTTGAGAACTTTGCATAAATTTTCTACTTTCCTAGTAGTTCCAGAATCAATCGCAATTGCTTTCCACGTTCTTCCTTGGTCTGTGAATATATTAAAATGTCGTCGATAAAACCGATCACGGATATATTCTTCTTGAACTCAAATTTGATGATAAACAAGATCTTAGGTCGATCTTTGAGTAGTAGTAGGATCGTTGTAGCTGGTCGAAAAGATCATCGATCATCAATAGTGGGTATTGGGTTTTAATGGTGTGTTTGTTCAACTCTCTATAGTTGATTTACATCCTAAACGGTCCATCCTTATTCTTAAGAAAATAATATCAGAGCACCCTAGGTTGAAAAGCATCACCGGATCATGCCTTTGTCAATTTGGTCGTGGATTTGACTAGATAGTTCTTGCATTTCCGATGGTACTAGGAGATAAGGAGATCTTTCCACTAGGGCTATAAACGGGACTAGGTCGATTCAGAATTCAACCTGTCTGACTGAGGGTAATCCAGGTAGATCCTTTGAAAATACGTGCGGGTAGTCGCACACTTGTGGAATATCTATGATTTCCTTACCCTAGACATGCATATCCACTATCTAGGCCAAGAAAGCGAAGAATCTCTTCTATAATCACTTTCTTTCCTTCATAAAAGAAATGACGATTAGATTCTTTCCTGATTTATCTTCATAAATCATAAGGGCTTAGTTGTTGGGTAGAGGTAGTCTAACGGCTTTTTCATAACATAGAACTTCGGTTCGGCGAGGTGATAACCAATCTATTCTGATAATCACATCAAAACTTCCAATGGTCATAGGTATTTAGTCGACATGAAAGATGTGACTATTCAGGGTGAGAAAGCAATTGGTAATTATTTCTAAAGTTCTTTCTTACTGACTATTAGCTACTTCTATCATGTAAGTTTTGTTCAGTTTGCATGATTTATGGGTTATCATACTTCTAAACTTAAGGGATGTAAAGCTTCTATTGGCACCAGAATCAACAACACAAATGCATAAATTTTGTTGATAGGAAACGTACCAGTATTCATTTACTCAAAAGGTAGCACGTATGAGTCGTATTTTATGATATTTCATTAGTGTAATTTGTTCCTAAAATTCTATAGATTTCTAAATGATAAAGATCGATTACTGAAATCCTACAGATTTCCATATGATAGAGAGATAGTGATCGACTTCAGAAATCCTATAGATTTCCAAATGATAGATAGATAGTGATTGATTCCAGAAATCCTACGGATTTCCAAATGATAGAGAGAGAATTGAAATCCTGCTAATTACAAATAGTAGAGAGGGAGAGTGATCAATTCTGGAAATCTTACATATTTCCAAATGATAGAGCGAGAACTTTTAATATTTACGACCTTTGAAACAACTTGATAGCATAAACACTTGTATTTCGGTTTCATCTTGCTTCCCTAGTTTCCAAACATGAACAAAGTTAGTTACGAAAATCTTCATCGACTGAGAGACATAGCAAGGATAATTGTTTGTATATAATCTCTTTTCCCATGGTTCCAAATCTTCACCTAAGAGTACTCTTTGCCCAAAGTAACCTTGTTAGAGATTTAAAATCATCGATTAGCAGATTGGCTAGCTCCTCGACATGGTTATGAGTTTTGTGAATCCGTTAAATTATCACAATTGTTTGAGACCCAGTCTGCTTTAGGTTAGCTGGACACTATATCCTAATGTATAGATTTTGTGACCATGGGTAACAACCTTTCTTTTGTTAATCAATATGATTACATAGTGTGCAGGAAGTCCCATTTTCATCTTGTTATTCTTCCTTGAGTTCACCGACTCTTTTAACTAGAGTTCGAGTGACGTATTCTACTACACACATGTTTCCTATCTTGGATTTGATTTGATAGCTTAATTAGAACAGTATGTTCAATTACAAGAAGCATAAAGTTATCGATAGACTTGCCAATAAGAGGAACGTACTTAAGGAGTCATGGATGACTTGTCGGCTTTGTTCCTTGATAGTATTTGTTCTCTCCTGGAGTGTTTTTGAACCATCCTAACTCCTGTGACCATGTTTGTTTCCATTAGGTGTGAGTATCATATCGAGATTGAGGGAGGATCCTTTCCTTAGGAGTATTCACGCGGTGTGTTCCACTTGAAATTGATTAGTAGTGGTAGTACACTGGTGGCATTTGTATGGTATACTCTTCATATGTTAGCCCTTATCCCTCTATTTTTTTCTCTAACTTGTTTCTTATCTTTTATCATTCCTTTATCTTCTTTAGATTCCTCCCCTTCATTGGGTTCTTTAGATGGTTTATCTTCAGAAGGATTCCTTTTCATCTTTAGAAGATAGGACAAAGAAGTTTGGAGACTACTGAACGATCGGCTAGGCACTATGGATTTCTCTCCTACAAAGGTAAAAGAGCTATTGGTTCCTTATTCTTCTTCAGATTTAGGTAAATCTATGATAACATATATTAATTATTTTTATTATTTTCAAAATGTATGTGTTATAAGGATTATATGGTTCTAAGTATATGCAGCGATAAGAACATCCTTTAATCTATAAAACTCTCAATCGTTATAGTCTTTCAAACTCGTAGTTCAAGGTTGGTTGTACACCGGCCGGACCATAAATAACATAGGCACGCATTCTACCTTTAATTATGGTATGACTTGTGTATGATACTAACCTTAGTTGAGGCGTTTGACCTAAAGGGTCGAGTTGGTCGTTTTAGTTGAAGGTATGTTACAATTTTTATTAAGTGTTCTCATCACGTGTAAGAGTATATGTATAAATTTTATATATTATTATTGGTGAGGTTCGTACTACTATTAGTTTTTGTTTTTTACTCCAAGACTACCAAGCACGGATAGGGGCCAGATAGGAAACACCAGAGGGCAGGACCATTTCAAAAATTAAGTCGTTCTGAAATCCAGCAACCCAAGCAGCCCTTAAAACCAGTTACCTCTCCCGTGAGCAGTCGAGAAGTAGTTTAATTATTAATAATACTTTTACTAGGAGAGTATAACGTTCTTTGTCAAGGATACGAGCTCTCTATAGCCAATTTAGCTCTGCTACCAATCTGCCACACCCCCGGCCGAAGTGGCAAAACACGACGAGCTGTGTGACTTAGTTAAGATATCACAAGAAAATTAAATATATATATATATATATATATATATACTAGTACAACAATAACAATACAATAGTTAAGTCCTACATTGAAGTTTCAATACATGGTTCTTACAGATAATAATAAAAATGTAAGCACGTGAATTGCCTTAACAGATAGGCCGATATAATTAAAACCAGAGAAAACTAGGTTACTTGAAATCCATGAATATTTCTTCTGCAAAGATTCTATTTAATGATCTCCTGAGAATACATGTAGTTTGAGGGTCAACAAAAAGGTTGGTCAGAGTTACAGGTTTTCTGCTAACAGCAGTAATGATACTTTTGAAAGTCTGAAAAGTATTTCTCATGTAGTTAAAAACAACGTTTAAAATCATTAGTAAATCCATACTTCAAATCATAAGTATTTCTCGTGTAGTTAAAAACCACGTTTGAAATCATAAGTATTTCTCGTGTAGTTAAAAACCACGTTTAAAATCATAAGTAAATCCATAAAGAGATATCATAAGTAAATCCATACTTAAAATGTATTATAAAGAGAGAAATCATATGTAAACCCATACTTCAAATTTTTGATAAAGAGACAAATCATAAGTAAATCCATACTTAAATTTTTTGATAAAGAGAGAAACCGCATTCATGGTTTCTAGATAAATTATCCAATTAATTCTTATACTGAGTCCTATAACCTAGCTATGTGATTAGATATGATACCTTACATTGCTTCATTGTACGTCGTGGATAAATGAAAAAAGATAATTATCACCTGCTTTGATTGATCTGTCGAGGTTGTAGCTAGCAACCACATGTGGGGCTGTCAACCCATATAGACCTCATGACCTAAGGAAGTAATTGTGTGATCTAAGAGATAGTCTCTGAAATCTCCAATACCATCTCTAAAAATCCCTAGTCAAGACAAATCATATCATACTTATGGTCTTTGTTAGGATACTAAATTGAAGAGGAATTCATCTTGGAAATTCTAGATTTTTCCCAAATTTCCCAAAAATTTTTCCTTGTAAATAAGTTGTCGCATTCACACCAATTTTGGTGTCACGTCCATTATCCATTACTAAAACTTCAATGGAGTTTCATGTCGAATACAAAAGTCAAGTTGAATCTATAACATTTATTCAAACTCTTGCAGAAGGAATAAAGATGGAAAGCTTTGAAATTGGACATGTTCTAGGTGTCATGAGCTCTGTAGCTTAGATAATTCCTCACTAACAACTAATTCCTGAAAAATAAAACTTTTAAAAATCAAAAGACCAAACGTGAACACTTCAACATAATATCCATAAAATCCAAAGCAAAAAAAGGCATTGAGAAATGGAATGAAATCTAGAATTGAAATCAGGAACCGATAACTATGTTTGAAACCCATAAAGAACAAATGTCTAAGAATCTCGAAAGAAGTAATCATCTGATAATGTTGCGAATCCCAAAGTTTTTGAGCAAAAGAAAAAATTCCCTTCAATTCGGAAAAAAACTAAAAGGTGTCAAAACTAAGTTATTATCCTCGATGTTGAAATCATAGATAGTAATATTGAATCTCCAAAATACCTCAAGATTGAAACAATTTGTTCAATGAAAAAATAAGAATATTGTAAGGACTAATCCAACTAAACAAATTGTAAAGAATTCTATAAGTTTGCAAACTACATTTTGAAAATAAAACCAATCAGTCTAAGCCTCAAAACTGATGAGCCCATACAAACCTCTTGTAATAAAGGAAAACAAAAGGCTATTAGCAACAAAATCATTGTTTTCTTTATGAAACCAAAAACTTTCAAGAATGCTACCCCAATATTATCTTTTAATCCCAATTACAAAATCCAACATGTCTCATATGGAATGTAGATTAATATACGCATGTTAAATTTTGGATTTAAAGCCATTTCCGTGAATGTTGTTCTTTAGTAAAAGCTTACATAAAAAGGAAAACCAAGGACTTTAGGAAAGAACAAGTCACAATACATTAAATCTAGAAGTCCCAAATCTACAAGTCAAACAACATCAAATCTACACCAAAAGTAACAGAAACCTATGTCAAATTTTTGAAAAAATCATTCTATAATTTTGCAAGAGCCAAACAACTTTCAATTTCCATCTCCAATTTCTTCTTCTTTTCTTCTTCAGAAAAAGTTACCTCAAGACCTTTCCCTTTTATCTCCTTGGTTGTGTTTCTATGGAGGTAGTTTAGATCTCGACCCAGCGCCTCCAACACTTTTACCAATGAGTATCCTTTTTGTTACCAGTTTTGATGTTGTAGTTGTTGAAGTTATTGTAAATGAAACTCGAAGTGATGTAGGGATTTGTGTAGACATGACCTTCATAAAAAATTTTCCTTTATTAGCATCATTTGACAATTCAACCCCCCTGCATTCTTTTTCTCCCCCTTATACATCTTGCTTCGCAGGTGGATCTTTAGTTGATAATAAAAGTACTAACTTAAGGATGAGATCAAGTTTTTCCTTGATGGTTACTTAATAGAAGAAATCATCTTGGAAATAGATTCCTCAAAAATCAAAGATTGCTTTGAAAGATCATATTGCAAAAGAGTATCCTTCATGCTGCATAAAAATTCCTCCAGCTTATTAAATACTTTGAATTATGTTTTGTCTTTGCGTTAAGCTTGGTTGAATATGCGGTATTATATATTCAACAAGATTCGTTGTGGCTTCAACAACAACGTCAACTTTACCATGAAGAACTGAGTAATTCTTCTCTATCTTCTCCACTTCTTTGGTCATTTCGAGTTTTAGCTCCGCCACCGTGAGAATAACAAATTCTTCCAACTTCTTAATCTGTCAACACAAATTGCATGATGCTCTTTAGTAACATCAGGAAGCTTTATATTCAAAATTTCATGATTAACAGATTCTGTAGGAACTTCTTATTCTTCTCTATCTTCTCTATATTCAAAATTGCTCGTATGAAGCTTTAATCTTTCAACATGGTGTTGCTCAATTTTCTCCATCACACTTTTAAGATGATTCACCTGAGATTTGAGTAGGTACTCCACTTCAATCCCAAAAAACAATGTTTCTACCTCCAGTGTCATCTTGAATCTGTAATAGAGATTTAAGTTTGTTATTGAGAATGTTAAACTATTTGCCAAACATAAGAATATTATCAGGAACGTTGTCCTCTTCAAGATCCAATTGTAAATCTGCAAATGACAGCATAATTTCGTCATCATTTGGTTCTTCATCATGTACAAAAATATTTGGCTCTGTGGATTGCGAAGAGAAGAGAGTAGTAATTGGTTCATGCATGATGCTGGAAAATGTTGATGATATTGTGGAAGCAAGAAATAATGAAGGGATATGAGAAGATAATAGTGGTAATGAAGTTAAGGTATCAAGATGTCACACCCCGAAACCGATGGCGGAAATGTTCCGGGGCGGAGGACGTCATATAAAGTATCACAACCAATGTACATAGTAAGCATAGTAAATACAACCATTACATTACATAGAAGTATTTACATTTGTTTGTAAGTAAAGTTATACATGATTATAGATATATACATCCAAACTGAACAAAAGTAAAGACGAGACTGCTAAAATGCTCCGTCTTCTCCAAAAGATCGCAGGGTACCTGTCTAATGCGGACCTGAAAATACAAGCAGTTTGAAAATTAGCATAAAGCTGGTGAGTTCATAAGCAGTTTGTTTTTGTAAAAGAGAAAGTTTCCTTTGGTTTTTTGAAAAAGTTGATATCCAAGAAAATTCCATATTTTCTTATAAGGAAAGTTTAGTTATCCTTTTTTTACACAGTTTGGTTAAGAGCAGTTACGTTACCCCAGGAAAAACCCTTATTTTCCTAAAAGTTGTGGTTGGTTCTTGGTTCGGAATGCAATGTACTAGTATCTACCATACTTGTAGTATTAGATAAGTATTCTGAAAGCCTGGTTATCCAATACACAAATGTCAAAAATCTACTATACTTTTTAAACATTTTTATCTTCAAAACTCTAATTTTGCTCAAAGGAATATATTAATAGACGAAATTTCGAATCTTTGGAGAAACTCAGAGACGTACACTAGCTATATTTTCGAAGTTCTGGTGATATCCAAAGGCGTGTTTTAGACGTATTTCCGAAGCTCTGTCGATATCCAAAGGCGTATATTAGATGTATTTTCGAAACTCTGTCGATATCCAAAGACGTACTTTCGAATTATTTTCGAAACTCTGGTGACACTCAAAGACATACACTAGTTGTATTTTCGAAGTTTTGGTGCCATCCAAAGGCGTGCACTAGGTGTATTTTTGAAGTTACGGTACTATCCAAAGGCGTATTTTATTAGTAATAATCCTAATTTATGATTAGCATGAATCCTTCGTAAATTATAAAATATAACATAGATTATAACATTTTATAAAGAGATCTACAAATAAATCTGAAAGCTAACACTGCAAGTTAAACGGTTGGTCAATACGATTTTAGTGTTAAAAGCATAAGGAATATGAAAACATTTCAAAAGAAATAACAAGTTTGAGTACATGATTTCCTTGTACTTTTGCTTTTATTCCCCCCTGAAAACATTGAAAAACACAGAAAAAGGTATAGGGGTATGAACTCACCAGTCGAGAATTATGTCGGCTAGGATGCTAAGTGTCAGTTCAGGGCTTGAACACGTGCGAGGTTCCTACGTAATATGAAGAGATACATAATTGTATCTAATTATACTTTGAACTACTATTTAGAATAGAATATACACTCCGAGGCACGAAAACACTTCATTTCAAGTGTTAGGAGTGATCCGGGTAGCATCTAAGGGTGTGTATGGCCTAAATATGGAGTTTGCTCTTCAAGAGTAAACTCCTAATGGAGATTACGGCACTAAGACCATATCCCCATGAGTTTACGGTCGTAAACTCATGGGTGGAGGGTTCTTGGTTGCTAAATGGTCTTACAACACTAGTAGGGTAATGCTAGATTTAGTTCTAAGGCATTGGAAGGGGACTTGATCAACATATGGACCACTTAAGGAGTATACGGCTGTAAACTAGGAGTTTACGGCCGCGAACTCTCACATACCCATTTATTATGTGTTTTGGTGATCCTAGGTCAAATACAAGTGCTTCTTGTCTGAAGTACAAGGCATGGAAGGAAGTTAGGGCACCATTTGACCACCTTATAGGAGTTCACGGCCCAGGAATCAATCCTTGGGGGTTTTATGGCCGTAAACTCCTAAGGGGATGGTTTCTTTCATGTTTAAGGCACTTAACACATTGGTGGATGGTTCTAGACATTATTCCAAAGCTTAGGAGGTGTCTAAGGGGCATCTTAACACCTTAAAAGGTGTTTGCGGCCTAAGAAAGGGTGTTTATAGTCCAAGCATGTTCTTGGGCCGTAAACTCATGTTTACCCCTCAAATTTTAAGGTTTTGGTGTTCTAAGTCCAATCTTGTAGGCCCCTAAGTCATATCTAGGCTTCAGAAGTGTTTTGGAAGGGTTTTCGGGCTCCAAAACCCCATTTATGGGTGTTTACGGTTTGGGATAGTTCCTGGGCGGTAAAAAAATGTTCTTGGTCCTATTTCATGATTTTTCCATGAATTTGAAAGCTAAACATGTTAATCTATGAGCTAGGATGAATATCTTACCGATTTAGAGCTTGAATTGGGTGGTTTTTGGATCAAAAGCTTGGATTTGTAGAGAGAGAGTAGAGAGAACGTGCAAAAGCTTCAAATGAAGTTCATTCAACTTTAAATATGGTTTAAGTTTGAGGCCCGAAGGAATTCTACCCGATACTGACGTTAAACGAGGCTTTTGGTCGTACCCGATTTAAGTGCTTGTAACCCAACATGGTCGAAACTAAAAATTTTCCAATAATAATTTGGCATGTTTTCATGTGTTTCTAACAGCTTTGGATACTCACCAGGTCATAATAAAAGCCTTAAATTAAATGACCTAATCCAAAATGGTAACGGAAAAATTGCAAGACAAACGGGTTTTACTGACGGGAACGGGATACCGTGACGGAAAAATTTTCGGATTGTCACATTATCCCCCCGTTAGAGGGAATTTCGTCCCAAAATTCAAACTTTTGATACAAATCATGGAATTGGAAAGAGATACGGATACTTCTGCTTCATCGAATCTTCGCGTCCACAAGTGAACTCGGGTCCTCGCTTGGCATTCCAACGAACCTTCGCTATTGAGATACGGCTTTGTTTCGTACGTTTAATCTCTCTATCCATGATTTCGATTGGTTCTTCCTAGAAGTTCATACTTTCGTCGATTTTGGTCTCATCAAAGGTGTTAATAGGGTTTCATCGGATAGGCACTTATTAAGAATAGAGACGTGGAAGACAGGGTGAATGTTGCTAAGTTCTGAAGGTAGTCAGAGTTTGTAGGCTACGAGATCGATCCTAACGAGGATTTCAAAAGGTCTTATGTACCTCGGGTTAAATTTTACGCGCTTTCCAGAGCGTATCATGCCTTTTCGGGGTAAGACCTTCAACAGGACACAATCTCCAACAAAAGGGTACACCTTTCTGTGTCGGAGTGGTTACGGGTTAGGCGATTCTGGATGAATTTTGGATGAACATGCGATAGTAGCCAGCGAGACCCAGGAATTGACGGATTTTTGTGGGTGTCTTCGGCGCTGACTAATTCTCTATCGCCTGGATTTTGGATGGGTCCACGTGAATGCCTTCCTCGCTTACCACGTGACCAAGGAAAGTGGTTAGACCGAAGGGCATCATTACGATTTCGTAGCGATCATATCGAGTCCTGAATGCCATCTTGGAATCATCATTCTCGTGAACTCGTATCTGATAGTACCCTGATCTAAGGTCTATCTTAGAGAAGTAGCTGGCTCCCTGAAGTTGATCGAAGAGGTCATCTATTCGAGGAAGAGGATATCAGTTTTTTTTTTGACGGTTTATTTGTTCAACTCGCGGTAGTCTATTCACATTCGAAAGGAACAAACAATACCAGGGCTCCTCAGGGTGAGGAACTCGGTCTGATGAACCCTTTGCGGAGTAGCTCATTAAACTGACTGGATAACTCCTGCATTTCTGTAGGCGCTAAGCGCTAGGAAGATTCGGCTACAGGATTTGCTCCAGGAATTAGGTCGATGCGAAACTCGACTTGACGTTAGGGAGGAATTCCCGGGAGATCTTCGGAAGAGACATCAGGAAAATTGCAGACTTCGGGGATGCTCTCGAGGTCTTTAACTTCCTGTTTCTCGTTGATCACATAGGCTAGGAATTCATGGCACTCCTTTCGGGGAAGCTTTCGAGAATTGATGTACGAAATGATGCGAAGGCTGAGACTAAGTTTATCGTCGTAGATTATGAGGGTTTGACCAGGGGAAAGGTTGAGATAGATAGATTTCTCGTAACAAAGGATATCAGCACGATTAAGGCTCAACCAATCCATGCCAATGATAACATCAAAGCTCTTTATTGAAAAACCAGCATAAGATCGATGGGAAAAAAATGATCGCCGAGGGTAAGCGTACAACCTATGAATATATCGCTAATGTTATCTTTCTCCCCATTAGCCATCTTAACGTTAAATGCTGCGGTTACTAATTGAGGACTATGATTAAAAGTTGTTTGAATGAAGGGCTAACAGATGTTCTTTTAGCATTAGGATCGAAAAGGATTGCAAGCATAAGAGCTGTCGAGGAGGATCATACTGTTGGATTAATGTCTAAGTCCATAACTATAATTGGTAAGACTTTACCCGACCCGGCATGGTCCATTTGGGTTGCATGGCATCATGCATTTGGATAGACTAAAATGAGAGAAATAACACTTAAGGTTTGTTAAGATATTATAAGTTCTAATATATTAATAAGGTTATTTAATTAGTATTGATCAAGAATTAATTTGAAATTAATTAAGTGATCAAAAGGAGACTAATTAAATATATGGGTTGATTTTGTAAATCATTCATTCTTATATATGTGGGCTTGTGATCCAAGATTCCTTATGTTAGACTAAGTCCATGGGGTGACCCATGGATGCTCCATGGAGGTTAAAATCCATGGAGCATAAGGAATGGGTAAAGTTATGAGTTACATGGTGTAACCCTAATAGCCACCATATAAAAGAATCCCATGGCTCAAGAAATCGTGCATTATGTGTGAGTGTGAGGGCTAGACGATTTCAAGGAGTGTTGAAGTTTCTCTCAAGTTATTCCAAGTGTATTTGGTGTTGTGTGAACCATTTGAGGTGTCACACTTGGGGCACTAGGCACTCAAGCTTCATGAAGACTTTCTACATCAAAGAGCTATGTATTCTATCTTGTTATATTCATTGTTTTGTATGCTAGATTAGGATAATACCTTGGAAGCTCATATTTGCATGTATAATAGAGAAAACATTGATCCAAGGTATTTAGGGTTGCATGTACACTTAGGAGTGTTAGAATGCTCTAAACCCAACACATACCTGTGGCAACAGTGGGATCGGCGGCTCCCTCATCTCGTCCCATAGCTAGGACTCTTCCAGTGTTGCCAGTTGTTGCTGACTTGGGGCAGTTTCGCTTGAAATGCCCGACATCGCCGCAACCATAGCAGGCCTGACTGATACCCGCTCCAAAAGCTTGATTAGTTGATTGGGTTGGTGTTCTGCAGCTTCGCGCAAAGTGACCCTCCTGGCCACAGTTTTTACAAAACTTTTCACAACATGGGCCAGGGATACGATGGTGGTAACCACACCTGTTGCACCACGGGAGAATACCAGCATATCCAGTGGTAGGTGCTTGAGCTGAGGAACTGACGACATAAACAGCAGCAGGGGTAGTAGCAGCGTGGACTACCACTGTTTGTTGTTTCTTCGAGGACTCCTGTGAAGACTGACTCTTCTTCTTCTTCCAAAAGTTTCTTTTCTCACCACTTCTCTCTGTCGGTTTATGAGTGGTGGCTGCTTCCTCTAGGTCATCACTATGGTCGATCAGGGTTTGCGCTAGGCATTTGGTGCTGTCGTAGGTGTCTGGCTTCGCAGCCAAGACATTACCCTTGGTTGGCTGGGTCAACCCCCATATGAACCTCTCAATCTTTTTGCTTTACGGGGTAACCATACCCGGACAGAGTAGCGCCAAATCATCGAATCTGGAAGTGTAAGCGGCGATATCGGAACCCTTCATCTTCAGGTTCCGGTGTTCATGCTCCAGCTTCTGCGTTTCTCCCCGAGGGCAGTACTCCGCAAGTAGAAGTTCCTTCATGATCTCCCAACCCATAGCATTGTTTATAGGTAGGGTTAAGGATTTGACTCGGCCGTTCCACCAAGTCAGAGCTTTATCGGTGAACGTGCAGGCAGCAAACTTCACCTTGTCAGATTCTGAACAGGCACAGATTTCGAAAATAGATTCGATTTTTCTCTAACCACCGAGTTAGGGTAATGACACCTCCTGTGCCATCGAAGGGCGTGGGTTTTGCGTTCATAAAGTTTTTATAGGAACACTCCTTCCGGTGTCCCTGGCTATCTTCCTGGTTTTGGGGCTGAGTACCATCTCCTGGACCGCCTGAACCATCGGGGTTCATATGTGACATAGCGACAACCACAGCAGCAGCAACAGCTGCTTGCAATATGGCGGGATCAAATGGAGGCGGAGGTGGTGGCGGAGGAGGATTGTTATTCTTTGAGCAGGGTCTTTTCCTTGGAGTCATCTTGATCTAAAATAGCCAGGAAAGAGAGGATCATAAGTCCTCTGAATTGAATCAAGAGATATCTCATTATGACAGACATAGGGTTCTATAAGCGATAAGTAGGAAAGAGTTATCAAAGCAGATAAACTATCACTAAAGAAAGAACGAGTAGCAATACTCGGAATGAATTTCTACAACGTATTCGGCTTTGGCTAAAATACTCCGATAGTATTTTATGTTTCACTGCGACGACGACTCATTGTTTGGGTATTAGGTAAGTTTTAGGCATGCTACACACCACAGTCACTCCCAAGCACAAGTTGGCCGTGTCTCGAATGAATATAGTTGATCAGGCTATATTGACCCTAGACACGACTACATAACTGCCCAGGTTTAACCACAGCGTACAACACCCAATTACTTATGTTTTGTGCTATTCGAGGTTACGGATTCCGGCGGTTAGGTATACTTGTATACTTTTGAAAAATACTTATATTTTAAAGTATACTTTTAGCTCAGAGCACTTCGACCCCTTAGTGTTTATAGTCTTATACCATGTAAGGTTTGGTATACTTAGTTCACTATAAACAAGGGCTCTGATACCAATCTGTCACACCCCGAAACTGATAACGGAAACGTTCCAGGGCGGAGGACGTCGTGTAAAGTATCACAACCAATGTACATAGTAAGCGTAGTAAACACAACCATTACATTACATAGAAGTATTTACATTTGTTTGAAAGTAAAGTTATACATGATTATAGATATATACATCCAAACTAAACAAAAATAAAGACGAGACTGCTAAAATGCTCCGTCTTCTCCAAAAGATCGTGGGGTACCTGGCTAATGCGAACCTGAGAATACAAGCAGTTTGAAAATCAGCATAAAGCCGGTGAGTTCATAAGCGGTTTGTTTTCATAAAAGAGCAAGTTTCCTTTGGTTTTCTAAAAAAATTGATATCCAAGAAAATCTCATATTTTCTTATAAGGAAAGTTTAGTTATCAATTTGTTACACAGTTTGGTTAAGAGGAGTTACGTTATCCCAGGAAAAACCCTTATTTTCCTAAAAGTTGTGGTTGGTTCTTGGTTCGGAATGCAATGTACTAGTATCTACCATACTTGTAGTATTAGATAAATATTCTGAAAGCCTGGTTATCCAATACACAAATGTCAAAATATCTACTATACTTATTCGACATTTTTATCTTCGAAACTCTAATTTCGCTCAAAGGAATATATTAATAGATGTAATTTCGAATCTTTGGAGACACTCAGAGCCGTACACTAGCTATATTTTCGAAGTTCTGGTGATATCCAAAGGCATGTTTTAGACGTATTTCCAAAGCTCTGTCGATATCCAAAGGCGTATATTAGACGTATTTTCGAAACTCTGTCGATATCCATAGGCGTACTTTCGAATTATTTTCAAAACACTGGTGACACTCAAAGACGAACACTAGTTGTATTTTCGAAGTTTTGGTGCCATCCAAAGGCGTGCACTAGCTGTATTTTCGACGTTCTGGTGCTATCAAAAGGCGTATTTTATAAGTAATAATCCTAATTTATGATTAGCATGAATCCTTCATAAATTATAAAATGTAACATAGATTATAACATTTTATAAAGAGATCTACAAATAAATTTGAAAGCTAAATCTGCAAGTTAAACGGTTGGTAAATACGGTTTCAGTGTTAAAAGCATAAGGAATATGAAAACATTTCAAAAGAAATAATAAGTTTGAGTACAAGATTTCCTTGTACTTTTGCTTGTATCCCCCCCTGAAAACATTGAAAAACACGGAAAAATGTATAGGGGTATGAACTCACCAGTCGAGAATTGTGTCGGCTAGGATGCTAAGTGTCAGTTCAGGGCTTGAACACGTGCGAGGTTCCTACGTAATATGAAGAGATACATAATTGTATCTAATTATACTTTGAACTACTATTTAGAATAGAATATAAACTCCGAGGCACGAAAACACTTCATTTCAAGTGTTAGGAGTGATCCGGGTAGCATATAAGGGTGTGTATGGCCTAAATATGGAGTTTGCTCTTCAAGAGTAAACTCCGAATGGAGATTATGGCCCTAATACCATATCCCCATGAGTTTACAGCCGTAAACTCATGGGTGGAGGGTTCTTGGTTGCTAAATGGTCTTACAACACTTGTGGCGTAATGCTAGATTTAGTTCTAAGGCATTGGAAGGGGACTTGATCAACATATGGACCATATAAGGAGTTTACGGCTTTAAACTAGGAGTTTACAGCCAAGAACTCTCACATACTCATTCCTTATGTGTTTTGGTGATCCTAGGTCAAAGACAAGTGTTTCTTGTCCGAAGTACAAGCCGTGGAAGGAAGTTAGGGCACCATTTGACCACCTTATAGGAGTTTACGGCCCAAGAACCATTCCTTGGGGGTTTTACGGCTATAAACTCCTAAGGGGATGGTTTCTTTCAAGTTTTAGGCCCTTAACATATTGGTGGATGGTTCTAGACATTATTCCAAAGCTTAGGAGGTGTTTAAGGGGCATCTTAACACCTTAAAAGGTGTTTGCGGCCTAAAAAAGGGTGTTTACGGTCCAAGAATGTTCTTGGGCCGCAAACTCATATTTACCCCTCAAATGTTATGGTTTTGGTGTTCTAAGTCCAATCTTGTAGGCCCCTAAGTCATATCTAGGCTTCAGAAGTGTTTTGGAAGGGTTTTGGGTCTCCAAAACCCCATTTATGGGTGTTTATGGTTTGCGATAGTTCCTGGTCTGTAAACACATATTCTTGGTCCTATTTCATGATTTCTCCACGAATTTGAAAGCTAAACATGTTAATCTGTGAGCTAGGATGGATATATTACCGATTTGGAGCTTAAATTGGGTGGTTTTTGGATCAAAAGCTTGGATTTGTAGAGAGAGAGTAGAGAGAGGGTGAAAAAGCTTCAAATGAAGTTCTTTCAACTTTAAATATGGTTTAAGTTTGAGACCTGGAGGAATTCTACCCGATACTGACGTTAAACGAGGCTTTTGGTTGTCCCGATTTAATTGTTTGTAACCCGACGTGGTCGAAACTAAAAATTTTCCAATAATAATTTGGGATGTTTTCATGTGTTTCTAACGGGTATGGATACTCACGAGGTCATAATCAAAGTCTTATATTAATGACCTAATCCAAAATGTTAACGGAAAAATTGCAAGACAAACGGGTTTTACTGACGGGAACGGGATACCGTGACGGAAAAATTTTCGAATTGTCATAGAAGACGAGGTCTCTTAGTAGACTTCTTTGTTCCTTTGAGAATTCCCATGTTCGAAGGAATGACTTCTTTTGAAACTTCCTTCTCCACATTCTCTTGAACGGGTTTTGAAAATTCCTTTTCCACATTCTTTTCAACAAGTTGTGGTTGTTCATTCTTCTTCTTTTTCTTTTGAGTTTTACTGGTATTTGATGAACCCTCAGCCCCTTTGGCAAAAAAATGTTTATAAATTTGTAAAAAAAATTAAGAAAAATCAGAAATTTCCTCTTCCTCAATTTCACTAATATAATCAGAATCCTCTTCCATATCAACAAAATATTGTTGAGAGACGAATAATGAATTCTCAGTCATGTTCAAAATTTTGACTCGTTCATTCTTAGTAAGATTTTCGTTAACAATATGCAATAAATCATCAGCATTCAAGCATTCATTAATTTTGACTATTCTGTAAGCATATGAAACATTAAGCACTTAATCAAATTCATAGATTTTCTTTTTTGCAATCATAGCAAGAAGCATGAATTTTTTTTCTTTTTCATATTCTAAGAAAGGTAATGATTTCCTATGTCGTTCTTTCCAAATATTAAAAGAGTGATGCAATTCGGTGAGTTTCACATATAATCGTTTTGCGCTATTACAATATATGTTTTGTTGTTTTACGAGCAAAATATTGTCATCTCTCTCAACATCTCTATCTAGAGTCAAGTTTCTTAGTTGAAGCTCTAGATTCTCTATAACAACAATTTTTTTGAACGTTCATCTTCACTACTAAAAAAAATCAGCATATGATTAACATATAAAAGAGTATCATCAAAATTAGATAAAACTGTATCATAATTACATGAAGGGATATTAAAAGATTCAAGAAGAGTACATACCTTTGAATTCATGGGATACTTGTTTGTGCTGATAGATACAAAACACCTTCATTTGAACTTCTCATCCATAGAAACATCCTCATCATATTGGGCAAACATGACTCTGTGAGTAGGATTCCTCATCTCTTCATCATCAGATCCAGATGACCAAATCTGTTACATTCCATCACTCTCGCTTCCTCCCTTCGCAACCAATGAAAAATCCTTGGTCTTCGGCCTTGCCTCTTCTAGCTTCTTGGCATAATAAGCTTCATCTTTTACTCTCTCCTTCTTTATCATCATGCAATCGTTGGCCAACGGGTTTGAGCCATTGCAATAGTTGCAATCATTGCCCGATTCACCTTTCAACTTTGACTGTTTCTTCTCAGCAACATTCTTACATCCCTTCTTTTCATCCTTTAACTCCACCTTCAAAACTTTTGACAGTGAGTTGTTCCCTTTGAACTCACTGTTACTCTTGTACTTTGGGTTGAAAGGTTTCATGAAGAACTTTTTAACCTTGTTATTGGAATAGTAAGAAAAAACTTGATCCACTTGATCGCCAGTTTCGATCTCAGATTCCTTTGCATTCACCTTTGACATTAGTGATAAAGGCCCACCAATGCCCAACTTTCCTTCCTCTGTTATCTCATTGATTTCATTTATATGATCCTAGATGACATTGTCCAGATCACCTAAAGAGTATCCATCAAAACTATGTTGAGTTTTGATCATCAAACTTATGTTTATCCACTCTTTCGTAGCCCCATCAGAAAGGTAAGATCATACTCAAGAGTTGTACAAGCAACCCCATAGCAATTGCACTTGAATATCAGCTCACTCAAGCGATCATAATACTGCTCAATGGTTTCGCTACCCTTCTGCTTGAATTCGACAAGCTCCAACATGCATTATTTCATAAAACTCCTCTTAGTCATTTCACTTCCTTGATACTTTTCTTTCCAATTATCCCAAATATCCTTTGCAGTCTTGCACCCTTGAATATAGTTGTAAACAACCGGTGGAAGAGCACCGTGAAGTTCACGAAGACACTTCTTACCATTATACTCATATTTTTCCTTTTGTGTTGCCATACAAATGGAAGAACCTGCATTTCCAACATCAGTAAACATTTAAGGAGAATAACTTCCTCTAGTAACACATCGCCAAAGATCTTCGTCAATTCAGTTGATATAATCCTCCATATGATCCACACACTGCTCATAATACTCTGTAATGAGCATTGGAATTTTCTTGGAAGATCCAAGCAGATGAGAAAATCTTAACATGGTGTTCATGTCAAAAATTGCAATTTCATACTGACAAAGTGGTGAATGAATTTAGAAATGAGATCTAACGGATGAATCAACCAGAAGATGATCTGGAAACACTCTATCTATCAAACTAAATGTAGAATCGAAACAAATCAATCAATTAAGACAAGTTTTATTAATCATTAGTGTGGAAAACTTGGAATCTGAATAACGATTTGAAACTATTGCAAAAGACGAGAAAAATAGTATTGACTAAATGTCTCCTGCTCTGCTACCAATGGAAGAGAATTTGATTTGAGTTTAAAGTACAAAATCAATAACAGAAAGCATTAAGAACACAATCATAAATAAATTCATTTTTGCTCATTGATTTGTCTGAATGAGTACAAAAGTATAAGAGAGAGAACAAAAAGAAAAGTGCCCAAAGTCTTTCTCTCTACTTCTATACTAACCCTATTTATAGGGTAAAACATACATGCAAAAAATATGCAAGGACTAGACGTTAAACTATGAAACAACAAATTCCTTGCAAAATATATATATACTGCGAAGTATTAGACTTTGCCCCGATACTGACCAAACCTACTTTCGACCTCTCATTAGACATTTTTCACTCAACATATATATTAGACTTGTGTCTATTATAGGTATAAGAAAGTCACAACATAAACCCTCGTATGTTTTAGATATTGACATTGACAGTCTTACCATGACTTGGATCACCCATTCTAATCTAGAAGTTTAAGGAGGTCTCAGTGATTCCTAATGGGGTCGGTTTTTAATATGCTTCGTGCTTACCACCGTCACCGCCCTATTGCACTTTGAGAATGGAGTTACTAAAAGATTTTGATAGTGATAATGGTTAATCTAAAAGTAGTCTAAATACATGTATAAAACAAAATCCCAATTCCTTAATAGAATGTGAGTCTCATATTATCCAGTAAAATTCGTGTGGTTAGCTGGCACATCAATCTAGAATATAGTTGAGAATGATATGGAACTTGCAAATCTCACACATAACATGAGCTAGGGATCATGCAATTTTGCATTGTTAATTCACAATCTATTTAATGTAAATCTTATGTAATCCATAAAAGTTTCATATTCTCTTTATAACTTGTTGATGGGGCTCATGTGGTTAACCATCACGTCAATTTGAGAGTAAAGGTAGAGAATCATGTGGAACTCGCGAATCTCAAACGTAACTTGAGTCGAGGACCATGCGATTTGGTATTGATGATTAACCATATGTTCAGTGATCCACGGTGACCCCGTCATTGCATTTGAGATGAAATTAATCTGAGATTAACATGCCATTGATAATCAATGAATCTCAAAGATCTAGGAATTTTGTTGCGATAGAAATTGGCAAAGGGATTTCCTAGCTAAATAACTTTATGGTGTTTTAATAGCATCCATTTACACATCATAGAGCCAAATATGGATCCTAGCCTTCTAAAATAATTTAATTGAAGGTGTTTATCTAAGGATAAGTAAAACAAACTATAATGCAAACTGATATTGACTGATGTCTATAACCTTATCGACAAAAGTCTACTACTTTAAAACCTTTGAAAGGATTAGCTATTAGGATGATCAATCTTGTCCAAATTTTTAGTTTCGGCATAGTTCTCATCCACGAAAGGAAAGATCATACCTTTGACAAAGCTCTTTTTGAGCTTCATGAAATCACTACTGTCACACCCCAAAACCATGAACGGTGGAAACGTTCTGGGACGGAGGACGTCATGTACAGTACCACAACAATGAAAAGTAGTAAACAAGCAACAACATCATCCATTGCATTCATAATATAATTTTAATACAAATGTGTTTTGTCAAATTATAATAAACACTAAAGTATAAATCAAAATGAAAGATGAGTCTTGAACGAGCTCCATCTTCTATAAACCTTGCATCGGTACCTGTCTACTGTTGACCTGAGGATACAAGTTATTTTGAAAGAGATTATCAGCTTTAAAGCTAGTGAGATCATAAGTAGTTTAGTGTCTTAATTTGTATGTAAGTATTTGTATGTATATGAACTGTAAGTATTTGTATGTATGTGAAATGTAAGTTTTTGTATGTATATGAAATGTAAGTATTTGTATGTATATGAACTGTAAGTATGAAAATGTTTTGAACATCCTAGAAAACCATATGTTTCCTACTAAAAGTATCCTTCTACCAAGGCATCTAGTATCTGTGTGTGTGTGTGTCTTGAAAGAGTGTGTATTTTCCCAATTCTGACTATCATTAATCAAAAATATAGTTTCTACATTACCCTGCATCGTGTGAATGTTCACGAAGTGAATGTAATGGGAAAATGAAATAGTACTTTGGTATAGTATCGAACTACAACCGTACTAATTACCATAAGTCTATGGTAATTTTGTAAGTACTGTAGTATTTGTAATAAGTGACTACTTCTGTACTATTTTGCCTTTTTTGAAGGATAAGGCATAATGTGATGGCTAGATCCCAGGCTAGACTCTCCCCTATCAAAGAGATTTTGGGACCCATACGCGACCGATGCATGATTGCAAGCCGCGAACATCCACATTACTATGATCGTGTATACCCAATATATCTATCACAATGCTTTGTGATTCATTGGTATAGTTAGATCCTGAAACCGTTCCATGTTATAGCACCTAGTGATGTCTGTCCTCTTATCGTATATGTAAACGCACTCATTTAAACGTATCTATGTAAACGTACTCATGTAAGTGTAATCAACTAAACGTAATCATGTAAACATAATCATCTAACATAATCATGTAAACATAATCATGTAATAGTATAGTAGTGTACTGTAATGTTCTGCGTGTGCTAGCTGTAACGTGTGTTCTCTCTCTATCTAGCATTAATAGTAATGTACTGTGTGTACTAGCTATAATGTGTGTTCTCTCTCTATCTAGCATGTATAGACTCATGAATGAACTGACTCGTGGTATGATTTCCGCATTTTAGTAAACGTATTAGTATCTTCCTAAACTACCCATATGGTAGCTTACTAGTAATATAACTGGTACGTATGAACATGGAAGTATACCCTTGCTAACCAAGGGTATTGAACTGACTGGAAGAACCTTTATGACTATATATGTACACATGATACATAACTAATATTTAAACGACCTTCGGACGGATACCTTATACTCACCATACCACATCCCAACGGTTAAAAGGTAATAGAGCGGATAGCCTTCCTAAGTCCTTTAAACATTTCTTATATAACTATACGTATATAGGCATGCAATTGACAATATAAAATCATAAAATAAGTTTTGTAACACCTTTGAACATGATTATTATCTAAGAAAAGGTCGACATGATGTCAGCCTATAAAACGGGTTGGAAGTATTTGTTTGATAAAACAGTTTAAGTATAAAGAAACATTTGTTTGAAACATGATGAGATTAAATCAACTTTTAATCTATAAAGATCGATTAGATCTTGAACAAGTATATGAATATGAAACTTCAAGAACGCAATATTAATAACAAGGCAGAACGGAACAATAAGAACAAACAGCTTGAATCAAATGTGTCGAATGATTAAATAAAATCCTTAGAAGAGCTCGATTAAGAACATCAACTGTAAAGGATTAGAAGATTACAAGAAAGCAATATCGTAAACTCTGGAATGCTAAAACTGAAATCTTGAATCTTAACCTAATATGCATGCAAGCGATAACTTATATACAATACATAAAAGGCTCTCGGTTGGACAGGCCCAAACCGGAGAATACAAGGCTAATCTACGAGCCCAAAAGACGCAATACAAAACAGAACTTCAGCCCAACAATCTCCCCCTTTGCGTCAATTTGGAGCGAGACCTTCACTTCTTACTTGGGCCGGCGGCTGAAGCTGGTACCTTCTTCTTCACGGTACTAAACAGACACTTGGTTATGGAAAGGATGGTCTGTCTAAACCGAATGTACCAATTGATCATATCTTCAAAGTATTTGATGTCATCAGCCGAATTGTCCTTACATCGCTTGACGATTGATAGGACGTGTTCCAAGCAGGTAGTGGTGTAGAGGTGCTTGTCAGCTAACGCGAATAGACATTTCTGTCCTTCGGCTCTGGTGAACATCACAAAGTTTCGCCTCGAATCTATCTTGCCCATTTTCATCGTGTTTAGATCACTGGCCGATCCCATAGGCTTGACTTTCGGTTTCTTCTTAAACACTGTGGCAACCTCCTGATCCATTAGGGCCACCTCCATGATATAGCATGCCAGCATCCTTTTGACATGGTCTAAGATGGGACCATATTCGGCTTCGTTTGTCAGCAAGATGTTGTACAAGACTATCCAATCATGAGGGTTCAGATTGGGCAGATCCGCTAGAGAGATCATGTGAACAGTTCTTGCAGATCCTCGGATAAGCTTGAACTTGATGTTTGTGAATCTCCCCACGGCAAATGGCTTCATCACCCGAACACTGACAATCTTCTGGGCGCTCCATGTAAGGTATTGAGGGCGAGCGGCCTCCAGATAAAAGTCAATGAGCTCCCTGTCAAGCTCATCGTTCGGATGCGGGACTTCGAAAATGTTGGAGAAGGCGTGGAAGATGAACGCCTTTCGAGTCAGCGGCATATCAAATTGCGAATCGACCGAGTTGATGCAGTCGAACGATATCACCGGCTCGAGCCATAGTATGCTTGGAGTCTCTATGGCCTCTTTTATCAGACGATCCCTGGTCCAGGCAGGGAAGAGCAGCTTTCGGCTCTCAAGGAGATCGTTGGCTTCTTTTTGTTTACGTTCGGCTTCTTCAGCTTCACGTGCCACACGACTGACATCGTCATCAGTATTGCGACTGTTCTTTCTTTTTAACATGTCCGCAATAGTCTCCTTGTCTTCATCTTCATCTTCATCTTCATCTCCTCCCTCTGCAATGTTTTTACCCTTGTCCTTCACACCCGAACCCGAGGCATGACCAGTTGGGGGTGGTTCGGTTGTGTGAGTTGCTTTTGAGGAAGGAGGTGGTTTCGATCCTTTCTTCTCATCTCCCCCTTGTTTCGGAATGGACACGAAACTGGGTAGGCCTTCAATTTTACTCAAGAGATCCATGGCCGGAGAGAGTTTCTCAGCGAGGGTACGCCTCACCGAGTGATTGAGGATGGGGTCGTGTGCTTCGAGGATGTTAGATAGAGCGGCGTGGACATCCGAAACACACGTCTTGATGATTTCCCTTTCGGATCGAAGAGCCTCCAATTGTTGTTCGGAGTTGGAAAGTTGGGTGCTCTTGACCTTGAGGGCAGTAGTCTTACTTGCCAGGACGTCCATCAGTTTATTTTCAGCCGCAAGATCCTCTTGTAGTTTTGCCAAGCGGGCATCGATGGAGGCACGGAGTGCCGAGTTGTCGTCGCTAAGGTTTTGTCTGAGGGTAGCGAACGAGGATAACTCCGTCTTTACAAACTGGGCCAATTGATTGACAAGTGGTTCCAGAGTTGTTTTGGTGGCATCGGCGCTTTCCTGTATAGACTGCAGCAGGATTGTAGCGTCATGGAATAGTTTATCGACTTTTTCGGTCGCTGCCTCACAAGCGCGGGTGGAGGCGTCTATTGCAGCAGTAGCAGAGGCCACTGAGTCATGATGAGCCCTAGAGAAGGCATCAACTATCCTCTGAAGGGCAGCTTCAGATAAGGATGACTGCTGATTGCAAGAGGAGGCGAGAAGTTGATCAACCTTCTCGTTCAGCTCGCGGAGATGCTTCTTGGTCACAGGAGCATCATCCTCCTCATCACTTTGAACTTGAAACGGACTATAGTAGACCGAATCAAAGTTCAGGTGATCACCACCTATGTATTGATCATCGCCATCGGAGGCGTCTTCTGGAGATTGAGGTGGTGGTGAAGCTGGGGGTGTTATGGGTTTGGTTGGTTCAGGTTGAGTAGGTGGGGGGTTAGTTTCGGGTGGTGGTTGTGTATGGGTTTCGGTTTGTGGAGGTTCGGTTACCGGTGGGGTTTCGGTTGATGTGGTGAATATGGGTGGTGGTATAGGGAATGAGGTGGGTGGTATAGTAGGGTTTATGGTGGGAATGGAAATAGGAATTGTGGGTGGAGGGGAAGGAACTGGGGATTGGTGAAGTTCCATCTCCGGGGTTGGGGACCGAGGGGGTGTGTTGCCTCTTTGTGGAGATTCGTCTCCTTGTGACCCCTCAGAGTCCGAACTCCTACCTTCGGATTCACTGGAGGTTGAGGAAAGGACGAGCGTCCGTTTCGGTTGGGTCTTCCTCCTTTTCGGTTTTGGGGAGGAAGCAGCCTTTGGTTGTTTGCGTTTCTTGGGAGTGGGTTTTGGGGCTTTTGATGGTTTCTTCCCCTTGTCTGCCTTCTTACCCCTTGCCACCGGTTTGTCGGCATCATGAATTGATCGCAGCATGTCCGGTGTCAGTTCCCTCGGACCAGATGGCCCTACCTCCTTGATCGCCTTGATCATACTGCTGTCTGATGGCACACTGCCATACATCGACTCCGGGATAGAGCCAATGAAGGAGAACTTCGATGCATCGGATACGATGATCTTCTTGGTATGGAATGTACCAACAGAAGACATCGGGGCACCGTCAGCAGTTGGGACGTCAAACCTGTCCATGGCCCATCTTGTGATCAAGATCCAGAACCGGGCCAGCGACACTTCAGAGTGTCGAGAAGTGGAAGAAAGGCTCTGAATCAGTTGTTGCCAAAGGACAGACACGTAATCGAGGTTGATCCCGTTGTAGACCCCATACATGATTGACAGGAAAAGACGACTGGCCCCGTCCGATCCTGAGCTCCTCTCAGACAGTCCCTTGAAGAGAACTGTAAATAACCCATTCCACAGGGGCGGTAGGCATGACTTCTTGAACCTGGCGACGGAGGTAAGAACTTCCGTGTAGCCCATGTTGTAGAACATGTTGTATAACATTCCAACGGGAATCGTCTCTGGGTTAATACGCGATGAGTCTGCAGCAAACCCAAGCATGTTGCAGAAGCGGGGACGAGAAATCGACGTTTTGTGTTCCGCCACTTCGAAAAATATCCTTTCGACACCCTTGTCGTAGTAGGCCGTCGCATAGACCTGAGATATAGCCACCATTGGCACCGTTTCAATTCTGGACAATGCCGGAGCAAGTTGGGAGTACTTGAGGCATTCAATAACCGGCGACATGTAGGGATCATAGGCTAGTGGGTTCAGATCAATGACAAGGCATTGTTGAGGTCTGATGGGAAGAATTTGAGAGGTGGCATGAACAGATGAAGATTCAGCCATTGTTGCAGGTGTGGAGAAGAAGATGACCGGGAGAGAGTTTTGAGAGTAATTTTGCTTTAGGAATTATGGGGGCAGTAAAGAGGTAAAAGGTGGTGTTGATGGGTTTTTATAGTAGGTGATAGGAGAGAGAAAAATCGTTTCAAATCTCTTATGGAAATACGGAAGGGTTTCTGGGTGACTGATTGGTGACAGTTGGGACGTGCGATGATCACGTAGGAGAGAGAGTGTCAGATTCCTAGGATCACGCCGCCCAATAAGCGCCGGTTCAGAGAGAGGAACCGTTTCCATTTCCACACGCGCCATTAATGCCAGATGGATGACGCTTCAATACTGTACACGCGTCCAATAGTGTCAGAAAAAGCGCGGCCTCTTCAAATTCACGCGCCCGCCTTTTTACCGTCGTTTGAATTTCTATCCTTTGAACTTCCGCCGCGTCAGCATCTTTTGTCTCTTCCCCTTTTTAATCTGCTGTCTTTTGAATAAAACGCCCACGTGGATTATTGGTAACCACAACTTCATTAGGAACCATCCATTAATTATCCAACCTGTAAAATAATTAGTAACGGAGTTTTTTGAAAATCTAGGATTTTCGTGCAAAGAGTGTAAAAGAAAAAGAAATAAAGCAACTCGTTTTAGGATAATCTGTGATGTCAATAATGACACGAAACGGATGATCCCGGGCACGAATCTCTTCCTTCAAGGTCAAGAGAGACCTCAAAGTGTTAGTGTGGAATCCCGTTGAATTACGATCAAACATTTATTAATAAATGTTGAAAGGCTTCTTTTAATAAGGCAAATAAAGGGTGGTTTCGCTTTGATTCATCAATTCAATTCTTGATATAAGAACGAATGTGAACAAAGTACTTGTGAGACCAGTGTAGTCTGTTGAACAAGTAGGTTGGAGTTGATTCTGTAGTGGCTTGGAGTACTATGAAATCTCAGATAAAAATTTAAAAGTGGACCCCATGGGAAGAAATGTTATGGTGTGTAACAATTTCATTGGAACCACGCAAAAGGAAAAGAAATTGAGATTTCATGAAGGTACATTCGTCAATTCATTGGTGAAAACTTGATCGAGTTAATTGGTCACAGTCAATTCGTTGGTGTTGAATTTGGGGTTTCACTCAGTTCGTAGTGTCACGAGACTAAGATCATAAACACAGAAGTTGTGTAACCATAAACCTCAGTGATAGTTTCTGAGAGTCTCAAGGGTTACTGTGATGAAACGAATGTTATGGAGAATTGTAATGGGGATGGTGAGAGAAGACATAGTACTTCTGCTGCGAACATAAGGACCAAGCAGGAGACTCTAAACTCATGTGAGAAAAGAGTGAGGTAGCTCATGATTAGAATAAATGAGTTAGCCTTATTGGGAAGACAAGGTTTGTGTATACCAGGTCATGAAGGCTATTATTCAAAATCTTATGAGGCTTTGGACACATACAGCAGCATGCTTCTAGGGACACTTAAGTAAGGCATGGAATATATTCCCATAAACAAATGAGCACACAAAGAAAAATTAATGAAAATATTTTTGGATTTAAAAATAAGACAAAAAAAAAATTATAGAAGAGTAAAAAAAAACAATTAAAAAAAACTTTGAAAAAGATTGAAAAACCGAACCCGAGTGTTCGGTTGGTTTCGGTTGGAAAAAGTTGAAAAACCGAACCCGAACCTTCGGTTGGTTTCGGTTCAGGAAAATTTTGAAAAACCGAACCCGAACCTTCGGTTGGTTTCGGTGTAGGAAAATTTTGAAAAACCGAACCCGAACCTTCTGGAGGTTTCGGTTCTTGGAAAATTTTAAGAAACCAAGGAGTTTAGATATGAAAAAAAAAACTTTTTACACAAAGAAAAACAAATTTTGCACAAGAAATATACAACTCAGAAAAACTACCTTAGAAGCAATGAGCGAGTGAAATGGTTGAACCGAACCCGAACGTTCGGTTGATTTCGCTTCTTACATTTGAGATTGAGAGGTAGTGTGAGGTACTGACTCTGATTCCATCATTCCCAGCCCTTGCAATATTTTATTGAACGAAGCTTCTGGAAGAGCTTTGGTAAAGACGTCAGCCAGTTGATCAGTGGTTCTTACGAAGTGAACTTCGACATTTCCATCTTCCACATGATCTTTGATGAAGTGATACCTCAGTGCTATGTGTTTGGTTTTAGAGTGTTGCACCGGGTTATGACAGATCCTAATTGCACTTTCAGAGTCACAATATAGAGGGATCTTCTTCATATTGAGTCCATAGTCTCGAAGTTGACTCTGGATCCAAATCACTTGTGATGTGCAGGATGCAGCGGCAATGTATTCCGCTTCAGCAGTAGACAGCGACACACATGTTTGTTTCTTGGATTGCCAGCTGACCAACTTCCCATCAAGAAATTGACAGCCACCAGTTGTGCTTTTGCGGTCGAGTCCACATCCTCCAAGGTCTGCATCAGAATAGGCTTGAACGAAGAAGCCAGAGTTGGATGGATACCATAGACCCAAGGAGGCGGTTCGCTTGAGATAGCGTAGGATGTTCTTCACTGCCAGCATGTGAGGTTCGCGTAGGTTAGCCTGAAATCGAGCATAATAACATACAGAAAACATGATATCAGGCCTGCTAGCAGTTAGATACATCAGTGAGCCTATCATTTGACGATAGAGCGTGATGTCGACAGCCGGTTTATCCAGCGAAGGGGTAAGTTTGGTGTCGAATGCCATAGGGACTTTGACTTTTGAGTCTCCCATCATGTCGAACTTTGCTAGGAGAGTCTTTGTGTAAGCTTCCTGATTGATAAAGATGCCTTCGGGTCCCTGTCTTATATTTAAACCAAGAAAAAAATTAATAGGACCCATTGAGCTCATTTCAAACTTAGTCTCCATCAACGTTCTGAATTCAGCTGTTAAGCTGGGATTCGTAGAGCCAAAGATGATGTCATCGACATAAATTTGAACTATCATAAGGTGGTTACCTT
Source organism: Lactuca sativa (assembly GCF_002870075.4). Classification (NCBI taxonomy): domain Eukaryota; kingdom Viridiplantae; phylum Streptophyta; class Magnoliopsida; order Asterales; family Asteraceae; genus Lactuca; species Lactuca sativa. The sequence continues at coordinate 247,996,769 of NC_056626.2, read as the reverse complement.
CCTTTTTGCGAAAGAAGGTTGGGTCAACCGAACCTTGTTTGAATTTGGACATCTTTAAAAATTTTGTAAGCGTTTCATACTAGGCTCTCGGAGCTTGTTTGAGGCCGTACACAGCTTTATCCAGAATGTAGCAATGATTTGGATATTTTTCGTTCACGAACCCAGGAGGTTGCTCCACATACACCGTTTCTTCAAGTTCTCCATTGAGAAATGCGCACTTGACGTCCATTTGAAAGACCTCAAAGTTTTTGTGAGCAGCATAGGCCAGAAATATTCTAACCGATTCTAGCCTAGCTACTGGAGCGAACGTCTCTTCGTAATCTATCCCTTCCTCCTGACACTATCCTTTGACAACCAGACGAGCTTTGTTCCTTATGACATTACCTTCCTTGTCCATTTTGTTTCTAAAAACCCATTTGAGACCAACAACTGAAGCATCCGGAGGAGTTGGAATGAGTCGCCAGACTTTGTTCCTCTCAAACTCATTTAGTTCGTCTTGCATTGCTTGAACCCAATCAGAGTGATCGAGGGCAGTATTCACTGTCTTCGGCTCAACTTTTGATACAAATGAGTTAAACATACAAAACTCAACTTTTGAGAATAAGGATGTCTGTTTTGCCTTCAGTTGAGATCGGGTCAGAACCTTTTCAGATACATCACCAACTACTTGAGAGATAGGATGATCTCTGGTCCATTTTGTAAGAGGAGGGTAATTCGGATCAAAGGATGGATCTAGTTCAGCGTTGATCATCTCTTCAGGCTCGGATTGGCTATCAAAATCAAGCGTCATATCATCATGCTCCTCTTCTTGTGGTGTTGGATTTTCAGGCATTGAAGCACCTTCGTTTGGATGTGCATCTTCGGTTGGAGAGTTACCTTCGGTTGATGAAGGACCTTCGGTTGAAGGAGTAGAGCTTGGCTCCCCCTGGACTTGTGAGCTAGGCTCCCCCTCGACAAGAGAATTTGGCTCCCCCTCGACTGAAGCATTGTTGGTTGGAGATTCATCAGTAGGCAATTCTCCTTCATGCATTCTTCTTGCAGCATCTTCGACAATCTGTTTTATGTGATCTATTTTGTTGTCGGCTGCCCCTTCTTCTGAGAGAGAAGCTTTTTCCGGTTCATCAAAGAGATCCAGAAAATTCTCGTACATATTGGCGATTGAGACTGTGACTTGACCAGTTTGAGGGAAGATTTCCCTGGCAGTGTCATCTATGGCCTGTAGCTTCTTGACATAGCTATCGTCGAAGGTCACATAGTATGTCTCTTCAATCCTTCTTGATCGTTTGTTTAGGACCCTGTACGCCTTTAAAGTGAGTGAGTAACCCAGAAAGATTCCCTCGTCCGCTTTGACATCAAACTTGTTGCGGTGTTCTTTAGAGTTAAAGATGAAACACCTTGAGCCAAAGACGTGGAAAAATTTCACATTGGGCTTCCTGTTGTTTAATATCTCATATGGTGTGAGCGTGAATCGCTTGTTGAGATAGGACCTGTTTTGTGTATAACAAGCAGCAGAAATAGCGTCAGCCCAAAAATAAAGAGGTAAGGAAGCGAAACTTAACATAGTTCGGGCAGCTTCACACAGAGATCGGTTTCGTCGTTCGACTATTCCATTCCGCTGTGGTGTGTAGGGAGCTGAGAAATTATGGCTAATTCCCTTTTCTGCAAGAAACGCTTCAAACTCCCTGTTCTTGAATTCGAGACCATTGTCGCTCCTGATGTTGCGAACGACCTTCTTGAGCTGGACTTCAATTTGCTTCATAAACACTTTTAGCTTTTGAGTCGCTTCAGATTTGAGCTTTAGAAAGAACACCCATGTAAATCTAGAGAAGTCATCAACGACAACAAGAATGTACTTGCTACCACCGATGCTTTCAATAGATGAAGGACCACATAAATCGATATGAAGCAATTCGAGTGGTTCAACAACTTTTGTGTTAATTATGGATGGGTGACTTTGACGACTCTGCTTTCCCATTTCACATGCAGCACATAAATGCTCTCTGTCAAACTTGAGCAATGGAAGACCCCTAACATGACCTCCAGTGACAAGTCGGTTGATATCTTTGAAATTGAGATGAGAGAGTCTTCTGTGCCACAACCAGCTTTCGTCGGATTGAGCTTTTGATAGCAGACATATTGCTGGGTTTCCTTTGATGGGTTTCATGTTCAGCGGAAACATTTCACCCTTTCGCTCTGACTTCAGAATCACTTTCTTTGTCGTTTTCTCTATGATTTCAGAACCTTCATCATCGAATGAAACTTTGAGACCTGTACCTCCAACAAGCTGAGATACACTGATAAGGTTGTGTTGAAGTCCTTCCACATAGGCCACCTTTCTTATGGTAAAATCACCATTTGTTATCATCCCATATCCCTTTATGGTGCCGAAAGAGTTATTACCAAACTTAACGTTGCCACCATTTGCAAGAGATCTGTATTCCCTGAGTTCCTCCTTCCTTCCTGTCATGTGACGCGAGCAGCCACTGTCGATGTACCATTCTTCGTCAAACTGCTCGTCACTTATAACCTGCAAAAATTAAGCAGATTTAGGAACCCAAAGTTTCTTGGGTCCATGTGAGGTTTTCATGGGAACAGGAATAGTTAGAGAGATATCAACAAGATACGTTCTTTTGATTAAAGTTGTTTCATCTTTCTTTTTAATGGTGAAGACTTTTATTTTGTTAGGATTGGGTTTGAATTCATCGACCTTCTGCTTTCCCTTCTGTTCAGCAGATGGACGTGGTTTTTAAGAACCCATGGAATTAGCGTTAGAGCAAGATGGAGATGAACAAGAAGAATTAGGAAGAGAGGATTTGGATTTGGATGGAGGTGTCTTCCTTGCTGATGACTCTAGGTGACCCTTTTGCTTCTGATCGTGGGTGGGCTTAACCTTTGAGTCTTGTTCTCTTCTGACTTCAGAACCGAACCTCTGAGTTCGGTTGGAGTTGTTCGTGGAACCGAACCTTTGGTTTCGGTTGAAATACTTTTCAGAACCGAACCTTTGCTTTCGGTTGGTAGTTTCATGCGAACCGAACCTTGGCTTTCGGTTGTCAGAATCATCGTGCTTTCTTACGGGATTATTTTCATACTTCAGATTCTTGTCCTTGTGTGAATAGTATGCATTCTGGGAGTGCCAGAATTGTTTCCTTTCAGAAAGGTTTTTCCTGTATCTTAGGTTCCTTTCTATCTTTTTATCCCTCATCTGTTTGGGTTGATGATGAACGTTCGCTTTCGCTTTTGATGTCACCTTCGCTGATTCCTTTTGAACTTTAGGTGTTTTTCTTTGAACCGAGGGATCAGAGGGAATATCTGAAGAAGATTCAGTCTGCCCTGAGGAAGTGGAAGGAGTTTCTGATGAAGTTTCACTTCGAGCTGTTGGTGTTGAAGGAATGTCTTCTTTCGCTGAACGATCAACCTCTTGAGGAGTGTCTTTTGTACCACTTGTGCTTGGTTCACTGAAATTATCAGGCTTGTTCAAGGGTTCAGGTATGTATCTCCCTTTCTTCATCCAAGAGGTTCTTTCAGATAGACCAACAGTTTCGTTTCCATTGTCAATAGGAGCTTCCCAGAAGAACTCATCACAGCCATCAGCATTGTCTTCGTTAACAATAGCTGTGAGTTCAGCTGTTTGATGTTTGGTTACTCCAGTCACTTTGTATACCTGATTCGGAGTGGTTCTGACCTTTTGATACACAACAGCCTTTTCTACTAATTTCGGGGACTTTTGTTGGGACAATCTAGCGAATTCCACAGAATTTTCAGAAACAAGATTTTTGTGGTTTTCAGTTTCGCTTTTAACAAATTCTGAGCAGTCAACCGTATCCTCTATAGAAATTTCACTCATGTTTTCGTCCTCGTTAAGCTCAGATGCATTTTCAACATCGATTTTATTTTCTGAGCTCACCTTGGCATTTAGAGAGTCAAACTTTTGTATGGTTTCGGTTCTCAGTTTAAGTCTGTCATTTTCGTCCAAAAGATTTTTGAGCATGTCCTTGTGGTCTTTGGATTTAATGAAGGACTCAATTTTGTCCAGTCCAATTTGATAAGATGGGTTGACATCATCAGACGAAATCACACTCTCACAATTGTAAGCTTCGGCATCGATTTCATCCTCCTTGAATTCAAGGAATGGTAAAATCATACGGTGGATCTTTTTGCCTATCTCACAGTCCAAGTGAAGCTGAGTAATATTGGAATATAAACGTTTAGCTATTAAACAAAAAACATTTCGTTGTTTTAACAATTTCAAATTGTCTCTCTGTAAATAAATGTTTTCGTCTTTGACTTTAATTAATTCCGACTCTTTTAACTCAGTCCACATACGCCGCTCCTCACTCTTCGACGCCACCCTGCTTAATTGATCAGTCAGGTTAGAATTTGTGACTCGAGTTTGAGTTAAGCTACTATCTAAATGAGAAATTCTTGAGTTAACGTTTTTTAGTTCTTTCTCATATGAGGATGATGGTACTTTAGATGAAATAAAAACAGATTGTACCTTCTTTATCAGTTCATCAAGCTCATTGAACTGTTGGCTGAGTGGTTTGGCTGTGAAGCACATATCTTCCTGCACTTTCGGTCTATTGCTTCCTCCATCGGTATTGTATCCCCTCATCTGAGATGCGCTTGACATCATGAAGCATTTTCCACCACTGCTTTCCTCCTTAGCCATATAAGCCTTTCCATGAGTAGGCTTCCTCACTTCTTCGTCTTCTGAGTCAGTAGACCAAACTTCGGTGCTACCGAACTCATCGTCATTAACCGAACCCTGCACAATAAGAGCATTAATAGAAGGGTTAGCGGTAGACTTTTTCTTTCTCAACTCATCCAATCTCTTCTGCAGTACGGCTTCCTCATCCTTTCCGTCATCCTTTTCAGCCATCTTTTTAAGAACACAGTCCTTAGCATAGTGGTTCTTGCCACCACAGTAAAAACAGCTTACTCCGGAATCGCCATCTGCCTTCGGTTCCTTCTTGGACTCCTCAGCCTTCGGTTCATTGTTCGCCTTTTCAGAGCTATAACTCCCCTGCCAGTTTCGGTTTTTGTTGCTGGAGAATCTCTTCTTTATGAACCTCTTAGGATTGGATACCATCATGGCATAATCCTCAGTTGTGAGGTCGTATTCTTCCAAGTTGAGCTCTTCATCCTCCATCACGGCTTTACTTTTAGATAGGAGGGCCAACGAACCAAGACTAGACACAACGTTCTTCTCTTGAACCACAATCTTCTCTTGGGACTTTAGAATACCAACCAGTTTCGCCAAAGAATATGATTTAAACTGTTCATGGGCTTTGACTGTGGAAACAACTGCTCTCCATTCAGATCGCAGTCCGTTCAAGAAAGTAACCTTTTGTTCGATGAGCTTCCTTTCAATGTCGTGTTTGATTATCTTGCTGAGAAGATGATTGAAGCGATCAAACGTCTGGGTCACAGTTTCTTCGGTCCCTTGCCTGAATTCACCAAATTCAGACAGAAGCAAGGTTTGGATGGAATGTTCAAGATCTTCGTCTGTTGAATACAGTTCGCGAAGTCTATCCCACACTTCCTTCGCCGTAGTGCATGAGCTGACTAGTCTGAATGTGTCGGACTGAAGGGCGAATCTGATCAATCTTAGTGCCTTAATATTGCACTGGAATTTATCTTTCTCATCCTGCGCAATATTCGTCACGTCCTTGAGCAAATCGTTGTATTCTTTTTGCGTCTTAATAACTCTGGATGTCGCGGAATGAGAAAACGGTCCATTGATAATGGCTTCCCATATGAGAAAACCATTGTCCTGCGATCCAATCACGTAATCTTCAAAATGATGTGCCCATACTTCATAGTCATGGGTGTATAAGATTGGAATCTTTGTCGTCGAACCAATGCTGTTGGAAATATTAATAGGGTTTGATTGCGTTGCGTCCATAATGATCGTAATAACCTGTTCAAAGATTAGACTTGTAATAAAGCAGATTAGGGCAAAACAATAAATACTAAGATACGTCAATTAAGATGACGGCTCAATAAATATCGATGATTGCGGAAAACCCTAATGAAAATCTTTTTCACAGAAAAGATGTGTATCGATTACACAGCCTCCTGCTCTGATACCAATTGATGAGATTAAATCAACTTTTAATCTATAAAGATCGATTAGATCTTGAACAAGTATATGAATATGAAACTTCAAGAACGCAATATTAATAACAAGGCAGAACGAAACAATAAGAACAAACAGCTTGAATCAAATGTGTCGAATGATTAAATAAAATCCTTAGAAGAGCTCGATTAAGAACATCAACTGTAAAGGATTAGAAGATTACAAGAAAGCAATATTGTAAACTCTGGAATGCTAAAACTGAAATCTTGAATCTTAACCTAATATGCATGCAAGCGATAACTTATATACAATACATAAAAGGCTCTCGGTTGGACAGGCCCAAACCGGAGAATACAAGGCTAATCTACGAGCCCAAAAGACGCAATACAAAACAGAACTTCAGCCCAACAAAACATAATTGTAAATGAGTTTGAAATGAAACATATAGTGTAAAATGAACATTTTAATAAGGAGTTTTAAACATATAAAACGTGTATGAAAATCATGTGAAGAAAACTGTTTGGTAAAATAACTAATGACTAGTAAATCATTTGAATGCTACTTATTAATCACATGTGATTGATATAATAACTAGCATGATTCTACTTGTATCCCCCCTTTAAAAACATTTAAAACGTTGATTAAGGGGTATGAACTCACCTGTAGTAAGTGGTACGGATGAACTCAAGACGTAGGATTGCTAGGTGTCAAGTGAAGTCCTGAACACACTCTATGACCCTAGTTAACGTATGATCACACATATATGTACCCAATTAGTTTTAAACTACTAATTGATAATGATAAGACCTCCTAGAACATGCTAAACACCTTACATAAGTGTTATTAGCCCTAAGGATGGCGTCTAAGTTGTTGTAGGTCAAGGCTAGGGGGTTTAGGGTTCCAAAGGACCCCATTCTTGAGTTTACTCTCTAAGAACCAACACACAAGGAGTTTACGGTCGTAAACCCTCGATTTTACGGCCGTAAGCTCCTAAGCCTTAGGTTATTTGGGGCTTTGAAGCTTTACATGTTCCCTAGAAGCATTTCTACTTGATGGTTTAATCCTTGGAAGGGTTTAGGGCATTAATACACTCCTTTGAGGAGTTTACGGCCCCAAGGCCATTTCCTTATGGTTTTACTGTCGTAAACCAATATGGAAAGGGGTATTTTTATGTTTTCAAGTCCCATGCTCATCTAGGATAGGTTTGAGACAATTATCTAAGCCTAATGAAGGCCTTAGGCACACTTTGGTACCCTTATTTGATGTTCACGGCCCAAGAACCAAAACCATTAGAGATTACGGCCGTAATCTCTCATGGGAATGGGTTTTTGGTGATTTCAAGTACCTAAATTAACTAAGAGTGAATCTAGGCTAGTGTCCAAGGCTTTTGGAGGGTTTAAAGCACCTTTTGGCCCTTCAGTTTGAATTTCACGGTCCAAGAACTTCTTGGGCCGTGAACACCTTACTCTTGGTGTTCTTGGGTGTTGTCAAGTCCTACATACATTAGGATACGAGTCTATGCTAGTTTCATTGCAAGAGGAAGGGACTAGGGCATCATTTGTCCCTTAAAGAAGGGTTTACGCTCCAAGATGTTCTTGGGCCGTAAAATCTTTAATCTTGTTGTTTTGATATGATTTCTAGGTTATTAAGCACATAATAAGCTCTGTAATACAACTAGATGGAAGTACTCACATTTTGGGATGAAAGTCCGAAGATCCGTGAGAAAGAATTTGACTTTTCTCTAGTTGGAAATGTAACAAATGAATAATTATGGCTCATAATCATATATATACTCCTGGGGTTTTTGGCAGAAAATATTTTATTCAGGCATTGAATTCTAATATCAACGAGTTTTGGAATAACAGAGTTGCACAATACCCTATTGCATCCTCTCTCCTGATATCTCTTTAAGTGTAAATCCTGAAATACTCAAACTTATACTAAAAGTCTGAAAATTTACTGCAACTGTTCTAACTTCTATTGACTTGATATTGTTTGTACAAAATGGAAATTTCGGGTTGTCACATCGTCCCCCTGTTAAAGGGAATTTCGTCCCGAAATTAAAATTTAGGTAAGGAAGTAGGTATGAATGATCGAGCCATGAGGTAGAAACTTCCTAATCGATTGGCTCTCGCGCTCATAAGTGAATTCGGGTCCTCGGTTGGTATCCCAACGAACCTTCACTAAAGGGAGGCGATGCTGCTTCGTCCGCTTGACCTCTCGGGCGAGGGTCACTACGGTTTTTCTATGAAGGCGAGGATCTCGTTAATCTCGATCTCATCGAGTGGACTTACGAGAGTCCTAACAGAAAGGTATGGTTTCAAAATTAAGACGCGAAGGGTAAAATGTATCTTACTACACTCGTGGAGTATGTCTAGTTTGTGAGATACAGGACCGATTCTGGTAAGAATCTCGGAGGTCCTAACTATCTTGGATTTAGTTCTCCACGTGTTACAAAGCGTAATAAGCCATTCCCAGAGTGAGACTTCCTAAATAATTTGGTCTCTCACTTGGAATTCCAAGGTTTCTTTCTCTTGCTTAACTTCCCAGTCAAGGGCCACCCCTGCTGGGTCAAAGTCGTAAGGGTTTCTGTAATTTGCGAGGAGTTCTTAATGGACTACGACAGTAGGTCTGCAAGACCTAGAATTTGGCGAATTTTTGTCGGCGTCTTCGGTGTGGACAAATTCTCAATGGTTTTGATAAGTTGAAACAGTACTCAAGAATTCCCACATCACTAATAGTGTGTCTTAGGAATCTGACTCTTCAATTTCAAAACTCGTGTTTAGAGAACTTCGCGAAAGTTCCTCTGAAGGTAATGTTTCCATGGATTCCTTCTTACTACGAGGGTAGATAAGTAAGTCATTACAAGGAGAATGAAGAAATGATCCAAGTAAGAATGGTGTACCCTACTCATTAAGCTCATGAATATTATGGATGCATTGGTCCTATCTGAGGCGTATCACTATGGACTTGAAGTGTCCATATCGAGTTTGGAGGGTAGTCTTCAGGACATCCTTCCCTAGCACTCGAAACTGCTGATATTCGGATCTTGGTCCATTTCTGAAAGATAACTTGTTCCTTGCGTTTACTCAACCGATTCATCTATACGAGGTAGCGGTACCGATTTCCAATGGAAATCTTGACGGAGTCCTCGATAGCCGAGGTACATATGATACAATCCGTCGACTCCTGGAAGGATACGACCGGAGCTCTCCAGGGTGAGAAGCCTGGTCCTCCAATTTTATTACTGAGTAGTTCACTAATTTGTCCGGACTGTTCTTGTATCTTTGTAGGTGTTTAGACTGTAGGGTGATCTGTTCACAGAAGTCGTATTGGGTTCTAAGTTTGTTCACATGACGATGCGATTACTCGTAGTCTTGGGCAGTCTCCGTCCTGAAGTTCACATTTAGAATTCATACATGGTTTCACAATCACAATCTCGTGTATACGAGTCGTATATAATTAAGATTGAAATGGTAGTCGAATAACTGATTCTTCCTTAAGCTTACATCCCACTAGGAAAAGAAGTTAAAGTGGAATCATCAATTCTAGACCTGTAGAACCTTGATTATATATCACCCCTATGTATACATTCCTCAGCGACAGATCAACCGTATGAATCTTTGGATTGAACTTGACGTACTGTACGAGTGGTTTTCAGAAAGGATAAGAGACATGAGGTACTCTGTGCATGAGTACTTCGGTGTTCTGATATGACGGCTTCGCTGGGAACGCGATCTCGAAGAAAGAAATGTATGTACGAAGCTGGTATTGTGCGGATCAAATTGAATCTAGTCATATGATAATGTCAGAAGCATAAGGAAACTTAAAGACATTAGATTTGAACATAAGGCGTTACAGACAAAACACAAATGTGCAACCATCAACAGAGTTACAGTACTTTAGACTTACTACAAGATTATCGCTGCGAATAAGGTATACTACAAAAGACAAGTATACGCAGCACGAGCATCCCTATACGGATAGGATCTCACAAAAGATAAGACTCTAGTTGCACTTGTTTTGGATGGTCTGTAATTCTGTTACAAAGAAACGCCTTAATTACATAAACGTGGTTCCAGAGTAGGTTCTCCTGCAGCTGTGATCCTTAGAATTCTGCCGTCTGCACCGGAGTTCTATGTTATAGGACAATACTTCTTGAAGTGCCCTATCTCACCGCATTGGTGGCATGACTGGCTATCACTAGCATTGGTGGTGGGAGTGAGGTGTTTAGCCAGAATTGTGTGCACACGAGTGCCTTACTCATTACTCCACTTTGGAAATTGCCTCCTAAAGCGTTCTACTGGAGTTGCCACTTTTTGCGGTGGCATGGCAAGTCTTTGGGATCTCATGCGCTCCTTTTGGGCTTGATGATATCGTCTCTTCTTTTCGGTCTTACGGCTTCGCAAGTCCATGACTGTTGCCATTTGTTGGTTTCTCGGTTTGGTACTACCATCGTAACTCTCGACTCCTTTGTCAGTCTTGCTTGTGTTGCCTGAGTTGATGAGTGTAAGGAAAGTTGTCACAGCAGCGGCTACTGCAGCTTGTAATGTAGCGGCGTCGATACGGAGGATAGGGGTTTCGTTGCTCGGCTGATTATTTCTGGATGACGACATGATTCTGTTAACACGAAAGATAAGGATTTTGTGAGCGATTCTGGTTAACCCTAGATGTACTTCGATTGTTCAAGTAAAGAGTAAGAGTATGCTCTCGAAAGTTTGACCTACATCCCTATGATGCAGTCCTACTATGGATTGGAAGTATGTTCGCGAAGGTTTGACCTACATCCCTATGATGTAGTCCTAGTAGTGAGTGGAAGTAAGTTCGTAGAATGGTCTCAAGACGTTTGTCGTTCAAGCCGAGGTATCGTTGGTTGGTGAATAATATTATCCAGCCACTAAAAGAGACTTGGAAATGTCTCCGGAGTTAAATTGCTATAGTCCAATGACTTGACTAAAGCATGTTTCAGGTATAATCACATGAAAGTATGATGAGAGTATTTGAATAAAGAAAATGACACAGAAGTTAGCCGACTGTCAATATCTTTGATATTCATGACATAAAAGTTCGGGAAAATGACCTTGTAAAAGGTCTTACATCATATCCAGAGAAGATAGTCCTTGACGGCATAAAGACCTAACCAAAAGTACTTACAATACAAGATAGTTTCATAGAAAATGGCACATCGGGCATAAACAGAAAACAATTCCTTTTAACAAGGAAAATAACGTAAGGCATCTACTATTGGCGACGGTCATCCCTCTAGTGAACTCTCAGTTCAGCCAGTTGGCATTCCACATCAAGCAGGTGTCTTTCGTACACCCTCTGGCATACGCGGAGTTCTATGACTTCAGCTCATGATTCAGCCAGTGCTTGCAGCAGGGTTTCATGTTCCCTCTCAGATCTCTCACGAGCATCTTCTAGGTGAATGGTGCGAAGGGTGTCCATTCTCGCATCAGCGACAACTTCTGTGATCTAATGTAGGGCTGTCCTGCCTTGAATCTCATTTCGAGCCACTCTACGGACCAGGATTGGCAAGATTCTGTCTGCTAAGCCCCCATTGCTCAGGTTATAAAAGCTTCGCTCACCATTAAATGGCATGGGCTGATCTTGTCCTTGGCTCCATGTTTCCAAGCATTCCACCCACTGAGGCGTCGTTCCATGAAAAGTCGGATGAGGATTAGGATTTGGAAAGGGAGCTGCCTGGGGTAGGTTCTCAACCTCGGGTTCGGAGTTAGCACCGTCCGAAAGGTCTATCATGGTGATCATTCACAGGGATAGGATGATCATTTTCTGGTTCTTCTTCAAACCATCCAGCAATGACCTCATTCGGAAGGTACTGGTTGCCGTGGGGATGGAGTCCAACCATGTTATCTATGTGAGAACTGGGATAAGAAAATAATTATTAGACGAACTATCTAGACAATTATTTAGAAAATCATCATTAGTTACATCACTATTTGTGAAGTGCATACCAATTATATGTAATCGAAACAGGATAGACCTTTGAATACGTGACCTTAACTCCAAATTCACAAAGAATAGGGGTAAAGCAAAATTTTCACAGATTCTAAGTCTATAACATCCTAGTTACATACAACTTTAGTGTATCCACTTAGCAACTATCAACTTAGTAATGAAGATCCCGTTTTAGTTCTCAAGTATAAAGTACCTATAGTAACACCAAATACCCCTATAGTATTTTAAGTTTAATGTTATGTTCTACTGTTCTCATTGTGGTATTGTTGGTAAGATTTTAGACTTGTTGCAACCACACAACTACACTTAGGAACATGTTAGTCAACCCTCGGATAATATAGTTGATCAGGCTATATCTTCCCAGTTTTGACTATATGTCTCTAAGTCCACCTGTGTTGCCCAACAATCGTAATTCTTTTGTACTGTCCTAGTGACATTGATTTTAGTATGAATGCAGGCACGTATACTTAATTAAATATTTTATTATTTAAAGTATAAACTCTTGGTCAGAGTATTTTTAATTCCATTGTATTTATAGTCTGTATATCTTTTATGGGTTGATATACTTAATTCACTATAAACAATGCTCTGATACCAATCTGTCACACCCCAAAACCATGAACGGCGGAAACATTTTGGGGCGGAGGACGTCATGTATAGTATCAACACAATGAAAAGTAGTAAACAAGCAACAACATCATCCATTGCATTAATAATATAATTTTAATACAAATGTGTTCTGTCAAATTATAATAAACACTAAAGTATAAATCAAAATGAAAGATGAGTCTTGAACGAGCTCCATCTTCTTTAAACCTTGCATCGGTACCTGTCTATTGTTGACCTGAGGATACAAGTTATCTTGAAAGAGAGTATCAACTTTAAAGCTGGTGAGATCACAAGTATTTTAGTGTCTTAATTTGTATGTAAGTATTTGTATGTATATGAACTGTAAGTATTTGTATGTATGTGAAATGTAAGTATTTGTATGTATATGAAATGTAAGTATTTGTATGTATATGAACTGTAAGTATGAAAATGTTTTGAACATCCTAGAAAACCATATGTTTCCTACTAAAAGTGTCCTTCTACCAAGGCATCTAGTATCTGTGTGTATAATGAACAGTTTGAAATGAAACATACAGTGTATAATGAACAGTTTAATAAGGAGTTTTAAACATATAAAATGTTTATGAAAATCATGTAAAGAAAACTGTTTGGTAAAATAGCTAATGAGTAGTAAATCATTTGAATGCTACTTATTAATAACATGTCATTGATATAATAACTAGCATGATTCTTCTTGTATCCCCCCCCCCCCCCCATAAAACATTTAAAAACATTTAAAACATTGATTAAGGGGTATGAACTCACCTGTAGTGAGTGGTACGGATGAACTGAAGACGTAGGATTGCTAGGTGTCAAGTGAAGTCCTGAACACACTCTATGATCCTAGTTAACATATAATCACACATATATGTACCCAATTAGTTTTAAACTACTAATTGATAATGATAAGAACTCCTAGAACATGCTAAACACCTCACATAAGTGTTAATAGCCCTAAGGATGGTGTCTAAGTTGTTGTAGGTCAAGGCTAGGGGGTTTAGGGTTCCAAAGGTCCCCATTCTTGAATTTACTCTCCAAGAACCAACACACAAGGAGTTTACGGCCGTAAGCTCCTAAGCCTTAGGTTATTTGGGGCTTTGAAGCTTTACATGTTCCCTAGAAGCATTTCTACTTGATGGTTTAATCCTTGGACGGGTTTAGGGCATTAATACACTCCTTTGAGGAGTTTACGGCCCCAAGGCCATTTCCTTATGGGTTTATTGTCGTAAACCCATATGGAAAGGGGTATTTTTATGTTTTCAAGTCCCATGCTCATCTAGGATAGGTTTTAGACAATTATCTAAGCCTACTGAAGGCCTTAGGCACACTTTGGTACCCTTATTTGATGTTCACGGCCCAAGAACCAAAACCCTTAGAGATTACGGCCGTAATCTCTCATGGGGATGGGCTTTTGGTGATTTCAAGTCCCTAAATTAACTAGGAGTGAATCTAGGCTAGTGTCCAAGGCTTTTGGAGGGTTTAAAGCACCTTTTGGCCCTTCAGTTTGAATTTCATGGTCCAAGAACTTCTTGGGACGTGAACACCTTACTCTTGGTGTTCTTGGGTGTTTTCTAGTCCTACATACATTAGGATACGAGTCTAAGCTAGTTTCATTGCAAGAGGAAGGGACTAGGGCATCATTTGTCCCTTAAAGAAGGGTTTATGGTCCAAGATGTTCTTGGGCCGTAAAATCTTTAATCTTGTTGTTTTGATATGATTTCTAGGTTATTAAGCACATAATAAGCTCTGTAATACAACTAGATGGAAGTACTCACATTTTGGGACGAAAGTCCGAAGATCCGTGAGAGAGAATTTGACTTTTCTCTAGTTGGAAATGTAACAAATGAATAATTATGGCTCAGAATCATATATATACTCCTGATATGTCTTTAAGTGTAAATCCTGAAATACTCAAACTTATACTGAAAGTCTGAAAATTTACTACAACTGTTCTAACTTCTATTGACTTGATATTGTTTGTACAGAATGGAAATTTCGGGTTCTCACACGTGACTGACTGGGTATCACACCCCTGTCCGGCGGCGGAAACATTGGACGGATTAACTTCAGTCTTGTATCATAGTTATGAAACATATATTGAATGGTACAAAACAATTTTATAAACTACATAACTTTATTGATGATAGAAAGTTACGTTATTCTTGTTTCCTTGTGAACATTACATATGAAAAAAGAGAATAATATTAAAACTTCCCCTGTTCAAGTAACATTCCAGTTTACCAAATTCCTAAAAACACATGCATTTTGATAATACGTCAACATAAAGTTGGTGAGTCCATAGGTTTTGACTCTGAGTGAAAATACTACTTTTTCTAAGTTTGAAAAGTATGAAACATAGTTTGAAAATATCCTTCTAACTCATACTTATCTCTAACATATTGTATATATCCTAGGTATACTGATTTACCTACTAAATAAGTGATACCTACAATTTCCGTATACTATGTGTATAGATTTTTGTAATCCTAAACCAAGGAAGGTTGCTATGTATAAATCTTATTTCAATTCTATACGAATGTGTATGCTATCTATAAGTGTCTACCTAATGAAAAAGTAGATTACATACAAGTTCCTTGTACTTAGAGTATAACTGTTTGGGAAACTTATACTAAACATAAATACTTGTATATCGTCAAAGTATAGTGCTTCTAAAATTGTGCTACCATGGGACCATAAACGTTGTTGTACGACGCCACCACCTCTGAATGGTGCTATAACTATTTCACCTTGTTAATAAATTCCCCACGCTTGATCGACGTCGGAATAGAATAATATGGGAAAGTTCATCACCCAAAAATCGTTGGGTTGTAGGTAGCAACCACGGGTTGGGGTGTCAACCTGTATAGATCTACACACATCTTCCTCGTTGGAGAACTGGGTATGTTCGTCACCCAAAAACCGGTTGGTTGTAGCTAGCAACCATGGGTGGGGTGTTATCCCGCAGAAAGCTATACACAACTTCCTCGCTCTCAGGGTATTAGCGGTTACAGGTCGGAGGACTTCCCTTAAGATTTCCAATCTTAGTTAATGAATAAAATATCTCATGTAGACTTTGTCGAGTTCCTACAGTTCTAATAGTGAAATCATATTCGTGTCTGAAACCCTAAGTTACTAGACTATGCTTTAAACATTACTCCTAATAATTACAATACATAGGAAGTACAACAACTATAACTTGAAGTAAAAACCAGGTTTTATCGAACATAAAACCAATAATAGCAACATACTTAACAATTAGTATATAGAACTCCCGAGTATAACTTCGGGACTATAACACAAAATAGTATATAGAACTCCTAAGTATAACTCTGGGACCATAACACAAAATAGTATATAGAACTCCGAACTATAACTCCGGGGATATAACACCAAATAGTATATAGAACTCCCGAGTATAACTTCGGGACTATAACAAAAAATAGTATATATAATTCCTGAGTATGACTTCAGAGCTATATTAGTAAAATCAATGATAACAACATGCTAACAAGTTTAAGATACTTGTATGATTTCAATATATCATATATATATATATATATATATATATATATATATATATATATATATATATATATATATATGTGAATATATTCAAGGTATATATGATACAAAACAACTATATCCCCCTTAATATAACTATTTATGCTAATACGAACATAATATAAACATAATATTAACTTATATAAAATATTTAGCATGCATTTTCTCCTGAAAATATTAAAAAGTGGGGCCGTAAAACTCACCCTAGTAGCATGATTCGACAGAATCTTACTAGAAATGGTCAGCGGTTTGTAGTTGCCAGGCTCGGGAAGGGAAACGGCCGTCAGAAAATGAGAGAGAATGAAAGTAGAAGGTGTAACGATTGAATGACCCTCGATTGCTATTTATAGGCTATCCAGTGCCCTCTCACGTCATGACAATGATAAGGTCACGTCGTGAGCCATGGCTATATCACCTCGTAGACTTGCCATTTGCGATTCTAGCTTCGGAAGGTGCTCAGATGACTTCTGACATCGTGAGAATGACATCCACACGTCGTGAGGTTGCATGAATCATTGTGTAGCCTTACCAGGCATTTTCTTGCCTCGATTCGTGTCCTGGAGCACTCTCACATCGTGAGCTCTAAAAAATTAGGTTTTCTACCACGTGTCATGCTCTCAGACAGCTATATCTTCACAGGATCATAACTTTTGCATACAACCTCCATTTTTTACGCTCTTTATATCCACGCATAGGTATTACTGAGTAATACTACTTTAGACTTCAATAGTTAGTTTTATGTCTATTTTAAATTCCACTTGTTATAGAGGATATAGTGTTAGAGTTTATCATAACTTCTTCATGCGAAGTCAGATTTAGACGTTCTATATATTTTTAGAGAATCCTATATACTTGTAGTGTTGAATGAAATTTTCATTAAAGATTAAAGTAAATTAATTATAACATGTGTTCTTATTTTTATGGGAATAATCCTTGACCTAAATTTGACTGTTGTTACATTCTCCCCCTGTTGAAACAATTTCATCCCGAAATTTATCTTATGGATGAGGAACTGTTAATTAGTTGGGGAAAAAATTATGTATATTGCTTAGCTCTTGAGGTAACTTAAGTTGATATGCGATAGAACCAATTCTTGCTAGAATTTCAAAACATCCTATATATCGTGGGTTTAGCTTGCCTCGTTTCCCGAATCGAATCATGTCTTTCCAAGCAGTGACCTTCAATATTACTTTATCTGTAACTTGGAATTCCAAAGGCTTACGTCTTACATAAGCATATCTCTTCTAACGATTACGTGCAACCTTTAATTGATCCTTACTTTGCACAATCTTTTCAGTTGTCTTCAGGAATCTTCAAGTGTTATAGTCTATCAACCACCGTATCCAAGTTTAGTTGTGCATCGGTCTAACCATAATTAAACAAAGGTGATCATTTTGTGTTTAGTTGACATTCATCCCATGTATAATTGAACTCGACTAAGGAGTTTGACCTAAAACCTTACATTGTATTGTTCATCGAGGGTTTGGGTTTTCTATATTTTTGGGTTATATATACATGTGTTCTCATTGCGGGACTGAGTTCATACATCATTCTATATCTTTGTAATTGTTGTGTTCACGGGTATTATTAATTATTGTTTGTTACTTCAAGTCTAGCTAATAAGGCACCGGCCAGTCAGGACAGTCGGTGGGCAGGATCATTTTAGCATATAGTTGTTCTAATATCCAGCAACCCAAGTGACGTGTCTATCCTGTCACCGCTCCCATAAGTAGTCCTTTAGTAGTATAATTATTAATACTTTTATTTGTAGGTTAAAGGATATACCTAAACCTAAAGAGTAAGCCCTAGACTATAGTCGTGCTTTCCTAAGAAGTACTAATTCTATATAGTCAATAGCTCTAATACCAATCTGTCACACCCCCGGCCGGCAGCGGAAATATGGGGTGGTGTAACTTCAATCTTTTATCATAGTTATCAAACATATATTGAACAGTACAAAAGCATTTTATAAACTACATACCTTTATTGATGATAGAAAGTTACATTATTCTTGCTTCCTAGTGATTATTACATAGTATTTGAATCATCGCACACGTCTTATATATATATATATATATATATATATATATATATATATATATATATATATATATATATGAGTGTGTGTGTGTGTGTTTCATATAAACAGAGACGACAGTAAAACTTAAATGTTCGAGTAACATTCCAACTTATCAAATTCCTGAAAACACATGCATTTTGAAAATACGTCAACATAGAGTTGGTGAGTCCACAGGTTTTGACTCTGAGTAAAAATAATACTTTTTCCATGTTTGAAAACTTTGAAATATTGTTTGAAAATATCCTTCTATCTCGTACATATCTCTAACATATTGTATATATCCAAGGTATATTGATTTATCTACTAAATAAGTGATATCTACAATTTCCATATACTCTGAGTATAGGCTTTTGTAATCCTAAACCAAGGAAGGTTGTTATGTATAAATCTTATTTTAATTCTATACTAGTGAGTATGCTAGGTATAATTGTCTACCTAATGAATAATTAGATTACCTAAAAGTTCCTTGTACTTAGAGTATAAGTGTTTGGTAAACTTATACTTAACATTAGTACTTGCATATAGACAAAGTATAATTCTTCTAAAATTGTGCTACCATTAGTTCATCACCGCTACTAAACAACATCACTACCTCTGATTGATGTTATAAGTCTCGCAGCTTGGTAATAGATTCAACACGCTTCATCGATGTCAGAATAAATAATCTGGGAAAGTTCATCAGCCGAAAACCATTGGGTTGTAGTTAGAAACCATAGGTGGGGGTGTCAACTCGTATATATCTACACACAACTTCCTCGTTGGAAAAATGGGTAAGTTCATTACCTGAAAACTATTGGGTTGTAGCTAGCAACCACTGGTGGGGTGTGAACCCGTATAAATCTATACACAAATTCCTCGCTCTAATGGGATTAGCGGTTACAGGTCGGAGGATTTCCCCTAAGATTTCCAATCTTATTTAATGAATAAAATAGCTCATGTAGACTTTGTCGAGTTCTTATAGTTCTAATAATGAAAGCATATTCGTGTCTAAAACCCTAAGTTGCTAGACTATGCTTTAAACATTACCCCTAATATTGATAATACTTAGGCAGTACAATAAATATAACTTGAAGTTAAAACCAGGTTTTATCTAACATAAAACAAATAATAGCAACACACTTAACAATTAGTATATAAAACTCCTGAGTATAACTTCGGGACTATAACAAAAAATAGTATATTGAACTCCCGAGTATAACTCAAGGACTATAACACAAAATAGTATATAAAACTCCCGAGTATAACTCCGGGGCTATAACACCAAATAGTATACAGAACTCCCGAGTATAACTCCGGGACTATAACACAAAATAGTATATAGAAATCCCGAGTATATATTCGGGGCTATATTAGTAAAATCTATGATAACAATATTCTAACAAGTTTAAGATAGTTGTATTATTTCAATATATAAGATATATTCTAGGTATATATGATACAAAAGAACTATATCTCGGTTAATATAACTATTTGTGTTGATACGAACATATTATCATATAAACATAATATTAACTTATATATAATATTTAGCATGCATTTCCCCCCGAAAATATTAAAAAGTGGGGCCGTGAAACTCATACTAGTAGCATGATTCGATAGAATCTTACTAGAAATGATCAACAGTTCGTCGTTGCCAGGCTCGGGAAAGGAAACAATCATCAGAAAATGAGAGAGAATGAAAGTAGAAGGTGTAATCATTGAATGAGCATCGATTATGATTTATAGGTTTTCCAAATCCCTCTCACGTCATGAGAATTATAAGCTCACCTCATTAGCTATGGTTGTATCACCTCATATGCTTTCCATTTGCGATTCTTGCTTCGGAAGCTGTCCAGATGAATTCTCACGTCATGAGAATGACATGCTCACGTCGTGAGGTTCCATGAGTCATCTCGTAGCCTTACCAGGTGTTTTCTAGCCTTAATTAGTGTCCTGTAGCAGTCTCATGACGTAAGAATACATGCTCACGTCGTGGGCTTTGACAAATTAGGGTTTCTGCCACGTGTCATACTCTCAGACAACTACATCTTCAGAAGATCATAAATTTTGTATACAAGCTCCGTTTTTAATGTTCTTTATATCTGCGCGTAGGAATTTCCGAGTACTATAACTTTCTTTTAGACTCCAATAGCTAATTCTAATCCTATTTTAAATTCCTCTTCTTATAGAGGCTATAGTGTTAGAATTTATCATAGCTACTTCATGTGAATTCGGCTTTAGAGGATCTATATATATTTGGAATCGTATAGACTCGTAGTGTTGAATGAAATTTCATTAAAGATTAAAGTAAATTAATTATAACTTGTGTTTGTTATATTTATGGGAATTATATTTGACCTAATTTTGACTGTTGTTACACTAGGTTAGAGTTTGGCATCGGCTTTTGGAAGCTATAATTTGCTGATCGATGTTGAAGTTGTACTGGCAGTTATAGTTACAGACTTATCCAAGTGGAAGACTATTGGATTAGGTGTCTAAGACCATAACTATAATTGATATTTACTTCAATTGATAGTAACACAGTGCTTTTGGGCTACCCTCAAGCCTAACAATTAGACTTGATGACTTTTAGTGAGTGACATTAATTTATTATGTGATTAATAAATGGAAATAAATAGTTTATTAATATATTATGTAAGTAATATATTAATTAGAAAAACTATTATTTAATTAATAATTGATCAAAAATTAATTAGATTAAATTTGGGATTAATGGAATTAATTAAAAGTACATGGTCTAAAGTACAATTGTTCAATATTTAAGCAAAATGCTCCATAACCTTCCAACCCTAAGGGTGGACGAATTTGAGAGGATATTCTAGGGTTTTCTAGAATATCCCATATGGATAAATAAAGAATTCGATCAATACTAGATTTAAAATATTAATTTAATATTCAAATCATGTTTATCTAGGGTTTTCTTGTGCCACTATATAAGGACCCTAAGGCCTCCTAACTTCGATCACTCCTTCTCCTCAAGGGATAGGAGAAATTCTAATATCCCGCCTCCTCTCTCTATAATCTTCCATCTTGTTAGTTTAGGTGTGAGCAATTAGAAGCACGACAATTTGGTTCTGGCTTCCAAGACATCTACAAGTGAAGGAATTCAATTTATTTACTACAATACTAACAAGGTATGTAAACGTAAACCCTTTATGGTTTATCGATATACACCTAGGGTTTCTAGGGTTTCTTATTTGATGTTCTTAGTTGTACATTCAATAGTAAAAACATAAAACCTTAGGTTGCATGTGAACTTAAGGGTTTTAAGTTTATTTGTTTTACTTAAAACTTATCAGGTTGTTGCTCCGTACAAGGTTGTTGTTCCTTGAAAATAGTTAGGTAATCACTAGCAATATAAGCATTTTCAGCTTCATTTAGACCTACATCAGCATTAACAGCTTCAGCTTCACGCACATTCTCACTAATCCCACAATCTGGGTCATTAACTTTTTTGATAAAATGATGTTTGCCTTTATCATCGGCGTGCCCTGACTCATGTGTTTCACCATCAGCCTTGACATCATCTACTACTGCTTCTCGGATATTATCAACTACTTCTTATATTTATTCATCTAACCACTCATGTATGTTACTAGTACCAAAATGGTCTACATAAATTGCGAGTTCAACACCATATTCATATGTACTTGATATATAAAATCATGATAGTCAAGTTTATTTCTAATTAACCTTAAACCTTTTGGAAATTTTATATCAAGAAGACAACAGTAGATTTTCACACATTTTTCGCATGTGAATCCTACGATAAACACATTTTTCACCAGCCTATGATTAGTTCCACCCGTGTATCATATGGGGTACCTTGAAAAGATTCATTGGAAGTGCACATCAACAATGATGTACATAGCCATGGTAGAAACCAAGAAAATGAAGGAAGGAAATCATTGCAGTAGACGGACAGAGGAAGAAAATGTTGTCGGTATGTCACTAAAATCATTAAGGAGACACAGTCAACATGTAAACATTGACATTTTAGAAGAGGTGGTGTAGAAGTTACCGGCTGACCCCTTTCATTTCTTTGAAAACGACTAAATGGACCCAAAAAGAACAAGTATCTTCCAATAAACCACATGAAAATAACATAAAGGATTGAAAAGACAAATGTGGAATAGATTGTAGGGCTAAAATGTCTTTTTCCCTAGTACCTTACTAGTTAATATACTAATATTGATGTTAAAAAAATTGATTCATACTTCATGGCGCATACTCAAAAACCAAACTGAAATTAGAATCAAACATGTTGTCTAACCCTGCTCAGACAAAGAATATAACACCCCGGCCAAAGCCCGATATTACTTACATATTGACGACATTGACAAATTTTAGAATTTCCCTCTATGTATGTCGTTTCAAAGATATGTTTTTGTTTTGAAAGTTTTTGTAATGCAATGAAACAAATTTGAACTTCTTTTGTATTTAATGAAATAAAATTTTACATAATAATATTATCAATCCAACTGGCAAAAAGGGATGAACGAAAAATAAAAATTGGATCAAAAGAAAACCTAAATCGGACCAAAAGAAGCAAAATCCAGTGGAAAATTGTTTTTTTTTTAACGTAATGATTACTAGGATGTCAAATATGTATCATTAAGAACTAACCAATATGTTACCAAACGAATCAATAAAGCTGGTTACCAATATGTTTGATAACCAACACATTTGGTTGGTAGTACCATACCAATTAAGTAAACTTGGTATTGTAATGATATTAAATTTCAAATGTGTTTATTCTTTACAATTTTACTGAAAAGCTTCTTCAAATTTACTTAATAAAAGTCTTTAGTAACTAAAATAATTACTTTACTAAAGTATATTGATAAATTGTCCTATGGCGTTGCTAACTTTTAAATATTACAAATTAAAAATTACATAGAAGTTGATAAAATAAAATTATTAATGTGTATGAACCAAATTTATTGATAACCAAACAAGTTGATACAAAATATTTTTGATATTATACTGATAGCAAAAATATATACTAACTATAGTCGGGTATTGTGTCACAGTCAACCCTAAATTTATTATATGACTTAGGCTAGAGGGTGTGGTAGTGTTTTCATCATTTACAATCCTATGTGGCAGCATTTACCGTCGGTGAACACCGCCCTCACCTTGTGTTTTACCGGCGATATAATACCGATGGTGGAAGCTCGCCGATGGCAAAAATCAAATTTCTATGTGTTTTGTGTGGGTTTTGCTGGCGGTAAACAAAAACCCTGCACCCTGCATATTTTTAGAAGTTGTAAAATTTATAAAATATCTATTTATCCATCGGCGAAAATGGTATGATACTGTTTAAACTTAATCGATATATATATATATATATATATATATATATATATATATATATATATATATATATATATATATATATATATATATATATATATATATATATATATATATTACCAAACACCATTTACCCAAAACCCAAAAAAGTCCGACCAATCTGAATGAAACCGGTTCGATTCTTCGACACTAATTGATGAAGAGAAGTAAGTTATGTCAATGGTAATGCAAGTGGCTTTGGCTTTTGGTTGCGAATGGATCAAACCTCATCTGCCTTGAAGAGCGTTCCCAATCATGATTATAATAAGACTCTTTCAGGATAATTTTATCTTTTTCATAATAACATATATTATAATCTGGAAAGTCTGACCCCACTTCTATCAAGTGGCTTATCTCCACGTGGTAAAACCATCAATGAATAATTCCGGCACCGGATTCTTTCACCGCCGACAGGTCCCCTCTATTGATTTACTTCAACGTTTAAACATCTGTGCAGTTTCATGTGAGTGGGGTTTTCGGACGGTTCTTTTTTTTTTCTACAAAATGGCTATTTTATTTTTCAAATACCAAAATTATAAAAACAACATATCTGTATATATTAGCTTGTATCTTGTTATTGATATAACATGTTTTCAAAAAAATAAATAAATAATTTACATTTATCGTTAAAAATTATTTCTTTTAGATACCCTAATTTGAAGATCATGTACGTGAGTTTTTTCACTAAGAAAACAAAACATTTTTTTTGTCGTTTCCATCAGACATTTGGTCACTATATATGTTTATATATTAGTAGTAATTATATTTTATTAATAATTATTTCCTTGCGTGGATGTTATGTCTTTCGCTTTATCATAACCCTGACGTTCTCATTCTAATTACAACATTCCTCTAATGACAAAGGCGAATCCATATTTTCCGTAGGGATCTCCATGGACACCCTAACTTTGAGAAATTTGTTAGAAATAAAAGGAAATTTTGAAATGGTTTCACTCTCTTTACCAAGGTTTGAATGAAAAATACTATAAGTTGAAAACCTAATTATTGCAGCCTTACATCATTTTACGCCTAGTTCTCAGGTTTTAAAAACCAAAAGAAAAGAAAATAAGGAGAGGAACAAGACAAAGGAAAGAAAAAGAAAATTGTTTTTTTGTTTTTAAATTGGAGAGTAGTGGAAAGAAAATTAAACTTGTTCTTCCAAATTTGTTTTCTATTTTTGTTTTCAAATGATAAAAGAGGTCAATACATATCGACGGAAGGCAACCGGGCAACAAACTGCGCCGCTAGCCAAGAAAGTTAAGAGGAAAAATGATCATTTATATTTCTTTCTACTTTCTACATTTAATAAAACTCGGGAACACAAATTTCTTTTATTTTCTTTTCAATTTCATCAATTTTCTTTATTTTCTTTCGTTAAATTGAAATCGAGAACAATTGAAATCAAGAAATCTAGAAGTTGGTAATTCTTTGTTTTGTTGATTTTTAAGTATGTTCCTATAACAAGTAAAACTTATATTCTTAGATGCATGTGCACTAGCTAAATATTTTGAATGTTTCTGCTACCTTTAGATAGTTTGTACTTGAGGCTAATAATCCTCAACAATGGCATCAAACCCTAATTGGTTTTAGTTAATTACATAAACTTTTTGGAACTCGATGAAAGAAAAAAGAAATATGTTAGTCGCACGTGTGGCGTAGCCTTTGCTGGATGTGGGCGCATCTAGTAATTTTGCAGGTTTCAGATTTTACATGTTTTTCGAAAATCTAGGGATAAGCATCGAATTTTAAATATATATTTAATTGTTTAAATATGAATATTCAAAAATTTTCATTAATTTTAAATATTATTTAATTGGAATTAATTTTGAATATTTAATTAATTGAATTTGAATATTATTTAAACTTGAATTAAAATTTGAATATTTATCATGAACTTTATTTAATAAGAGAACTAAATTAAAAAGAAAAGAACATAAATTAAAAAAAAAATGTTTAAATTTACTATATGGTATAATTTACAATATGTATAATGTTTACCCACTCTAATATTTGTTTAAGAAGGTCTCTCTAATTTATAATAAGGTTGGTTTTTAAAATGATTCACACGTACTACCCTCATTGGGTTTTGTATTTTCATAGTGGAGTTATGTTTTAAAAATGATTCGTGCTTACCACCATCACTGGATTTTGTATTTTGACAGTGGAGCTACTGATAGGGTTATATCGGATTTTGGTTTTCAAGTTTAAAAGTACTAATCAAATAATAAAACAAAATTCTGATAATGGAGTATGTGTAACGCCACGATTCCCAGGTATTGACTTTTGATATAAGATTTTTTCTTGATTTCAAGGTCTACTCGATGAGTTGGTTACCCGACTCATCAAGTAGCAGCAGCTTGGTCCACGTGTTTAAGTGACCTACTCGCCGAGTCAAAGTAGGGACTCGACGAGTAGGAGCTGGAGGATGAAACCCTAATTTCCGGAGTTTTGCACCCTATTTTAAGGATCATTGGCCTCCCTAGCCTCCCCTTCATAGCCTTTTGATACTCTATAAACCCTAATTCGTGTGAGGTCGCTCCATTTGTGTGTTTTAAGCTTTGAAGAAGGATTTTTGGTGAGAAGCTTGGGGAAACAAGTAGCTTGAAGCAAAGATTGTGTGGGAATCAGAGACCTATGTCAGTTGGCATCCTTTGGAAGGTAACAAGCTGTTATCTTGGCCTCATTTCATCTTAGGTCTCATTTGGGTGGATTTTAGGAAGCTTTTCTTGTGGTGGAGCTAACATCTGAAGTTGCAACTTCAGATCTGAGCTCTCTTGGGTCTCTAGGTCCATAAAGTGCCAGCTTTCACAAGTATGAACCTTCCCACAAGTGTGAGACTTCTTTACAAGCTTGGTTTTGTCATTTTAAGACCTTATAGCTTTACATGCATGTAAAGTTTACAACTTTACGTGATAAACATGCCTTGGGAAGCTGGATATAAAATTTGGAGCCTTAGCATGGCTTAAAAAGCATCTATATGGATGAAGGACTGAAGGGACTTGACGAGATGCATGGTCACCTAGGCGAGTCCGATGAAGATTTTCGTGGGCTCGGCGAGTCAGTTGAGTGACTCAACGAGTCAGTTAGG
This sequence comes from Lactuca sativa, assembly GCF_002870075.4. Taxonomy (NCBI): domain Eukaryota; kingdom Viridiplantae; phylum Streptophyta; class Magnoliopsida; order Asterales; family Asteraceae; genus Lactuca; species Lactuca sativa. The sequence goes on along the minus strand of NC_056626.2, from coordinate 247,970,018 downwards.
GTTTTCCCAACCTTTGGAGGTAGATGGACTTGGCGAGTTGTAAGGGAAACTCAACAAGTTGGCCAAGTAGTTTATGGCCGCAAACCTTAGGAACTTGATGAGTCACTCCAGTGACTCGGCGAGTTATGCAAGGAACTTGGCGAGTAGCTGAGGGTACTCGATGAGTTGAAGTCAACATGGACTGTTGACCTTGGTAGTTGACTTTGACTTTGACCAAGGGTTAACTATTGGACTTTTGGGGCATTTTGGGAATTTATGAACATGGTTGTTTGGCGAATATAGGTGGTGGAGTTTTGTCACACCCCGAAACCCAGGGCAGAAACGTTCCGGGGCGGGAGGTGACTTCACGTTAAGTATCACAACCAATGTACATATTAAGCAAAGTAAACAACCATTACATTACATATGAAAATTTACATTTGTTTAAAAAGTGTTACTAGTGTTATACATATGTATATATGAACAAAAGTAAAGACGCGTCTCCTACGAACTCCGTCTTCGCCAAAAGGATTGTTCGGTACCTGTCTAATGCGGACCTGAGAATACAAGCAGTTTGAAAATCAGCATAAAGCTGGTGAGTTTATAAGTGTTTTGTTTTCTGAAAATGAACATGTTTCCTTTAGTTTTCTGAAAAAGTTGTTATCCAAGAAAATCCCATATTTTCTTATTAAGACAGTTTAGTTAGAACATCTAAATTTCCATTTGGTACAAAAGTAGATAGTTTAATACGTAAAACTATAGATTGAAAACCACTGGGAATACCATCTAGTACAACAGTAGGTAGTTTTAATACATAAAACAATAGATTGAAAACCATGGGAATACCATCCCGTATCACAGTAGGTATAAAATCCATGAATAAACTATATTTTAATACGTATTGTGAGTCGTATAACCATACTAATGTGACCCTAGACCTCCTTGACGTTCTTCAGGCGTCGGACGATATCCAGAATTTGTCACCCTAGGCGTGCCCGCCTAACTATAGCTAGCAGTTAAGGTGTGGGATTGTCAGTTCCGAATAGATCTATTCACAAAATCTACGCTCTCCCTCCAGGACACTCTGGTTATACTACCGGAGAGGATTTACTGATAACCCGAAGTGTTTAATGAAGACGAATCTCACAAGCTAGTATTAAATTATTCACGGTGTACTCGGTCGTTATCAAACATAATAATCGTTTCGAAACATAACAAAGTATAAATAGTTGAGTACAAAGAAACTATCTGGCATAATACTTTACATTAAAAAGAGATAAATTGAATCAGACATAGTTTATCTATTGACATTTCATGAAATCCAAACTCATAAAACGAGAATTGAAGATCCCAAATTATTCCCATAATAATTTGATTAGTTTGATTGTTTCGTTTACTGTAATTGAAATCCTTATAGTTATATTCGATAAAACATCCCTTATGCTCCGCATAATACATAAGGGGTAAAGATATCTAAAAGTTTGCCAGATATTTATAGAATTACATCAGTTTTTAGTTTCGAAAACATTTATAATTTGCTTGTATTCCCCCCTGAAAACATTGAAAACACGGAAAAAGGCGTAGGGGTATGAACTCTTTAGTCGAGAAACGAGTCGGTTTGGATGCTAAGTGTCAGTTCAAGGCTTGATAACGCGTGAGGTTCCTATGTAAAATAAATCATACATAATCATATCTAATTAGACTTTGAACCACTAATTAGATATGAAAATACACTCCAAGACGCGAAAACACTTCAAATCAAGTGTTCGGAGTGACCTGGGTGGCATCTACGGACGTATAGGGCATAGATATGGAGTTTGCTCTTCAAGAGTAAACTCCTTGAAGAGATTACGTCCCTAAGACCATATCCCCATGAGTTTACAGCCGTAAACTCATGGGTGGTGGGTTCTTGGTTGCTAAATGGCCTTATAACACTTGGGAAATTTGTTAGGATCAAATCTAGGGCATTGGAAATGGATTAAACCAACATATGGACCATCTAATGGAGTTTACGGCCGTGAACTAGGATTTTACGGCCGTAAGCTCGTATGTACTCTTTCCTTTCATGTTTTGGTGGTCCTAGATCAATCACATGTGATTCAAACTCGTTTTATAAGTCATGGAATGGATTTAGGGCATCATTTAACTAAGGTATAGGAGTTTACGGCCTAGGAACCTATCCTTGAGGGGTTTACAGCCGTAAGCTCCTATGGGGTGGTTTTCATCAAGTTTAAGGCCCCTAACTCGTTTGTGGGTGCTTCTAGACTTTAATCTAAGGCTTAGGAGGTGTTTAAGTGACATCTTAACACCTTAAAATGAGTTTACTGCCCATTAAAGGGTGTTTACAGTACAACCATGTTCTTAGGCCATAAACTCATGTTTACTCCCTAAATGTTGAGTTCAAGGTGTTCCAAGTCCAATCCAATAAGTCCTTAAGTCGTTTCCAAGCTCCAAAAGTGATTTGGGAGGGTTTTTGGTCTCCAAAACCCATTATATGTGAGTTTATCTCCTAGGACTGTTCTAGTGCCGTAAACTCATGTTAGTGGTCCTATTTCATAGATTAAACACAAATTTGAAGGTTAAAGAGGTTATACTATGAGTTAGGATTGTTACCTTAATGATTTGGGGCTTGAATTCGATGATTTTGGACCAAGAATGAGATTGTAGGGAGAGAGAGTAGTGAGAGAGGGTGTAAAAGCTTCAAATTGAAGTCATTTGGACTTTATATATGGTTCGAGTTTGGGACACAGTGGAATTCTACCCGATACTGACGTTAGACGAGGCTTTTGGTTGCACCCGATTAAGTTGTCGTAACCCGATATGGCGAATCTAAAAATCTTCCAATTATTAAATTGGGCATTATCACGAGTTTCTAAAGTGTTTGGACACCCATTAAGTCATAATAGAAGTCTCAAAATTAATGACTTAATTTAATAACGAAACGGAAACAATTCGAAACGACAAATTTTATTGACGGAACGTGTTACAATGACGGAACAAACTTCGGTTGTCACATTATCCCCCCGTTAGAGGGAATTTCGTCTCGAAATTCAAGATTAAGATACAAATCATGGATTTGGAAATAGATGCGGATACTTCTGTTTCATCGAGTCTTCGCGCTCCTATGTGAATCCGGTCCCTGCTTGGCATTCCAGCGAACCTTCACTATCAGGATGCGACTTTGTTTCGTACGTTTGATCTCTCAATCCATGATTTCGATCGGTTCCTCCACGAAGTTCAAGTTTTCGTTGATCTCGATCTCGTCCAGAGGGATCACGAGGGTTTCATCGGATAAACACTTTTTAAGGTTCGAGATGTGGAATACAGGATGGATGTTACTAAGTTCTTGGGGTAATTGGAGTTTATAGGCGACGAGCCCGATCCTGGCGAGGATCTCGAAAGATCCAATGTACCTTGGGTTAAGTTTTCTGCGCTTTACGAAGCGTACCATGCCCTTCCAGGGCGAGACCTTCAACAAGACACGGTCTCCAACCTGGAACTCCAGAGGTTTCCGTCGCACATTGGTGTAACTTTTCTATCGATCTCGTGAAGCTTTCAGTCGTTCTTGGATTTGGATGATCTTCTCCGTGGTTTCGCGGATGATTTCAGGACCAGTGACAGCACTATCGGGGACTCGACTCTTGGCTAGCTGCGTGTCCCCTACTTTGGCCCAGCACAGAGGGGATCTGCACTTGCGACCATAGAGGGCTTCAAACGAGGCAGCCTTGATGCTGGTGTGATAACTGTTGTTATACGAGAACTCTATCAAAGGCAAATGTGTGTCCCACGACTTTCCGAAATCAATGACACATGCTCTAAGCATGTCTTCCAGGGTTTGGATAGTTCTCTCACTCTGTCCATCTGTCTGAGGATGATAATCCGTGCTCATGTCTAGCCTAGTTCCAAGAGCTTTCTGAAGGGACTGCCAAAACCTTGAGGTAAACCTTCTATCTCGGTCAGAGATAATGGACGCAGGTACACCGTGTAGTCGGACTACTTCTTGGATGTAGATTCGCGTAAGTCTTTCCATTTTGAACGATTCTTTAATCGGGATGAAGTGAGCATATTTTCTCAAATGATCGACAATTACCTAAATGATATCGTACCCACTCGGACATTTGGGTAACTTGGTGATGAAATCCATGGTAATCATCTCCCATTTCCATTCGGGTATCTCGGACTGCTGAAGCAAACCCGAGGGTTTTTGATACTCGACTTTCACCTTGGTGCAAGTCAGGAACTTGCCCACGAATGTAGCGATCTCGGCTTTCATGTTTGGCCACCAGTATTGTTTCTTGTGATCCAAGTACATCTTATCCGAACCTGGGTGAACAGAGTATCTGGTCTTGTATGTTTCCTCCATGACAACTTCCCTGAATCCTCCGAACATTGGGATCCAGATTCGGTCCATGAAACAGTAGACTCCTTCACCTCTGATCTCAAGTTTCTTATCCATTCCCCTCAAGGATTCGCTTGAGACGTTCTTGACGGGTTTAGGTCATATGACATCCTATGTGCTCATACAAACCCTAATGCTTGGATCTAGGTTTCTCTATTGTACATGCTTTGAATCCAAGACTATAAACCCTAATTCTAGCATACAAGTAATCATATTAGATATTAGAATAGGTTTATAATGTTACCTTGATTGTTATGTACGCAATAACAATCCCAAATCTCCTTGTATTGACTTTGGAAGGCTTAGAGTCACAAGTGTCACTCCTCTAATGGCTTACAAACACCATAAGCAAGTGAAGAAGGTATAAAGAGAGAGGAGAGAGGTAGAAATTCGTCCTTAGATGCTCTAGGGATCAAGTACACGAAATCATAAGGCCTTAGGGGTCTTTATATAGGGTTGGGATTAGGGTTTCAGTCCTTATCCTTATCTAGTTACTTGCCCATCAAGCAACCATAAGATAAGCCTTGAAAATCCCTATCTCTTGGACCTTGGATGATTTTAAGGATATCCTTATCCTTGAATTCGTCCATCCTTTAACAAGGATAACCATTGCCCTATTTTGCAACTATCACATAATTACAATTCAGCCCCTCTAGTTTAATTAATTACATTTGATCACAAAATTAACTCTTAATTAATTATTGACCAATATTAATTAAACAAATATGATTTCTACTTTAATATATTATTCTTATAACATATTAATAAATCATAATAACCTCTCTCTCTTTATTTATTTCTCCAATCAAGTTGCTTTGGTGAAGGCAACCCAAAAGGACCATGCATCATCGGGTCAAGTACATACCAAAATAGTTATGGACTTAGACACTAATCCAACAGTCTACCACTTGGATAAGTCTAATAACTATTTTGTGTATGACTTCAGATCCTGATCTGCAATCGTAGCTTTCCAAATCCGCTGTCAACTCTGATCATATCAGATATGCGTGTCCTCAGATAAGGGATCATATATTCCTCCATTCTAGATATCATATGAGATATGATTTCAAATCATTCTCTTTGTACTATATCTCGATTCCCGATTTATGATGACTGACTAATTGAACAAATCAAATTAGCCCTAGCCCGGCCGAGCATTTACGTTTGTCACCACTAAACCATCGAGGGGCCCAAAAGATATCGCTTTTTTCCTACTTTGGATAAAAGGAACTGATAAACTTTGATACAATGCTCGCTTGCACTCACTCACCAAATTACACACAACAATATGTTTTATAACACCAAGTTACTAGTACGTTTACATATTATCAATGTGCAACCGATTCACAAGATACAACTCACACATCTCGGTTTCAAGAATATAAGATGGTATGGTCTCACCAATCACTCATGATAAAAATTCATGGAGTGATCTAAGTCAGCGTGGGTTTAATCCAATGCTCAAATTCATATTCATAAGCACTCATGAACGTTGCAGCAAACATTTGCTTATGTCTAATACCCTTTTAGACAATCCACACACCAATTCACGACAGTCTTTATTCATACCTACTTCCAACGTATGAATGACTGTGGCCCGTTCGAATAATTCGATTATTCTTAATAAACTCAATTATTCTGGAAGTCAAAACATGCAAATGTGAAACACATGAATAATACTAATCCAATATGGCCTCAAACCTTTGAGTATAAATAAAACACCTTTTATTTATCACCATATCGATTACTCATTATTTGTCGTTTCGGTTAGTCAACTTCTTACTTGAATTATTACACTTGTCCCATGCTCCTAGCATGCACACAATGTTTACTCATGGTTCTTACTTTGTGAAATAGATCACATTGGACACATTTCCAATCATTCTCATTTCACAACTCCAAATCCATTTTTCATAAGTTTAAGAATGTCAAATTCTTGCCACTTATAGAATATGCTTCATTCTAACATTTTATGCAACTATCCTTTCGTAATGTCACTGCACCAAAGTCACAAAGACTATTGCCAATGATATTACAAAGTCCTCTATCGGAGATTGTTACAAGACAATTCCTTAGATATGATGTCTCTCACTCAAAGAATTTTCCTTTAAACATCCTTTTGCATAAAAGTTTCTAATCTAGACATAGAATTTTTTTAATATTCAATTCCCAATATGGACACGTTTCCATATTTTCCATATGACAATTCATTCTTAATAGAATCTTATCTATTCGTAATGATGTCGATATGGTCCATCCAATATGGAAACATTTCCATATTTTCCAATACTATACTTCCAACTACTCACAAGCGACCAATCCTCGTCGAACATTGGATTGTCCTTTGATAGTTGTTTAATTATTTTAGTCAAAACCGATTCTAGTCCTTTTTTCCCTCTAAATGCGATAGACATTTGGAAAATTTTAGAATGGTCAAAAATTAAAGCATTTACAATCGATCCTATACCCGAAGCGTATGGGACATGACGCATAATGTTTTATTTGCTATGTTCTCAAAATTCGAATTGTGAAGAGGAATGTCGTAATCATAATCGAAATTTTAAGGACACACTATGTACCTTTGACTAAATTTTATTAACATTCCACAACCTAAGCCTTTAGATTTGAAATGAAGCATAATATTCTCTCCCTTAATTATAGCAAAACAACTTTATAACCCTTACTACTTTGCAAGGTATAACTCTTGTTTTCTATAATTAATATTGCCAACCTGCAATACGTGCCTTAATAATCATACAATCATAACATTTATGCTCCCACTATCATGATGATTATTATAAAACATAACACTTATGCTCCCACTAGCTTCGACATGTATTCATAAACATCTTAACTTTCAGAAAAACAATGCTTATTGAATTTCTTAATTTCATGTTTCTAATATTTAGTGCTTTGATAATCTTTTATCAAGGTTTCTTGAACTTATACACCTTTGCCTTCGATAGTTTATATGTGTGTCTAATCACTTATGACTAATTGCCAAACCTCATAATTCAAATTATGGAAATGGATACCGTAACCATAATCGAATTCGAGAATGCAATTTTACAATCACTATCTTCTTAAAATCTTTCTTGGTGAAAGCATTTCCTCACAATCATTTTAATGAAGGAGGAAATCTTATGACACTTAGATTTAAACGGTGTATGTGTTCCTATCCATGTGAATTTGTTAAAACCAAAGTTTACGACAAATTCAAACTCATATGGACCGAACTTTCTTAATCTTGATTTCTTGCCTTATGGTAGCACAGCTGCCCACCATGTCTTCCAAGTAGTTAAGCAGCTCACCCTTTCCTATCAATGTACCTTTCATTGATTAAGGTGCTTTGCCTTTTATGCGTTCAAAATGAGAACTCATAGAACTCTCATGCATAATTAACTCGATTGGATTGGCACAGAACCAAAATAATGTCATTACGATAGGTTGTAAACCTTAACTCGTGTGCTAGTGATGATCGATAAGGTTTATTTGATTTGTTCTTGAAACCTTACTCCTTGACATATAACATTCTCTTGTCAATAACCATTTCTTGACAAACAAATATCCAAGAGTTAGTGTAGCTCATATAAAAAATACTTCATAAATTGGTCCTAGTTGGTCTTTGTCTTATCCAAGACATCACAACTTTCCACATTTGATGAATGTTATAAACCTTACTTTTTCACTCGATGTCACAATCTTAACTTTAAGACTTGTTATTGGAACGCAGTATGATTGACTTATCGATTTAATCATTTCTTCAATTCTTGATTCCTCTTCTTAGACATACAATTGTACTAAGATTCATTTAGAGGATCAATTGAGATATGGTTCTTAATCATTAAGACCTATCATAAAGCATAAAAGGTACTCTCCCATCTTCTTAGAGTGGAGAAACTTTTATCTTTCTGCCTACTTGATTCTTCATATTCGTTCTGCTATTGATCTAAACCCTTTAATCAATTCAGAATTACACTTAATCTTGTAAGTATAATCATATTTACTAAACCTTTAGTAAATCATGACGAATATCTCTGGATTTGATCAACACGCAACTTTGTGTATTCGATCTCCAAGTCCTTCACTTGACACTTTGTCAATGAATTAGTCTAATTTACAAATATGAAATTTCTCATTCATCGTACAACCAAGTTGCATGATTCCAAATTTCTGTCCAATTGAAACTTGGGCGATGAGAAACTCTCCCTATTTGGTAAATTCTCGACTTTTTCCATAAACACCATAAATAAGAATCATATCCATTTGTTGTAGAAATATGCAAACGCCAATTTTCATAACGATTTCATTGCAAGGAAATAAACAAATAAATAAATAAGTCAAACGAAAATTTATTTTAATAAAAGTAGCGGAAAACATTTGTCCTTACAATGCAAAATCCATTGAAAACTATGTATTTCAAAAGAAAAAATTTCTAACAACTCTATCATAACTATCTAAGCTCAAAATCTAATCTTCAAGTCCATGTGATCAAGATCCATTCCTTGTGATTAGATTCATCTTGCTCTTTCACCAAGCTTCCTTTCTTTTCACCGATCCTGTAAAACATTCAAATGCAATCTTATTACATTATGTATTAAGAATTAATGAATAGGAACTTAATGGAGTTAGATAGTGGATTTTACCTGAAGCGCAGCCATACTCTTTGACTCTCCCATCTTCTGGACTCTTCAGGCTCTTTGGGCAGACTTGTATCCAACACCCTTTCTTTTGGTAGTAAACGCAGGTCGGTTCTCCTAGAACGTCCTCGGAAGCATGGTCGGTTGACTTTCCCAACAAATACGCTGCATTGCTTCGCCAAATCATTTCTAATTCAACAGCAATGAGCATGTAAGTTAGGTCAATCAGTTTGTCGTCATGATCCATCATATAATACTTTCTTTTGAACTCATTATATGATTCAGGAAGTGACTGCAAAACCCAATTCATAGCCAACTCATCTGGGAATGACACACCCAACATTATCAACCTATCAATGTGTGATTTCATTTCTAGAACGTGGGCACACACGGGTTTACCATCTTCATGTTTCATTTCCAATAGGGCTTTAGTGATATTGAACCTTTCAATTCTTCGATCTTGTGGGTTAGGGAGAACAATTGGAGGAGGTGGAGGAAGTGAAGTATGATTTCTCATTCCTCGATTGAATCGTGGAATACCATCTTCATGTGGAATGCTTGTTCCACGGGATTTGGGAAGACCATAGTTGTCGAACTTTGACATCTACAAAACAGGAGAAAACGAATTCAAGTTAGTCGATTGAATGAGTCCTTAGCAAATCACCCAAATGAGATACTAAGGCTAGGACCCAACACAATATTCTATAACTCGGGAGAGGGATGCTGTAACCCTAATTGCAGAATATTTGAAGGTAAGTGAATGACGATTCACTAATTTCCACCACGAAAAACGAAAAGAAATTTAAGTTTTAAATCTATGAAAACTCCTAGATCCTATGAGATTCATTGAACATTTCAATGGCATGTTTAAATCTCGATATGCCCCTCTTGTTTGTGACTGGGATGCCAGAACAATTGGAGGAGGTGGAGGAAGTGAAGTATGATTTCTCATTCCTCGATTGAATCGTGGAATACCATCTTCATGTGGAATGCTTGTTCCACGGGATTTGGGAAGACCATAGTTGTCGAACTTTGACATCTACAAAACGGGAGAAAACGAATTCAAGTTAGTCGATTGAATGAGTCCTTAGCAAATCACCCAAATGAGATACTAAGGCTAGGACCCAACACAATATTCTACAACTCAGGAGAGGGATGCTGTAACCCTAATTGCAGAATATTTGAAGGTAAGTGAATGACGATTCACTAATTTCCACCACGAAAAACGAAAAGAAATTTAAGTTTTAAATCTATGAAAACTCCTAGATCCTATGAGATTCATTGAACATTTCAATGGCATGTTTAAATCTCGATATGCCCCTCTTGTTTGTGACTGGGATGCCAGAACAATTGGAGGAGGTGGAGGAAGTGAAGTATGATTTCTCATTCCTCGATTGAATCGTGGAATACCATCTTCATGTGGAATGCTTGTTCCACGGGATTTGGGAAGACCATAGTTGTCGAACTTTGACATCTACAAAACGGGAGAAAACGAATTCAAGTTAGTCGATTGAATGAGTCCTTAGCAAATCACCCAAATGAGATACTAAGGCTAGGACCCAACACAATATTCTACAACTCGGGAGAGGGATGCTGTAACCCTAATTGCAGAATATTTGAAGGTAAGTGAATGACGATTCACTAATTTCCACCACGAAAAACGAAAAGAAATTTAAGTTTTAAATCTATGAAAACTCCTAGATCCTATGAGATTCATTGAACATTTCAATGGCATGTTTAAATCTCGATATGCCCCTCTTGTTTGTGACTGGGATGCCGAGGATCACAAAGCGGGTTTGAATAACCATGCAAACTTACATGGTGCCCTCACATGTTATAGTCACCTATTCGATGTGCCGGTAAACCACACACGCTCCACCGAACTATGACAAACATTGAGTCACCCTTTGCTACCTTTGCTTAGAACCATTTAGTGTGCCGGTAAACCACACACGCTCCACTAACGTCTTCGCAAGGGCACAAAGTGTAATTTCATGGAATTGCATCAATTCACTTTGCCTAAGTAACTAAGATTGGGAATTTGAAAAACATTTAGTTACTTTAGTAATTCATTATACTTATAATGGAAGGTTTCGTCCTATCCTACCCGTTCGGCTAACGACCCTCCACTAGTCAAGAAGGCGGTGGGTAAGAGTGGATACCCATTCAATCGCCATTTTATAGGCAATTTCCTTAAACACCCCTTATAGACCAGCTTCGTCAATGAGGCCTACTAACGGTAAGACTGACTTTTACTCATACATATATATAATGTTAGACTTTTAATGTTATATATAGTATAGGGTGTAATTTATACTTTCAAAATACTAGGTGGTCTAATTTAACAATTATACTTTTAATTCAATTAAATTGGAAACCTAAACTTTTATGGATTTATTAAACTTCTTTTAATTATACACCTTAATTAATTAATAAAACCATAAGGGTGTGATTTGAACCTTTTCAAAACTATACTAGAGTTTTAGAATTTAACATTCCTAATTAAACTTTTAATCAACTTTTAATTTCCAAAACTTGAGGGCATGTTTTGAAACATTTCAACACATTAGGGTTTAGAATTTAAATATACATCAAAATTAAACTATTAATCAAAATTTAAATTCCAAAACTTGAGGGCAAGTTTTGAAACCTTTTTCAAAACATTAGGGTTTCAACTATTTAAATTTCAAAACAACAAAACCTTTGGGTTCAAATTTAAACTATAAAACCTAAAGGGGAAAATATGAAACTTTTCATAACAACAAGGATCAAATAACAAATAATCTAAATTAACAATTAATCACATAATTATCCATATTTGATTTATTTAATGATTTATTGCAAAACAATTTATCAATTTAATCAAAATAATTTAAACAATTATCACATAAGGAAACAATTATCTTATTAATTGATAAATATCTTCAAGTAGATCAAAAATATAGTCAAATATATCATATAATCGGATTAATATTGATCTGACATGATAAGGTAACCATCCATAAGCAAAAACAGCAAGAAATCCCGAATATACCTCTGTCTGACGCACCGACTCGCCGAGTCACCCTCTGGAACTCGCCGAGTCCATCAAGCAGAACACCAAAAATCGAATTTTTTAAACATATCAAGCATCAATACAATAGAAACCAGTCAAGGCTCTAATACCACTGATGGGTTTAGGTCATAAGACATCCTATGTGCTCATACAAACCCTAATGCTTGGATCTAGGTTTCTCTATTGTACATGCTTTGAATCCAAGACTATAAAACCTAATTCTAGCATACAAGTAATCATATTAGATATTAGAATAGGTTTATAATGTTACCTTGATTTTTATGTATGCAATAACAATCCCAAATCTCCTTATATTGACTTTGGAAGGCTTAGAGTCACAAGTGTCACTCCTCTAATGGCTTACAAACACCATAAGCAAGTGGAGAAGGTATAAAGAGAGAGGAGTGAGGTAGAAATTCGTCCTTAGATGCTCTAGGGATCAAGTACACGAAATCATAAGGCCTTAGGGGTCTTTATATAGGGTTGGGATTAGGGTTTCAGTCCTTATCCTTATCTAGTTACTTGCCCATCAAGCAACCATAAGATAAGCCTTGAAAATCCCTATCTCTTGAATTCGTCCATCCTTTAACAAGGATAACCATTGCCCTATTTTGCAACTATCACATAATTACAATTCAGCCCCTCTATTTTAATTAATTACATTTGATCACAAAATTAATTCTTAATTAATTATTGACCAATATTAATTAAACAAATATGATTTCTCCTTTAATATATTATTCTTATAACATATTAATAAATCATAATAACCTCTCTCTCTTTATTTATTTCTCCAATCAAGTTGCTTTGGTGAAGGCAACCCAAAAGGACCATGCACCATCCGATCAAGTACATACCAAAATAGTTATGGACTTAGACACTAATCCAACAGTTCTCGGGTTTGAGGGCTTCCAATTGAGCTTCTCGGATTTGCATGGATAAGTGAGAATGGATAGTCATAGTCAGCGCCTTCACCTTACGGCTTGAACTTTCCTTTCGGCTAAGGGCATCTGTCACCATATTGGCCTTGCCGGCATGGTAGAGGATTTCGCACTCATAGTCGTTGAGCAGCTCTACCCAACGTCATTGCCTCATGTTTAAGTCTTTTTGATCGAATATGTGTTGCAGGCTCTTATGGTCAGTGAAGATCGTACACTTGGTTCCGTAGAGATAATGTCTCCAAATCTTCAGTGCAAAGACTACGGCTCCTAGCTCCGTGTCATGAGTGGTGTAATTGACCTCATGTGCCTTTAGCTGTCTCGAGGCATAAGCAATTACTTTTCCCTTTTGCATAAGTACACAGCCCAAGCCCTGATTAGACGCATCATAATAAAAAACGAAGTCCTCCGTCCCTTCGGGCAGGGACATGATAGGTGTGCTGCACAAGGCTCGCTTTAACGTTTGGAACACGGTTTCTTGCTTTTCACTCCAACAGAAGGGTACACCTTTATGTGTCAGAGTGGTTAAGGGTTTGGTGATTTTGGAAAAATTCTGGATGAATCTCCGATAATAGCCAGCGAGACCCAAGAGTTGACGGATTTATGTGGCTGTCTTCGGTGCCGACCAATTCTCTATTGATTTGATCTTGGAAGGGTTCACGTGTATACCCTCTTCGCTAACCACGTGTCCAAGGAAAGTTACCTTCCGAATCCAGAATTCGCACTTGGAGAATTTCACATACAACTTATTCACCTTAGGGTAGTCGATACACATCCGGAAGGATCCATCTTTCTTCTTAACAAACAATACCAGAGCTCCCCAGGGTGAGGAACTCGGTCTGATGAACCCTTTGCTGAGTAGCTCGTTGAGTTGGCTAGATAACTCCTGTATTTCTGCTGGAGCTAAGCGATATGGAGACTTGGCTACGGGGGTAGCTCCATGGATTAGGTCGATACGAAACTCAACTTGACGTTCGGGAGGAATTCCTGGGAGCTCTTTGGGAAAAACATCAGGAAAATTACAGACTTCGGGGATGCTCTCGAGGTCTTTAACTTCCTGTTTCTCGTTGATCACATGGGCTAGGAATGCTTGGCACTCCTTTCGCAGAAGTTTTTGAGCTTTGATGCAAGAAATGATGCGAAGACTGGAGCTAAGCTTATCGCCATAGATCATGAGAGTCTGACCAGAGGGAAGATTCAGACGGATGGCTATTTCGTGACAAAGGATATCAGCATGATTGGGACTCATCCAATCGATGCCAATGATAACATCAAAGCTCTTTATGGAGACTGGCATAAGATCGATGGGAAAAGAATGGTCGTTCAGGGTAAGGGTACAACCTATGAATATGTCGCTAGCGCTTTCTTTCTCACCGTTAGCCATCTCGACGGTAAATGTTTTGATTAATAGTTGGGGTTTACGTTTAAGAAGGCGTTTGAATGAATGGGTAACTAAACTACGTTCAACACCAGAATCGAAAAGGATACTAGCATAAGAGTTGTCGAGAACGAATGTACCCGAGACAACAGTGGGGTCGGCGACAGCCTCCTCTCGTCCTATAGCTAGGACTCTCCCCGTATTGCCAGTTGATGCTGCCTTGGGCAATTTTTCTTGAAATGTCCTACTTAGCCACAACCGTAGCAGGCCTGACTGACACCTGCTCCGGAAGATTGATTGGTTGATTGGGCAGGTTTTCTGCAATTTCGAGCAAGGTGACCCTTCTTGCCATAGTTGTTGCAGAGTCTTTCATGACATGGCATGGGAGTACGATGATGGTAGATGCACTTGCTGCACCAAGGAATGGTGCTGATATATCCACTGGTAGGAGTCTGAGCTGTGGATCCGAAGGCAGAAACAACAGCAGGGGCAGTAGCAGCGTGGACTGCTACCGTTTGTTGTTTCTTAGAGGATCCTTGTGAACTTTGGGACTTCCGCTTGTTCCAGAATTTCTTTTTATTTCCACCACCACTTTTAACCGACTCAGGAGTGGTGGTCTCCTCATCGGGGTTGTCTCCGTGATCAATCAGGGTTTGCGCCAGACATTTGGCGCTGTCGAAAGTGTCTGGCTTTGCGGCCAAAACATTCCCTTTGGTTAGCTGGGTCAGCCCCCAAATGAATCTTTTAATCTTTTTACTCTCCGGGGTAACCATTCCCGGACATAGAAGCACTAGGTCTTCGAATCTAGAGGTGTAAGCGACGATGTCAGAGCCCTTCATCTTTAGATTCCAAAGTTCATGCTCTAATTTCTACATCTTGCCCCGCGGACAGTACTCAGCAAGAAGAAGATCCTTCATGGCCTCCCAACCCATAGCATTAGCTACATGTAGAGTTAAGGATTTGACTCGGCCATTCCACCAAGTCAAGGCTTTATCGGTGAAAGTACAGGTGGCGAACTTCACCTTATCAGACTCAGAATAGGCACAGATTTCAAAGATAGATTCGATTTTATCAAACCATCGGGTTAGGGAAATGACACCTCCAGTGCCATCGAAGGATGTGGGTTTCGCGTTCATAAAGACTTTGAAGGAACACTCCTTCCTGTGTCCCTGACCACCGTCCTGGTTTTGAGATTGGGTTCCACCTCCTGGACCACCAGAACCACCAGGGTTCATTTGAGACATTGTCACAACTGGAAATTTTGTGTCATGTGATCTAAACATTCAAGTTAATGTGAATCAAAAACTTCAATCAAATACATTATGCTAGTACTACAAATAGTCATCAAACAATTGGAAACCCTAGAAGTCCTTGTTAAGTCCATTTTGGATTAGGACTCCCCTATTGGATCCAAATGGACCAATAAGCTTCCAATTAGACTATCATGGGCTTAGAACTCTAATTGGACTCTAAGTGGACCCATATTTATTTATTTCAACATTTTAGGTCATGAATGAAATGGATTAAGAGCCTTGATACATGAATAACCTAAAACTAGTTCAAGAAAAACATAAAAATCCTACTACACTCCTTTAGACTTAAAACACACCCTAATTAACACTAATATTGGGCTTAGGAGCAAAAAGCCCAAAAATTTCCTTTTCCTTCCATGTTTTCGGCCCACATCAAGCCCAAGAGGAGGGTTTGACTTTCCCATGCCACCTCATTATTGTCCATAGGATCTCCATGCAAGATATTCCCTTTTCCCATGCAAGCATCACTTCAAAATCACCTCACTTCTCTCCTCTCTCTCACTCTCGGCCATACACACATACACACTCCAAAAATATCTCAACTCTCTCTAGATTCACTCAAGACTTCTCTCTTCCTCTCCATTCAAAGTCACGAAATTTTCTTGGATTTCAAGAGGATTCTTCAAGATTATCATCATCCTTTGGTAAGTTTTTCCATGCCTAAACTTCAAAACTCCCCTCTCACATGAGATCTCTTATTCTAAACAAGTTTCTTTGGTGATCATACTCCTAGAAAACTCCATAAAACTCGAGATCTTCATCAAGGGGTGCTAGGGCCGAAAATCACCAAGTTTCTTCCATCTTTTCTTCAAGAACCGAAACTACCCCCCAAGGTGAGCTTCATACCCCCTATTTTCTGTTTTTATGAGTTTGGTGGGGGGGGGGGGGGAATAGAAGTGAAAGTGTAGATCTATATGTGTTTGTATGCCTTGTATGATTTCCATGCTTATATGTATGCTTCTATGTGTTTTAATGTTGGATCTAGCCATAAAACCCCTCAAAACCGAGATATAACTTATGTTTTATGATCTTAACTTCAAATATATTTCTACACACAAAGTGTTTCAAGAAAAATGGCTAAGTGGTTTAGTAATAATTTTCTTTGGGTTAAAAACACAAATTTTGGGCCTAAAATGTGAAAAATACAAAATTAAGGGCCCAAATTGACATTTCAAAGATTCTGATGGATGAAGTGTGCCAAAACAGTTTCCATAGAACTATTTCTGGAATTATACTCAATTAGAGGATTAAAAACATAAATTTCAAGCTTAATGGGCTAAAAATGAAAATTTCGGCCCAATGAGGCCCATTATGCAAATTTTTCTGTTTTGGAGGGCCAAAACTGTAATTTTCTGTAAAACAGTGGACTATAAGTGTCCCAAATTCTTTTTCAAAGGTTTAAAATGCTTTCTAAATTTAAAAAGGACCAAAGTTGCAAAAATTTTCCAATTTGGGCCAAAATTGTCAAAATTGCGAAAAGAAGGGTTAAAACCGAGAAAACTGCATTTTCAGGAGCTTAAAATGTTCTCTATGAAAAATATGCTGAAAAATATTAATTTCAATATTTTTTGGTGTTAAAATGTCAAGAAAAATAGTTTAAGGACCAAACCGGGAAGAATTTGATAAAAGGGTTGAAAATGTAAATTTTACAAACAATGAGGGGCTGAAAAACAGAAATATTTCAAGGCTAATTCAATATGTACAATTTGATCAAATAATGGCACCGTTACTATCGACGAAATACAACTCATTACAATACCAAAAGTCGTTGTTAAACGAATTGGCTCGGTCTCGATCCAATAGAAATCTACAACTACTAACTCTTCGATACTATGATTCATACAAATAACGTTTGGTAATACATATACATACGAGTATGCACAGACGTCTATGCACCATCTTTGGGCCCCACAAGTGTAAAATCTTGTTCGTTGAGCCTAGCTAGCCCAATGACCTGATCTTAAGGCCCGAAGACGCATATTTTCTACGAAGTGTTGAGTTTCACCGACTCGGCACAACGTAGAGGGACTTTCAATGGCTTGTATACCACTGGTCCCCAAGGGTCCTTGGTATTGCTAGAAGAGTCTGCATATTTTACGAGGCGGGTCGGGGACCCCTCGCACGCATATTATCCCCAACCGATTAATGGAGTTATCGAGGCCTTCGTGTCCTCTTACTCTTCGGATGCGGGACTACACCTAGTCAGGGCGATTGGATAACGCGATTAGTACCGACGACACCTTCGGGGTCGTTAGTATAACTATAAACTGGGCGTTTGTGTAACGCGGGTTTCTAGTAAATAATCCTGCTCGAGAACCTTCCAACGTCGCCTGGGACTGACACTATACGATATGCAATGTTTTCAATGTAACTTCATGTAATTCAAGGAACTAGGGGAACGTCGGGTTTTCCTAGGGTTTTTAATACATACAGATTTGAAATGCATACATCCTCAATGAACACTTTTTTTTTTGTCACAAGTATAGAAACAAACAAGCATACCTATGGATCTTCACAAACGTTTTCAAAAGCTTTTCTCTTCAGAAAATATCGGATTTTCTGGTGGTTTTTCAAACAATACAAACATTCGATTTCAAGCACTACTTATGAACTCACCAACATTTCATATGTTGACGTTTTTCAAAATACTTGTATTCTCAGGGAACCAGTGAATCAAGGGAAATCATATTCAGTGACGGTTGCAGTTTATTTATGTATGAATCAAACAACTTAATTTTTGGGAATGTAATGTTTAAACAATGTATGACATGTAAACACTGCTGGTTGTACTATGTTAATGAATGGTGACGAATGTTGTTATGTTTCATATATATTCAATGTTATGGTATTCAATTGAGTCACGACAGCCCCCGGACGTTTCCGCCGTCTGGTTCGGGGGTGTGACAGGTTGGTATCAGAGCTTTGTTTATAGTGAACTAGCATGTCGAGCCATGCATTGATATGCAACTATAAACCAAAAAGAAGGACTAACATAACTCTGAACAAAACAAGTAAATAAAATATACTTGCTTGCATTAGGAGTAAGGACCTAACGCTGAATCAAACACCATAATGCTGGTATCTCGGTTAACTCGGGACTGTTCTTAGTGATACCAAGGAGTGAATGTAGCCTGATCAACTACATTCTCTCCAAGGTAAAACTAACACACGTCTTGATGAGATCGGGATAGCCAGGGAACCTAAAACTATACCCTTACCACCCAAAAAGAGAATGTTTGCTTAGTCTGTGCAATAGTCATAGCATCCTAGGATAATGTAGCATATTTACGTACTCGCGCAGACAACATGGCTGGTTTTCATCACCCGGGAGACCCCTACTTCCCTAATCAGGGAAACAACGGGTGGCTAGAGGAGGAAGAGGAGCCTGAGGAGGAGCAGCAGGGTATCCAGTTTCATCAGGCCTTAGTAGCTCACGGGATGCTTGTGGATGAACCAGGAGAGAATCCAGGGGAAGCACACGATGTCGGACCCGACGAATACGTAGACACTGACTACGAATTTGGAGAGCTCGACGATGACGACGAAGACGGCCAGGTCGGGGACCAGGACCCCGTCCAGCCATGCGAGGACGAGGCACGACTAGATCACCCTGCTCCACCAGCGAACCCCCCAAGAGAAAATCGTTCCCTCGAAGCTGAGATCGCCGCACTGCGACAACAGCTGTATGCGATGGAGGCTCGGGCAGTGCAAGCAGAGCAGGAGAGGGATGAGGTTATAGGAGACATGGCAGAGATGGCACAGCTACTGGCACAACATTTCGGCATATGACTTCGGCACCACCTCCTGATGCAGCTCATCGCGGTTAGGGATAGACTTATCATAGTAGGTTATTAGGAACTATGTCATGTACTCCGGCTCTATGTTTAAGTGACTACACTACTCATGGAGCCGTTATGCTGTCGGATTAGTGTTACATATGTATGCTTCTACGAGCAAATTTTCTTGTACTAAATGCGGATAATATTAATAAACTTTTGTGTGTTTTGTTATGATATTACCAGTTGTTATGTGTTGAGATATTATGATTGTATGCCCGATAGTAGTAATGTTTAGGTTCGCACCATACACCTAGTTAGTAGGATCACAACCTCACAGAAACCACGTACACTCAACATCTTTCCGTTTCATGACAGAAAGATGCCTCGCCCAGCTACTCGCGGAAATCCCGAACCAATCCCGCCTGAAGTCGACTCCACTGCTTTCCAGGTAGCCGTGTCTGCTGCGGTCACAGCAGCTATGGCACAACTTCACCGAGGGAACAACGGAGGAGGCAATGGTCAAGGCTCCGGAAGTTCGAACAATGGGACGAACCAAGGACTCCCTAAAGCATGCACCTACAAGGATTTTGCGAACGCCAAACCCCGAACTTTCAACGGCACTGGAGGAGTGATCGCTTTGAAGCGATGGATCGAGAAGGTAGAGTCGGTATTCGAGATATGCGAGTGCCCCGAGCAGATGAAAGTGAAGTTTGCGGCCTGCACTTTTGTGGATCAAGCACTCACTTGGTGGAATGGTCACATAGAAGCTATGACACTCCCTGTCGCCAACTCTATACCCTGGGTAGAAATGAAAGAGATGTTAACGGCTGAGTACTGCCCCCGAGGCGAAATACAGAAGATGGAACAGGAACTATGGAATCTCACAGTGCAGAATGGGAACATCGATGCTTACATATCGAGATTCAGCGAACTATCTCTGTTGTGCCCGGGTATGATCACATCAGAAGGAAAGAAGATCGAACGATTCATCTGGGGACTGACATCCCCCATTCAAGGGAATGTGATAGCTGCTAACCCTGAAACGTTTGACAGTGCAAAGAGATTGGCAAAGAGACTATATGATCATAACAACAAAAAGGGCGAAAAACCAGTGGAGACTGAGAAGAAGAAGGAGGGTGATGGTAAGAAAGGATGGAACCACAAGAGAAAGGGGCGTCAGGGCCCCGAGACCTCTAAAAAGCAGCAAACAGTGGCAGTTAACGCTGTTACTGCGCCGGTTCCAGTCACCTCACATGCTCCAGCCTCAGCTGCTTCAAACACTTCAAGACCCTATTCCGGTAATGCTCCCAAGTGCAATAAGTGCAGTTTCCATCACCATGGAGAATGTAAGGAGTTCCATTGCACCAGTTGCAACCGAAGGGGACACACTGCAAGGTTCTGCAGGACTTATCCTTCTCAGAACCAGAGTCAGGGAAACAACCAGAACAACAACAACAACCACCGCAATAACATCAACACCAATACCGGCGGCAACAACGCAGGGCCTAGCCACACATGTTTTGGGTGTGGGAGGACGGTACACTTCCGTCGAGATTGCCCTAACAACAACAACTCAGGAAACAGAGGAGCAGGAAGAATGCTGACTATGGGTCAGAGTGATGCAGTTCAGGACCCCGCAGTTGTGACCGGTACGTTCCTCCTAAACCACACTTATGCATGCATCTTATTTGATACCGGAGTGGAGCGAAGTTTCGTAAGTGAGAAATTTAAACATTTACTAAAACAACAACCCCAGAAGCTAAATGAAACCTATACGGTGGAAATGGCCAATGGGAAAACCGAATCCACTAGGGAGATCTACATCGGATGTACCCTAACCCTCAATCAACACGTCTTACGAATAGACCTGATGCCAGTATCAATTAGGAGTTTCGATGTGATTATCGGCATGGATTGGTTAAGCCCCCACCATGCTGAGATTATGTGCCACGAGAAGGCCGTTCGCCTTCGTCTCTCAAATCATGAAACCCTAGTAATTTACGGAGACAAACCCAATACGAATCTTCGTCTCATCTCGTGCATCAAAGCACAAAAACACTTGCGAAAGAACAATTTGGCGTTCTTGGCTCACATAGTGGACAGGACCAAAGAAGAAACTAACATCCAAGACATTCCGGTAGCGTGTGAATTTCCGGACGTGTTTCCTGAAGATCTTCCAGGAGTACCCCCAGAGAGACAGGTTGAGTTCCGAATCGACCTCGTTCCAGGAGCAACTCCCCTCGCTAAATCACCATATCGGTTGGCACCTGCTGAAATGCAGGAATTATCCAGCCAACTCAGTGAGCTTCTGGACAAGGGATTTATCTGACCTAGCTACTCGCCATGGGGAGCTCCGGTGCTCTTTGTCAAAAAGAAGGATGGATCTTTCAGAATGTGCATCGATTACAGAGAGTTAAACAAACTCACTGTCAAAAACCGTTACCCACTCCCGCGGATCGATGATCTATTCGACCAGCTCCAAGGAGCTAGCTATTTTTCTAAAATAGATTTACGGTCTGGATATCACCAACTCAAAGTCCGAGAAGAAGATATTCCTAAAACCGCTTTTCGAACCCGCTACGGACATTATGAATTCGTCGTAATGACTTTCGGTCTAACAAATGCACCCGCCGCATTTATGGACCTAATGAATCGAATCTGTCGACCGTTCCTGGACAACTTCGTCATTGTGTTCATCGATGACATTCTCGTTTATTCTCGAAGCAAAGAGGAGCATGGCCAACATCTCCGACAAGTCCTAGAGACGCTGCGATCGGAAAAACTTTACGCCAAACTCTCCAAGTGTGAGTTCTGGCTTCGGAGTGTGAATTTCCTAGGCCACGTGGTTAGCCAAGACGGAATTGATGTGGACCCCTCTAAGGTCAAGGCTGTGGAGGGATGGGCAACTCCGACTACGCCCACAGAAATTCGTCAGTTCTTAGGCCTAGCAGGTTACTATAGGAGATTCATCCAAAACTTCTCTAAGATCGCCAAGCCGCTTACCTTGCTTACGCAAAAGGGCGTGCCATTCAAGTGGACAGACCGACAAGAGATTGCGTTTCAAACCTTGAAGCAAGCTCTTTGTAGCGCTCCTGTACTATCTCTACCTGAAGGAACAGAAGATTTTGTAGTCTACTGTGACGCGTCGAATCAAGGCTTAGGTTGCGTTCTCATGCAACGTGGAAGAGTGATAGCATATGCGTCCCGCCAACTAAAGACGCATGAGGCAAATTATACGACCCATGACTTAGAACTGGGAGCTGTGGTTTTTGCTCTAAAAATTTGGAGGCACTACCTGTACGGTACAAAGTGCACCATCTTCACGGACCACAAGAGCCTCCAGCACATCTTGAATCAGAAGGAGCTAAACATGAGACAAAGAAGATGGGTGGAATTGTTAAACGACTATGAATGCGAGATCAAGTACCATCCAGGCAAGGCCAACGTAGTAGCCGATGCCTTAAGTCGGAAGGAGTACTTTAATTGCCGTACGAAAACGCACTCAATAACTATTCAGTCTCATCTGGCCACTCAAATTGCACTAGCCCAGGCAGAGGCCATGAAAGCGGAAAATAGAACTAGCGAGGCATTGCGCGGAATGGAGAAGAACCTAGAAGTCAAGGAGAATGGGGTATACTACTTCATGAACCGTATTTGGGTCCCAAAAATCGGAGGATTTAGGGAGGCCGTTATGAAGGAAGCCCACAAGACACGATACTCCATTCATCCCGGTTCGGAGAAGATGTATTTGGACATTAAGCAACGCTATTGGTGGCCTAACATGAAGGCGGAAATCGCGACCTATGTTGGTAAGTGCCTTACGTGCGCCAAAGTGAAAGTGGAGTACCAGAAACCTTCTGGATTATTACAACAACCGGTAATTCCTGAGTGGAAATGGGAAGGAATTTCTATGGATTTCGTGACCAAGCTGCCCAAGACGTCGGACGGACTGGACACCATATGGGTAATAATCGACCGACTGACGAAATCTGCCCATTTCCTACCAATCAAAGAATCCTACAAGATGGAGAGGCTGACGCGGTTGTACCTACGAGAGATCGTAAGACTCCATGGAGTGCCAAAATCTATCATCTCAGATAGGGACAGTAGGTTCACGTCGCGATTTTGGCAATCACTCCACAAGGCAATGGGAACTCATCTCGATATGAGCACCGCGTATCACCCACAAACGGACGGTCAAAGTGAACGAACCATCCAGACGCTTGAGGACATGCTTCGTGCTTGTGTGATAGACTTTGGAAAGTCTTGGGATACCCACCTGCCGTTGATCGAATTCTCATATAACAATAGTTATCATTCGAGCATCAAGGTGGCTCCTTTCGAAGCACGGTACGGGCGTAAATGTAGATCACCGTTATGTTGGGCTGAAGTAGGTGACACCCAGCTAGCAAGAACGCATACGTCGGATAGGGCAATAACAGGACCGGAAATCATTCGCGAGACCACAGAAAAGATTGTCCAGATCAAAGCTCGATTACAAGCATCGCGTGACCGGCAAAAGAGCTACGCTGATAAACGGCGAAAGCCCTTAGAATTCCAGGTCGGTGATCGAGTATTGTTGAAGGTCTCACCCTGGAAAGGGGTTATACGTTTTGGAAAGCGGGGAAAGCTGAACCCGCGATACATTGGACCTTTCGAAATCGTTGCTCGAATAGGCCCGGTAGCCTACAGACTACAACTACCCGCGGAGCTAAACGGTGTACACCCTGTGTTTCATGTCTCTAATCTGAAAAAGTGCCTATCAGATGAAACCCTTGTCATTCCTCTTGACGAAATCAAAATCAATGAGAATCTCCTGTTCGTCGAAGAACCAATCGAGATCATGGACAGGGAGGTGAAGCGTACTAAGCAGAGTCGCATCCCGATCGTGAAGGTACGGTGGAACGCAAAGCGTGGGCCAGAATTCACATGGGAACGCGAGGATCAAATGAAGCAGAAGTACCCTCACCTATTCTAGCATTCTCAAATCTAGCTTTCAAACAGAATTTCGGGACGAAATTCCCTCTAACGTGGGGATGATGTCACAACTGGAAATTTTGTGTCATGTGATCTAAACATTCAAGTTAATGTGAATCAAAAACTTCAATCAAATACATTATGCTAGTACTACAAATAGTCATCAAACAATTGGAAACCCTAGAAGTCCTTGTTAAGTCCATTTTGGATTAGGACTCCCCTATTGGATCCAAATGGACCAATAAGCTTCCAATTAGACTATCATGGGCTTAGAACTCTAATTGGACTCTAAGTGGACCCATATTTATTTATTTCAACATTTTAGGTCATGAATGAAATGGATTAAGAGCCTTGATACATGAATAACCTAAAACTAGTTCAAGAAAAACATAAAAATCCTACTACACTCCTTTAGACTTAAAACACACCCTAATTAACACTAATATTGGGCTTAGGAGCAAAAAGCCCAAAAATTTCCTTTTCCTTCCATGTTTTCGGCCCACATCAAGCCCAAGAGGAGGGTTTGACTTTCCCATGCCACCTCATTATTGTCCATAGGATCTCCATGCAAGATATTCCCTTTTCCCATGCAAGCATCACTTCAAAATCACCTCACTTCTCTCCTCTCTCTCACTCTCGGCCATACACACATACACACTCCAAAAATATCTCAACTCTCTCTAGATTCACTCAAGACTTCTCTCTTCCTCTCCATTCAAAGTCACGAAATTTTCTTGGATTTCAAGAGGATTCTTCAAGATTATCATCATCCTTTGGTAAGTTTTTCCATGCCTAAACTTCAAAACTCCCCTCTCACATGAGATCTCTTATTCTAAACAAGTTTCTTTGGTGATCATACTCCTAGAAAACTCCATAAAACTCGAGATCTTCATCAAGGGGTGCTAGGGCCGAAAATCACCAAGTTTCTTCCATCTTTTCTTCAAGAACCGGAACTACCCCCCAAGGTGAGCTTCATACCCCCTATTTTCTGTTTTTATGAGTTTTGTGGGGGGGGGGATACAAGTGAAAGTGTAGATCTATATGTGTTTGTATGCCTTGTATGATTTCCATGCTTATATGTATGCTTCTATGTGTTTTAATGTTGGATCTAGCCATAAAACCCCTCAAAACCGAGATATAACTTATGTTTTATGATCTTAGCTTCAAATATATTTCTACACACAAAGTGTTTCAAGAAAAATGGCTAAGTGGTTTAGTAATAATTTTCTTTGGGTTAAAAACACAAATTTTGGGCCTAAAATGTGAAAAATACAAAATTAAGGGCCAAAATTGACATTTCACAGATTCTGATGGATGAAGTGTGCCAAAATAGTTTCCATAGAACTATTTCTGGAATTATACTCAATTAGAGGATTAAAAACATAAATTTCAAGCTTAATGGGCTAAAAATGAAAATTTCGGCCCAATGAGGCCCATTATGCGAATTTTTCTGTTTTGGAGGGCCAAAACTGTAATTTTCTGTAAAACAGTGGACTATAAGTGTCCCAAATCCTTTTCAAAGGTTTAAAATGCTTTCTAAATTTAAAAAGGACCAAAGTTGCAAAAATTTTCCAATTTGGGCCAAAATTGTCAAAATTGCGAAAAGAAGGGTTAAAACCGAGAAAACTGCATTTTCAGGGGCTTAAACTGTTCTCTATGAAAAATATGCTGAAAAATATTAATTTCAATAATTTTTGGTGTTAAAATGTCAAGAAAAATAGTTTAAGGACCAAACCGGGAAGTATTTGATAAAAGGGTTGAAAATGTAAATTTTACAAACAATGAGGGGCTGAAAAACAGAAATATTTCAAGGCTAATTCAATATGTACAATTTGATCAAATAATGGCACCGTTACTATCGACGAAATACAACTCATTACAATACCAAAAGTCGTTGTTAAACGAATTGGCTCGGTCTCGAGCCAATAGAAATCTACAACTACTAACTCTTCGATACTACGATTCATACAAATAACGTTTGGTAATACATATACATACGAGTGTGCACAGACGTCTACGCACCATCTTTCGGCCCCACAAGTGTAAAATCTTGTTCGTTGAGCCTAGCTAGCCCAATGACCTGATCTTAAGGCCCGAAGACGCATATTTTCTACGAAGTGTTGAGTTTCACCGACTCGGCACAACGTAGAGGGACTTTCAATGGCTTGTATACCACTGGTCCCCAAGGGTCCTTGGTATTGCTAGAAGAGTCTGCATATTTTACGAGGCGGGTCGGGGACCCCTCGCACGCATATTATCCCCAACCGATTAATGGAGTTATCGAGGCCTTCGTGTCCTCTTACTCTTCGGATGCGGGACTACACCTAGTCAGGGCGATTGGATAACGCGATTAGTACCGACGACACCTTCGGGGTCGTTAGTATAACTATAAACTGGGAGTTTGTGTAACGCGGGTTTCTAGTAAATAATCCTGCTCGAGAACCTTCCAACGTCGCCTGGGACTGACACTATACGCTATGCAATGTTTTCAATGTAACTTCATGTAATTCAAGGAACTAGGGGAACGTCGGGTTTTCCTAGGGTTTTTAATACATACAGATTTGAAATGCATACATCCTCAATGAACACTTTTTTTTTGTCACAAGTATAGAAACAAACAAGCATACCTATGGATCTTCACAAACGTTTTCAAAAGCTTTTCTCTTCAGAAAATATCAGATTTTCTGGTGTTTTTTCAAACAATACAAACATTCGATTTCAAACACTACTTATGAACTCACCAACATTTCATATGTTGACGTTTTTCAAAATACTTGTATTCTCAGGGAACCAGTGAATCAAGGGAAATCATATTCAGTGACGGTTGCAGTTTATTTATGTATGAATCAAACAACTTAATTTTTGGGAATGTAATGTTTAAACAATGTATGACATGTAAACACTGCTGGTTGTACTATGTTAATGAATGGTGACGAATGTTGTTATGTTTCATATATATTCAATGTTATGGTATTCAATTGAGTCACGACAGCCCCCGGACGTTTCCGCCGTCTGGTTCGGGGGTGTGACAGACATGGCGGCTACCACTGCGGTAGTAACAGCTGTCTAGAGTATTACAGGGTTAAATTGAGGAGGAGGTGGTTGCGAGGGTTGTTGTTCTTTGAGCTCGGTCTCTTTCTTGGAGGCATCTTGATCTATAAAGATTAGGAAAGAGAGGATGGTAAGTCCTCTGAATTAAATCAAGAGATATGACAGATATGGAATTCTATTAAGCGATAAAGCAGGAATGAGTTATCAAAGCAGATAAACTATCACTAAAAGGATGATTAGGGATCAAAGCTGGAACGAGGATTTCTATAACGAAGTTGACTCTAGAAATACTCCCATAGTATTTTCTGATTCGCTGCGACGACGGCTCGTTGTTTGGATATTGGGTATGTTTTAGGCATGCTGAACACTACAGTCACTCCCAAGAACATGTTGACCGTGTCTTGAATGAATATAGTTGATCAGGCTATATTGACCCTAGACACGACTACATAACTGCCTAGGTTTAACCGCAGTGTACAACACCCATTTACTTATGTTTTGTTTCTACTTGTAGTTACGGATTTCGACGGTTAGGTATACTTGTGTACTTTTGAAAATACTTATATTTTAAAGTATACTTTTAGTTCAAAGCACTTAGGCCCCTTAGTGTTTATAGTCTTATACCAAATAAGGTTTGGTATACTTAGTTCACTATAAACAAGGGCTCTGATACCAGTCTGTCACACCCCGAAACCCAGGGCGAAAACATTCCGGGGCAGAGGTGACTTCATGTTAAGTATCACAACCAATGTACATAGTAAGCAAAGTAAACAACCATTACCTTACATATGAAAATTTACATTTGTTTAAAAGTAAGGTGTTACAAGTGTTATACATATGTATATATGAACAAAAGTAAAGACATGTCTTCTACGAACTCCGTCTTCGCAAAAAGGATTGTTGGGTACCTGTCTAATGCGGACCTGAGAATACAAGCAGTTTGAAAATCAACATAAAGCTAGTGAGTTCATAAGTATTTTGTTTTCTGAAAATGAACAGTTTTTCCTTTAGTTTTCTTAAGAAGTTGTTATCCAAGAAAATCCCATATTTTCTTATTAAGACAGTTTAGTTAGAACATCTAAATTTGCATTTGGTACAAAAGTAGATAGTTTAATACGTAAAACTATAGACTGTAAACCACTGGGAATACCATCCAGTACAACAGTAGGTAGTTTTAATACATAAAACTATAGATTGAAAACCATGGGAATACCATCCCGTATCACAGTAGGTATAAAATCCATGAATAAACTATATTTTAATACGTATTGTGAGTCGTATAACCATACTAATGTGACCCGAGACCTCCTTGACGTTCTTCAGGCGTCGGACGATATCCATAATTTCTTACCCCAAGCGTGACCGCCTAACTGTAACTAGCAGTTAAGGTATGGGATTGTCAGTCCCGAATAGATCTATTCACAAATTCCACGGTCTCCCTCCAGGAGACTCTGGTTATACTACCGTGGAGGATTTACTGATAACCTGAAGGGTTTAATGAAGACGAATCTCACAAGCTAGTATTAAATTATTCATGGTGTACTCGGTCGTTATCAAACATAATAATCGTTTCGAAACATAACAAAGTATAAATAGTTGAATACAAAGAAACTATCTGTCTAATACTTTACATTAAACAAAGATAAACTGAATTAGAAATAGTTTATCTATTGACATTGCATGAAATCCGAACTCATAAAACGAGAATTGAAGATCCCAAATTATTCCGATGATAATTTGATTAGTTTGATTGTTTCCTTTACTGTAATTGAAATCCTTATAGTTATATTCGATAAAACATCCCTTATGCTCTGCATAATACATAAGGGGTAAAGATATCTAAAAGTTTGCTAGATATTTATAGAATTACATCAGTTTTTAGTTTCGAAAACATTTATAATTTTCTTGTATTCCTCCCCTGAAAACAATGAAAACACGGAAAAAGGCGTAGGGGTATGAACTCACCAGTCGAGAAAGGAGTTAGTTTGGATGCTAAGTGTCAGTTCGGGGCTTGATAACGCGCGAGGTTCCTATGTAATATGAAATGATACATAATTGTATCTAATTAGACTTTGAACCACTAATTAGATATGAAAATACACTCCATGTCGCGAAAACAATTCAATTCAAGTGTTCGGAGTGACCCGGGTGGCATCTACGGACGTATAGGGCATAGATATGGAGTTTGCTCTTCAAGAGTAAACTCCTTGAAGATATTACGACCCTAAGACCATATCCCCATGATTTTTCATTCGTAAACTCATGGGTGGTGGGTTCTTGGTTGCTAAATTGCCTTATAACACTTGGGAAATTTGCTAGGATCAAATCTAGGGCTTTGGAAATGGATTAAACCAACATATGGAACATCTAATGGAGTTTACGGCTGTGAAATAGGATTTTACGGACGTAAGCTCCTATGTACTCTTTCCTTTCATGTTTTGGTGGTCCTAGATCAATCACATGTGATTCAAACTCATTTTATAAGTCATGGAATGGATTTAGGGCATCATTTGACTAAGGTATAGGAGTTTACAGTCCAGGAACCTATCCTTGAGGGGTTTACGGCCGTAAGCTCCTATGGGCGTGGTTTTCAACAAGTTTAAGGCCCCTAACGTGTTTGTGGTTGCTTCTAGACTTTAATCTAAGGCTTAGGAGGTGTTTAAGTGGCATCTTAACACCTTAAAATGATTTTACTGCCCATGAAAGAATGTTTACGGTGCAAGCATGTTCTTGGTCCGTAAACTCATGTTTACTCCCTAAGTGTTGAGTTCAAGGTGTTCTAAGTCCATTCCAATAAGTCCTTAAGTCGTTTCCAAGCTCCAAAAGTGTTCTTGGGCCTAGGACTGTTATAGGGCCGTAAACTCATGTTAATGGTCCTATTTCACAGATTAAACACAAATTTGAAAGTTAAAGTGGTTATACTATGAGTTAGGATTGTGTTACCTTAATGACTTGGGGCTTGAATTTGATGATTTTGGACCAAGAATGAGATTGTAGAGAGAGTAGTGAGAGAGGGTGAAAAAGCTTCAAAATGAAGTCATTTGGACTTTATATATGGTTCGAGTTTCGGACACGGTGGAATTCTACCCGATACTGACATTAGACGAGGCTTTTGGTCGCACCCGATTAAGTTGTCGTAACCCAATATGGTCGAATCTAAAAATCTTCCAATTATTAAATTGGGGTGTTATCACGAGTTTCTAAAGTGTTTGGACACGCATTAAGTCATAAAAGAAGTCTCAAAATTAATGACTTAGTTTAATAACGAAACGGAAACAATTCAAAACGACAAATTTTATGGACGGAACGGGTTACAATGACGAAAAAAACTTCGGGTTGTCACAAGTTTGTGGCGGATCCGAGAGTTTGTGCTTATCTTTCGAGTCGATAGTGGTGAGGTGAGTTATCCTCCCTATACTAAAGGATGTAAGGCACCACGACTGACCCATTAGATATGATATCCTAGAAGTTGTTATTGTGTTCAATATGAGTTAGTGTTGCATGTTAGTTGTTATGCCAGTTAGGTAGATTTGTTGGACTACCTGTAGTATAATGTGATTATCTGTATGTGCATTAGTTGTGTTATATGTTGATATACTATGTGGGATGGGTTGAGGAGAAACTGCTTTGTGCGGTAACCAACAAACCCGGGAGCATTACAGATACGAGCTGAGTGAAACTCATAATATGGGCTCGACGACAATGCAGATGTGAACTATGGGCCCGGAAGCCAATCTAAACTCACACTATGGGCCCAGGGGGTTATCCAGTCTATAAAGTTATGGACCCAATATATGTTTTTATTTGTATATGTGTTATGTGCAGTGTATTGATATTTTGGGGGAAACTCATTAGGATATCGGGCTTACAGTTTCAGTTTATTGTTTAAGGTAGATCAGGGGATCATGACAAAAGTGAAGGCATGATCGTACAGCTCCTCATATTTTTTTTATGTTTCTAGGAAAACTCTGATATAGACTATTTTGAAAACAAATCTGTAATAATTGTTGGTTTTCAATGTTTTGAAAAGGTTTAAATTGGCTTGAATTTTATGGGTGTTACAAGTTGGTAACAGAGCCTTTGTTTAAGTGAATTGGAGGAACACTCGTGTGACTCCAGTCTCAAATCAGGGAAAGGATTTTTTTTAAAAAAATTATTTTTCAAATGGTTTTCAAAATAAGTAAAGGAGGATGTAGGGTGTATGATCAGCTAGAACTAGTAAATATACCCCAAAATACCATACGATTATTTGATATTGTGATATGTTAGAACAACATGCTACTACTAGGGAAGGAATCTTTAGGAACTGCATGATAGAATTGTTGGAATGGATGTCTAAGCCCATAACTATTATTGGTATGTTATTGACCCGAGACTAGCATGGTCTATTTGGCTTGCATATCATCAGGGCAATTTGTTAGGATGGACTTTTGAGAGAAGATGTTGAATATTATTTATTAATATATTATTAGTTATAATATATTAATATGAAATCATGTGTTTTAATTAGTATTGATCAAGAATTAATTTGGAATTAATTTAGTGATCAAAAGAGACTAATTAAATCTATGGGGACTAATTATGTTAATTAGTTATATTTATATGTCTTGGGCTTATGATCCATGTTGGACTAAGTTTATTTATGGATACATAAACAGTTGGGCCACATGAACCATTGATCATTAAACCCATGGGTATGGATTTGGGTTATGGGTTATACCCATGACCCTTGGATTCCTCACACATATAGATAGATGCTTCTAGCTCAAAAATTGTGACTTACTCTAGTCTTAGAGTTCATGGAGTTTTTGGTGCATGGAGATTCTCTCTCAAGTTCATTCTTTGTCCACGATGAGTTGCGATTCCACTTGAGGCTTCCACACTATTAGGGCAAAGCTCTTAAGGCTAGATACATCAACACTTCAAGCTCCACAATAAGGTATGCTATCCTAACTAGATTCTTATGTTGTATATGACAATTGTATGCTAGTTATAGGTAATACCTTGGAAAGTTCATATTTGCATGTATAATAAAGAAAACATAGATACAAGGTATTTAGGGTTTCATGAACACCTTAAGAGTGTTAGAATGCTCATAACCCAATAGTAGTATCAGAGCCTAGGCTTGTTTTCAATTATAGATGATGCAAATTGCTGAAAAAATCGATTTTATGCGTTTCTGGACAGTGGACTCGACGAGTCCACTGATGGACTCACCGAGTCCATGAACAAACTCATCCAACTCGCTGAGTTGGTTCATGCACTCGACGAGTTGGACCCCCAAACAACAAATCTTCGAGTTTTGGTACAGGAATTGGTCTAGAATCATTACCTTTAACTAGTTTTGACTTATAAAACCTTTCTTTAATGTGGTAATGATTATGTTAAACCAATTTCAATGCTATAATCAAAGTTTCAAGTTTATATATGCTTATGTAATTCTTGAAAAATTGTTGATTATGAATAGTCATGCTTTTGAGTTTTTGTTAGATCATAGGAATTATGTGTAAATTGTTTTGTTAGGGTAATTCTTGATCCTAATGAAATTGTATGGACTCCATAACTTGTCCTCAAGTTGTGGATTGCCAAAAGTTTTGTGTTACCTTGTTTTTGAGGTTATTTAGATTAATAAAAAAATGATGTGTTAGTTGTTTTCAACCCATATTGATGTAAAAGAAGTTCATAAAATGTGTTTTTGTAACTTGTCCTCATGTTATATGAAAATTCATATTTATGAATCTTAAAACTCATAAAAGTGTCATAGGTTACATAAAAATGAAGAGTCTTTTTCATTAAATTGTTTTATGACTCCATAACTTGTCCTCAAGTTACGGATGTTTAAGAGTCACTTCTTTAAAAGTGTTATTAAAGAATAAGAAGTTACATAAAATGAAGAGTCTTCATTTTAATGTACATTAAACTCATAAGTTATGAATATGAAAGGTTTTGAATAGTTTAAAATCTTGCCCTCACGTTTTGGAATTTGTAAAGTCTTAGACTACAATACGTTAATTCCAAATTAAAACCTTAGAATTTTAAGAGTTTAAAATTCAAACCTTATACTTCTATAATATTAAGTGTTTAATTATTATATATATATATATATATATATATATATATATATATATATATATATATATAAGAATAAGTCGGTATTACCATTAGTAGGCCTCATTCACGAAGGCGGTCTATAAAGAGGGTATAAGGTTACTGCTTATAAAATGACAGTTTAATGGGTGTCCACTCTCACCCACCGCTCCCTTGACTAGTGGAGGGTCATTAGCCAAACGGGTAGGAAAGGACTATAATTCTCCCTTCCTTAAAAGTATAATGATAAATACTAAGTAACTAAACACTTATAAATTCTCAATCTTACTTACTTAGGAAAATGTGAAATGGTTCTAACCCATGAAATTACACTTTGCACCTTTGTTAAGTCATTAGTGGAGCGTGTGTGGTTAACCGGCACACTAACATGGGACTGACAATGTGTGGAAAAGGGTGACTTAAGTTTTATCATAGATCGGTGGAGCGTGTGTGGTTAACCGACACATCGATTAGGTGATAAAATTAAGGGTACCAAGTCAATTTGCGTGGTTATTTACACCTTGTTTGTGATCCTCGGCCTCCCAGTCACAAACTTAAGAGGTCACAATCGAGATTCAAACATGCCATTGAAAGTTCAACGTATCTCAAAAGATCTAGGCATTTCAAATCCAATTAAAACTTAATTCAATTTTGTTTTTCATGGAGGAAGTTGGTAAATCGTCATTTACCTACCTTCAAATATTTTATGACTTGGATTACAGCATCCCTCTTCCAAGGTATAAAATAGTTTGTTGGGTCCTAGCCTTAATATTTCATATTGGGTGTTATATTAAAGACTTTAAATCAACTAAACTTGAATTTCTCCCATTATAGATGTCTAGTTAAGACAACTATGGTCTTCCCAAATCTTTAGGAACAAGCTATCCTATTGAAGATGATATGCCACATGGCAATCAAGGTGAAAGATTAATCCCTTTGTTGTGCATTACTTGGACTGGAAATCATGCTTCACTTCCTCCACCACCTCCAATTATTCTCCTTATCCCACAAGCTCAAATACTTGAAAATTCTAAGTCACTCAATCCCTATTGGCAAGCCGGGAGATTCGGGTGTCGAAGTCTCGAGGTAGCTGGTTGTTGACTTGGTTATTCAGTCACTCCCTGATGACAGATCATGACATGACCCTTAATGATCTTACCTATTTACTTGATTATGTTGAATCCGCAATGATTTGGGGCATTAATAAAGCAAAATTTGATTGTAAGATCAACATCCCAAACTTTCATGGACATTGAAAATGGTAACATTAGAAGTCCAGAAAAACTTTCTCTTCCCAGAGGAAAGGGATCGACCATGGTCAAGTCATTTTACCTAATGGTAAAGAGAAAGGATAACTCTAAGATAGTCTCATGTACCATTTCCAAAGAGTCCATATGTTTCTTTTGCCAAAAGAAGGGGCATTGGTTGCGAAACTGTAACAACCCGAAGTTGTTCATCGCCGAAAACCCATTCTACCCGTATAACTCGCCGTATATCGAAACGTTCCGATGTCGCTTTTGGATTAAGTTAATTAAAATTATATGTTTAATTGATGCTAATGAGTGTCCAAACCCCTTAGGAACTCATGAAATTAGCCCAAAATAGTTATTTCAAAAATTATAGAAACGTCCCCGCCGAGTTACGGAAACATAATCGGGTGCGACCAAAAGTCCTGTTTAATGCCGGTATCGGGTAGAATTCCACCGTGTTCAATATTTGAGACCTATTTAAATGTGTTTAACAATTCATTTGAAGCTTTTGCTTCCTCTCTCTACTCTCTCTCTAACGTCTCTCCTCAAACCAAGTTTAAGGGTCCAAAATCATCAAATTTAAGCTCCAAATCACCAAGGTAACTACCCTAACTCCTAGTATAACAACTTAGGCCTTCAAATTCGAGTTCAAATCATGGAATAGGACCATATTCATGACTTTACGGCCTTAGAACAGTCCTAGGCCGTGAACTCACATAAATTGGGTTTTAGAGCCCAAAAACCCTTAAACCCTTCCAAAACCCATGATTTGGGCCGTAAACTCGTATAAATGGGGTTTTTATGCCCTTAAACACTTCCAAAACCCCATTGAAGCTTGGATATGAATTTTAGAATATTGGATTTGGCCTTGGAACACCTTGAACATCAATTTAGAGGAGTAAACTTGAGTTTACTGCACAAGAACATGCTTGGGCCGTAAACTCATTGTTCATGGAGAGTAAACTCCTCTAAATGTGTTAAAATGCCACTTTAACACACCTAAAGCCTTGGGATAAATTCTAGAAGTGTTTACAAACAAGTATTGGACCTTAAAAGATATAATAACACCCTTCCAAGGAGTTCACAACCATGAGGGGGTTCATGGGCCGTAAACTCCTAAAACCATGTCAAAAGTCCCTTAAAAATCCATTGAAGGCTTGGAAAAATCATTAGAATCACATGTGATTGATTAAAGGACCAAAACATTAAGGATCTTGTGTGTGGGGGAGTTTACGGCCGTAAACTCCATGTTTATAGCCGTAAACTCCAATAAATGGTCCTTAAGTGAGTTTAAATTCATTCCTATGCCTTAGATGCAATCCTAGCTAAATTATACATGAATTATGAAGCCATTTAGCATCCAAAAACACCACTTATGAGTTCACGGTCGTGAACTCATGTGGGTGTGGTATTTAGGGCCATAAACTACCTAAGGAGTTTACTCTTGAAGTCCTAATTCAATATCCTAGCTATATGTGTCCCCAAATGTCACCTGGGTCCTTCCAAACACTTGTAAAGGAGTGTTTCCGCAACTAGAAGTTTTGTATCTACCAAATAAATAACCTAAGTCCTAATTAGATACAAATATGTATCTTTTCATAATTCATAGGAACCTCATGCGTTTGCAAACCCAAAACCGACGTTTAGCATCCTAAATCGTCACGTTTCTCGTCCGGTGAGTTCATACCCCTACGCTTTTTCCGTGTTTTTCAATGTTTTCAGGGGGTAATACAAGCAAACTATAACTGTTTTCAAAACATAACATTGATGTGTTTCAAATAATATTTGGCAAATTTATAAACACTTTTACACCTTATGTATTATGCTGAGCATAAGGGATGATTTATCAACTACAACTAAATGGATTTTAGTTAAGAAAATAACCAAACTAATCAAATTATTATGGGAATAATTTGGGGTTCTTTAGTTCTCGTTTTATCATGTACTAATATGTGTATAAAGTTATTAGATAAACTATGTGTTATTCAGTTTATCTCCGCATCATTTGAATGTATTGCCAGATAGTTTCATTGTATGTATCTATATTCACTGTATTATGTTTCATAATCTTTTGTATGTTTAATTTCGTATGAGAACCCAATGAATAGTTTAGTACTAGTTTGTGAGTTAGTCACTACCCTTTATGGATGATAAGTAAATCCTCCCAAGAAGTGTAACTAGAGTCTCCTGGAGGGAGAGCGAGGAATTTGTGAATAGATCTATTCGGGACTGACAATCCCACACCTTAACTGCTAGCTACAGTTAGGCGGGCATGCTTGGGGTGACAAATTTTGGATATCGTCCGACATCTGACAAGCGTCAAGGAGGTCTCGTTGTCGTATCAGCATGGTTACCCGACTCACAATACGTATTAATATAAGATTATTCACAACTTTGGTTTTGGATTTGATTTTATATCAATCTTCTATCTTTAGATCTTATATCTTGTACTGGATGGTAATCCCATGGTTTTTGGTCTATAAGGTTCATATCTATTGCAGGATGTTATTCCTATGGTTAGAATCTATATCTAGTTTGGGATAGTGATCCCATGGTTTTATCAAACTATGTTATATCTAGTTCGGGATAGTAATCCCATGGTTTTATCAAACTATCTTATATCTAGTTCGGGATGGTAATCCCATGGTTTTATTTAAATATCTTATATCTAGTTCGGGATAGTAATCCCATGGTTTTTAACAAACTATTTTGTATCTAGTCTGGGATGGTAGTCCTATGGTTTTTAGACTATATTTTCAAGCATATCAAACTATCTTGTATCTAGTCCGGGATGATAGTCCCATGGTATTAAATCTATATGTAGTACGGGATGTTAGTCTCAAGGTTTTCAAACTATTTTCCATCTACAGTTCATGTATATTAAAGTATTTTATATCTAATTCGGGATAGTAATCCCAAGATTCTCAATATATAGTTTTGTGTAATTAAACTATACTCTGTGATATTAAATTGGTCTGTATTTAGGAAAATATGGGATTTTCCTGGGGTAACATATAACGCGTAATTGAACTGTAATGAAGGATAATTAAACTTTTTTACATAAGAAAATATGGGATTTTCTTGGATAACAAACCTTTTCGGAAAACTAAAGGAAACCGGTACATTTTTCAGAAAACAAACATCTTATGAACTCACCAGCTTTATGCTGATTTTCAAACCGCTTGTATTCTCAGGTCCACGTTAGACATGTACCCGGCGATATCTTTTGGTGAAGACGGAGCGCTCAGAAGACTCGTCTCAACTTTTTTTAATATGATATATGTATAACACTTGTATAATTTACTTTTGAGACAAATGTAAACTTTCAAATATATGTAATGTAATGGTTGTTTACTGTGATTACTATGTACATTGGATTTGATACTCAAGGTGGAGTCAACCACGGAAATGTTTCCGCCTTTGGTTTTCGGGGTGTGACAGATTGGTATCAGAGCCCTTGTTTATAGTGAACGGAGTATACCAAACCTTACAAGGTATAAAAACATAAACACTAAAGGGCCTAAGCGCTCTGAACTAAAAGTATCCTTCAAAATATAAGTATTTTCAAAAGTATACAAGTATACCGAGCCGTCAAGATCCGTAACTACAAGTAGAACAAAACATAAGTAAATGGGTGTTGTACGTTGCGGTTAAACCTGGGCAGTTATGTAGTCGTGTCTAGGATCAGTATAGCCTGGCCAACTATATTCATTCGAGACACGACCAACATGTGCTTGGGAGTGACTGTGGTATGCGGCATACCTAAAACTTACCCAATACCCCAAACAACGAGTCGTAGTTGTAGTGAATCATGAAATACTATGGGAGCATTTCTCGAGTAAATCCTTTGTATAAAGTCCTCGTATACGCGTTGTTCCTTGATCATTCCTCTAGCGATAAAATGTTCTGTCTTGATATCTCTTTCCTGCCTTATCGCTTAACACGGTGCTATATCTGTCTTGATGAGATATTCCCTGTTCCATATCTCTTGATTCGATTCAGAGGACTTGTGATCCTCTCTTTCCTAATCTTATTAGACCACGATGCCTCCAAGAAAGAGACCTAGCTCGAAGAACACCAACAACCCTCCGCCACCACCTCCTCCTGAATTTGACCCTATGATGTTCCAGGCAACTGTCGATGCCGCGGTGGCGGCTGCTATGTATCAAAGGAACTCGGATGGTTGCGGTGGTACTCAAACTCAAAACCAAGAGAACAGTCAGCGATGCAAAAAAGGGGGTTCCTATAAAGACTTCATGAACGCGAAGCCCACATCCTTTGATGGAACTGGAGGTGTCATTTCCCTCACCTGATGGTTCGAGAAAATCGAATTAATCTTTGAAATATTCCCCTGTTCGGAGTCTGATAAAGTAAAGTTTGTCGCCTGCACCTTCCTTAACAAAGCCCTGACTTGGTGGAACGGCCGAGTCAAATCCTTAACTCTACCTGTAGCGAATGCTATGGGTTGGGAAGCTATGATGGAGCTTCTGCTCGCAGAATATTGCCCTCGGGGCAAAATTCAGAAGCTAGAACACGAACTCTGGAACCTTAAGATGAAGGGTTCCGACATAGCCGCTTATACTTCAAGATTCGATGATCTGGCGTTCCTCTGTCCGGGAATGGTTACCCTGGAGAGTAAAAAGATTGAGAGGTTCATCTGGGGGTTGACCCAGCCAACCAAAGGGAATGTCTTGGCTTCGAAGCCAGACACCTATGATAGTGCTAAATGTCTTGCGCAAATCCTGATCGATCACGAAGACAACTCTGATGAGGAGGCTACCACTCCCGAACCGGTCACAAGTGGAGGTGGAAGTAAAAAGAAATTTTGGAACAAGCGGAAGGCTCAGAGTACGCAAGGGTCTTCTAAGAAACAGCAAACAGTAGCAGTCCATGCTGCTACTACCCCTATTGCTGTTTCGGCTGTCTGTTCCACGGCCCAAACTCCTACCAGTGGATACACTGGTACCCTTCCTTGGTGTGGTAAGTGCAGCTACCACCACCGCATTCCTGGTCCATGTCGTGAAAGGATCTGTGACAACTGTGGCAAGAAGGGACATCTTGCTCGAATCTGCAGAAAACCAGTCAAATCAACGAACCAATCATCCGGAGCGGGAATCAGTCCATCCTGCTGCAATTGTGGTGAAGTAGGGCACTTCAAAAGAAATTGCCCCAAACCAGCTACAACCGCTGATCCCACTGTCGCCGCAGGTATACTTCTCTTTGACAATTCTTATACATGTAACTCTTTTCGATTCTAGTACCAGAAAGGAAACTTGTAATCTATCCAACCAAGCAATTTCTAAACTTAATCCTTTTGTTTATAATCGAAATTGAGTACAATCGAGACGGCTAACCAGTGAGATAGAGAACACTAACTTCGTACCTATAGATTGTATCCTCAGTCTGGAGGATTATTCTGTTCCATTCAATTTAAATGGGGGAAACTTTTCACGAAATACTTTGATGCTATGTTTAACATGAAACGACCGAGTCTCATTCATGTTGTTATCCTTGGTTTTGAAAGGGTCGCTCGTCTAGATCTTTTCCCTGACCCGTCTCTCGTGATCCTCGGCATCAAACCTTCGTATCATTTCATGCTTTAAAGCTCAAAAGTTTTCCCGATATGAATTGCCACGCACCCCTCGTTCCTGTAACCATTGAGAAACGGGAAGTCAGCAGCTCTTTCCCCTAAATGTATTTCCCGAAGAATTCCCGAGAATTCCTTTCTAACATTTAGCTGAGTTCCGCATCGGCCAAATCTCTGGATCTACCTCGTGACCGAAACTCAGTGAGAATGACGTGTTCAAAACGGTGACCAAGAACTGATATGATCACTACGGATTAGCAGTGGTATCCTTTCGGTCAAATCTCTTTCCCTCGATCATGTAGCCAAGCAAATTAGTCGTAACCGTGTACTGTTTCAACGTCTAAGGCGATAGGAAATTAGTCAGCAACGAAAATACCCATAGAAACCTGTTGATTCTTGGGTCCCATCGACTAATATCGCAGTCTTACCCATAAATTTCTTCTAAAGCCATCAAACCCTTAGCTACCTGGCTCCTTGAAGATGTGCTTTCCTGTTGGAGCGTGTAGTCTGTTGATG
This sequence comes from Lactuca sativa, assembly GCF_002870075.4. Taxonomy (NCBI): domain Eukaryota; kingdom Viridiplantae; phylum Streptophyta; class Magnoliopsida; order Asterales; family Asteraceae; genus Lactuca; species Lactuca sativa. Next base: position 247,929,069 of record NC_056626.2, on the reverse strand, counting down.
GCTTTATCCCAGAAAAGCATGACATGCTTTGAGAAGTGTGAAATACTTCCCTCGTGATACATTAGACCCTTCGTGATCCTCATAGAATCGATTTCATAACCTTCTAACTTCGGCTACCTTCAGAACTTGGCAACATCCATCTGGTACTTCACGTCTCGAATCCTTAGAAGTACCTACCCGACGAAACCATAGTGAATTCCTTTGAGGAAACCGAAGTCGTCCAGGGTTGAAACTTCCATGAGAGAACTGATTGAGATCGTAGATTGAGAGAGAGTCAATGTACGAAACAAAGACACGTCCCGATAGTGAGAATTCGCTTGAACGCCTAGCAGAGACCCGATTCCACATCAGAACGTGAAGACCCGAGGCAAAAAGTCCATTCGTGTCTCATTCCAATTCATAATCTATATCTTAATCTTTGAATTTCGGGACGAAATTCCCTCTAACGGGGGGATTATGTAACAACCCGAAGTTGTTCATCGCCGAAAACCCATTCTACCCGTATAACTCGCCGTATATCGAAACGTTTCGATGTCGTTTTTGGGTTAAGTTAATTAAACTTATATGTTTAATTGATGCTAATGAGTGTCCAAACCCCTTAGGAACTCATGAAATTAGGCCAAAATAGGCATTTCAAAAATTATAGAAACGTCTCCGTCGGGTTATGGAAACTTAATCGGGTGCGACCAAAAGTCCTGTTTAATACCGGTATCGGGTAGAATTCCACCGTGTCCAATATTTGAGACCGATTTAAACGTGTTTAAACATTCATTTGAAGCTTTTGCTTCCTCTCTCTACTCTCTCTCTAACCTCTCTCCTCAAACCAAGTGTAAGGGTCCAAAATCATCAAATTTAAGCTCCAAATCACCAAGGTAACTACCCTAACTCCTAGTATAACATCTTAGGCCTTCAAATTCGAGTTCAAATCATGGAATAGGACCATATTCATGAGTTTACGGCCCTAGAATAGTCCTAGGCCGTGAACTCCCATAAATTGGGTTTTAGAGCCCAAAAACCCTTCTAATCGACTTTTGGAGATTAGATATGGATTAATGGCTTAATGGAATGGACTTGGAATGCCTTAAACATGGATTTTAAAGAGTAAACATGAGCTTACTGCCCAAGAGCATGCTTGGGCCATCATCTCATAAAATGGGGTTTTTTATGCCCTTAAACCCTTCCAAAACCCCATTGAAGCTTAGATATGAATTTTAGAATATTGGATTTGGCCTTGGAACACCTTGAACATCAATTTAGAGGAGTAAACTTGAGTTTACTGCCCAAGAACATGCTTGGGCCGTAAACTCATTGTCCATGGAGAGTAAACTCCTCTAAATGTGTTAAAATGCCACTTTAACACACCTAAAGCCTTGGGATAAATTCTAGAAGTGTTTACAAACAAGTATTGGACCTTAAAACATATTATAACACCCTTCCAAGGAGTTCACGGCCATGAGGGGGTTCACGGGCCGTAAACTCCTAAAACCATGTCAAAAGTCCCTTAAATATCCATTCAAGGCTTGGAAAAATCATTAGAATCACATGTGATTGATTAAAGGACCAAAACATTAAGGATCTTGTGTGTGGGGGAGTTTACGGCCGTAAACTCCGTGTTTACAGCCGTAAACTCCAATAAATGGTCCCTAAGTGAGTTTAAATTCATTCCTATGCCTTAGATGCAATCCTAACTAAATTATCCATGAATTATGAAGCCATTTAGCATCCAAAAACACCACTTATGAGTTCACGGCCGTGAACTCATGTGGGTGTGGTATTTAGGGCCGTAAACGCCCTAAGGAGTTTACACTTGAAGTCCCAATTCAATATCCTAGCTATATGTGTCCCCAAATGTCACCCGGGTCCTTCCAAACACTTGTATAGGAGTGTTTCCGCAACTAGAAGTGTTTGTATCTACCAAATAAATAACCTAAGTCCTAATTAGATACAAATATGTATCTTTTCATAATTCATAGGAACCTCGTGCGTTTGCAAACCCAGAACCGACGTTTAGCATCCAAAATCGTCACGTTTCTCGTCCGGTGAGTTCATACCCCTACGCTTTTTCCGTGTTTTTCAATGTTTTCAGGGGGGGAATATAAGCAAACTATAACTGTTTTCAAAACATAACATTGATGTGTTTCAAATAATATCTGGCAAATTTATAAACACTTTTACTCCTTACGTATTATGCTGAGCATAAGGGATGATTTATCAACTACAACTAAGTGGATTTTAGTTAAGAAAATAACCAAACTAATCAAATTAATATGGGAATAATTTGGGGTTCTTTAGTTCTCGTTTTATCATGTACTGATATGTGTATAAAGTTATTAGATAAACTATGTCTGATTCAGTTTATCTCCGCATCATTTGAATGTATTGCCAGATAGTTTCATTGTATGTATCTATATTCACTGTATTATGTTTCATAATCTTTTGTATGTTTAATATCGTATGAGAGCCCTGTGAATAGTTTAGTACTAGTTTGTGAGTTAGGCACTACCCTTTATGGATGATCAGTAAATCCTCCCCGAAAGTGTAACCAGAGCCTCCTGGAGGGAGAGCGAGGAATTTGTGAATAGATCTATTCGGGACTGACAATCCCACACCTTAACTGCTAGCTACATTTAGGCGGGCACGCCTGGGGTGAAAAATTATGGATATCGTCCGACATCTGACAAGCGTGAAGGAGGTCTCGTTGTCGTATCAGCATGGTTACCCAACTCACAACACGTATTAATATAAGATTATTCACGACTTGGGTTTTGGATTTGATTTTATATCAATCTTCTATCTTTAGATCTTATATCTAGTACGGAATGGTAATCCCATGGTTTTTGGTCTATAGGGTTCATATCTATTGCAGGATGTTATTCCTATGGTTAGAATCTATATCTAGTTCGGGATAGTGATCCCATGGTTTTATCAAACTATCTTATATCTAGTTCGGGATAGTAATCCCATGGTTTTATCGAACTATCTTATATCTAGTTCGGGATAGTAATCCCATGGTTTTATCAAAATATCTTATATCTAGTTCTAGATAGTAATCCCATGTTTTTTAACGAACTATTTTGCATCTAGTCCGGGATGGTAGTCCAATGGTTTTCAGTATATATTTTCAAGTATATCAAACTATCTTGTATCTAGTCTGGGATGATAGTCCCATGGTATTAAATCTATATGTAGTACGGGATGTTAGTCTCAAGGTTTTCAAACTATTTTCCATCTACAGTTCACGTATATTAAAGTATTTTATATCTAATTCGGGATAGTAATCCCAAAATTCTCAATATATAGTTTTGTGTAATTAAACTATACTCTGTGATATTAAATCGGTCTGCATTTAGGAAACTATGGGATTTTCCTGGGGTAACATATAACGCGTAATTGAACTGTAATGAAGGATAATTGAACTGTTTTACATAAGAAAATATGAGATTTTCTTGGATAACAAACCTTTTCGGAAAACTAAAGGAAACCGGTACATTTTTCAGAAAACAAACATCTTATGAACTCACCAGCTTTATGCTGATTTTCAAACTTCTTGTATTCTCAGGTCCACGTTATACAGGTACCCGACGATATCTTTTGGTGAAGACAGAGCACTCAGAAGACTCGTCTCTACTTTTGTTCATATGATATATGTATAACACTTATACAATTTACTTTTGTGACAAATGTAAACTTTCAAATATATGTAATGTAATGGTTGTTTACTGTGATTACTATGTACATTGGATTTGATACTCAACGTGGACTCAACCCCGGAAATGTTTCCACCTTTGGTTTTCGGGGTGTGACAGATTGGTATCAGAGCCCTTGTTTATAGTGAACGGAGTATACCAAACCTTACATGGTATAAAAACATAAACACTAAAGGGCCTAAGCGCTCTGAACTAAAAGTATCCTTCAAAATATAAGTATTTTCAAAAGTATACAAGTATACCGAGCCGTCAAGATCCGTAACTACAAGTAGAACAAAACATAAGTAAATGGGTGTTGTACGCTGCGGTTAAACCTGGGCAGTTATGTAGTCGTGTCTAGGATCAGTATAGCCTGGCCAACTATATTCATTCGAGACACGGCCAACATGTGCTTGGGAGTGACTGTGGTATGCGGCATACCTAAAACTTACCCAATACCCCAAACAACGAGTCGTAGTTGTAGTGAATCATGAAATACTATGGGAGCATTTCTCGAGTAAATCCTTTGTATAAAGTCCTCGTATACGTGTTGTTCCTTGATCATTCCTCTAGCGATAAAATGTTTTGTCTTGATAACTCTTTCCTGCCTTATCGCTTAACACGGTGTTATATCTGTCTTGATGAGATATTCCCTGTTCCATATCTCTTGATTCGATTTAGAGGACTTATGATCCTCTCTTTCCTAATCTTATTAAACCACGATGCCTCCAAGAAAGATACCTAGCTCGAAGAACACCAACAACCCTCCGCCACCACCTCCTCCTGGATTTTACCCTGTGATGTTCCAGGCAGCTGTCAATGCCGCGGTGGCGGCTGCTATGTCTCAAAGGAACTCGGATGGTTGCGGTGGTATTCAAACTCAAAACCAAGAGAACAGTCAGGGACACTAAAAAGGGGGTTCCTATAAAGACTTCATGAACGCGAAGCCCACATCCTTTGATGGCACTGGAGGTGTCATTTCCCTCACCCGATGGTTCGAGAAAATCGAATCAATCTTTGAAATATACGCCTGTTCGGAGTCTGATAAAGTAAAGTTTGCCGTCTACACCTTCCTTGACAAAGCCCTGACTTGGTGAAGCGGCCGAGTCAAATCCTTAACTCTACCTGTAGCGAATGCTAAGGGGTGGGAAGCTATGAAGGAGCTTCTACTCGCAGGATATTGCCCTTGGGGCGAAATTCAGAAGCTAGAATACGAACTCTGGAACCTTCGGATGAAGGGTTCTGACATAGCCGCTTATACTTCAAGATTCGATGATCTGGCGTTACTCTGTCCGGGAATGGTTACCCTGGAGAGTAAAAAGATTGAGAGGTTCATCAGGGGGTTGACCCAGCCAACCAAAGGGAATGTCTTGGCTGCGATGCCAAACACCTATGATAGTGCTAAATGTCTTGCGCAAATCCTGATCGATCACGAAGACAACTCTGATGAGGAGGCTACCACTCCCGAACCGGTCACAGGTGGAGGTGGAAGTAAAAAGAAATTTTGGAACAAGCGGAAGGCTCAGAGTACACAAGGGTCTTCTAAGAAACAGCAAACAGTAGCAGTCCATGCTGCTACTGCCCCTATTGATGTTTCGGCTGTCGGTTCCACGGCCCAAACTCCTACCAGTGGATACACTGGTACCCTTCCTTGGTGTGGTAAGTGCAGCTACCACCACCGCATTCCTAATCCATGTTGTGAAAGGATCTGTGACAACTGTGGCAAGAAGGGCCATCTTGCTCGAATCTGCAGAAAACCAGTCAAATCAACGAACCAATCATCCGGAGCGGGAATCAGTCCATTCTGCTACAATTGTGGTGAAGTAGGGCACTTCAAAAGAAATTGCCCCAAACCAGCTACAACCGCTGATCCCACTGTCGCCACAAGTATACTTCTCTTTGACAATTCTTATACATGTAACTCTTTTCGATTCTAGTAACAGAAAGGAAACTTGTTATCTATCCAACCGAGCAATTTCTAAACTTAATCCTTTTGTTTATAATCGAAATTGAGTACAATCGAGACGGCTAACCAGTGAGATAGAGAACACTAACTTCGTACCTATAGATTGTATCCTCAGTCCGGAGGATTATTCTGTTCCATTCGATTTAAATGGGGGAAACTTTTCACGAAATACTTTGATGCTATGTTTAACATGAAACGACCGAGTCTCATTCATGTTGTTATCCTTGGTTTTGAAAGGGTCGCTCGTCTAGATCTTTTCCCTGACCCGTCTCTCGTGATCTTCGGCATCAAACCTTCGTATCATTTCATGCTTTAAAGCTCAAAAGTTTTCCCGATATGAATTGCCATGCACCCCTCGTTCCTGTAACCATTGAGAAACGGGAAGTCAGCAGCTCTTTCCCCTAAATGTCTTTCCCGAAGAATTCCTGAGAATTCCTTTCGAACGTTTAGCTGAGTTCCGCATCGGCCAAATCTCTGGATCTACCTTGTGACCGAAACTCAGTGAGAATGACGTGTTCAAAACGGTGACCAAGAACTGATATGATCACTACGGATTAGCAGTGGTATCCTTTCGGTCAAATCTCTTTCCCTCGATCATGTAGCCAAGCAAATTAGTCGTAACCGTGTACTTTTTCAACATCTAAGGCAATAGGAAATTAGTCAGCAACGAAAATACCCATAGAAACCTGTCGATTCTTGGGTCCCATCGACTAATATCGCAGTCTTACCCATAAATTTCTTCTAAAGCCATCAAACCCTTAGCTACCTGGCTCCTTGAAGATGTGCTTTCCTGTTGGAGCGTGTAGTCTGTTGATGGCTTTATCCCAGAAAAGCATGACATGCTTTGAGAAGTGTGAAATACTTCCCTTGTGATACATTAGACCCTTCGTGATCCTCATAGAATCGATTTCATAACCTTCTAACTTCGGCTACCTTCAGAACTTGGCAACATCCATCTGGTACTTCACGTCTCGAATCCTTAGAAGTACCTACCCGACGAAACCATCGTAAATTCCTTTGAGGAAACCGAAGTCGTCCAGGGTTGAAACATCCATGAGAGAACCGATTGATATCGTAGATTGAGAGAGAGTCAATGTACGAAAGAAAGACACGTCCCGATAGTTAGAATTCGCTTGAACGCCTAGCAGAGACCCAATTCCACATCAGAACGTGAAGATCCGAGGCAACAAGTCCATTCGTGTCTCATTCCAATTCATAATCTATATCTTAATCTTTGAATTTCGGGACGAAATTCCCTCTAACGGGGGGATTATGTAACAACCCGAAGTTGTTCATCGCCGAAAACCCATTCTACCCGTATAACTCGCCGTATATCGAAACGTTCCAATGTCGTTTTTGGGTTAAGTTAATTAAACTTATATGTTTAATTGATGCTAATGAGTGTCCAAACCCCTTAGGAACTCATGAAATTAGCCCAAAATAGTTATTTCAAAAATTATAGAAACGTCTCCGTCGGGTTACGGAAACTTAATCGGGTGCGACCAAAAGTCCTGTTTAATATCGATATCGGGTAGAATTCCACCGTGTCCAATATTTGAGACCGATTTAAACCTGTTTAAACATTCATCTGAAGCTTTTGCTTCCTCTCTCTACTCTCTCTCTAACCTCTCTCCTCAAACCAAGTTTAAGGGTCCAAAATCATCAAATTTAAGCTCCAAATCACCAAGGTAACTACCCTAACTCCTAGTATAACATCTTATCCCTGCAAATTCGAGTTCAAATCATGGAATAGGACCATATTCATGAGTTTACGGCCCTAGAACAGTCCTAGGCCGTGAACTCACATAAATTGGGTTTTAGAGCCCAAAAACCCTTCTAATCGACTTTTGGAGACTAGATATGGATTAATGGCTTAATGGAATGGACTTGGAATGCCTTAAACATGGATTTTAAAGAGTAAACATGAGCTTACTGCCCAAGAGCACACTTGGGCCATCATCTCATATAAATGGGGTTTTTTACGCCCTTAAACCCTTCTAAAACCCCATTGAAGCTTAGATATGAATTTTAGAATATTGGATTTGGCCTTGGAACACCTTGAACATCAATTTAGAGGAGTAAACTTGAGTTTACTGCCCAAGAACATGCTTGGGCCGTAAACAAATTGTTCATGGAGAGTAAACTCCTCTAAATGTGTTAAAATGCCACTATAACACACCTAAACCCTTGGGATAAATTCTAGAAGCGTTTACAAACAAGTATTGGACCTTAAAACATATTATAACACCCTTCCAAGGAGTTCACGGCCATGAGGGGGTTCATGGGCCGTAAACTCCTAAAACCATGTCAAAAGTCCCTTAAAAATCCATCCAAGGCTTGGAAAAATCATTAGAATCACATGTGATTGATTAAAGGACCAAAACATTAAGGATCTTGTGTGTGGGGGAGTTTACGGCCGTAAACTCCATGTTTACAGCCGTAAACTCCAATAAATGGTCCCTAAGTGAGTTTAAATTCATTCCTATGCCTTAGATGCAATCCTAGCTAAATTATCCATGAATTATGAAGCCATTTAGCATCCAAAAACACCACTTATGAGTTCACGGCCATGAACTCTTGTGGGTGTGGTATTTAGGGCCGTAAACTCCCTAAGGAGTTTACTCTTGAAGTCCCAATTCAATATCCTAGCTATATGTGTCCCCAAATGTCACCCGGGTCCTTCCAAACACTTGTAAAGGAGTGTTTCCGCAACTAGAAGTGTTTGTATCTACCAAATAAATAACCTAAGTCCTAATTAGATACAAATATGTATCTTTTCATAATTCATAGGAACCTCGTGCGTTTGCAAACCCAGAACTGACGCTTAGCATCCTAAATCGTCACGTTTCTCGTCTGGTGAGTTCATACCCCTACGCTTTTTCCGTGTTTTTCAATGTTTTCAGGGGGGGAATATAAGCAAACTATAACTGTTTTCAAAACATAACATTGATGTGTTTCAAATAATATCTGGCAAATTTATAAACACTTTTACTCCTTATGTATTATGCTGAGTATAAGGGATGATTTATCAACTACACCTAAGTGGATTTTAGTTAAGAAAATAACCAAACTAATCAAATTATTATGGGAATAATTTGGGGTTCTTTAGTTCTCGTTTTATCATGTACTGATATGTGTATAAAGTTATTAGATAAACTATGTCTGATTCAGTTTATCTCCGCATCATTTGAATGTATTGCCAGATAGTTTCATTGTATGTATCTATATTCACTGTATTATGTTTCATAATCTTTTGTATGTTTAATATCGTATGAGAGCCCTGTGAATAGTTTAGTACTAGTTTGTGAGTTAGGCACTACCCTTTATGGATGATCAGTAAATCCTCCCCGGAAGTGTAACCGGTGCCTCCTGGAGGGAGAGCGAGGAATTTGTGAATAGATCTATTCGGGACTGACAATCCCACACCTTAACTGCTAGCTACAGTTAGGCGGGCACGCCTGGGGTGACAAATTCTGGATATCATCCGACGTCTGACAAGCGTCAAGGAGGTCTCGTTGTCGTATCAGCATGGTTACCCGACTCACAATACGTATTAATATAAGATTATTCACGACTTTGGTTTTGGATTTGATTTTATATCAATCTTCTATCTTTAGATCTTATATCTACTATGGGATGGTAATCCCATGGTTTTTGGTCTATAGGGTTCATATGTATTGCAGGATGTTATTCCTATGGTTAGAATCTATATCTAGTTCGGGATAGTGATCCCATGGTTTTATCAAACTATCTTATATCTAGTTCGGGATAGTAATCCCATGGTTTTATCAAACTATCTTATATCTAGTTCGGGATAGTAATCCCATGGTTTTATCAAAATATCTTATATCTAGTTCTAGATAGTAATCCCATGGTTTTTAACAAATTATTTTTTATCTAGTCCGGGATGGTAGTCCCATGGTTTTCAGTCTATATTTTCAAGTATATCAAACTATCTTGTATCTAGTCCGGGATGATAGTCCCATGGTATTAAATCTATATGTAGTACGGGATGTTAGTCTCAAGGTTTTCAAACTATTTTCCATCTACAGTTCACGTATATTAAAGTATTTTATATCTAAGTTGAGATAGTAATCCCAAGATTCTCAATATATAGTTTTGTGTAATTAAACTATACTCTGTGATATTAAATCGGTCTGTATTAAGGAAAATATGGGATTTTCCTGGGGTAACATATAACGCGTAATTGAACTGTAATGAAGGATAATTAAACTGTTTTACATAAAAAATATCGGATTTTCTTGGATAAAAAACCTTTTTGGAAAACTAAAGGAAACCAATATATTTTTCAGAAAACAAACATCTTATGAACTCACCAGCTTTTTGCTGATTTTCAAACTGCTTGTATTCTCAGGTCCACGTTAGACAGGTACCCAACGATATCTTTTGGTGAAGACGGAGCGCTCAGAAGACTCGTCTCTAGTTTGGTTCATATGAGATACGTATAACACTTGTACAATTTACTTTTGAGATAAATGTAAACTTTCAAATATATGTAATGTAATGGTTGTTTACTGTGATTATTATGTACATTGGATTTGATACTCAATGTGGAGTCAACCCCGAAAATGTTTCCGCCTTTGGTTTTCGGGGTGTGACAGAAGCTGCCAGATTTACCTGAAAGATCTGGTAAAGTCAAAAGTTTGACTCTACTTCAGGCAAAGTCCATTATCTAACTCTATTAAGTATCTTTTGGAGATTCTTAATACATAATGTAATCTAATTACATTTTGATGTTTTAGAAAATCAAAGGAAGCTTAATGAAAGAGTATGTTGATTCTGATCATGAAAATGGTTCGGTGATTAGAATGTTGAGCAACTGCTTAAGAGTTATGATAAATTGCTTAGGAATACATATAAACATAGTTCTCATATGTATTTGCCTTCTAAGGATAACATTTTTCCGCAAGTTTTAAAATAAAAAAAAAAAGTTTTGGTTTATTTATTTTAAGTATCCTTACAATGACATTTGTGAAAAACTGTTGTTTATATGTTTCCATTGAAAGCAATATTGGAAAAATAAATTTTGATTCTTTCATTTGTGGTAGTGTGATAATTTACCAAATAAGGAAAGATTCTCATCACCCAAGGTTTCAGTTGGATAGAAACTTGGAAATCATGCAATTTGTATAGTATGATGAATGAGAATTTAAATCTTTGGAAAATTAAGACTAATTCCTTGTTCACATGTATATGTGAGTCAAGTGAAGGACTAAGGGATCGAGTACACATTCTTGTGCACTGGTCAATTCCACCACAAAAGATCGATAAGACTATTCGTCATGATTTACTAACGTTTAGTAAATATGGTTATAGTTACATGTTTAAGTATAATTCTAAAGCTTGGGAAATGTTTCAATGTATGACATAACGGATAAGTAGAATCAAATAAGGCAGGACGATAAAAGTTTCTCCAATTTGAAGAGATGGGTAAGTGCTTTAGTATCTTGTTTTATGATTATCTTAGTGATTAGGAAACCATATCACAATTGATCCTCTAAGGACACCTTAGTGCATTTGTTTGACTAAGGAGAGGAATCATGAATTGCTGAAATGATTAAATCAAAAGATAAATCGTACTTCGTTCCAAAATCAAATCTTAGAGTCATACTCTAATATTGTAACTTGAGTGACATAATCTTAAGAAAGGTTTAAAACACTTGTCAAATGTAGAGTAAAATGTTTTCTTACTCTAGTATATTTGAAATTGGTAAGTTGTGATGTTTTGGATAAGACAAAGACCAACTAAGACCAATTGTGAGAAGTGTTTAACATGATATGAATCCGCACTAACTCTTGAATATTTGTTTTTTCAAGGACCTGTTCTTGACAAAAAGAATCTTATATGTCAAGAGGATAGTGGGAGTCTTAAAGATCTTGAATAGTTTCAAGAACTAATCAAGAGTAAACCTATTGTTAATCCCTAGCACACAACTTGAGGTTTGTAACCTATTGTGTTGACATATTCTTGTGATTAAGGTTATGACAAATTCACATGGATAGGAACACATACACCATAAAATCTAAGTGTCATAAGGTTTCTCTCCGATTCATGAAAATGATGGTGAGGAAACGCTTTCACTAAGTAGATTTTAGGAAGATAGCAAGTGTAATATTTGCATTCTCCAAGTCGTTAGTGGAGCGCGTAACATAGAGTTGTGAGAAATGACAAAAGACTAAACAATTGAAACTATGATTACAACATCCCTTTTCATAGTTATAAAATTGTTTAGACACACATGTGAGATATCTGAGGAAAGGTGTATGATTTTGATAAAGTCTTATCAAAGCAATCTCGTACCATAAATCTGAACTTTGGTAAAAAATTCAATAAAGTATTGATTTCTAGAAATCCAGCTGATTTCTGAGTACATGTCAAACCTGGTGGGAGCATAAGTGTTATGCTAATTATCATCATGTTAGTGGGAGCATAATTATTATGTTAAGTGTTGCAAGTTAGCAATGTTAATTATTGAAAAAAAAGTTTCAATGCGCTTTGAAAAGTTGTTTTGCTATAATTAAGAGAGGGGATTTTGTACTTCATTCCTATTCTACAAGCTTAGATTGATATTTTAATCAACTTTAGTCAAGGATATATATGAATGTTATGTTGGAATAGTTCAACATAAGGAAATTCTATATATGTTGCATTCTCAAAATTCGATTATGATTACGACATCCCTCTTCATAGTTCGAATTGTGAGAACATGAAAAATAAAAATTTTATAGCATGAATCATGTCCCATATGCATCGGGTATAGGATCGATTACATATGGTATAATATTCATCCATTATAAAATTTTCCAAATGCTTAGGGCATTAAGAGGGAAAAAGGAATAGAACCGGATATGACTAAAATGATTAAACAATTGTCGAGGACAATTGGAGGATGTTCAAAGGAATGTACTTTGAATATGAGACTTAGTTTCCATGGAATTGATCTCCATTGGAATACTTTGTAATGTTTGTTGCCAAGTCTTTATGACTTTTGTGCATAGTCATTACAAGAGATTCATTGCATATAAGCATCATTGGAGTCGTGTTCAATTGATCTATTTCATAAAATAAAGGACCCTAGGTAAACATAGTATGCATGCTTGGTGCATGGAATGACTATTTTTTCAATTCAAGTATTAAGTTTATAAATCGAAACAATGAATAATGAGTAATCAATATGGTGCTTAGATATAAGGGTTTTTAGTTACACTCAAGGGTTTGGGGCTATATAGGATTAAGTATTGTTCATGTCTTTAACTTTGCATGTTTTGACTTCTAGAATAACTAGGCCGTTCTTCCTGAATGGCTAAGTTATTCAAACCATCCACAGTCGGTCATATGTTGGAAGTAGATATGAATTAAGACTGTCATGAATCTAGCTTGTAAGATTTGTCTAAGATGCATTAGACATAGCAATAGTTGCTACAACATTTAAGAGCGCTCATAAGTTCTGAGTATTAGATTAAACCCATGCTCATTTGAATCACTTCATGGATTTTATCACGAGTGAATCATGTGATGATAATATCTTATATTCTTCAAACCTAGAGATATGAGTTGTTGACTATGAGTTGGTTATACATTGATTGTACCAAAACACATCAGTAACTTGATGTTATAAAACGTACCTTTGTGTATGATTCAACAAGTAGTTAGTACAAGCATATGAGTAGAAGTTTATCCATTCCTTTTACCTCATAAGGGTAAAAGTGATATCTGTGGGCCCCTCGATGATTTAGTGATGACACCCCAAAGTGCTTGGCCAAGCCTGGACTGATTTGATTTGTTCAATTAGTCAGTTGTCATCAATTGAAAATCGGGAAACAACAAATGGACAGAGAGAATGATTATAATCCATGTCTCAATCCATATGATATCTAGAATGGAGGAATATATGATCACTTATCTAATGGACGCGTCATTTGATTTGTTCAGAGTTCGACAACGACTTTAAGAGCTACGATTGCTAGTCAGGTTATGAAGTCGTACTTCCAATAATAGTTTTAGACTTATCCAAGTGGGAGACTGTTGGATTAGATGTCTAAGCCCATAACTATTATTGGTATGTATTTGACCCGAGAGTAGCATGGTCCATTTGGGTTGCATATCATCAAGACGATTTGTTAGGATGGACTTTTAAGAGAAGATGTTGGATATGATTTATTAATATATTATGAGTTATAATATAGTAATATGAAATCATGTGTTTTAATTAGTATTGATCAAGAATTAATTTTGTGATTCAAAAGAGACTAATTAAATCTATGGGGACTAATTATGTTAATTAGTTATATTTACACGTATTGGGCTTATGATCCATATTGGACCAAGTTTATGTATGGATACATAAAGAGTTGGGCTACATGAACCATTTATCATTAAACCCATGGGTATGGATGTGGGTTATGGGTGATACCCATGACCCTTGGATTCCTCACACATATAAATAGATGCTTCTAGCCCAAAAATTCTGTCTTAATCTAGTCTTAGAGTTCATGGAGTTTTTGGTGCATGGAGATTCTCTCTTAAGTTCATTTTTTTCCATGATGTGTTGTGATTCCACTTGAGGCTTCCACACTATTGGGGCTAAGATCTTAAGGCTATATACATCAAGACTTCAAGCTCCACAATAAGGTATGGTATCCTAATTGGATTCTTGTGTTGTATATTCTAACGCCTCTGTTTCTGGGCTTGTCATTAATGTTGATATAGTAGTCTAGGTTAACCTTTGTAACTCGTTTTGAAATAACAGAAGTGTATTATTTGAGTATTATGTGTTTTGTGCTTAACTGTGTGACTTAAATAAATTAAGGATAAAAATAAGCGTCAAAATAAAATGTTAGATAATCCCGATATCTATGAAGGATGAGGTAGTTGTCGTGACTAGGTTTCCGAATATATAAAGAATGCCGAAATCCGAGTTATAACGAAGAAGTTATGACCTGTCGAAGTTTCGCGACAGAACCGACAACGCTGAATGACGTAAAAAGTGAAAGTTACGTTAGAGAAATATTTAGCCTTAGCGATCTAAACGAAAGTCGTAGAGTTCGTTAAACCAAGAGGGTGCATAAAAAGAACGCCCAAATCTGACTTCGTATGAGGAAGTTATGATTTTTCCGAAGTTTCGACTTAGCAGTATGCAGCCCGAATCCTCGATTTGAGATTGAGTATTTTTAGCCGAAACAATCTAAACGAGAATTTAAGATCTCATTAATAGTAGTGAAGCGATAATATGATAAGCGAAAACAGACGTCATATGAAGAAGATATGAATTTATAACGGTGTTTTCCTGTCTCGGCCTACTAAAAAGAATATAAAAGTAATATATTTATAATATATTAAAAATAAATCAAAATTAGCCAATGGAGTCTAAACGAGAGTTGTAGAGCGTATTCTCACCTACGTGTCGCTATAAAGAACATCGAAAACAGAGTTTGTATGCGAAAGTTAAGAATTTCTGAAGTTTGGGGCGCGAAACCCCAAAATTGTCAGCCACCACGATGTGGTGAAAGTGTCACGATGTGGCAGGAGCTCTGGAGTCTGTCAGACCCACTTGCAATGACGCATGCAGTGACGACCCAACTACCACGACATGGCAAAGGAAAATTTTGCCTTATAAATAGATTTGAAGGGCCAGCCAAGTTTGGTTGCTCAAATTCTCCCCTCTTACTCATATTACCTCAATTTACGTGCAAAGAAGTACCCCCGAAGCCCTGGTATCATCCCGAGACCCGAAGCAAGTACCGGAGCTCAAAGATCCCATGAAGAAAAGAGTTTCCGAGCCAAAGCTCTGTCCGTAAGAAGCCCAATGAGTGAACTGAACCCAGTTTCACCGAAGAATACTAATCTTAGAGCCGTAGTCTTGTCCGATCATCTTCTTATCAAGTGAGTGTGTATTTACGTTCTTCTAACGCATAATTATGAAGTATTTTATACAAAATACGTGTTATGTGTATATTTTGTTGTTATATGTGTGAATGTATATTCACTTTCTTCTATCTTATAGATATGATTTATTCTCTATGAAATACGTGTTATGTGTATGTGTCTCATTTGTGGATTCAAATATGTATTGAATGAGAATGTTATATAGGTTTTAAACTATGTGTAAAAATATATATTCTTATCTACTAATATGTTGGGTAGAGCATGGGTAGATAGTTGTTGTGTGATAAACAGATGAGAGGCCTTGATGTTGTTGTTGTTGATCTAGTTATTCAGCGGAGTATAGATAACGACCACAGACTCTTTCTGGACAGTCATGTGGAACGCTAGCAGGCTTGTAACCTGTAGGTGTTGTGAAGGATGTGTTCACCGGTGTACTCTATCCCCCTCATGGTTGCCTTTAGGACATCTATTGTTGAGGAAACCCCTTTGCAATAATGTCCGTCCCGATGAAAATCCTATATTAGGTCCCTTGATATAGATGTTGTTTTAGGGACATAAAGTGAGGATAACAGGAATGGGTAATCGGGTTATTGTTGGTTGGTGAAATTAAATAGAATTATTTACTGTGGGTTGAAAACCCTATATGGTCACCAGGCCCCCAAGCTTGACCCAGTCAGTTTTGTTGTAGTACAGGTAGTGGCGCGAAAGCATAAGTTGGATGACTTATCAAGATCTTTTGATATTAGACTAGTTGTTGTTTATGCTTTTGGTCTATTTATCGGAACATGCCATCTTGAATATTGTTATATAATGAAAATGCATCTCTTGATGAAATTCTTTGATAAACTTTATTTATCATATTTTGTTTTGGGAACAAATTCCGCAACTCTTTTAATCAAAGGATTATTTTGAAATTGTTTTAAAAGTATAAATTAAACCCGTCTTTTCTGGCCGTGATTGTGGGGATGTCACAGCTGGTATCAGAGCATTAGTTGAAGCAAACTAGGAATTTGTAGGATTTCTAGACTTAAACCTAGAATGCTAAGTGGAGATTGTGAGATGTGTGTCTGTTATATTATAGACACGAGCACTAGTATATTTTATGAAGCTGCCTAAAATGCTTTTATGTGCTAAATGTTATATGTTTCCATATATGATATTATTTGTTCGGATCTATGGTCTGTTGCCGACCGGATCTGGAAACCTTATGTGTGTAGGATTCTAAGCGTACATCTACGGTATTAGAACTAACATGTAAACGTTTCAGAGTGATAAGGATGATTTAATTATCTATCATGGATGAGGATCTAATTACACCTTATTCGGTGTGTAGATCAAAAACGGTAAGAACGAGGAGTGGCGTTGGAAACGCGGATGAAAACAGGAATCAACCACCAGTGATTGAGCAAATACCTATTGCAGCAGCAGCACCAGAACCAATAACAATGGCTGGGGTGCAAGCCATGGTCCAGGCTATGTTAGCTGAACAAAGGGAAGAAATGTGACAGATGTTACATGAAAATAGGGATGAACCAATCATACCTATTGAGGAACCCGAACTGATTCCCAAACAATCGAAGGAATAAAACAATAGTCACATGATGAGTCAAGTTGGGACTCAAGGAGAATAAAGGAACGACCCGGAAAGGAGAAACAACAAGGATGGGCAAATGTACAAGAATTTCATTGGTGCCAAGCCGCCAAGTCTTTCTGGGAGCCCAAAGCCTGTTGAGATTATGGATTGGATCTCCGAAATGGAGATGGTATTTGAAAGTTGCGACTGTAGCAACAAACAGAAGACTGTATTTGCAGTTAGACAACTGAAGAATGGAGTCTTGAGTTGGTGAAAGTTATTGGCAGATACTATGCCACGAGGAAAAGGCCTGAAAATGTCATGGGAGGAATTCTTGGAACAACTAATGGTGCAGTACTATTCAGAGATACATCTGATTGATCTGAACAATGATTTCCAAAACTTGAAAAAGGGGAGAATGAGCGTAGACGACTATGCTACTGCATTCACTGAGAAAATGAAGTTATTTCCGTACCTAGTGCCAACATAACTCTCCAAGATTGAAAGGTTCGCTGATGGACTGCCTGCCGACTTTGGTCCGACAGTCAAGATGGCAACCACTCTAAAAACAGCTGTTCTAGCAGCTAAGAATGTCGAGGCCCAGCAGAAGGAAAAGGGTCTGGAAAGGAGAGATGTTGGTGAGAAAAGGAAGCTTGATGGAGCTTCAGGGTCCAATAAGAAAAGTAAGTTCTCGAAGTCTAGTTTGAGAGGAGGGGGAGGCGAAGCAAAATGGTGCGACAAATGTAAGAAGAAGCATCACGGAAAATGTGACGTAGTGGCCACATACTTGAAATGTGGAAAGCCAAGGAACTATGACAATGAATGCACTCTCACCAAGAAAGTTAGCTATGATTGTGGTTAGGAGGGACATATGTCTAGGGACTGCCCGAAAAAGAAGGAAGCAGCAAGACCTAACATTCCGCCAAAGCCGAAGGCGAGAGCCTTCCAGATGACACTGGAAGCTACTAAAGATGAAGTTGATGTCGCTTCAGGTACCTTTCTCGTTAACGAACTGCCTGCCCAAATTTTATGTGATTCTGGAGCCAACTACTCCTTTATTTCGCATAAATTTGGTAGAAAACTAGCTTTACCTGTCGATAGACTAGATAGTGCTTTATTAGTCGAAGTTGCTATTGGCAAGTTTGTACCTGTTAGCCATCATATGAAAAATATCTTAATTGATTTGAATGGGAATAAGTTTCACGAGAAATTATTGCCTATCGAACTTAACAGTTTCGACATTGTGCTTGGAATGGATTGGCTTAGCGCCAATGACGCCGAGATATTGTGCAAGAAGAAGATAGTCAAAGTAGACCCACCTGGGAAAGAGTCGTTTATCGTGTATGGAGATAAACGCAGAGTAAATTCTGGAATCATTTCATTGATGAAAGCCATAAATTGTTTGGCCAAAGGATGTACGTCGTATCTAGCATTCATGATTAATGCTTAGAAGGATAAAAAGGAGATGCAGAGCATTCCTGTCGTGTGTGATTATCCGGAAGTATTTCCTGAAGATCTTCCTGGATTACCGCCTAATAGACAAGTGGAGTTAAGAATAGACTTGCTACCAGGGAAGACGCCAATAACAAAAGCACCTTATCGATTAGCACTGACGGAGATGAAGGAGCTGATGATGCAACTTCAAGAGTTATTGGACAAAGGTTTCATAAGACCTAGTTCATCACCCTGGGGAGCTCCGATGTTATTCGTGAAGAAGAAAGATGGAAGTATGAGAGCAGGATACAGAGAGCTGAACAAGCCAAAAATAAAGAATAGATATCCGTTACCGAGGATTGATGACTTATTCGATCAACTACAAGGTTCGTGCTATTTCTCGAAGATCGATCTTAGGTCAGGATATCATCAGGTGAAAGTAAGAGAGCAGGATATAGAGAAGACTGCACTCAAAACATGATATGGAGACTACGAGTTTTTGGTTATGTTGTTTGGACTAACCAATGCTCCAGCAACATTCATGGATTTAATGAACATGGTTTGTAATCTATTCCTAGATAAATATGTGATAGTGTTCATAGATGAAATTCTGATTTATTCGAAAAGCCAAGAGGAGCATAGCAGACACTTGCGAGAAGTGTTAGAAGTCTTGAAGAAGGATAAGTTGCATGCTAAGTTCTCCAAATGTGATTTTTGGATTCGAGAAGTCCAATTCTTGGGTCACGTGGTCAACCAAGAAGGGATAATGGTTGATCCAGCAAAGATTGAAGCTGTAATGAAGTGGGAACAACCGAAAAGTCCCATGAAGATCCGAAGCTTTTGGGGATTATCCGGATATTACCGAAGGTTTATCCAACGCTTTTCTTTGATCGCTACTCCTTTAACAACTTTGAGCCACAAAGGAGCTACTTATGCTTGGAGTGATAAGCATAAAGAAGCATTGGATAAGTTAAAGAAGAAACTATGCGAGGCACCAATACTTTCTCTACCTGATGGAGTTGAATACTTCGCTGTTTATCGCGATGCGTCTGGTGTTGGGTTGGGTTGTGTTTTGACCAAAAAGGAAAAGGTGATCGCATATGCGTCTCGACAGGTTAAAGAGCAAGAAAAGAACTACACAACTCATGACTTGGAGTTGGCGGCGTTAGTTTCGCTCTAAAGATATGGAGGAATTACCTCTATGGCACAAAGTGCAAACTATTCACCGATCATAAGAGTATCCAATGTCTCTTTAATCAGAAGGAATAGAATATGAGGAAACGACGCTGGCTAGAGTTACTTAAGGACTACGACTGTGAGATACTTTACCACAACGGCAAAGCAAATGTTGTTGCTGATGCTCTCAGTCGGAAAGTCAATCTTGAAAGGAAGAGGCCAAGAGCGTTGAGAATTAAAGTTGTCTCGACAATTGTGGAGAGTATAAAGAAATCTCAAGAGGAGGCTTTTGAGAAGAATGACCGAAAGGAGGAACGTTTGGGCAAAATGTTGGTGTTCGGTGTAAACAGTCATGGAATGAAGGTGTTCCAAAATCGGATTTGGATACCTAAGACAGGGGAGTCAGAGAAATTCTGATGGAAGAAGCTCACAAAACCATGTACTCAATTCATCCCGGCAGCACTAAGATGTATAGGGACCTGAAACCCTATTACTGGTGGCTGACGATGAAGCTTGATATTGCAAAGTATGTGATCGAGTGTGTGACTTGTGCGAGAGTCAAGACACAACATCAAAAACCATACAGGAGTTTAGAACCTTTACTTGTGCCCATGGGTAAATGGGAAGACATTGCTATGGATTTTGTCACTAAACTACCGAGAACAAAGAATGGTCACGACATGATTTTGGTGGTCGTTGATCGATTCACTAAGAGTGCACATTTCATAGCAGCCAAGGAGAAATGGTCTATGGATAAGCTTGCAAATTCTTACGTGAAGGAAATTGTGAGGCTTCACAGTGTTCCATTAATGATTGTTTCAGATCGTGACAGCCATTTCACCTCACGATTTTGGAAAAGTCTACAAGAGGAATTGGGTACCAAGTTGTGTTTAAGTACAGCTTACAATCCACTTAAAGATATGCTGAGAGCATCTACCATTGAAATTCAAGGTAATTGGGATGAACATTTACCTTTGGTAGAATTTTCCTACAATAATAGTTTCCACTTGAGCATAAAGATGGCACCTTATCAAGCTATGTATGGACATAAGTGTCGTACGCCGTCTTGTTGGCTTGAGGCTAGGGAAAATCAGTTTATGGGACTAGAGATAGTCCATCAAGCTGCTGAAAAGTTGAAAATAATTAGGGAGAGAATGTTAGCATCTTAGGATCGTCAAAAGAGCTATGCTGACAACAAGCGAAGAACGATGACTTTTGAAGTTGGAGATTCGGTTTTGCTTAAAGTCTCGCCGTGGAAGGGACTTATAAGATTTGGTAAAAGGGGAAAATTAAGTCCATGGTTTATTGGACGTTTAAATTTCTTCAAAGGATTGGGAACCAAGCTTACAAGCTCGAATTACCCGAAGAACTGAATGGAATTCATAACACTTTTCATGTGTGTTACTTGAGGAAATTCACGGGAGAAGTTCCCGACATGTTTCCACTTTCGGAGTTGAGAATCGATGAGAACAAAAGGTTGATTGAAGAACCAGAGGCAATCGTTGACCAAAAGACTAAGAAGTTGCGACGCAAGATGGTCGACTTTATGCTTGTCCGATGTAAACACACGAATGGGCTAAATCTCACCTGGGAGACAGAGAGTGACATGATGAGTCGCTACCCGCATTTGTTTTGTTGATGTGTGATTCCGGGGATGGAATCATTCTAAGGTGGAGAGAATTGTAACGTCTGTGTTTCTGGGCTTCTCATTAATGTTGATATAATAGTATAGGTTAACCTTCGTAACCCGCTTTGAAATAATAGAAGTGTATTATTTGAGTATAATATGTTTTGTTCTTAACTGTGTGACTTAAATAAATTAAGGATAAAAATAAGCATCAAAATAAAATGTTAGATAATCCTTATATCTATGAAGGATGTGGTAGTGGTCGTGACTAGGTTTCCGAATATATAAAGAATGCCGAAATCCGAGTTATAACGAAGAAGTTATGTGCTGTCGAAGTTTCGCGACAGAACCAATAACGCTAAATGACGTAAAAAGTGAAATTTACGTTAGAGCGATATTTAGCCTTAGCGATCTAAACAAAAGTCGTACAGTTCGTTAAACCGAGAGTGTACATAGAAAGAACGCCCAAATCTGACTTCGTATGAGGAAGTTATGATTTTTACGAAATTTTGACTTAGTAGTATGTAGCCCGAATCCTCGATTTGAGATCGAGTGATTTTTAGCCGAAACAATCTAAATGAGAATCTAAGATCTCGTTAATAGTAGTGAAGCGATAAAAAGATAAGAGAAAACGGGCGTCAGATGAAGAAGTTATGAATTTATAACGGAGTTTTCCTGTCCCGGCCTACTAAAAATAATATAAAAGTAATATATTTATAATATATTAAAAATAAACTCAAAATTAGCCAATGGAGTCTAAACAAGAGTTGTAGAGCGTATTCTCACCTACGTGTCGATATATAGAACGTCGAAAACAGAGTTCGTATGAGAAAGTTATGAATTTCTGAAGTTTCGGGCGCGAAACCCCAAAAGTGTCAGCCACCACGATGTGGTAAAAGTGCCACGACGTTGCAGGAGCTCTGGAGTCTGTCAGACCCACTTGCAATGATGCATGCAGTGACAACCCAGTCACCATGCCGTGGTATACCATACCACGACGTGGCAAAGGAAAATTTTGCCCTATAAATATATTTAATGGGCCAGCCGAGTTTGGTTACTCAAATTCTATCCTCTCACTCATATTACCTCGATTTACGTGAAAAGAAGTACCCTCGAAGCCCCGGTATCATCCCGAGACTCGAAGCATGTCCCGAAGGTCGAAGATCCTGCGAAGAAAAGAGTTTCCGATCCGAAGCTCTACCCGTAAGAAGCCTGGTGAGTGAAGTGAACCCAGTTTCACCGAAGAATACTACTCTTAGAGCTGTAGTGCTATCCGATCATCTTCTGATCAAGTGAGTGTGTAGTTACCTTCTTCTAACGCATAATTATGAAGTATTTTGTGTAAAATATGTGTTATGTGTATATTTTGTTGTTATATGTGTGAATGTATATTCACTTTCTTCTATCTCATAGATATGATTTATTCTCTATGAAATATGTGTTATGTGTATGTGTCTCATCTGTGGATTCAAATACGTATTGAATGAGAATGTTATATAGGTTTTAAACTATGTGTAAAAATATATATTCTTATCTACTAATATGTTGGGTAGAACATGGGTAGATAGTTGATGTGTGATAAACAGATGAGAGGCCTTGATGTTGTTGTTATTGATCTAGTTATTCAGCGGAGTATAGATAACGACCACAGACTCTTTCTAGACAGTCATGTGGAACGCTAGCAGGCTTGTAACCTGTAGGTGTTGTGAACGATGTGTTCACCGGTTTACTGTATCCCCCCTCATGGTTTCCTTTAGGACATCTACTGTTGAGGAAACCCCTTTGTAGTAATGTCCGTCCTGATGAAAATCCTAGATTAAATCCTTTCAGATAGATGTTGTTTTAGGGACATAAAGTGAGGATAACGGGAATGGGTAATCAGGTTATTGTTGGTTGGTGAAATTAAATATAATTATTTATTTTGGGTTGAAAAACATATATGCTCACCAGGCCCCCAAGCCTGACCCACTCAGTTTTGTTGTATTACAGGTAGTGGGGCGAAAGCATAAGTTGGATGACTTATCAAGATCTTTTGATATTAGACTAGTTTTTATATGTAATTGTTGTATGGTCTATCTTCTGTTGTTTATGCTTTTGGTCTATTTATCGGAACATGACATGTCGAATATTGTCATATAATGAAAATGCATATCTTTATGAAATGCTTTGATAAACTTTATTTATCATATTTTGTTTTGGGAACAAATTCTGCAACATTTTTCATCAATGGATTACTCTGAAAATTTTTTAAAAGCATAAATTAAACTGATCTTTTCTGGCCGTGATTTTGGGGATGTCACATATATGAAAATTGTATGCTAGTTATATGTAATACCTTGGAAAATTCATTTTTGCATGTATAACAGAGAAAACATAGATCCAAGGTATTTAGGGTTGCATGAACACCTTAGGAGTGTTAGAATACCTAAAACCCAACAACAATTGCCTGATTACATGATACCTGCTAGCCTAGGGTTTCCTTATATGAGATTGACATCATTACTGTAGTTACCTGTGTATGCACCACAGTTGTACATAATTAAGATCTTATAGCCTGAGAATGCTTGCTTCAAACTGATGTTATGTTCTTGTCAATTAGGGACCTAGGGGAGTATCATATATTCGAAAGTATATAGGGTCCAATGTTATGTATGGCTAGCATGCACTAGTGTTGCAGGGTTGGTGGAAGTTTCACGGATGAATGGGTTGTGTGAGGCCGGTAGGTCAGTTGTGAGATAGTTCGCCTTCCTCTAGAGATGAGGTTGAGCGACCTCCAGGTGCATGTGTATTTTTAGGGTGTTGTAGTGATATTGGAGACAAATATGGGTAGGTGTGGAAGGTAGTATGGGCCCGTACTACTGAAAGCACAGGACCCATACACGTAGCAAGGAAGTCACAACCCCTTGGTTTTAGTCGAGAGTTGGTTCCCAGTTATTTATGTGGATTATTTGATATCTTGTGGTATGTTTCAGAATGGTGATGACGAGACGCTTTGTGACTGGATCCGATTCACGATCAGGATCAGGAGACGGAGCCCAGGAGGGGTCGGCAGCACCTGAGCATGTGGTCTAGATGGGGACAAATGATTTAGACACCAGGATTCGAGAGATCCTCCATGATGAGGTTGCCACTTTGTTTTGGGCGCAGCTACCGAATATATTTGGGTTTATTAAGATTGCCATGATCGAGTACTCAGACGAGCGATACACAGCCCATGCAGAGATGGCTGCCGATACAGCTGCCTAGGTTGTAACAGCGACAGGGGGAGGAGTAAGAGCCACTCGGGGCTTCAAGTACAGGGACTTCAATAACATGAAGCCCCCTACTTTTGATGTGACACATGACCCCATCAAGGCTATGAGGTGGATTTTAGATGCGGAGGGGTGTTTCATTACCTACTCGTGTCCTACTGACCAGAAGGTCAGGTGCGTTTTGAACCTACAAAGGTCCGGGGAGAAGGACTGGTGGAGATTGACGACTAGGTTGTACACTGATGATTAGAAAGCTGTTGTTACTTGGGAGTAGTTCAGGGATATGTTCCGCGCGTGATACATTCCATGGGTTGAGCGGGAACGAGTTTCACAGGAGTTTTTGAGTTTGAGACAGGATGGGGAGTCGGTGCTGGAGATCACCTGCAGGTTCACAGATAGGGCGATGTTCTGCCTAAAGTTTAGTTCCGAGCAGGCTCAGATGGCCCGTTATCTGAGCATGCTCAAGACTGACATCCGTTAGTTTGTGTCTACCCCACGATGTGATAGTCTTTTGGAGTTGCAGGAGGCCGCTAGGCGGCGTGAGTTGGAGATTGAGCTATAGTTGAGGGAGCAGCGGTAGGACCCAGGATAGTTGTAGTCGGCGCCTAAGCGGTCTAAGACCGCTGATTCCAAGACTGGGGTTCAGCAGAGCTGCACTTGTGGAAAGTGCGACAAGGGTCATTCTAGGGTTTTTCGAGCTGGTAGTGGGTGCCACAGGTGTAGCAAGGAGGGTCATTATCTGAAGGATTGTCGCCAGGCCGCCCTAGTTCTGAGTTTGAGGATACGTTATCACTGTGATCAGATTGGCCACTTGAAGGCTAACTACCCGTTGCTTGCCGCTAATCCGACACAGGTTTTAGTGCCGGCTACATCGAGGATTGCAGATGGGAGGCCAGTTAAGGCAGAGCCTACGAAGGCTCAGGGGCGTGCCTGCCAGCTTATAGCAGACGAGGCCAGGGCAGCACCATATGTGGTTGCTGGTATGTTTCTATCCTTTATTTCATTTATTATATCTATTTTATACTTATCTTCGGTACCTGTGATTATGTATGTTTTTAGTGAACTCCTTGCCTACATTGGTTTTATTTAACTCGGGGTCGAGTCGGTCTTTCGTATCTCAGACATTTAGTAGGGAGTTCGGTGTGCCAGTAGGCGAGCTAGAATGTCCGTTGCGAGTCTCTATCGCCAACGAACACAAAGTTTCTGCTTCTTCGGTCTACCAAGGATGCGACTTGGAGATCTTCGGAGTGTCCTTTCTGATAGATTTGATACTGATTCCCATGGGGGAGGTGTGCATGATTGTGGGGATGGATTGGATTAGTCGATTTGGTTCCATGATAGATTGCGAGGGCCAACGGGTGGTACTTCGAACCCCAAGTGGGGGAGAACTGATTGTATATGGCGAGGGCACCAGGGTGGGATCAAGGTTTTGTTCAGCTGCCAGGGCTCGACAGTATATTCAGCACTGGTGTGTGGGTTATCTAGCATATGTGTTGGATAAGCAGGTTAGAGATCAGACTTCAGTTTGAGAGGTTCTAGTGGTTACGGAGTTTGTCGACGTGTTCCCGGAGGAGTTTCCTGGGATACCTCCGGAAAGGCAGGTCGAGCTCCGGATCGACCTAGTGCCAGGTGCGGCTCATATCACCAAGGCGTCGTACCGGTTGACGCCACCTGAGATGGAGGAGCTGTCTTCACAGCTGCAGGAACTGATAGCCAAGTAGTTCATTCGACCTTGTAGTTCTCCATGGGAGCACTGATCCTCTTCGTCGGGAAGAAGGACGACTCGCACCGAATGCGCAATGATTATAGGGAGTTGAACAAGTTGATGGTGAAGAACCATTATCTACTCGCGAGAATAGATGATCTCTTTGATCAGTTACAGGGTGTATCTTGGCTCTCCAAGATTGATTTGAGGTCAGGGTATCATCAGGTTCGGGTCAGAGAGGAGGACGTAGATAAGACCACATTTCGAATATGTTATGGTCATTACGAGTCAGGTTTGCAGTATTCATGGACCTGATGCACCAACAGTATTCATGGACCTGATGCACCAACAGTATTCATGGACCCGTTTGGGCTTACCAATGCACCAATAGTATTCATGGACCTGATGAGTCGGGTTTGCAGACCGATGCTTGATCGCTCAGTCATCGTGTTCATAGATGATATCTTGGTGTATTCCAAGACCTGAGAGCAGCACGAGGAGCACCTCAGGGAGTTGGTGGGAGTTCTGAGACGAAAACAGTTGTATGAAAAGTTCTCGAAGTGTGAGTTTTGGTTGTGACAGGTCCAGTTCCCTGGACATCTCATTAGGTAGGAGGGGATTTTGGTCGACCCGGCCAAAATCGATGCAGTCATGCAGTGGGAGGTGCCGAGGTCTCCTTCAGACATCAGACGTTTTTTGGGATGAGCAGGGTACCCCTCACTCGTGTAACGAGGAAGGGGTGGATTTCCGATGGGGCCCTAAGCAGCAGAGGGCATTTGAGGCCCTTCGTCAGCGGTTGTGCGAGGCTTCAGTCTTGACAATCTAGGAGGGAGTGGAGGATTTTGTGGTGTTCTGTGAGGCATGCATCACAGGTTTAGGGCAGTCCTCCTGCAGAGAGGACAGGTGATAGCTTACACATCACGACAGCTGAAGCCGTATGAGACAAGATATCCTACTCATGATTTAGAGTTTGGAGCGGTGGTGTTTGCTCTCAAGATATGGAGACATTACCTTTATGGGGTTTGTTGTACCATATACACTGATCACAAGATCATGAGACACATCATGGATCAGCCGATCCTGAACATCAAGCAGTGCAGGTGGCTAGATGTAGTCAAGGACTACGATTGCGAGATCCTTACCACCCATGTAAAGCGAATGTGGTGGCGGACGCTTTGAGCTGCAAGTCCATTGGGTCTTTCACCACGACGATATGTATGAGGATAGCGGTGGATTCTCTACTGGTGAGCTTGATCAGGGATACCCAGGTTGAGGGCATG
This sequence comes from Lactuca sativa, assembly GCF_002870075.4. Lineage (NCBI taxonomy): Eukaryota > Viridiplantae > Streptophyta > Magnoliopsida > Asterales > Asteraceae > Lactuca > Lactuca sativa. Next base: position 247,901,464 of record NC_056626.2, on the reverse strand, counting down.
CGACCAGAGAACTGGAAGATGGAGAGGATCAAGGGTGAGAACATCCGGTTTGTGCAGGATAGTCGGGGATTATTGACCCGATGCCATTGGGTATGGGTTCCGATGTCTGGTGGGGTCAGGCAGACAGTCATGGAGGAGGCTCATAAGTCTCACTTCTATATTCACTTGGGGGCTACCGAGATGTACCCAGACCTGAGTTTGAGTTATTGGTGGCCATGCAAGAAGCAAGAAATCGATTGGTATGTCGAGAGGTGCTTGACCTGTAGGATGGTTAAGGCCGAGCATTAGAGAGGCCGCATGACATGCTACAGCCTCTAGAGATTCCCATGTGGAAATGGGAACAGATCACGATGGACTTCTTTACCTAGTTGTCGAGGACGGCGAAGGGATTTGATGCTATACGGGTCATCATAGATTGATTGACCAAGAGTGCCCATTTCTTGGTGATAGGGAGAGTTCGTCAGCCGAGAAGTTGGAAAAATGTATGTCCGCGAGATCGTTGCTGGCCATGGGGTTCCGGTCTCCATTGTCTCCGACCGGGATGTTAGATTTACCTCTTGTTTCTGGCAGAAGTTCCACGAGGAATTGGGCATGCCGTTGCACTTTAGCATAGCATTCCATCCACATACCAACGGTCAGAGCAACCGGACCATTTAGAACCTCGAGGATATGTTGAGGGTATGTGTCATTGACTTCGGTGGGAGCTGGGATTCCTACCTACCCCTTGCAGAGTTCCCCTACAACAACAGGTATCATTCCAGTATTGGCGCCCCGCTTTTCGAGCTGTTGTATGGGCGGAGATACTGCACCCCAGTTTGTTGGGGTGAGGTCGGACACAGGGTTATGGGACGGACGGAAGTAGTCTTGTAAACTACAGAGAAGACTCTGCAGATTAGGTAGTGATTGCAGACCGCTTAGAGTCGGTAGAAGAGTTACGCTGACAGACGCCGATCTGAGTTGGAGTTTTAGCTGGGTGATATGGTACTTCAGAAGGTCTCACCCTGGAAGGGTGTGATCTGCTTTAGGAAGAGGGGGACATTGGGTCCTTGTTACATTGGGCCGTTCAGGATCATTGCTAGGGTTAGCAAGGTCGCATATAGGCTAGATCTATCGGATGAGCTTAGTCGAATCCACAACACTTTCCACGTTTCACAATTGCATAAGTGCATTATGGATCAGGAGGCAGTGGTGTCGTTGGATGATATTCAGCTCAATGAGTGACTGAATTACGTGGAGAGGCCTGTGGCCATACTGGAGAGGAAGATGAAAGTTCTGCGGAACAAGAAGATACATTTGGTAAAGTTACAGTGGGAGCATCAGGGGGGATCTGAGTCGAAGTGGGAGTCGGAGGCAGACATGCAGGAGCACTATCTGGAGTTGTTCACCATAGCAGACTTTCAGGATGAAGTCTAGTTCAAGTGGGGGAGAGTTATAACGGACCGATTCTCAGGTATTGACGAGTTGGATGCCCGACTCGTCGAGTAGCAGTGGGTTGGTCCACGTGTTTAAGTGACCTACTCGCCGAGTCCAAGTAGGGACTTGACGAGTAGGAGCTGGAGGATGAAACCCTAATTTTTGGGGTTTTGCACCCTATTTAAAGGATCATTGGCCTCCCCAGCCTCCCCTTCATAGCCTTTTGATAGTCCTTAAAACGTAATTCGTGTGAGTGTGCTTCATTTGTGTGTTTTAAGCTTCGAAGAAGGATTTTTGGTTAGAAGCTTGGGGAAACAAGTAACTAGAAGCAAAGATCGCGTGGGAATCAGAGACCTACCTCACTTGGCATTCTTTGGAAGGTATTAAGTTGTTATATTGGCCTCATTTCATCTTAGGTCTCATTTGCATGGCTTTTTGGAAGCTTTTCTTGTGGTGGAGCTAAGTTCTAAAGTTACAAATTCAGATCTGAGCTCTCTTGGGTCTCTAGGTCCATAACGTGCCAGCTTTGACAAGTATGAACTTTCCCTCAACTATGAGACTTCTTTACAACATTGGTTTCCTCATTTTAAGACCTTAGAGCTTTCCATGCATGTATAGTTTGCAACTTTACGTGATAAACATGCGTTGGGTAGCTGGATCTACAATTTGGAGCCTTAGCATGGCTTAAAAAGCATCTGTATGGATGAAGGACTGAAGGGACTCAACGAGTTGCATGGTTACCTCGGCGAGTCCAATGAAGATTTTCATGGGATCAGCGAGTCAGTTGAGTGACTTGGCAAGTCGGCTAGGGTTTTCCCAACCTTTGGACGCGTATGGACTTGGCGAGTTGCAAGGGAAACTCGACTAGTCGGCCAAGGAGTTTATGACCGTAAACCTTCGGAACTTGACGAGTTACTCCAGTGATTCGGCGATTTGGCGATTTATGCAAGGAACTCGGTGAGTAGCTGAGGGTACTCTACTAGTTGAAGTCAACATGGACTATTGACCTTGACCGTTGACTTTGACTTTGACCAAGGGTTGACTATTGGACTTTTGGGGTATTTTGGGAATCTATGAAAAAGCTTCCGTGGCAAATATAGGTGGTGGAGTTTGAGGCGGTTCCTAGAGTTTGTGCTTATCTTTTGACTCAACAATTTTGAGGTGACTTATCCTCCCTATACTAAAGGGTCTAACGCACCAAGGCCGGCCTATTGGATATGATATCATAGCAGTTGGTATTATGTTGAGTATGAGCTAGTGTTGCATGTTAGTTGCTATAAAACTTAGGTAGATCTGTAGGACTACCTATAGTATTATGTAATTATCTGTATGTGCATTAGTTGTGTTATATGTCGACATATTATGTGGGATGGGTTGAGGTGAAATTGCTCCGTGCGGTAACCAACAAACCCGGGAGCATTCTAGATACGAGCTGAGGGAGACATGTACTGTGGGATCGAAGGCAATCCAGATGTGAGCTGTGGGCCCGGAAGGCAATCCAGACTCACACTGTGGGCCCATGGGTAATCCAGCTTGTAAAGTTATGGACCCACTATATGTTGTTATTTGTATATGTGTTATGTGCAGTGTATCGGTATTTTTGGGGAAACTCACTATGCTATCGGGCTTACAGCTTCAGTTTATTGTTTCAGGTACATCAGGGGATCGTAGCAAGGCGAAGGCATGATCGTACAACTCCTCATGTTTTGTTTATGTTTCTAGGAAAAGTCTAATATAGACTATTTTGAAAACAAATCTGTAATAACTGTTGGTTTTTAATGTTTTTAAAAGTTTTATAATGGATTGAGTTTTATGGGTGTTACAGTGTGTGTGGTTAAATGCAACATCATTGCGCGAATATAAGTTAAAATGATGAGTCGCTCATGAAATTATTATGTTGATGGAACATTTGTTGCTAACCGGCACATCAATATGAGAATAGTTTTATGTCAACGATCGAGCAGTTTACATGGTTGATTAAGCATATTTAGATGTTTGCAGTGTTCCTATCATTAAATTTGAGATAAGCAAAATCGAGATTAATTTGCTATTGAACGTAAATGAATCTCAAGTTATCTAGGAGTTTCAAAATTTTGAAAGTGGCAAGTTGCATTGTCTACATAAATAACTTTGTTGTGTGTTTACGACATCCCTTTACACATAGCAATGCCAAGTATGGATCCTAGCCTTGTTAATTGTTTATTTAGGGTTTAATATTACTTTAAGGACAAATTCATACTAGCTAAACTTACTTTCATCTTGTAGATGAAGAACAACAACAACAATCCTTCTACTCTCCTTCATCCTCCCTCTTTAAACTCGAACTTGTCTCTCATATCGATCCGACATAAGGAGAAGCTCACCAGTCAAAATTATTTTTACTAGATTCGCAACCTGAGTATTTCCTTGAGGTATAAGGGAAAAGAGTATGTCCTTGGTGTGAATTCCCTTTACGTGGTGATGAATCTTCTAAAGAAGATATAGATACTTACAACCAACATGATGATGAATCTAGAGAATTCACTTGTCTAATTTTGGTGACCACGTCTCATGTGCATCAAAAGAGTTTCCTAGGTCTTGGGACGTAAGAAATTAATAAGCAACTTAAAGAAATGTTCCAATAGCAATCTCGACAAAAAAGACTCAAGATCGTAAAACTGTTGATGGGTCAATAACATCAAGATGGAAATTATGTGTGTCTGTACGTTCAAAAGATGAAGTTGTACATTGCCAAACTAGGGAATCTGAGTGTCGAATTTCTAAAGGAGTTAGCCATTGACATTATCTTCAATTTGCTTTCAAGTTTATATCATGAATTCGTCTTGAACTATAATATGAATACTCTCAACAAGATCCTCACGAAGTTTCATAGCATATTGAAAACTATCGAAGCTATTTCGGCTAAGACCAAAAGCTCTTACCTTGTTGCTCCGTTCTTATCCATTGAGCATAGAGATGCTAACAAGAAGAATATGTTTTCTTATGTTAAGGCTAAAACCAAGGTTGGCTCTTCCAATTAATGCCTTAACAGAAGAGTGATTCTGATATAGCAGGTAATATCGACCCAAAATAGGTCGTTTGCTTCGAGTGCCAAGAGAAGGGTCATTGGAGACGTAGCCGCCCAAAGTACCTTGAAGACGTGACGAAAAACCAAGCCAAGTGTAACAACCCGATATTTCAACTCTTTGTAATGACCTAAAAAGTCAAGTATTGTAACCGCCTTAGAGTTAATAAAATTAACTTTGATAATAAAATGACCAAAAAGTAGCTATTTAAATTCCTCCTATGTTTAATATCATTAAACCAGGATCGCACGTAAAAAGAAAGCCCAAATCCAACTTCATATATTGAAGTTAAGATTTTTCCAAGTACGGCTTAGCAGCAGACAGCTCAAAACTCGAATCGGAGATCGAGCGACTTTTGGCCCGAACGACCTAAACGAGAATCGAAGGTCTCGACAATGGTATTTCAGCGGTAAAAAGTCTGGCAAAAACCGACGTCAGATAAAGAAGTTATGAATTTTTAATGAAATTCCTTAATCACGACATTTTATAAATAAATAATAAAAATAATTTCATAATTTGCCAACGGAGTCTAAACGAAAGTTGTAGAGCATAGTCTCACCTACGCGTGGATATAAAGACCATCGAAAACGGAGTTCGTATGAAGGAGATATGATTTTTTGAAGTTTATTAAATAAATTATATATAAATTTAAATAAAAAATCGGGTAATATCCGAAGGAGGAGTCAGCGTCCTCATCCGGTTTACGCGCTGCGTACCCTCGTACGCCCCGCGTACACGAGGGCCTTGGTCTCAGTCCGTCCACGTCGCCCCTATGCGAAGCTACACCCTTTTTGTCCCATCCGAGCTCCGGGGCAGTCGAGGACTCGCTCATGCATGACGCACGGGTACGCGCTGCGTACGCCCGTACGCCCCGCGTACCGAGGCCTCTCAGCCCCTATAAATAGAGGTGTAAGGATTCCGGAAAATTCACCCCATTTCTCTCGTTTCTCTCACGATATTGCCTCGATTTCCGTGCCCGCACTACCCCGAAGCTCTGGTCTTTTTCCTCAAGTCCCGAGAGTCGATTTTTACTCCCGAGATTCCCGAGAATCCCAAGAAAAATCTGTTTCCCGAGACGAAACTCTGCCCAGTTTTCCATCTCGCTATCTTCAAACATTCAAGTGAGTTCATATCCCCTTCAAACACACTTTAAATACATTTTTAATGCTTTTATACTCTTTTAGGGGAGGAATACAAGTAAACATTCGGTTATTATCGTGTATTTCATAAAATTTCACTGTACTCGTTTTTATCAAATGAATCACTTGTGATTTAGTTCTACTATGTGAAAACTCTTGTCATACTTCGCATGCACAAGATTTATACAAAGTATTTAGTAATTCCAAAGTATTCATTGTTGCTAAACCGTTTTATACATTCTAAAAACTTATGATTTATGCTTTGTCAAATATTGTGAGAAAGGATAAACTTTGCATACAAACTATTACTTTAATACAGACTTAGTTGAGAATCCATGAGACGTGTACATCTTCAAACACTATCTTTTGCTAAAAGGTATCGCTACAAGTCCTGTCTATAACCAGAGTCTCCTGTTCAGAGAACGTGTCAAATGTGTATAGATCTATACGGGAAGTCATGATCCCGCGCCCTGACTGTTAGCTACAGTCCGTCTTTTGGGGTGACAGTTTGTCATAACGCTACGACGCCTGAAGAACGTCGCTACAGGCATATTATGTTTAGTATGGTTATAAAACTCATCGGATATACAATTATTATAGTACTTCTGATTGATGAATGGGTAGTTATTAAAACTATTCTTCATCTAACAAAATGAAATCTTCTAATGCGTTTTATTATATAAAACTATGCTTCAACTTTCTAAAGCATGTCTTTTGCTTTCGGTTTTTAGTCAGGGACATTAGGCTAACTATTACTTTAGGAAAATATGGGATTTTCCTTGTATACAAAACAAACGACTAATAGGAAAATATGGGATTTTCTTGATTCAACTAGCTATATTATTCAATACATATATTCACATGCATCTCACACTTTTATAAGAAAATAAGGGATTTTCTTGGAAAATACATACTCATTTTAGAATGGCATTCAATGTTTCTAATTCACTTATGAACTCACCAACTTAATTGTTGACACTTTTTCTTTAAAATAACTTGTATTCTCAGGGAACCGTTAAGCAAGTTTGGAAATCAACTTTTGGGGATTAACGCGCTGGCGTTAATTATTTCTTTTGAAAGATGTTTATGCATTTATCTTTTGAACATGTAATGAATACAATGATGTAAACATTTTTTTTAAACCTTTATATATGTATGGTGGTGTGTACTTTCCTTTCTATGAACTGTTATGATACTGAATATGACGTCCTCCGCCCCCAAACGTCTCCGCTGTTCTGGTTTGGGAGTGTGACAGATTGGTATCAGAGCATTGTTTATAGTGAATTAAGTATATCAAAACCATTTTTGGTATACAACTATAAACACAACTGGGCAAAAACACTTTGAGTAAGAGTCACACTTTTAAAATTAAATTTATTTAGTTTTTGTAAAGTAGGCATTCATTCATTTCATATTAATAACATGGTCAGTATCATAATTAAAACAATACAGGAGTACTATAAATAAGTTGTGCAGTGCGGGTATGCCTTGGGACATGTAATCGGAACTGGGAAGAATATAGCTTGATCAACTATATTTGTCCAAGAGCCGACTAACATATGCCAAGGAGTGTCTGCAATGGACAACAAATTTAAAACATACCAAAAGCACATCATTACATAATTCTAAGGGGGTCTTTGTGTTGTCATCAACTATTAAACTTAAGGGTAAATTTCATGTACTCTAGCTTATAGTCAATTCTTAACCCTATTCTCGTATAGACTCAATGGCTGGATTCCACCATCCCAATGACCCCTACTACCCCAACCAAGGTAATGGAGGATGGGTCGAAGAAGATTCCGAAGAAGACGAAGAGCCGATAGAATTGGATGAGGGAGATGACTCTGGTACGGATTCAGAGCCAGAGGTTATCAATCCACCGGCCCCACAACCTCTTGTCCATGTGAGGAACTTCCAAGGACCCACTCCTGTGTGGGGAAGTCACCTCCACCATTGGAGCCAACAACAAAGCTTGCGCCCTCCCTACGGCATGTGCCGAGACTTTTATGATGCCAGAGGCGGGGGATCGGCAGACCGAGCACTTCCGGTCATGGTTGGCAAACTAGCTAACCAATGCTATCAATCCGAAGTTCAAGCCAACCGGATCCGCGAGATCAACGTAGAAGTACAGGTCCACTCTTCTGACATCCGTAGGCTGGATGGAATTCAGTACCATGCCCAACTCCAAACTGAGGCATTTCAGGCACAAATGATTGCAGCCCTAGCCGAGTTAAGGGAGCAACAAGCCACTTTTGATAGGCGTCTAATGGAATCGAAGCAATCAGATACGGAGTCAAGCTCCAAGCGCAACTTACGTCGCAAATAGTGCTTGCCAGGATTTCAAATTTTGTTATAAATTAGGACTTCGGATAAGAATATAATTTTCTTTAAAACTTTTTGTAATCGGAGACCTTTAGAAAGGTCAAAAAGTTTTGTCTAAACTCGGATGTAACACAACTATTTGTTTAATATATATATGTCACACCCTCAAACCTGAACGGCGGAAACGTTCGGGGCGGATGACTTCATGTGGTAACGTAACAAATGAATACATAGTAAAGAAAGCAATACAACCATCATATATATAATTGAAACTTTACATTTTTCAAAAGTTACATGTTCAAAACTCAATTAAAATACGATGTCAAAAATACGAGATTAAACTGGCGCCGCAGCATCCCTTCATCAAAAGCGAAATGAATACCTGAAATTACTGATTTCCTGGGACATACAAGTAATTTTGAAAGAGTAGATCAGCATTTAAGCTGGTGAATTTCATAAGTATTTAAGTGACAATGTTTAAATGAAATGAAATGTTTTATCTTTGTTTGTTTGTGTTTAGAAAATCCTATATTTTCTACTAGTATAAAAGTAGCCTTCACTCAAGACCAATGTTTGTTTCCAAAATTTATGTAAGTGTAAGATAACCAAGGAGTTTGAAAAACCTTGTAAATCAATGCATTTTTAGTACCCCTTGTGAGTTTTATAACCATACTATTGACTCAGAATGCCTATACACAACGTTCTTCAGGCGTTGGAATGTTATGACGTTTGTCACCCCAAACGGTGAACTGCAACTAACAGTCAGGGCGCAGGTTGTCAAGCCCGTATAGATCTATACACAAACACCATGCTCCCCCTTCAAGGGATTCTGGTATATAATACAGGACTTGAAATGTGTACTCGAACGTACATGAAGTTAGTGTCTCACAAAACCGTGGTATAAAAACAGATCTACTTGTTAAAATGTTACGTTTGTTCTTGTATACGAAAGTAAAACTTCTTGAAATTCATGTTTCTAGTGCATAAGAGTTAGAATTTTGTTCGTAAAACTATACCTATTATAGTTTTCTAAAAGTGTGTCTTGTTTGTTTAGAAATACCTAGAAAAAGAATCACTTGTTTATGAAAGCATAGATTTTTGGTGTAGAGTCTAAGATAGACAAGAATAATCTAAGAAGAGTTTAGTTTATACATGCATTACAACAAATTTATATTTCAAAAGATAGAATGCTATTTTAACATATTATATATATATATATATATATATATATATATATATATATATATATATATATATATATATATATATATAAAGTTCCTTAAAGGTTTATAAATCGCATGTGATTTGGATATATAACAACATATAAAAGAGTTTCTTTATGTAACACACGATAATACTCTTGTGTTTTACTTGTAACCCCCTTGAAAGCATATAAAAGCATTTAGAATATTTAAAAAGGTTGATTAAGGGGTATGAAACTCACTTGAAAGTTTGAAGATAGCGAGATGGAAAACCTGGCAGAGTTTCGTCTCGGGAAATGGATTTTCCTCGGGATTCTCGGGAATCTCGGGAGTAAAATCGACCCTCGGGACTTGAGCAAAAAGACCAGAGCTTCGAGTTTGAACGGGCTCGGAAAACGAGGCAAGATTGTGAGAGAGAGGAGAGAAATGACCCCTTTTCTCGGAAGCCCTCGCATCCTATTTATAGGAAGGCTGGTCTGCCTCGGTACGCGGGGCATACGCTCGTACGCAGCGCGTACGCGTACGTCATGCATGACCGAAGCCTCGACCGCCTCGGCTTCGGATGGGACGGGTTGCTGGGTACGCGGGTCGGATGGGACGGGTTGCTGGGGAGACGGGTCGGATGGGACGACGGGTCGGACGGGACAGCGGGTCGGACGGGTCGAATGCTTCGGACGGGTCGGATTGCCTCGGATAGGGCGACGTGGACGATCAGAGGCCAAGTCTCTCGGGTATGCTGGGCGTACAGGGGTACGCAGCGCGTACCCGAATGAGGACGCTGACTCCTCTTCGGATAATGTCCGAGTTTTGATTTAAATAAATAATTAATTTATTTAATAAACTTCAAAAATTCATATCTTCTTCATACGAACTCCGTTTTTGATGGTCTTTATATCCACGCGTAGGTGAGACTACGCTCTACAACTTTCGTTTAGACTCCGTCGGCAAATTCCGAAATGATTTTTTTATTATTTATTATAAGCTCATCGTGTTTAAGGAATTTCTTTGAAAATTCATAACTTCTTTATCTGATGTCGGTTTTTGCCAGACTTTTTACCGCAGGAATACCATTGTCGAGACCTTCGATTCTTGTTTAGGTCATTCCGGCCAAAAGTCGCTCGATCTCCGATTCGAGTTTTTAGCTGTCTGTTGCTAAGCCGAACTTGGAAAAATCATAACTTCGCTATATGAAGTCGGATTTGGGCGTTCTTTTCACATATGATCATGGTTCAAAGATATTTAAACATAGAAGGAAATTAAATAGAACTATTTGTACATTTTATTATGAAAGTAAATTTTATTACTCAAAAGTGATTACAGTACTTGACCCATTTTGGTCATTACAAAGAGTTGAAATATCGGGTTGTCACATCATCCCCCCGTTAGAGAGAATTTCGTCTCGAAATTTAAAGTAGTAGAGATACTAGTGAACATGAAAGAGATGAGGGTACTTTTGTTTCATCAGATCTTCGCGTTCCCATGTGAATTCGGGTCCCGGCTTGGCGTTCCAGCGAACCTTCACGATGGGTATGCGACTTTGTTTTGTTTGTTTGACCTCTCGGCCCATGATTTCTACTGGTTCTTCCATAAAGTTGAGGCTCTCGTTGATCTCGATCTCGTCGAGTGAAATAACAAGAGTCTCGTCGGACAGACACTTTTTCAAGTTTGAGACGTGGAAGGTTGGATGGATGTTACTAAGTTCGCGCGGTAGGTTAAGCTTGTAAGCCACAGGGCCGATTCTGGCAAGAATCTCGAAAGGCCCTATGTATCTTGGATTTAGTTTCCCACGCTTTCCAAATCGTATTAAACCCTTCCACGGTGAGACCTTTAATAAGACGTGGTCTCCTACCTGGAATTCCAAAGGTTTCCTCCTTTGGTCAGCGTAGCTTTTCTGTCGGTCTCTAGAGGCTTTCAGTCGTTCACGAATCTGAACGATCTTTTCTGTCATTTCACGTATGATCTCCGGACCGGTGAGAGTGCTTTCAGGAACTCTTCCTCTAGCTAACTGGGTATTGCCAACTTCAGTCCAGCACAGAGGGGATCTGCACTTTCGACAATAGAGGGCTTCAAACGGAGCAGCCTTTATGCTTGTATGATAACTATTGTTGTATGAAAATTCGACAAGGGGTAAATGAATATCCCATGCCTATCCAAAGTCAATCACGCAGGCTCTCAGCATATTTTCTAAAGTTTGTATTGTTCTCTCACTATGTCCGTCTGTTTGTGGGTGGTAGGCTGTACTCATGTCTAGCCTAGTTCCCAGGGAACTTTGTAGTGACTGCCAGAATCTTGAAGTGAATCTACTATCTCGATCGGAGATAATGGATATCGGAACTCCATGCAGTCGTACTACTTCCCTTAAGTAAGTTCTTGTAAGCTTCTCCATTTTGTCAGTCTCCTTGATGGGTAGGAAATGCGCGGATTTGGTCAATCTGTCGATAATGACCCATATGGTATCGAGTCCACTTGTTGTCTTGGGTAACTTAGTTATGAAGTCCATAGTAATCCACTCCCATTTCCATTCTGGTATCTCTGGTTGTTGTAGTAATCCTGATGGTTTCTGATACTCGACCTTAACCTTAGCGCAAGTAAGACATTTACTCACGAAGGTAGCAATTTCTGCTTTCATGTTAGGCCACCAGTACAGTTTCTTAAGATCCAGATACATTTTATCTGAACCCGGGTGAACGGAATATCTTGAGTTGTGAGCCTCGGTCATGACTACGTTTCTGAAACCACCATGTTTCGGGGTCCAGATTCGGTCCATGAGATAGTAGGCTCCGCCACCCTTGACTTCTAGATTCTTCTCCATTCCTCGCAGGGATTCACCCGCCACGTTTTCAGGTTGCAAAGCTTCCATTTGTGCCTCCTTAATTTGCGTGGACAAGTGGGAATGGATAGTCATGGTCAGAGATTTAACCCTCCGACCAGTGTATTCCTTTCGACTGAGGGCGTCGGCTACTACATTGGCCTTGCCAGGATGATAACGAATTTCGCATTCGTAGTCATTCAGTAACTCAACCCATCGTCGTTGTCGCATGTTGAGTTTCTTTTGATCGAAAATTTGTTGAAGGCTCTTGTGATCGGTGAAAATAGTACTCTTTGTTCTGTATAAGTAGTGCCTCCAGATCTTCAGAGCAAATACCACTGCTCCTAACTCGAGATCGTGTGTCGTATAGTTCACTTCATGTGTCTTAAGCTGTCGGGAGGTATAAGCGATAACCTTCCCTCTCTGCATAAGAACACAACCAGGTCCTTGATTTGACGCATCGCAATACACTACGAAGTCTTCTATCCCTTCGGGGAGGGATAGTATCGGTGCGGTGCACAAGGCCTGCTTTAGTGTCTGGAATGCCTTCTCTTCTTTCGCTTCCCAGTCAAAGGCCACACCTTTCTGGGTTAATGTAGTAAGAGGTTTCGCAATGCTCGAAAAATTCTTTATGAATCTGCGATAGTAGCCAGCTAGACCTAGAAATTGACGAATTTCCGTAGGTGTCTTTGGTGCCGACCAGTTCTCAATAGCCTTGATTTTAGAGGGGTCCACGTGTATACCTTTCTCACTAACAACGTGACCTAAAAATTCGACTCTTTGAATCCAAAATTCGCATTTAGAGAACTTCGCATAGAGTTTCTCCGTTCGCAGTGTTTCTAGGACTTTTCGTAGGTGCTGACTATGCTCTTCCTCACTTCGAGAGTAGATAAGTATATCATCGATAAAGACGATGACGAACTGATCCAAGTAAGGGCGGCATACCCTATTCATTAGGTCCATAAATACTGCTGGTGCATTGGTTAATCCGAACGGCATCACCACGAATTCGTAGTGTCCATAACGAGTTCGGAAAGCTGTCTTTGGAATGTCCCCCTCTAGAACTCGTAATTGGTGATATCCGGATCGTAGATCTATTTTGGAGAAGTAGTTCGCCCCTTGAAGTTGATCAAATAGGTCGTCGATACGGGGTAGAGGATAACGGTTCTTGACAGTAAGTTTGTTCAGTTCTCTGTAGTCGATGCACATACGGAACGATCCGTCTTTCTTCATTACAAACAAGACCGGTGCTCCCCAAGGTGAGAAACTTGGTCTGATGAATACTTTTTGAAGGAGTTCATTAAGTTGACTGGAAAGTTCCTGCATCTCTGCTGGTGCAAGACGATAAGGCGACTTCGCTACTGGGGTAGCTCCTGGAACTAAGTCGATTCTGAACTCGACTTGGCGTTGCGGTGGTAATCCTGGTAGTTCTTCTGGAAAGATATCGGGAAAGTCGCGTACTACCGAGATGCTCTTGATGTCCTTCAGTTCTTGACTTGTATCAACGATGTGTGCTAGGGATGCTCGACAATCCTTCCGCAAGCACTTTCGAGCTTGGATGCACGAAATGATGCGAAGGTTTGTACTAGATTTGTCGTCGTAGATAACTAATGTTTCGTTGTTAGGGAGGTTAAGACGGACTGCTTTCTCAAAGCACATGATGTCGGCGCGAAGAAGACTCAACCAATCCATGCCGACTATGACGTCGAAACTTTTAATTTGGACCGGCATGAAATTGATTGGGAAAGAATGGCCGTCTAAAGTTAACGTACAGCCCATGTATATGCAATTAGTGTTTTCGGTTTTTCCATTGGCCATCTCTACAGTGAATGATTTTTCTAACTTGCTAGGTTTAGGTTTAAGTAAATGAATGAAGTTTTGACTCACGAAGCTTCTCTCTGCTCCACTATCGAATAATATGCATGCATATGAATTATCGAGAAGGAACGTACCAGCAACTATAGTTGGGTCAGCTACAGCTTCGTCGTGGCCTATTGCCAAAACTCGTCCCACACCTCTGGTGCCTGCTGCCTTAGGACAGTTCCTCTTGTAGTGGCCCACCTCGCCACAACCGTAGCAAGTCTGCCCTACACCCGCACCGGGAACTTGAGTGATCGGTTTTGCGGGGTCCTTGCAGAAACGGGCTGTGTGTCCTTTCCTGTTGCAGTTGGCGCACTGCATTTCTCGACAAGGTCCATGGTGGTGGTAATTGCATTTGGTGCACTTTGGGAGGTTACCTATATAAGGCTTTGTTGGGTAGGTATTTGTAGGGGCTGTAGTAGGTACAGTGGCAGCATTCACTGAAACCAGTTGTTTCTTTGCGGATTCTTGGGAAGACCCACCCTTCCCTGTATTCCACACTCTCTTTCTGCCATTGTTGTTGTTGTTGTAGTTGTTGTTGTTGTTGTTGTTGTTGTTGTTGTTTCCTTTTTGTGGTGCTGGTGCATAAGTGGTTGAGTTCTGATGACCACCGTAGTCAATCAGAGATTGTGCCAGTTCCTTAGCACTTTCAAAGGTGTCAGGTTTAGAAGCTAACATGCTTGATCGCATTTGGGGCGTCAGTCCCCAGATGTACCTTTCTATTTTCTTGCTCTCGGGAACAATCATATTTGGACAAAGGATTGCCAGCTCGCAGAATCTGTTGGTATAAGTAGCGATGTCGGTACCAACCATTCCGAGAGTCCATAGCTTGTGTTCAAGCTTTTGAATCTCTCCCCGTGGGCAGTATTCTCTCATCATCATGGCTTTCAGACTCTCCCAGCTTATGGAGTTTGCCACGATTAGGGTATGTACTTTAACGTGGCCATTCCACCAGGTCAAAGCTTTATCAATAAGGGTGAAAGTTGCAAATTTGACTTTGCTGTGCTCGAGACAAGAGCAGATTTCAAAGACTGCCTCCGTCCTTTCAATCCACTGCCTCAGGGCCATCACACCACCAGTTCCATAAAATATCTGGGGCTTGGCATTAGTGAAGTCCTTATAGGTACATTCTCGCGGTGGTCCATGACTCTCGCCATGGTTGGATGGGTGTGTGCCAGATCCCGAGCCATTAGTACTCGTGTTATTGATCTGTGACATGGCAGCTGCCACCGCTGCGGTGACTGTTGCTTGAAACATAACAGCATCAAATTGAGGTGGTGGAGGTGGTGGTACAGGTGCTTCTTCACCGTTGTTTCGCCTTGGGTTTCTACGCGGAGGCATCCTTCAACTATAGGTTGAAAAGACAAGGATAAGAATTTCATAGAATGGAAAATGTATGTGTCTCATGAACTAAATCGCTATAGTTCAACAACAGATGATAGTATGAGTCTTAAAATAGAAGAATGAAAGTTATTTGTAAGGCTGAAGGTATGAAACAAGTATTTGGGTTCACAAAGATCATTCAAGGTTCGAACGAAATACTTAACATAGTAGTAATAGTGTCACTTATATTAATATAAAAGTTGTTACAACGATTATGAAAATTTGACCCCCATAAGGGTCTCCGATTACAAAGTTCGAGAAATTTAAAGACTTTTAGCCGAGGTCCTAAGCTATAACAAAATTTGCGTCCTTGACAAGCACTACTTGCGACGTAGGTTGCGCTTGGAGCTTGATTCCGCATCTGATTGCTTTGACTCCATTAGACGCCTATCGAAAGCGGCTTGTTGTTCCCTCAGTTCAGCGAGGGCTGCAATCATTTGCGCTTGAAATACCTCGGTTTGGAATTGTGCGTTGTCTTGCATCTTGTCCAGCCTACGGATGTTAGAAGTGTGAACCTGCACTTCCACGTTGATATCCCGGAGTCGACTAGCTTGAACTCCAGACTGATAGGACTGATTGGCTAACTTACCCACCATTACCGGGAGTGCTCGATCAGCCGAACCTCCGCCGCGGACATCATAGAAGTCCCGACACATGCCGTAGGGAGGGCGTAGGTTTTGCTGTTGGCTCCAATGGTCGAGGTGACTTCCCCAGACGGGAGTCGGTCCTTGAAAGTTCCTTACGAAGACGGGAGGTTGAATGGGTGGTGGATCGATAACTTCCGTCTCTGAGTCGGTACCAGAGTCATCACCCACTTCTATGGGTTCCTCGTCCTCTTCGGGATCATCATCGATCCATCCTCCATTGCCTTGGTTGGGAAAGTAGGGGTCGCCAGGGTGGTGAAATCCAGCCATTTGACTGTACGAGAAATAGGGTTATAAGAATTGAATAAAGTCGGAACATGTAAAACATGTAAGTTAAACTAGTTTAGATAGCAAATACTCCTATAGTATTTAAATTCTTGTGTTTGATTCTTGTAATGGTTTGGTAAGGTTTGACTTGTTGCTTACGACGATCATTCGTCGATATACGTTGGTCCAATCTCGGGCAAATATAGTTGATCACGCTATATTTGTCCCAAATCAGATTACATATATCGAGTCTTAATCGTAGTGTCAACTTGTCTAAATACTTGTTGTATAGTTAGATATCATGAAAATAATTTGTTGTATGCATGTAATTGTACTTAAATGAACTATCAATTTAAGTTGAACGAAATGCTGCTTAATCGTAAAAAGGAAAATTTGTTTTGTCAGAGAGTATTAGTCCCTTAAGCATTTATAGTTTGTATATCTTATGTGGTTCGATATACTTAGTTCACTATAAACATTGCTCTGATACCAATCTGTCACACCCCCAAACCTGAACGGCGGAAACGTTCGGGGGCGGATGACTTCATGTGGTAACGTAACAAATGAATACATAGTAAAGAAAGCAATACAACCATCATATATATAATTGAAAGTTTACATTTGTCAAAAGTTACATGTTCAAAACTCAATTACAATACGATGTCAAAAATACGAGATTAAACTGGCGCCGCAGCATCCCTTCATCAAAAGCAAAATGAATACCTGAAATTACTGATTTCCTGGGACATACAAGTAATTTTGAAAGAGTAGATCAGCATTTAAGCTGGTGAATTTCATAAGTATTTAAGTGACAATGTTTAAATGAAATGAAATGTTTTATCTTTGTTTGTTTGTGTTTAGAAAATCCAATATTTTCTACTAGTATAAAAGTAGCCTTCACTCAAGACCAATGTTTGTTTCCAAAATCTATGTAAGTGTAAGATAACCAAGGAGTTTGAAAAACCTTGTAAATCAATGCATTTTTAGTACCCCTTGTGAGTTTTATAACCATACTATGGACTCGGAATGCCTATACACAACGTTCTTCAGGCGTTGGAATGTTATGACGTTTGTCACCCCAAACGGTGGACTGTAGCTAACAGTCAGGACGCGGGTTGTCAAGCCCGTATAGATCTATACACAAACACCATGCTCCCCCTTCAAGGGATTATGGTATATAATACAGGACTTGAAATGTGTACTCGAACATACATGAAGTTAGTGTCTCACAAAACCGTGGTATAAAAACAGATCTACTTGTTAAAATGTTACGTTTGTTCTTGTATACGAAAGTAAACTTCTTGAAATTCATGTTTCTAGTGCATAAGAGTTAGAATTTTGTTCGTAAAACTATACCTATTATAGTTTTCTAAAAGTGTGTCTTGTTTGTTTAGAAATACCTAGAAAAAGAATCACTTGTTTATGAAAGCATAGATTTTTGGTGTAGAGTCTAAGATAGACAAGAATAATCTAAGAAAAGTTTAGTTTATACATGCATTACAACAAATTTATATTTCAAAAGATAGAATGCTATTTTAACATATATTATATATATATATATATATATATATATATATATATATATATATATATATATATATATATATATATATATATATAAAAGTTCCTTAAAGGTTTATAAATCGCATGTGATTTGGATATATAACAACATATAAAAGAGTTTCTTTATGTAACACACGATAATACTCGTGTGTTTTACTTGTAATCCCCCCCTTGAAAGCATATAAAAGCATTTAGAATATTTAAAAAGGTTGATTAAGGGGTATGAAAGTCACTTGAAAGTTTAAAGATAGCGAGATGGAAAACCGGGCAGAGTTTCGTCTCGGGAAATGGATTTTCCTCGGGATTCTTGGGAATCTCGGGAGTAAAATCGACCCTCGGGACTTGAGCAAACAGACCAGAGCTTCGGGTTTGAACGGGCACGGAAAACGAGGCAAGATTGTGAGAGAGAGGAGAGAAATGAGTCCTTTTCTCGGAAGCCCTCGCATCCTATTTATAGGAAGGCTGGTCTGCCTCGGTACGCGGGGCGTACGCTCATACGCAGCGCGTACACGTACGTCATGCATGACCGAAGCCTCGACTGCCTCGGCTTCGGATGGGACGGGTTGCTGGGTACGCGGGTCGGATGGGACGGGTTGCTGGGGCGACGGGTCGGATGGGACGGCGGGTCGGACGGGACAGCGGGTCGGACGGGTCGGATACTTCGGACGGGTCGGATTGCCTCGGATAGGGCGACGTGGACGATCAGAGGCCAAGTCTCTCTGGTACGCTGGGCGTATAGGGGTACGCAGCGCGTACCCGGATGAGGACGCTGACTCCTCTTCGGATAATGTCCGAATTTTGATTTAAATAAATAATTAATTTATTTAATAAACTTCAAAAATTCATATCTTCTTCATACGAACTCCGTTTTCGATGGTCTTTATATCCACGCGTAGGTGAGACTACGCTCTACAACTTTCGTTTAGACTCCGTCGGCAAATTCTGAAATTATTTTTTTATTATTTATTATAAACTCATCGTGTTTAAGGAATTTCTTTGAAAATTCATAACTTCTTTATCTGATGTTGGTTTTTGCCAGACTTTTTACCGCTAGAATACCATTGTCGAGACCTTCGATTCTCATTTAGGTCATTCCGGCCAAAAGTCGCTCGATCTCCGATTCGAGTTTTTAGCTGTCTGTTGCTAAGCCGAACTTGGAAAAATCATAACTTCGCTATATGAAGTCGGATTTGGGAGTTCTTTTCACATATGATCATGGTTCAAAGATATTTAAACATAGAAGGAAATTAAATAAAACTATTTGTACATTTTATTATGAAAGTAAATTTTATTACTCAAAATTGATTACAGTACTTGACCCATTTTGGTCATTACAAAGAGTTGAAATATCGGGTTGTCACAATATAGGACATATCTCTTTCTTGTTTTAATTATGAGTAGTCCGATCAATTAATAAGTACATCTATTTAAACGTTATTTATGAATCAAGCTCAAAACCCTGTGTTGGCCAAACCAAATTCATAAACTATTAAAGAAAGTTAACTCAATATCATTAAACTCGCAACCACCAAAACTTATAATCTCTCATTTTTTTTCTTTTAGCAGCGCAATGCCTCCTCGTAGATCAGCACGTACCAACGCCACCCCACCACCACCTCCACTACTGACATATGATCTGACCATGGTCCAGGCTGCTATCACAGCAGCAGTAACAGCAGCCCTCTCTCAAATAAACTCCAATGCAAATGGAGGTACAGGAAGCAGCACAAATCATCCAAATTGTGGCACCGGCCAGGGCCATGTAAGGGAATGTTCTTACAAGGAGTTCTCCAACTCAAAGCCAAAGACTTTTAATGGCAGTGGAGGAGTCATTACACTACTGCAATGGTTCGAAAAGACCGAAACAATCTTCGAGATTTGCTCGTGCCAAGAAACAAGCAAGGTCAAATTCTCTACTTGCACCTTCATAGATCAAGCCCTCACTTGGTGGAAAAGCCATGTAAATTCAGTGACACTCATTGTCGCTAACGCCATGAGTTGGGAAGAGATGAAGGTTCTGCTACTGGAAGAATACTGCCCAAGGGGCGAAGTGCAAAAGCTTGAGCAGGAGCTCTGGAATCTGAAAATGGCTGGGTCTGATCTAGTCGCCTACACAGCTAGGTTCAACGACCTCGCTGCTTTGTGCCCTACCATGGTCAACTCGGAATCAAAGAAGGTCGAAAGGTACATTTGGGGTTGTCACCCCAGATTCAAGGGCATGTCCTAGCTTCCAACCCTACCACCTACAACAGCGCTAAACGCCTGGCTCAACGACTCATCGACCACGGAGTGAAACAGGGTACCATTGCAGCAACTGCAAATCCACCTAAGGAGGCTCAGGGCTAGAGTAAGCCTTGGAACAAGAGGAGGGGACAAACCCTCCAGGAGAACCCCAAGAAACAACAAGTAGTAGCGACCTACGCGATTACTGTACCTACCAACTCTGCCCCCACAAGCTCATACAGTGGGAAACTTCCAAGGTGCAACCAATGCAGCTTCCACCACCACGGTCTCTGCCGTGACCTTCAATGCACCAGGTGCAATAAGAAGGGACATACAGCCCGCTATTGCAAAGAACCAACCCAACAATCCGCCCCCACTACTAATACCGGAGTGAGCCGCGCCTGCTTTGAGTGCGGAGACATGGGACACTACCGTAGGGACTGCCCGAAGGCAAACAACAGGAATACTGACGGAAGGGGCCGAGTTTTCACAATGGGACAAGATGAAGCCGTTGCGGACCCTACTGTTGTTACGGGTACGTTTCTTCCCGATAACTCGTATGCATGCATTTTGTTTGATAGTGGAGCGGAAAGGAGTTTTGTGAATCACGACTTTAAAGGCATGCTAAAAGCAATACCACAATCATTAAGTGAACCATTCATAGTAGAAATGGCCAACAGAAAAACCGAAGGCACTAAGGAGATATACTTAAACTGCACCCTAACTCTAAGCGATAATCCCTTTCCAATCAACCTCATGCCAGTCTCGATTAAGAGTTTCGATGTCATCATTGGCATGGATTGGCTGAGTTCATATCGTGCGGACATTTTATGTTACGATAATGCCGTTCGCCTTAATCTGCCAACCGGTGAAACCTTCCTTGTCTTGGGCGACAAACCTAGTACCACTCTTCGTATCATCTCAAGTATCCGGGCTCAGAAGTACCTACGCAAAGAGTGTCGCGCGTTTTTGGCTCACGTTGTAGATGTGAAGCGCGAAGTCCCGGACGTCAAGAATGTGCCCGACGTATGCGATTTTACCGACGTTTTTCCCGAGGATCTTCCGGGAATACCACCCGCAAGACAAGTCGAATTCAGAATTGATCTAGTTCCCGGAGCTACCCCAGTAGCCAAAGCACCCTATCGATTAGCCCCGGCAGAGATGCAGGAGCTATCCGGCCAACTGAATGAACTACTTGGAAAAGGATTCATCAGGCTGAGCTTCTCGCCATGGGGAGCACCCGTGTTATTCGTGAAAAAGAAGGATGGATCGTTCAGGATGTGCATCGACTACCGAAAACTCAACAAACTTACCATCAAGAACCGATACCCCCTACCCTGAATCGACGACTTATTCGATCAACTCCAAGGAGCCAACTACTTCTCCAAGATCGATCTGAGGTCAGGATATCACCAGCTGCGAGTCCTGGAGAGTGATGTTCCCAAGACGGCCTTCGAACGAGGTACGGACATTACGAATTCGTAGTGATGCCGTTCGGACTAACCAATGCCCCGGCCGTATTCATGGATCTAATGAATCGGGTATGTCGTCCATTCTTGGATAAATTTGTGATAGTATTCATAGACGACATACTCATTTATTCAAAGAATAAAGAAGAACATAGTCAACACCTGAGACAAGTCTTAGAGACGTTACGGACTGAGAGACTTTATGCAAAATTCTCAAAATGTGAGTTTTGGATTAGAAAGGTGGACTTCCTCGGTCACGTGGTCAGCAAGGAAGGAATCCACGTGGACCCCGCAAAAATCAGGGCTATCAAAAACTAGTCCGCACCAACAACACCAACCGAAATTCGCCAGTTTCTAGGTCTTGCTGGATATTATCGAAGATTCATCCAAAATTTCTCCAGCATCGCAAAGCCTCTTACCGCTTTAACCCAGAAAGGTGTAACCTACAACTGGGGAGAACAGCAAGATGCTGCATTTCAGACTTTGAAACAGGCCCTTTGCAGTGCACCCATCCTTTCTCTTCCAGAGGGGACCGAAGATTTTGTGGTGTATTGCGACGCTTCGAAGCAAGGACTAGGCTGTGTGCTAATGCAGAGGGGAAAGGTTATTGCATATGCCTCACGACAACTAAAAACGCATGAGGTCAATTACACCACTCATGACTTAGAACTTGGAGCGGTGGTCTTCGCTCTTAAAATCTGGAGGCACTACCTATACGGTACCAAGTGCACTATCTTTATAGACCACAAGAGCCTCCAACACATCTTCGACCAGAAAGAGTTAAACATGAGACAGCGACGTTGGGTCGAATTGCTCAACGACTACGAATGTGAGATTCGCTATCATCCGGGAAAGGCAAACGTCGTGGCTGATGCCCTTAGTCGTAAGGAGTACTCTGGCCGAAGGGTGAAGTCGTTAGCCATGTCGATCCATTCGCACCTGTCAGCGCAAGTCAAGGAAGCTCAACTAGAGGCCTTGAAACCCGAAAACATGATAGGTGAGACCCTTAGAGGAATGGAAAAGAACTTAGAAATCAAGAGTGACGGAGCACGCTACTTCATGAACCGAATCTGGACACCCAATTTTGGTGGATTCAGAGAGGTAGTTATGGGCGAGGCACACAAGACTCCATACTCCGTACAACTAGGGTCAGACAAGATGTATCTAGATCTCAAGCAACTCTAATGGTGGCCAAACATGAAAGCTGAGATTGCTACCTATGTGAGCAAGTGTTTGACTTGCGCCAAGATAAAAATAGAACACCAGAAACCCTCAGGTTTACTCCAACAACCTGAAATACCTGAGTGGAAATGGGAGCAGATTTCTATGGACTTTATAACAAAACTGCCCAAAACTCAGGGTGGCCAAGACACTATTTGGGTGATCGTCGACAGAGTAACCAAGTCCGCTCATTTCTTACCGATCAAGGAAACTAATAGGATGGAAAAACTATCAAGAACGTACATCCGGGAGATCGTATGACTTCATGGAGTACCGACATCCATCATCTCAGATAGAGACAACAGATTCACTTCCAGATTCTGGCAATCACTGCAAAAATCTATGGGAACAAGGTTGGATATGAGTATAGCATACCACCCACAAATTGACGGACAGAGTGAGAGGATGATCCAAACCTTGGAAGACATGTTGCGATCATGTGTAATCGACTTTGGTAAGGCATGGGATGTTCACTTACCTTTGGTCGAGTTCTCTTATAACAATAGTTATCATACTAGTATCAAGACCGCTCCATTTAAAGCCCTCTACGACCGTAAGTGCAGATCACCTTTGTGCTGGACAGAAGTGGGCGACACGCAATTGGCAAAAGGTCTCACCCTGGAAGGGCATGATACGCTTTGGAAAGCGTGGGAAGCTAAATCCTAGGTACATTGGACCCTTCGAAATCATTTCAAGAGTTGGTCCAGTGGCCTACAAACTCCGACTTCCAATCGAGCTTAGCAAAGTACATCCAGTATTCCACGTATCGAACCTGAAAAAGTGTTTGTCCGACGAAACACTTGTAATTCCACTAGATGAAATCGAACTAAATGAAAATCTTGACTTTGTGGAAGAACCCGTCGAGATCATGGATAGGGAAGTTAAACGAACTAAACATAGTCGCATCCCAATAGTAAAGGTTCGATGGAATGCTAAGAGAGGACCCGAGTTCACATGGGAACGGGAAGACCAAATGCATCAGAAGTATCCGCACCTCTTCCTTAGCCCCTAAGACTTCTATTTTGCATTAAAATTTCGGGACGAAATTCCCTCTAACGAGGGGATGATGTAACAACCCGATATTTCAACTCTTTGTAATGACCTAAAAAGTCAAGTATTGTAACCGCCTTAGAGTTAATAAAATTAACTTTGATAATAAAATGACCAAAAAGTATCTATTTAAATTCCTCCTATGTTTAATATCATTAAACCAGGATCGCACGTAAAAAGAAAACCCAAATCCGACTTCGTATATTGAAGTTAAGATTTTTCCAAGTACGGCTTAGCAGCAAACACCTAAAAACTCAAATCGGAGATCGAGCGACTTTTGGCTGGAACGACCTAAACGAGAATCGAAGGTCTCGACAATGGTATTTCAGCGGTAAAAAGTCTGGCAAAAACCGACGTCAGATAAAGAAGTTGTGAATTTTTAAAGAAATTCCTTAATCACAACATTTTATAAATAAATAATAAAAATAATTTCATAATTTGCCAACGGAGTCTAAACAAAATTTGTAGAGCATTGTCTCACCTACGCGTGGATATATAGACCATCGAAAACGGAGTTCGTATGAAGGAGATATGGTTTTTTTTGAAGTTTATTAAATAAATTATATATAAATTTAAATCAAAAATCGGGTAATATCCGAAGGAGGAGTCAGCGTCCTCATCCGGGTTACGCGTTGCGTACCCTCGTACGCCCCGCGTACGTGAGGGCCTTGGTCTCGGTCCGTCCACGTCGCCCTTATGCGAAGCTACACCCTTTCCGTCCCATCCGAGCTCCAGGGCAGTCGAGGACTCGCTCATGCATGACGCACGGGTACGCACTGCGTACGCCCGTACGCCCCGCGTACCGAGGCCTCTCAGCCCCTATAAATAGAGGTGCGAGGATTCCGGAAAATTCACCCCATTTCTCTCGTTTCTCTCACGATATTGCCTCGATTTCCGTGCCCGCACTACCCCGAAGCTCTGGTCTTTTTCCTCAAGTCCCGAGAGTCGATTTTTACTCCCAAGATTCCCGAGAATCCCGAGAAAAATCCGTTTCCCGAGACGAAACTCTGCCCGGTTTTCCATCTCGCTATCTTCAAACTTTCAAGTGAGTTCATATCCCCTTCAAACACAGTTTAAATACATTTTTAATGCTTTTATACTCTTTTAGGGGAGGAATACAAGTAAACATTCGGTTATTATCGTGTATTTCATAAAATTTCACTGTACTCGTTTTTATCAAATGAATCACTTGTGATTTAGTTCTACTATGTGAAAAATCTTGTCATACTTCGCATGCACTAGATTTATACAAAGTATTTAGTAATCCAAAAGTATTCATCGTTGCTAAACCGTTTTATACATTCTAAAAACTTATGATTTATGCTTTGTCAAATATTGTGAAAAAGGATAAACTTTGCATACAAACTATTACTTTAATACAGACTTAGTTGAGAATCCATGAGACGTGTACATCTTCAAATACTATCTTTTGCTAAAAGGTATCGCTAGAAGTCCTGTCTATAACCAGAGTCTCCCGTTCGGAGAACGTGTCAAATGTGTTTAGATCTATACGGGAAGTCATGATCCCGTGCCCTGACTGTTAGCTACAGTCCGTCTTTTGGGGTGACAGTTTGTCATAACGCTACGACGCCTGAAGAACGTCGCTACAGGCATATTATGTTTAGTATGGTTATAAAACTCATCGGATATACAATTATTATAGTACTTCTGATTGATGAATGGGTAGTTATTAAAACTATTCTTCATCTAACAAACTAAAATCTTCTAATGGGTTTTATTATATAAAACTATGCTTCAACTTTCTAAAGCATGTCTTTTGCTTTCGGTTTTTAGTCTGGGACATTAGGCTAACTATTACTTTAGGAAAATATGGGATTTTCCTTGTATACAAAACAAACGACTAATAGGAAAATAAGGGATTTTCTTGATTCAACTAGCTATATTATTCAATACATATATTCACATGCATCTCACACTTTTATAAGAAAATAAGGGATTTTCTTGGAAAATACATACTCATTTTAGAATGGCATTCAATGTTTCTAATTCACTTATGAACTCACCAACTTAATTGTTGACACTTTTTCTTTCAAATAACTTGTATTCTCAGGGAACCCTTAAGCAGGTTTGGAAATCAACTTTTGGGGATTAACGCGATGGCGTTAATTATTTCTTTTGAAAGATGATTATGCATTTATCTTTTGAACATGTAATGAATACAATGATGTAAACATTTTTTTTAAAACCTTTATATATGTATGGTGGTGTGTACTTTCCTTTGTATGAACTGTTATGATACTGAATATGACGTCCTCTACCCCCGAACGTTTCCGCCGTTCTGGTTTGGGGGTGTGACACCAAGGGTGTTGGTTCATCATGTATTTTTATGATTGAACTTCATACTATGTCAAATTCTAAGTTTTGGGTTATTGATACGGGATGTGGTACTCACATTTGCTCAGAGTTGTAGGTCCTAAAGAAAAGTAGAATACTAAATCATGGGGAGTTGAACCGGATCACGAGTAACTGAGGAACCGCATCTGTTACAAGGACCGGGGAATAAAAGCTCGTGTTGAATAATAAAGTGTCTTTTAGTTTGTTTAATTGTTCCTATTCGCAAAATATGGAATGAAACGATATTTCATTTCAGGCATTGTGTAAAACTGGTTTACATTTTGCTTTTGACAATAATAACGGTGACATTTTGGTGTATAAAATCGTTCCGTTATATTTAAATCTAGTCTTTTTAAAAGTGTTGTTTATGTAGGAAATACAAATAATCTAATGTTAAATGTTGTTCCACTAATTCTAATGTATTGGACAAATCATGCTTATGGCATTATCATCTTCTGTATATAAACAAAAAACACATCGATAAGCTCCAAAAGGATAGGATCTTGGAATCATTTGACTTGGAGTTAAAAGATGTACGTGAGTCTTGTTTAATTGACAAGATAAAACAAGCACATTTCACATGAAACTATGAATGAGGCAATGATCTGATGGAACTAATCCCCATTGATGTACCGTTCAAATCCTCCACAAGGCATGGTGAACGTTACTTTTTGACTTTTGCTGATGACTTTAGTTGATATGGATATATATACTGAATGAATCATAAGTGAGAAACTTTTGAATTGTTTATAGAGTTCCAAAAGGAAGTTAAAAATGAATTGGGCAAAAAGATTATGATGCCTCGATTCGATTGGGTGGAGAATACTTGTGTCTTGAACTCATCGATAATCTAAACAATTATGGGATTGTCTCACCATTTTCTCCTCCTAGAACAGTAGAAATAAATGTTGTTGATAAGAAAATCAATCGAATGATACTTGATATGGTTTGACCTATGATGACTCGAGTTACACTTTCAATAACTTTTTAGTGTTACACCATAGAAATAGCTGCTAATATATTGAAATTCCTACCAACTAAGAAGGTCAATAAAACACCATCTTGAATGTGGAATGGAAAACCTCCCAGTGTTGCGTATTTTATAATCTGGGGTTGCGAAGTTTTTTATGTATCGTGAGATGAATGATAACCTAGAACCTAGATTGGAAAAGTGTTACTTCGTGGGCTATGCTCGAAATTCTTATTTATATATTTTCTACAATGCTTTTGAGAAAAAAGTGTTTTATTCTCGAAGAGGATTCTACCTTCTGAGGGAGATTATGTCTAAATAAGCTAGTGGGAGCCCAATTGATCTTGAAGAAATTCGTGAGTCAAACGAAGAATGACCATTAGTTGAAACTAACACTTAACCGAAGGTTGATGAACCTATTGAGCAAACCTACATAATTCAAACTCCTCCACCTCATAGATATAATGGTGTTGTATTCCCTCTTGAGTTTTATGGTTTTGCATATAGACACATATAATAGATGTACAAATCAATTATCGTGTATTTCCCAGTATAGATGAACCATTTAGTTACAAGGAAGTGATGGCATGCACCAAAGCTGCTAAATGGAAGAAGAGTATGGAAAGTGAAATTCAATCCATGTATGATAACCAAATTTGGAATTTGGTTGATCCTCTGCATGACACTAGAACCGTTGGGTACAAGTGGATCTTTAAGAAGAAGATCGACATGGATGCGAATGTGTAAACATACTCAATCTCAAGGAATTGATTATGAGGAAACCTTCTCACCAGTAGCCAAGATTAAGTATAGTAGAATATTACTTTCCATAGATGCTTTCTATGATTATGAAATATGGTAAATGGATATGAAAAATGCTTTCCTTAATGGGAAATTATCAAAGGATGTCTACATGAGACAACCTGAAGGCTTCATTTATCCAAAACACCCTAATAGAGTGTCCAAGATTTAGAGGTCCATTTATAGACTGAAACAAGTAATACATAGTTGGAATCTTTGCTTTCATAAAAAGGTCAAAGAATTTGGATTTTCTAGAAGTAAGGATGAGTCTTGAGTATATTTCAAATCTAGTGGGAGTAATGTGGTCTTCCTAGTATTGTATTTTGATGACATACCCCATACAGAAAATGAAATTCCAACCTTTCAGAGTGGTAAAACTTGGCTAGATAAATATTTGGCTATGAAGGATCTAAGGGAAGAAACTTATATATTGGGCATTAGAATATATAGAGATAGATCTAAGAATATAATTTTACTAAGCCAAAGTACATACTTAGATAAAGTTTCGAAAATATTCAATATGAACGATTCTAAGAAAGGCTATTTACCCATGAAACATAACATAAGATTTATTAAAGATCAATTAGCCAGGGCAGAAGAGGAACTAGATAGAACGAGTCGAGCTCCATATGTGTATGTGATAGGATCAATCATGCTTGCTATGACATGTACTAAACCTTATATCTCATATGATACTAACATGGAGAGTCGATATCAATAGAGTCATGAAGACAGTTATTGGAAGGTCATAAAGAATATCCTCATGTATCTAAAAAAACTAGGGATATGCTTTTAGTCTATGGTAGCAGAGAAGAATTGTGATTTATAGGTTACATAGAGCAAGTTTCCATACCGATAGAGACAATTTGTTCTCATAATCGGGATAAGTATTATTGTTAAATGGAGGAGCTCGTACATGGATGAGTTCCAAACAGAAGGTTGTGGCTAATTTGACATCTGAATCTGAGAACATTGTGGCTAGTGAAGCTGAAATGGAGCTGACATGGTTGAAGAACCTCATCGATGATCTTGGAGTTGTACCAAACATCAAAGAACCATTAAAGATCTTTTGTGATAATGAGGGTGTAGTGGCCTTTACAAAAGAATCCAAGGAGCATGGTAATTCTATAAATATACTTAGAAAGTACCATTACTTTCAACATAGAGTGGAAGATGGGGACATCATTGTGAATCATGTATCATCTAATGAGAATCGTGTTAAGCCGTTCATGAAGCCACTATCAAGAGAGAAGCATGATGGTCATGATAGGAAAATTGGCATGAAACTAGATAATGATGTGGTGTAATGTTTTAGGTGTATAGTTTGAATTTTTATGAAAAATATAAAATTATGAATTGTAACTGTTTTGCCGTTTATTTCAAAGAGCCTTCACAAAGAGTCTTAGTTTGCTATCAAAGTTATGTTAATTCAAATATTGTGTTTAACTTTCTCATTTTTTGAAACAAATTCTAGAATGTTTAATTATGTTGAAAACTCCACAGTTGGTCACACTCTTGGGACTGAGTGTTGGAATTTAATATTGTCATTGGTATTGGTTGATTAACCAAAGTGCATTAGGCATTACATCAGAGATTACACTAATACTGGACGAGTACATGAAAATAGAGATTTTACGTATTGGAAGTACACACTTTTGAGATGACTTCATGGATATAGCCACGAGTAATTCTAATATGATAGTATCTTTCGTTTTTCAACCAAGATACATATAGGTTTTTTTTTCTAAATCTGTTGCGCAATGGTGTACTCCAACCCTATCCGTAATTGATAGTCTTAAAGGGTGTTTACATGTACAACCAGATGAGTAGGCAAAAACTATGTAGTAAATTTATTTGTTCCTTCTTGTAACTACGATGAGATATATATGGCTCCCTTGATGATTTGGTGCTAACATATGAAGTGCTTCGCCTAGCCCTGACTAAATAGATTTGTTCAATTTAATAGTTCTTAATGTATCCCTCTAGGAATACGCAAAAGATAACAAGATGGATATCTAAAGGACGACCTAATTAATGGTCTGTACCCAACATAAGTGTTAGGTCTGAGCCGTCACCCTCATGGCTTCACACTTAGACTCTGGCACTCTAGCGCTAAGGTTCAATTTAGAACGAGAGGCTCCACTCCATAACAAGACAGAACATTACCAGCCACTCCCTGAGCGACAATTGTATCAGTCAGAGCACTACTCTTCGGCACCAGTAGCTTATAACCGCTAGTCGTGCATGATCCGCCAACAGGACGCCTCCACGTTCTGACGGTCCAGACAAGATGATAGGTACTGTCGGTGATATGCTCACTCGACGACATGTGAAAAAGAATCATTTTTCTCCAAAATAAGGGATTGCCTCTTTCTCTAGCTCAAGCTAAACCCTAATTCTCTCATCCAATTACTGTCAAAACCGTCGGAGCGTCGTTACGGGACCCCCTCCCGGACGACGACTACCATCGGTTTTTTCTTTGTTGTGATTATCATGCTTAACTTAGGAGAAACCACCAAAAAAGGTGTTAAGCTTGATACATATCACAATAGTAGCCAAATCTAATTTCAGAAATCATTAATTGGGAGACAGAATGTTAAACATTGAGATTGACCCATATATATGGCTCATGTTCATAAACATATCTAGAATAAAGGAATAAGTAAATCAATTGTCTATGGACTAAATTTTGATTCTAATTAGAGTTTGTTCGGTACACTGGATTACAACTCTTTGTTGATTGTAAGTGAAATTCTTGATCCCAAAAGTTAATGACTTATTTAAGTAGAAGACAATTGGAAATAGTGTCCAAGGTCAGTAACTGCTTTAGTAATATTTTTAATAATTGCAAGGTTCTTTTAGGTTGGCCTCATGATCTAAATAACATAAGGAAATGGAGATATATAAGTTGTTAATTTGTTATGGAATTAATAAATTTATTAGAAATTATTCTGATAATTAATTAAAAGATTATATTTAATTAAAGGGCTTGAATATTAATTAATCAGAATATTCCAGAAGCACATGGTGAGCCTCATTAGACGGTTTTGATATATCCTTGGATAGGGATACAACAGGTTTGAATCAGATAAGGATAAACCCTAATAGTTCGTATCTTTCAATAATTCTATATGTTGTCTATAAATAGATTATTGGGGGTAAAACCCTAGAGTGTAACTATTCCTTCCTCAAATTTGACCAAACTCTTTCTCTCTCTCTCTCTCTCTCTCTCTCACTCTCCCCTTGAATGAATTCTTAACCTCGCTTTTAAGGGTTATAGAATTTCGAATAAACCCTAATCCAGGGTTTCATTGGCTTGTTTTTTATAATGTGGGTCTAAATTCATTAGAGGGATTCTAATTTGGACCCTTCGTCCTTTGCATCGAGTTGGCACGTATGAGATCACAACCAAGCAATCCAAAGGTTCGTAATTCTTTATTTTGTTGATTTTTAAAGTGTGTTGGTATAACTAGTAAAACGTAGATTCTAGGATTCATGTGAGCTAGGTAAATATTTTGATTGTTTCCGTGACCTTTAGATAGTCTACCTGATGGTAATAATCCCCAACGTTCTGTGCATCCTCTTTTCCCATGATCATCTGGTGATATCCTGAATATATATCAATCTTGGAGAACCACATTACTACCTACAACAAATCAAATAAATCATCGATCATCGAAAATGGGTATCTTTCCTTCACAGTGAGCTTACTAAGCTCTATGTAATTGTTGTGCATCTTGTATGACCAATCATCCATCTTTATAAAACAAAATTAGTGTTCCACACTAACAACTACCTAGTTGAATAAACACCTTGTCCAACAGCTCCTGAAGGTCCATGGATAACTCTTGCATCTTAGGGGGTGTAAGTCGATACGAGTTTTTGAATATTAGATTCCTCAGAAAACATATCGGGAAATTTTGTTAACACAACTAATTCGGCAATAGTCTTTTTCCTTTCCTCTCACGTATCAACCAGATATTCTAGAAATCTCACATACCCATATTAAAAATACCTCATGGCCCATGTAGTTGAAAAGAAAGTCAAGTTGCTCCTTACACCATCTTCCTGAATAGATAGTTCTCCCTACTTCAGGTCAAAATGATATCCTACTATTTCCCGTAATCGATAAGAGTCCCGAATCAGCTCAACCAATCCATACTAACCACGACAATAATATCACCCATGGGGATTGGCATAAGATCAATCGAAAACCTCACCTTAAAAATATCCAGTGTAGAATCCATGAATATTCTCGATGTTGAAATCTTCATATCATCACCCACCTCGACTATAATAGTGTGGTTGAATGCTCACAAAGCTACGTCACTACTTAGGTTAAAAGCAAGCGAAACAAACGAATGACTTGACTCGAGGAAATAAAATATAAGGTATGCAGAGAGTTGAAAAAAACCATAATAATCCACATGCGTAAAAATAAGAAAATAACAAAAGAAATACATAAACAAAAAATGAATACATACTAATGACCACATTGGGTACTGCTCCTGCCTGCTCGACAACAAGTTGGAAAGCTTTGACAACAGCTCTAGGGTCCTCCACCCATCCATGAAGTCCATAAATTATAACATTCGAATGATTAGATATTTTCAATTTTAACCTTAAGATTGAAGATTAATTGCATTTTAGCCCTTATGCATGAAAATTTTTGCAAAATGGCCCATAGTGGATTTTTTTATTAATATTAGGGCAAGCTCACATACTCTGGGCATATACATCATACGTTAGGCGTACGTGCCTGATCCACAAACCCTAATTTTTAGGGTTTGGACCCTATATAAACATCTTTAACTCTCCAATGCTCATTCCATCACTAGCCTCTAACCCTTATTTTGTCCATTGCAACCCTAATCTCCTGTGAGTGTTCCTTTGAGCTTGAAAGTGTGTGTTTGTGGTTCCCTTAAAGCAAGGAGAATAAAGAAGCACCAAGTTGGAAGATTAAGACCACATAGATCTAGTAACACCTCACCTCCAAGCTTCATTATGAGGTATAAAGTTTTGAAGTTGATGAGCATATCACTAGATCTTGTTTTTGTTACAAGTTTATGCTTATTAGCCCCGTATTCTTCATTATTTTGTTTATGAGCTACCCTAGACCCAATGAGTTGCCCTTTTGGATGTTTTAGGGTAGTTTGAATGATAAAAATGTGATCTTAGACCTTCCTTTCACTCCATGCAAGTGTTGAGGTATCTTAATGGGTTAAGAAGTTGGAGTTTTAACTCTTGGACATTTGTTACCCATGAAACACCATAAAGTTGGAAACTTTATGGTGAAGGACATTAGTTTAGTGTTAGATATGAGAAATTGACGTAAGATTTTAAGGGAATAAGCTCTTTGTAGAAGGATTAATGGAAGGCTTCGTACACTGGACGTACAAATTGGTACGTTGAGCATACTAGGTCAACCTCATGTTTCTGGTCAAGGGTTGAGTACACCCCGTGTTTAGGTTGGTTATGCCTAGTGAACTCAGTTGCGTTGACCAAAGTTTGAATTTTGACATTGACAAAGCTTTACCTAAGGGTATTTTAGGTAATTTGGGTGGTATTTGAGATTGGCCATTATTTGGTGTTTAGGTGACCAGTTGAGATGTCATTCGAAGCTGTGTCTTGTCAGAGATCTTTTCAGAAAGAGAGGTGAGTTTTCCTGACTATACTTATGGGTCAAAAGCACCAAGGCCGACCTATTCATTGATAACCTGTTCCATACTGGTGTTGATATGTTAATCACGTGGTAGACGTGTATGATTATATGATAGATGTTAAAAAGTTTTAGAGTGGTAGGCCTGTAGGACCACCTATGATTATTAGTTGTATGATTATTTTTTCTAAGTATACTTGCTATTTATTATATGTCGACATGTTATGTGGGTTGAGATTATTGCTTTGTGTTGTTATTCAACAGACCGGGGCATTCCAAGAGGGAGGTTGTAGGTCAGGGTAATCCAACTGGGAGGTTGTGGACCTAGTATGTGGTATGCAGGGAAATCCAAATGGGAGTATGTGGGCTAGGGTAATCCAAGCGGGAGTTTATGGAGTCATTATGGTAGTATATGTATATTATATGTTGTGTGATGGTATTTTGGGGGAACTCAATAAGCTTTGGCTTACAATTTTAGTTTATTGTGATAGGTACTTCAAAGGATCGTGGGAAAGTTAATGCTTGATCGTGCACATCTTCCTATTCTCATGATATTGATTTTTAAGACACTCTAATATGACTTTACATTTGAAACTATGGTTCTTTTTGTAAACAATTATCGATATTGGTTGTTTTTTTTTTAATTTGAAATTTCTATGATTTTTCGTGTGTTACAAGTTGGTATCAGAGCCTTGGTTTGAGTGAATTGGATGAACATTCGTGTGAATCATGACTCAAACTAGGGAACTAAAAAAGTTTTAAAATGATTTTCAAAAGTAACCAAGGAAGGATGTGTTGTGTACGATCATCTGAAGCAAGAAAGTATACCCCAAGTCACCACAATGTTATTTAATATGTTATTCATGATAGAACACCATTCTAGTGGTAGGATAGGGATCTTTAGAATGTTTAGTTTAGCTTTGTTTCCTGTTATTTTCTGATGAAGGGCTTAGGGTTGAATCAGGTATTTTTGACTGTATATAGAA
This sequence comes from Lactuca sativa, assembly GCF_002870075.4. Classification (NCBI taxonomy): domain Eukaryota; kingdom Viridiplantae; phylum Streptophyta; class Magnoliopsida; order Asterales; family Asteraceae; genus Lactuca; species Lactuca sativa. The sequence goes on along the minus strand of NC_056626.2, from coordinate 247,867,063 downwards.
TCTAATGTTATGTATGATTAGCATACACGAGTGTTGTAGGGTTATTGGAACTTTCATGGACGATTTTATGTGTAAGCAGTTTGCTAGATGAGGAATGTGTAGCCACTTCCAAAGGAGTCATGATAGGGTGTTTGTGTATCCTAGTTCTCGTAATTATGTTTGGCGGGTGTGATATTCCTTGAAAAACATACAGGTAGGTGTGGGAAGTAGTATAGGCCCGTACTACTGAAAGCACATGACCCATAAGAAGGAAGTCACAAACCCCAAGGGTTTAGTCTTGTATCGTGATTATAGTTATGTGTATTGTGGTATTTTTGATATATTCTAGCTTATTTTTAGTATCGTGTTAACGAGAGGATCAGGTTCCAGGTCTGGAGCGAGCGGCCAGGATAGTCCAGGGATAACTGATGATTAGATTTGGGAGATCATCACCACTTAAGTGGTTGCTGCTGTCTGAAGGTCAATTCCGGAGGCGTTTGGGTTTACCAAGACCGCTATGATTGGGCTTTTTGATGATCATTATTCTGTACTTTTTGAGGTTGCTGCTACTACGGGGATTTAAAGGGATAGAGTTTTCTAGTACCCGTACTTCGACAATATGAAGCCCTGGTGTTCGATGGAGTTTAGGACCCTATCATGGCAATGAGGTGGCTATTTGGAATTAAGTGTGATTTCTTCACATGTTCTTGCCCTGCTGACCAGAAGGTAAAGTGCGCCCTAAACCTTCTCGAGTTAGGGGCGAAGGATTGATGGAGATTGGTGGTTGGCTCATATACTCTGGAGCAGATGGGTGTTGTGACTTGGGAGAAGTTCATTGAGATGTTCCGCATGAGGTATGTTCCATTCGTTGAGATGGAGAGGCTGGCTCAAGAGTATCTAGATCTGGGATACGGGACTAAGATGGTGACTAGGATCACATAAAAGTTTACATAGAGGGCTCTTTTCCACCCTGAGTTTGCTGATTCTGAGTAAGCTCAGAAGACTTGGTACTTGAGCATGCTCATGAGGGATATTAGCAAGTATATGTCCACCCAATGTTATGGTAACCTCGTTGAGCTACAGGAGGCCGCAAGGAGGCGGGAGATTGAGATGGAGCTCCAAGAAAAGGAGCTGAGGCAGGCTCTTGTGCAGTCACGACCTATAGCAGAGTGATATAAGCCCACTGATTTGAGATATGGGGGACAGAGCGGTTGCACTTGTGGTAAGTGCGGTAAGGTTCATCAGGGTGTTTGTCGATCTTCTTCTTCTCCATGTCGTAATTACGTTTGAGAGGAAAATTTTGCGAATGACTGTCGTCACCAGGCTCATTCATTGAGTAGTAGGATCTACTATCATTTTGAGCAGCTGGGTCACATGAAGGGCCAATGTTGCTTACTTGCTGCTAGACCAGTTTAGGCACCACCTACTACCACCCTGAGGATTATAGATGGGCGCCTGGGTAGGTCAGAGCCCCCGAGGGCTTAAGGTCATGCTTTCCAACTCACTACAAAAGGAGGTCAGGGTGGTGCCAGGCGTTCTTACTGGTGTGTTTCTATTTATTATTATGTTACTTATTCCATTGTATGCTAATGTTTATGTTTCTGCAAGGTACCTTCTTAGTAAATTCATTGCGCACTCTTGTGCTTTTTGACTCGGGTGCGAGTCGGTCCTTTGTATATAAGAATTTTAGTAGGGATTTTGATATGACACATAGGGAGCTAGGGTGTCCGTTGTGGGTTTCTCTCCCCAACAAACATGACATATATGCATCGAGCGATTATCATGGTTGTGTCCTGGAGATTTTTAGGGTGCCTGATCCAATTGATCTGATTCCTATCTCCATGGGGGACGTGTTTGTGATAGTAGGAATGGATTGGTTGAGCAAATTTGGGGCTATGATCAAATGTGATGGTTAGTGAGTGATAGTTCGAACTCCAAGTGGGGGACAACTAGTTATGTATAAAGACATTACCAAGATTGGCTCAACTTTTTCTTCTGTCGCCAGGGCCCGACAGTATCTACAACATGGATGTATGGGTTATCTTGTTTATGTGATTGACACCTGGGTTAGGACCGAGGTTTCGGTTGTGTATGTACTAGTTATTAGAGAGTTTCCAGATGTGTTCCCGAATGATTTACCCAGCGAGTCTCCTGGGAGACCGGTTGAGTTCAGGATAGATTTGGTTCCTAATACGACTCCGATTGCCAAGGCACTGTACCGATCGGCATCACCTAAGATGCAGGAGTTGTCCTATCAGCTACAGGAGCTATTGGGAAAGTAGTTCATTAGACCGAAAAATTCACCGTGAGGAGCACCAATTCTGTTCGTCAAGAATAAGGATTGTTCACACTGGATGTGCATTGATTACCGGGAGTTTAACAAGTTGAAGATAAAGAACTGCTATCCCATTCCACGGATTGATGACCTCTTCAATTAGCTGTAGGGAACATCTTGGTTCTCCAAGATCGACTTGAGGTTAGGGTATCATCAGATGAGGGTTAGAGAGGAGGACATGGAGAAGACCGCGTTCCGAACTCGTTATGTCCATTATGAGTTCGTGGTGGTATCGTTTCGGCTCACCAATGTGGTTGCAACATATATGGATTTTATGAATCAGGTTTGCCTGCTAATGCTCGATCGATCAATCATTGTGTTCATTGATGATATCATGGTATATTCCAAGACCATGGAGCAGCATGAAGAGCACCTTCGAGAGCTTATGATGGTTTTGAGGTTGGAACGGTTATATGACATGTTATCAAAGTGTGAGTTTTGGTTACGAGAGGTTCAGATCTTGGGACATCTCGTCAACCAAAATAGGATTTTGGTTGACCCGACCAAGATTGAGGTCGTGATGCATTGGGAGGTTTCAAAGTTTCCCTTGGAGATCAAGAGTTTCTTGCGTTTACTATCGACGATTTATTTAGGACTTATCCAAGATTATGGTACCCCTCCCTCATCTAATGAGGAAGGGCATGGATTTCGTTGGGGGCCGGATTAGCAGACTGTGTTGAATATACTGAGGTGGAGGTTATGTAAGGCCCCAATGTTAACCCTCCCCGAGGGTGTTGAGGATTTTCTAGTATTTTGTGATACATCCGTCACTGGTATGCGTGCAGTGCTTATGTAGTGTGGAAGAGTTATCGCTTATACTTCCCGGCAACTGAAGCCACACGAGGTTTGCTATCTGACTCATGACTTAGAGCTGGGAGCAGTGGTTTTCACTCTAAAGATTTGGCTGCATTATCTATATGGGCTCCGTTATACCATCTACACATATTACAAGAGTCAGAGGTACCTCATGGATCAGTCGAATCTGAACATGATGCAATATAGGTGGCTTGACGTTGTCAAGGATTATGACTGCGAGATTTTGTATCATCCCGAGAAAGCTAATGCGGTGGTTGATGCTTTGAGCCACAAGGCGGATAATCCCGCTACTAGGGGCCTATGTATGAGGATTTCTATTCATTCACCATTGTTGGATTTTAGTAGGGAGGCTCAAGCTGAGGGAGTCAAGAAGGAAAATTGGAAACAGGAGAGACTCAGAGGTGAGATTGACAGGTTTGCTACCGACAGTCGTAGATTATTGGCACGGTATGGATGGTTTTGGATGCTAGCTTTTGGTGGGGCCATGTAGGTTATGCTGGATGAGGCACAAAAGTCAAGGTTTTCGATACACCTAAGAGCCACCAAGATGTATCAGGATTTGAGGCTTAGTTATTGGTGGTCATACATGAAGAGAGTGATAGCCGAGTATGTCGAGACGAGTTTGACATGTCAGATGGTCAAGGCCGAGCACAAGAGGCCGCATGACAGGTTGCAACCATTGGAGGTTGCCATATGGAAATGGGGACATATTACTATGGATTTCATCACCAAGTTACATCGGATAGCTAAGGGATTCGATGTGATATGGTTATTGTAGACCGTTTAACCAAGGGTTCCCATTTCAAAGCTATCCGGGAGGGCTCATCGGCTGAGAAATTAGCCGATTTATATGTGTGAGAGTTCATGGCTTGGCATGGTATTCCAGTCTCCATTGTATCTGATTGAGATGTTAGGTTCTCATCTCATTTCTGACAGAAGTTCCACGAGGAACTAGGTACGAGGTTGAATCTCGACACTGTTTATCATCTGGAGACGGACGGTCAGAGTGAGTGGACCATGTAGACACTTAACGCCATGCTGATAGCTTGTGTCATTGACGTTAGTGGGAGTTGGGACTCCTACCTTCCCTTAACTGAGTTTTCATACACCAATAGCTACCACTCCAGTATCAGTGTGCCGCCTTTCAAGCTCCTCTATGGGAGGAAGTATCGCACCCCAATGTATTGGGGAGAGGTTAGTGATAGAGTCATGGGAACGACTGAGGTAGTTCTTAGATGACAAAGCTCTTCCACCAAATCAGATAGAGACTTCAGACAACTTAGATTCGGCATAAGAGTTATGTTGATAAGTGTCGATACGAGTTGGAGTTCCAGGTCGGGGACATGGTCTTCCTGAAGGTATGAACCTAGAATGGTGCTTTAGTAAAAGGTCAAGTTGGTGCCCCGGTATATTGGGCCATTTCGAGTAATATTTAGGGTTGGCAAGGTAGCGTACTGATTGGATTTCCCTGAGGAACTTAGCCAGATCCACAACACCTTCCATGTGTCTTGGCTTTGGAAGTGTGTGGATGATGATTTATTGGTGGTTCTCGTGGATGATGTTCAAGTTGATGATCACCTCAATTACATTGAGAGACTAGTGGCGATTTTGGATTGGAAGCCGAAGGCTCTACGCAACAAGGAAGTGAATTTGGTCAAGGTTTAGTGGCGGCATCGGAAGGATTCTGAATGGACATGGCAACCCGAGCCTGAGATGTTGCAGCATTACCTGGAGTTGTTAATAGCAACAGACTTCAAGGACGAAGTCTAGTTCAAGTGGGGAAGAATTATAACATTTCGATGATGAGATATTTTTAGTTTTCACCCTATATATGAAGATTAATTGCATTTTAACCCTTATGCATGGAAAAGGTTGCAAATAATTGCATTTTAACCCTTATGCATGGAAAAGGTTGCAAAGTGGCCCATAGTGGCATTTTTGTAATTTTGGGGGCGACCTCACATATGCTGGGCAAAAATTCCTGGTCCACAAGCCCTAATTTTTAGGGTTTAGACCCTATTTAAATATCAGTAACTCTCCAATGCTCACTCCCTCACCAGCCTCCAACCCTCATTTCGTCCATTGCAACCCTAATCTCTTGTAAGTGTTCCTTTGAGCTTGAAAATATGTGTTTGTGGTGCCCTTAAAGCAAGGAGAAGAAAGAAGCACCAACTTGGAAGATCAAGACCACATAGATCCAGTAACACCTCACCTCCAAGCTTCATTTTGAGGTATAATGTTTTGAATATGATGATCATATCACTAGATCTTGTTTATGTTAAAAGTTTGTGCTTATTAGCCCCATATTCTTGATTCTTTTGGGTATGAGCTGCCTTAGACCAAATGAGTTGTCCTTCTGGACGTTTTAGGGTAGTTTGAGTGATAAAAATATGATCTTGGCCCTTCTTCCTTTCACTCCATGCAAGTGTTGAGGGATCTTAATGGGTTAAGAAGTTGGGGTTTTAACTCTTGTGCATTTGCTAGTGATGCAACACCATAAAGTTTGTAACTTTATGTTGAAGGGCTTTAGTTTAGGGTGAGATCTGAGAAATGGACATAAAGGCTTAGGGGAACAAGTTCATAATAGAATGCTTAATGGAAGGTTTCGTATGTTGGGCATACAGATTGGTACGCTGAGCCTACTAGGTAAACCTCGTATTTCTGGTCAAGGGCTGAGTATGCCACGCGTTGAAGTTGGGTATGCCCAACGTACTCAACTGTCCTAACCAAAGTTTGACTTTTGACTTTTTTTACTTTGAAAAAGTTTGAACTAAGAGAACAAATCCATAAGAAAACTCACTACTCAACAAAATAAACTGTTGTCAAAACATTTTATTTATACACTCAAAACGACCGGTAACTATGACTACAGATGATCAAAAACTGTCAACAAACGGACACACATAAGATGTAATCTCAACCCAACGAGAAACCATTCCCAATCGAATGACATGTCCGCAAACAACCCATTACCACAAGCTATTTTTGGTAAATAGCGCCGAATTATAGATATCATAATATGATGTTTAATCCGATTTTTATTATGTTAATATGTAATTTGAATGTGTCGATTAAAAATACAGTTGTGATATAATTATATAAATATTTAATTCGTTGATACTCAATCAAAAGCATTGGTGGGGGATCTTAGCCATTCAAAATTGTGGGGCAACTACCATCTGATCATCTGACATCTCCTGCTTTTATTTACTATATCTGCATTATCTGGAGTTTTAATATGCATGGAATTTGTTGCTTTCTATATATAAGGCAATCTTATAATGTATAAATAGAGTGACTAGTTTTATTCCGTTTATTTTCAACATTAAAATAAATATAAAAAATTACGAATCATATGATTATGGAGTGACAATCTTGAAGATCATCATACGAGACTTTATTTATAATCTAATAATTCTATTATAAATGCAGTTTTCTATTAACCGTAACCAATTTTTTTATTAAATACTAAACTAAGTAGCTTAAATTTTGAAGGTTATAAGAAATGGGTACTCAATAATGTTAAACATATATGTTAAACATATATTTTAAATCGTGATTTTTCATCCGCTCCACCCAAAAGACATTCCCAAAAAGCGTGATTTCAATCCCTTCCCTAACTGCACGCATAACTTGCTTACAATCGTTCTGTTAATCGTACTACGAATAAACAGTCTCACTAGATTGTTTATGGGCGTAATTAATTTGATCACTCCACTTGTGCTGTACATATTGTTGATCATTTTAGTGTTGAAGGTGACAATGAGTCCTATCAATTTAAAAAGCTTAACCAAAATGTTCACCACAGATGGACATACATAATAAATAGTATGTGGATCGTGTCAATAGCAATCGCAAACGGATTGTTTTTCTTATGTGAATTCAGTTGAGGCGATAGAGGTTTCCCATCTAAAGAAGATCAATAGAAATGCTTAAATATAGAGTTTTCATGTCATTACAATATGTCCTCCATGTCCAACATTGCAGATTTGTTACCGTGGATTTGTGATATCCATGAACATGAAGACGTGAGGTCAAGTTAATTTTAAGAGGAGGATGATAATGTAGAGAGAAGAGTCATGATGACTGGGGCAGACGCATAATTTCACAGGAGGGATGTTACGCGAAAGTCACGAGTTACACGATAATAGAAAAAAAATTCGAAAAATTCTGAAAATTTTTACACTGCATACGCAAAAGTCAAGGATTGCACATGCTACTACCTGCCCTATACTAAAACCGCCCCTGACGATGACATCGATCATCGACCATGTTTATCTATTCTTTGTAGTAATTTGATTAAGATCTCGATAACCTAGGAAACATTTACATCATTCTATCATCATTATCAAACACTATTGTAGCTCCCCATCTTGACAAACTATGTTTGATGAAACCCTTATTCATCGAATTATGCAGAGTCATGAATTCCCTAATATTTGTCAGTGTTTAGATGTAAGTTGTTCATTCTCACAGGTGTCGTTTATATTACCGGATTAATATATATCTTCAGTGGCGGACCCAAAAAAAATTCTCAGGTATCACAAATTTTTTTACCACATAATACATAAACAGATTTTTTTAGAGTTCGGGTTAAATAAGTCGATTTGGTGGCCCTAATTTAGGATTTTTGTAATTGCTTATGACAAATTTGAAGCGCTGTAGATCTTATAACGGAAAATGTTATTAGTAACTTTATGCCAAACTTAAATCAAAGAATATTCCTTGTAACATCATAACGACAACTAGTTATTATTTATATTACAATTTATAGTGACTACTCATATTAGCTTTGAAGGAGCATATTTATTTCTTACACTCTCAACCAAAAGGTAATGCTCTAAGTTAAACCATACACACGCATCATATATTCATATGTGTTTTAGAGAGATAGAGAGTTCATACAACGTAAAGAAGTTATCGGGGCATACAAGAATTTAGAACTTACGATGTAAACCACGAAATTACTTTCCTAAATCCACACCATTACCTACCGATGGAATGCGAAAAAATAGAATTAGAATGACCAAACTAAAACTAAGTATATACCATGGTCACAAATATTATATCAATTAATTTATTATATGTATATAAAAGATATAAATTGTAACCCTGTTCTGGGTCATTATGTGATTCAGGACCGTGGACCGGAAGTCGATTTTATAAAGGCTTTGGGCCTTAAGGAGGCAAAGTTTAGTCCTTGAGTAAGGAGGTAATGGTGGTTGAGAGATCTGACATTTGAATTGTGTTTTGGGCCGAAGAGTAAAAAAAGGAAAGTCATAGGCCGGGGCCTTACACGAAATATGGACTTTCTTCGAGAAGTTTTAACTCCAAGATATGTAGATAATATTGTGGGGCTCTTCAATACCTTTCTGTGGATATAAAGAACGCCAAAATCGGAGTTGAAACGAAGAACTTATAGCAGTTTCAATCTGGTGCTGGAGGTAGTAGTACGTTGGGCATTCTAACTGATCAGGTCGTGTTTCAAGAGCGTATACTGGGCGTACCATTTGATGCGTTGGGCGTATGCGATCAGATGTGAAACCCTAAGTTGAGGGTTTTTAGCCCTATTTATGCTCCTTAACTCCCCCAAACCTTTTCCATTCTTAGTCTCCACTCCTTCAATGTCCTCCCATGAAACCCTAACCCTATTTTGAGCCTTGTGAGCTAAAGAAGGTGTTTTTGAGTGCTTTAGAATGTGCTTGGTGCATCTTGGAGAAGAATGAACTCATTGGAGAAGTGTTGGTCGCATTGCAGCTTGTAGATCCAGAATTTGTTCACATTGATCTTTGTTTTGGAGGTATAAAGTTTGAATCTTGATAATGCAATTGTTACATCTAGCTAATTTTGAATATTATTAGCTTTTGGTCACTTTAGTGCATGAAGTTGAGATCTTGAAAGTTTGTGACCTTGTAATGGATAAAGCTGGAAACTTCATCCATCTAAAAATAATATTGGTTCAGATTGAAAGGTTGGAGACTTAGACTTAATGGATTAAGTTGAAAAAGATGCAATTTTTGTCTCTTTAAGACTTAAAAAATAGATCTTGGTGGTTTGGACCATTCTAATGGATAAAGTTGGAAACTTTATCCATTATGGAGCTATAAGGAACCATAAAAATGTGATCTTGATCCTTCTATCCCTTCCATGCATGAGTTATGATGTCTTAATGGATAATTAAGTTTGGGTTTTGGCTTTTAGACCTTTTCTAGACATGGAAAGTCATAAAGGTGGAAGCTTTATGACATAGAATGATGTTATGGGACTAGATCTGAGTGTTGGATGAAAGGTGCCATCTGACCGAGTTAATATGCACTTAATGGAAAAGTGCCATATGACTGAGTACGTTGGACGTACCTTTAAGTACGTTACACGAACTCGTATAGGGTCCCCAATTCTGGACGGTGAGTACGCTATGCGTACGAGCTACGTACGCTGGGCGTATTCAGGATGAAGTTGATTTCTTCACTTCTTGACTTTTTCTTACGCTGAGTATTGACTTTTGACTAAGTTTGACCTTGGGTCAAACTTGAAGATTTTGGGCTACTGATTATGATTTTATCTGGTTCTCGTGTTAATGGATTCGACGGTGCAAGCAGTGCAGAAAAGGGATCGTATCATAGTGTTTTAGAGTTATTCGATTCATGTGGGTTTTCTCACTGTGCTTCTGGAACGAAGGTACCAATGTCTGCCCACTAACTTGTGTATGTAGGATGCTTGTTGTCTTTGTGATTCTTGCATGTTTGTCTGTGTATATATGTGATGACCAGCTGGGTCTTATTTTTTGTTATTATTATATATGATATTGTGTATACTAAGACCTTGAGTAGTCTCCCCAGTTTCTTAGAACACATTGGGTGTGCTGTTTGCCCACTTAGACTTCGTGTAGTCTCTAGGGTTGCTGATAACTCACCCGACATGCTATTTTCCCACTAAGACATCGGGTAGTCTCTAGGGTTGCTGGTAACCCATAGTTGTTTATTGGTGATGTTTTGTGTGTGGTAATTTGGGGAACTTGCTAAGCTTTGTGCTTACGCATCGTGGTTTACATGTTTCGGGTTTTCTTATATTAGAGGAAGGGCACGGCTCGATTGCATCGCATCTATGGGAGAATTGTGTATATGATAACCTTTGACGATACTTTGATAAATGTTTTGAGTTAAATGGTTTTATCTAAGATGTTCGTACGTGTAATTGAATAAAATACTTAAAATTTTAATTGATAATTTTTGTCTAAATTTTGGGATGTTACTAGTTAGTATTAGAGCCTTGGTTTGAGGGCTTCGGGCATACTATCGGGGTGTGCCTGAACTCAAACTCAGGAATTTGTAAAATTTTCTAAAGGAAAATGATTTTCTAAAAGTTTTTTCTAATAAAAAGGAGTGCGATGCGTGCAATCAGCCGAGCTCAAATAAGTATTTCCAAAATACCTATGGGTGTTTTATGATTAACATTTGATGTGAGTATATGCTGATTGCATGGTAGATTACGGCTCAGGATCTGCTCAATGTTACATGGTAGGATGCTTGATTAGGAGAGATGCATTTATGCCTATTGTGTGAGTTAGTAGTAATGCACGCTAATGACTAGAGATCTTCAGGAGCTTCTGTGATAGAACTGTATATATATGTAGTACTTTTAGTTCTAAAAGCTTGTATGTTGCTTTCTTTGTGTTTTTTAGGACTCATATTGATGTAATTTAATTATTGCATGAATATGTTAAGTTACATGCTGCAAAGATTAAATAATCTGAGAATAATTTATTTGGCCGTATTGCACTACTCTTGTCTGAGTCTAACCATTGTAGTGTTGAGTCTTTTAGTCGAAGTATAATTTCGGTTTGTTGCAGGTAATTGTATTCATGAAATAGTTAGCTGAAATTGTGGGAGTCCTTCGGCAGCTGATGGCAGGGTGAGGTGGGAATCCTAGGAGAGCCTAGGAAGGGCTTTAGTGCGAGTGATGCGTTGTCTATCGGATTTTGGAGGGTATCGTTATGAGGAAGTGACTTGGAGGATTCAGGATGATTCTAAGTAAAGTATGGATAGGTGTGGAAGGTAGTATTAGGCATGTACTACTAAAAAGACAAGATTCGTACTTGAATCAAGGAAAGTCCCAAAAATTTTAAGGGGCTCGTGGAGGGTAGGAACATTGTTTGACACCATGAATTCGTTGCAAAATTCTAGTATTTATCAGTGTTTCAGTTATGGATGTCCGGGAAGAATATGGGTTTGGTGATTGTGGCCATGTCAGTTTGCGGTGAATGGTGCAAAGCTAAATGAGTAGTTGATTTCGAGGTCTTGGGGGCCTTGCTTGGGGTAGAGCCTGTATAAGTCGTGGGACTCAAGGAGGGAGTGGTTGGGACGAAGGGGTTGAGGATTTCAGCCGTGAGGTTGAGTGATCGGCCGATGGATTATGATGTCATTTTCTATGGGGAGGATTTTGTCCTTCTAGTTTACTTTGTTGAGGGGGAGAGAGAGAGCGAACCAGTGGGGGAAACTAGATGGTTGTGATATATGTGACATGGGGGGAAATGCACAAGGGGATCCTTATTGTTTAATCGCCTCGAGATATTTCATATGTGGAAAGAGAGTCATTTTCGTAGAGACTGTACAAGATAGGGACAAAGGCATGCCTTCTGTGATTTCAGTTAGAGCGTGTTATGGCAGGTTGTTCCAGGTGATTAGGAGAAGTGAATCAGGAATGACAACTTTCGTTTTCTATGTGGCACCTTGACTGTGAAAATGATGCCTACATTTTTATGAGTGATTCCCAAGATGATGTGATGGTTAGGAGTTCAGAGGCGAAATGTGTGGTAACCTATTTGTTTCTGGATAGAGAATTTGTGCTATGAATGGACTATCAGAGTTAGTGTTTATGCATCTACATGGGGTTCTTGATGAAAGAGGCAGTTATGACTAGGATGTTTCTGAGGTCTCCATCTGACATTCAGAATGTATGTGAGTTGCTGGGGCGTTATCTAGTAGATTATCTTGCGTTGTGTTATACATTCCAGATACGTTCCGTTTGGTGAGTTCTTGTGCTACAACTAAAGATATATGGGACAGGCTGAAAGAATCGTATTCCACGGATGAAGATCTGAAACATTCGATACAAACTTTGTTGCTTTCTGAATTTGGTGATTTCAAACAGAAGCCCGAATAGAAACTTTTTCAGGCTTTTGATCGCTTTAATCATCTCTGAAGTATGATGATAAAACATGGGATCGAAAGGAAGGTTATTGAACAGAAGGTCACATTCATGAACGGTCTAAGACCTGAATGGATGGCAGTCGTGCTCACAGTTAAGGCACATGAACAGTTTAAATCGTATTATGTAGCACAACTGGTGGGAATTCTGAAGTCGCATGAAAATGCACTGTCTAAGGAAACGAACGTGGTTTCCAGTTTGGGTTCGTTAGCCCTTGTTTCTAAAGGGAAAAATTATGTTGAAGAAGAAGAAGAATTGGATCTTGCTGACTACGATCTAACCGGTGAAGAGTATGCCCTGATGGTGTCCAACCCTAGAAAGTTCATCAAAAGAAAGTTCCCAGCCAACAAGAACCGAAACTGGAAGGGAAGTTACAGCTCTGAAAAAGTGAAGGAGGAACCAAAGATAGGTTGAAAGTCAGAAGATTTGATTGCCATTATTGTGGAGGCAAGAATCATTTTGCCAAAGACTGTATGCTGAAGAAGAAGAAGGCAGAAAAGATAGATGAGGATGATGAGGTAGCGAGCCTCCTGAGAAGATTGGAGGAAATCAAGAAAAGAAAATCAGTTGCTAAAAATAAAACTATGAATGCTTTGATTGTACAGGATACAGGTAACCGTGATGAACTCGGTGGAGTTGAAGTATGGTCCACGGATTCAGAGGACGAAGAAGTAAGAAAACCCACTCATGGAAAGGCGATGTTCGTGAAATAAGAACCTGAAGCAGGAAGGTGTTTGATGGTGACCGATGGAGTATCTCAAATGAGAGGATATACAACTGATTACGTTGAGCAAACAAAAACTTTGAAGTCTATCAGATGGATGTAAAGTGTGCCTTTCTCAACGGAGAACTTGAAGAAACTGGTTACGTTGAGCAAACACCAGGATTCGTGAACGAGAAGTACCCAGATCACTGTTACATTCTTGACAAAGCGGTATATGGCCTAAAGTAGGCTCCCGGAGCATGGTATGAAACTCTCACTCGATTCTTAAAAATGTCAAAATTCAAACAAGGTTTGGTTGACCCCACCTTCTTTCATAAGAGAGAGGGTAACCACCTTATGATAGTCCAAATTTACATTGATGACATCATCTTCGGCTCCACGAATCCCAGCTTAACAGCTGAATTCAGGAAGTTAATGGAAACTAAATTTGAGATGAGCTCAATGGGTCCAATTAACTTTTGCCTTGGCTTAAACATTAGACAGGGACCCGAAGACATTTTTATCAATCAGGAGGTATACACAAAGACATTGATTGCTAAGTTTGGCATGATGGGAGACTCCAGAGTTAAAGTTCCAATGGCTTTTGGGACAAAGCTTACACCTTCGTTGGAGAAGCCAGTCGCGGACATGACGCTTTATCGTCAAATGATTGGGTCACTAATATATCTCACAGCCAGCAGACCTGACATCATGTTCTTAGTCTGCTATTGTGCCAGATTCCAAGCTAACCCACGCGAACCTCATATGCAAGCTGTGAAGAACATCTTTCACTATTTGAAGTGAACCTCCTCTCTCGGTATGTGGTAGCCAGACAACTCAGGATTCTTTGTTCAAGCCTTCTCAGATGCTGACTTAGGTGACTGTGGATTAGATAGTAAAAGCACCACTGGAGGATGCCAATTTCTCAACGGTAAATTGGTTAGCTGGCAATAAAACAAACAAACCCGTGTTTCTCTCTCCACTGCAGAAGCTGAATACATCGCTGCAGCATCACGCACATCTCAAGTTGTATGGATACAAAGTCAGCTTAGAGATTAAGGGCTGAACATGAAGAAAATCCCTCTATATTGCGACTCTGAAAGTGCAATTAGGATTTGTCACAACCCAGTGCAACACTCGAAGACTAACCACATAGCACTGAGGTATCACTTCATCAAAGATCACGTGGAAGATGGCAACGTGGAAATTCACTTCGTAAGGACAACTGATCAACTGGCAGATATATTCACTAAGGCTTTACCCGAAGCAAGTTTCAACAAAATTTTGCAAGGCCTAGGAATGATGGAAGCAGAATCTGTACCAAATTCGTCTTCGCTCCAATAAATGTAAGAAGCGAAATAGAGTGAACCAAAATGAACCGAACGTTCGATCTATTTCGGGTTTGGCTCGACCATGAACCGAAGGTATAATCTATTTTTTTATAAATTTCCTATGTTTCCCTAGATGCATGTTGTTGCATGATTGACTAAAGCCTCTATAGATTTTGAGTGAAGCCTTAATAACATGATACATAAAAATCATGTTTCCCCAAACAAGGCTGTTATATTCACTCTAATCATGAGCTACCTTACTCTACTCATATTAGGCTTAGATTTTTCTGCTTGGTCCTTCTTTTATAGCAGAGGTACATTCGCTTCTTATCCCACCTATATCATTTTTCTTCATTACACTTCATCTCACCAAAGTAACCCTTGAGACTCTCAGCATTAACCACCGAGGTTTATGGTTATACAAAAATATGTGTTAATGATCTTAGTTTCGTGTCACTACGTACTAAGTGAAACCCACAATTCAACACCATTAATGAATTGACGGTACAACATCACTATGTTACAAAGTTTTTTTTTTTTTTGAGATTTCTCACTTGTCCACCAATCAATAAATATATTCTCTACCTACTTGTTCAACATATCACATCGATCTCACAAGTACTTCATTCAGTTTTTGTTTTATATCAAGTATCGATATCATGAATTGAAGCGAAAGCCAACCTTTATAGCCTTAATTAAAAAGATGTCTTTCAATACTTCATAACAAGTACTTGATCGTTATTTATTGGGAAGCCACACAAGCACTTTAAAGTTTCTCTTGACTTTGAAGGAAGAGATTCGTGCCTAGAATCAGTTGCTTTACTGACTCAACAAGACATCACTTAAACCCTCAAAAAGTTTATTTTATTTCTTTACCTTTCACACTCTATGCACGAAAATCTTTGATTTTCCAAAAATATGGTTCTATTAACGATGACATAATTTTTACAGCTTCGTTTCTAAACTATTCCACTGATCGATAAAGATAAAGGCGATGACGATTCATGTGAAATTTGTGGGAGACGTTTGGGATAAACTTAAGGCTGAGTCAGCAATTATCCAATCATTTTGATGATTTGAAAAATCACTTTTTATGGAATGGCGTGTAAAAAGGAAACGTCCTTTCTCTTTCCTGTGTCATCATCGGGTATGAGAACTGTTCACTCCGTCACATCAGGCATGGTTTTCACTTACAAATTCTCTCAAAGGAATAGAGCGATTTCTCTCACTGCTCACCTTCTTCCTCTGAAAGCTTCAACAATGGCAGAATCCTCTTCAGTTCACGATACCTCTGTTCACTCCAACCTTCTCACAATCAAACCTCAACAAAACCTGATCATTGATCTTACTCCCTTCATCTATGAACTCTACATGTTGTATGTTGTCGAATGTCTCAAGTACTCGCATCTTGTCGACGCTCTATCAAAGGTTGAAATTGTTCCCATTTCCTGCCTCTCACTCATATACTCAACTGCTTACTACGACAAGTTTGCTGAGAGGATTCACTTTGAAATCCACAACGAGAAGACCTCTATCTCCAAGAACCGCTTCTGTGCCCTAATTGGTCTCTCTTAAGAACTAACTTTGGTAAACCCTGAATCGATAACTACTGGTTAATTGTTCTCTATGTTCTACCAAATGGGGTACACTGAAACCCTAGCAACCATTACCAAGTTCAAGAAGTCCTGCCTTCCTCAATGGAATGGCCTCTTCACTCTCCTGTTCAAAGGACTGTCTGAGCGAAGCGCCAGCTCAGATTGAGCAAGCAATTCATTTATGATGGTGCTTTATGGGTTGTAACATGGGATTAATTTGGATTATGGGACCATCATATGGCAACAACTGGTTCAAATCTTGTATTCTTCATCCATACATTCATAGATCTCATGTGGAAGGTACTGGTGCATCATTACAAAGTGGGCAATGGATCGTCTCCACGTTCTAATCATGGCAGACTCTCTTCTCTCCTTTATCGCCACCTTTCACACCACAAAGATAATCGTCACTGATCCCACTAAGTATTCCTTCATTGGATCGATCCCTGAAGCCATGCTTGCCTGTGTGTCTCCCGCAAGCATTGTTCTTCTAGAATACAAGAAGCATGCTTCTTCGGGTCCAAGGGAACTCAAACCAGCCATGGTTCGCTCCATTGAAGAGGCTGACAAGCCAGCCAAGAGGGGAAACAATACAGAGACACAAAAGGAGGCAAAAGTCACAAAACCATCCAAGGGTCAAACTGTTGGATTAATGTCTAAGTCCATAACTATATTTGGTAAGACTTGACCCGACCCGGCATGGTCCATTTGGGTTGCATACCATCATGCACTTGAATGAGAGAAATAAGACACTTATGGTTATTAATATATTATAAGTTCTAGTATATTAATAATAAGAATAATAAGATTATTTAATTAGTATTGATCAAGAATTAATCTAGGATTAATTAAGTGATCAAAAGAAGACTAATTAAATATATGGGTTGATTGTGTAAATCATCCATACTTGTATAGTGGGCTAATGCTCCATGGATAATCAAGTTGGGCTAAAACCCATAGGATGGTCCATGGATGCTCCATGGTGTATTTGTACCCATGGATCCAAGGAAATGGAAAGCCATGACAATTAAGAGTTTACCCTAATTGTGTAACTATATAAGCATCTTATTATTGAGGAAAAATCGGCCACTAGAGATAGTGAAGAAAGGGCTAGCCGATTTTGAAGAGTGTAGAATTCTCTCAAATCATTCCAAGTGTTTTGATGATTGTGATTTCATTTGAGGTGTCACACTTGGGGCACTAGGCACTCAAGCTTCATGAAGACTTTCTACATCAAAGAGGTATGTATTCTATCTTGCTATAGTCATTGTTTTGTATGCTAGATTAGGATAATACCTTGGAAGTTCTTATTTGCATGTATAATAGAGAAAACATAGATCCAAGGTATTTAGGGTTGCATGTACACTTAGGAAGTGTTAGAATGCTCAAAACCCAACAGTGGTATCAGAGCCACGGGTTGTTTTCTGTTATATTGATGCAAATATTTTATTTTCAAAGTTGAAGAAAAAAAAAACCATGAAGTTTGTCAAATTTTAAGATAATTACTTGTTCTTGTGAAAAACTAATTATTTGTAAAATTTGAATAATTTGCTTTATGAGTTGAATTAGGTCAAATTTAATAAAAGATAAAATAATATGATTATTTTATTAGTTTTAAAAGTTTGATCTAAAGAGTTTTATTTTTTGAAACCTCCATAAGTTATGGATATGAAAAGGTTTTAAAAAAAAATTGATTCAAAGTTTTTTTGGAGTTACAAAAGTTGGTGTTAATCCAAATTAATCTAAGAATTGATTCTAAAATGTGTTTTTGTAACTTGTCCTCAAGTTATATGAAAAGTCACATTTAAGAATCATAAAACTCATAAAAATTGGCAAAGGTTACAAAAATGAAGAGTCTAGTTCTAATTAAATGGTTTTATGACTCCATAACTTGTCCTCAAGTTATGGAGGACCAAGAGTCTCTTCATTTAATAAAATAAAATAAAATAAAAAAAAGGTGTAACCTTAATTAATTCCATAAGTTATAAAATAAAGAAAAGTTAATTCTTTTATTAGTTTAAAGTCTTCCATAACTTGTCCTCAAGTTATGGAACTTGAAGAGTTTTTGGATTAAAACTACTTTAAACACATAAGTTATGGAATTAATTAGTTTTGAATAGTTTCAAAACTTGCCCTCAAGTTTTGGAATTTGTAAAGTTTTCACTTATGAATACTTTAATTCCAAGTTAGCCCTTAGAATTTTAAAAGTTAAAATTCAACCCTTATACTTTATAATATTATAAGTTAATAATATATATATGTATAAGAGTAAAGTCAGTCTTACCGCTAGTACGCCTCATTCACGAAGCCGGTCTATAAGGTGGGTATAAGGTTGTTGCCTATAAAATGGCAACTTAATGGGTGTCCACTCTCACCCACCGCTTGCTTGACTGGTGGAGGGTCGTTAGCCGAACGGGTTTGACAGGACTAGAATTCTCCCTTCATTAAAAGTATTAATGAAAAATACTAAGTAACTAAACTCTTAATAATACCCAATATTAGTTACTTAGGAAAAATGTGAATAAGGTGCTAATCCATGAAATTACACTTTACACTTTGTCTAAGTCGTTAGTGGAGCGTGTGTGGTTAACCGGCACACTAACTTGGACTTAACAAGGTAGGTAAAGGGTGACTTAATATTTATCATAGTATCGATGGAGCGTGTGTGGTTAACCGGCACATCGATTGAGGGGTAATTTATTAAGGGTACCAAGTGATTTGCATGGTTACTTCACACCTTGTTTTGTGATCCTCGGCATCCCAGTCACAAAACCTGAAGGGCACACTCGAGATTGAAACATGCCTTTGAAAAGTTCAATGAATCTCAAAGATCTAGGAGTTTCAAAACCAATTAAAACCTAATAATACATTTCGTTTATCTTGGTGGAAATTGGTGAATCGTCATTCACCTACCTTCAAATATTTTATAGCTTGGATTACGGCATACCTCTTCTAAGTTATAAAATAGTTTGTTGGGTCCTAGCCTTAATATTTCATATTGGGTGTCATATTAAGGACTTTAAATCACTTATGATCTTCCCAAATCTCTTGAAACAAGGTTTCCTAATGAAGATGATGTCCCATGGATATCATACTTCTTTCTCCTCCTCCAATTATTCTCCCTAACCCACAAGTTCTTGAAAAGTTTAAGGTCACTCAAGCCCTATTGGCAAGGCAAGGTCTAGGTGTGAGCACATCTTGGAGATGTAGTCACATATTGACAAGCCGGGAGAGTTGGGTGTCAAAGTCTTGAGAAAGTTGGTGGTTCAATCACTTTCTAAGTCACATAGTAAGTTCCTTTGGGACACCTATGAAACAGACTATGACAAGACCCTTAATGATCTTATCTATTTGTTAAGATCAACTTCCTTAATACTTGATGGACATTGACAATAGTGACACAGGAAATCCAGTAAAGCATTCTCTTCCCAATGGAAAGGGATCGGCCATAGTCAATTCGGTTGACCAAATGGTAAAGAGAAAAGCTAAGTCTGTGATAGTCCTGTGTGTCTTTATCAAAGGGTCCATATGTTTATATTGCCAAAGAAAGGGGCATTGGTTGCGAAGCTGCCAAAATTTACCTAAGGATGTTAAAGTCAATAAGTTTGACTCTACTTCAGGTAAAGTCCACTATCTAACTCTGTTAAGTTTCTATTCTGAGATTCTTGATACATGATGTGACTGGGTCACATGGTGATGTTTTAAGAATGAAAGAAAAGTGAAGAAACTTAAAGAAAGAATATGCTGAATCTGATGGCGTAGATGGATTTCTATCGCGTAGTTTGAAGATCGGATTCTTGAGCTACTTCTTAGGAGTTATGAGATATTGCTTAAGGAATAGATAACAACAAGTTTTCATATGGATTGTAAGGATAAGTTTTTCCGCAAAGTTTTAAAATAAAAGAAAATTTTTTATTTTATTTATTTTAAAATATCCTTACAATGGCATTTGAGGAAAAATTGTTGCTTATATGATTCCATTAAGAGCAAGAGTGGAAATATGAAATTGATTCTTTCATTTGTGGTAATGTCTAAATTTACCAAATAAGGAAAGATTCTCATCACCCAAGTTTCAAGTGGACCGGAACTTGGAATCATGCAAGTTGTATAGCATGATGAATGAGAACTTTCAAGTTTTGGAAAAATTAAGATTAATTACTTATTCACATGGATGTGTGAGTCAAGTAATGGACTAAGGGATCGAGTACATAGTCTTGTTCACTGATTTAGTCCACCACAAAAGTTTGATAAGACTATTCGGCATAGTTTACTAAAGCTCAGTAAATATGATTATACTTACAAGCTTAAGTGTAACTCTGAGACATTGGAAAAAAGGTTCCAATGTAAGGCAGAGCGAATAAGAAGAATCAAATTAGGCAGAAGGATAAAAGTCTCTCAAATCTGAAAAGATAGGAGAGTACTTTAGTATCAGTTTTGTGATCATCTTAATGATTAAGAAACCATATCACAATTAGTTCTCTAAGGAAATCTTAGTGCATTCTTATGACTAAGAAGAGGGATCTTGAATTGTTGAAATGGTTAAATCAAGAAGATGAGTCATACTTCGTTCCAATACAAGTCTTAGAGTCATACTCCAAGATTGTAACTTGAGTGACATGTCTCAAAAGAAGGTTTAAAACACTTGTCAAATGTAAGAGTAAAAGTTTTCTACTCTTGTACATTTGAAATTGGTAAGTTGTGATGTTTTGGATAAAACAAAGACCAACTTAGGCCAATTGTGTGAAGTGTTTGTCTTGATTAGAATCCTCACTATCTCTTGGATATTTGACAAGGGAGTCTTATAGGTCAAGAGGACAGTGGGAGTCTTAAAGGTCTTGAAAGTCTCAAGAACTAATCAAGAATAAAACCTAAAGTTCTTCTCTAGCACACAATTTGAGGTTTATAATCTATTGTGTTGACATATTCTGTGCCCATTCCAGTTAAAGTTGGTTTTGCATATGAGTTCTTAGAGTTCTCAGTTTGTTGCATAACAACTTGGAAGCAATGGCAGGCCCTTGAGCTGCCAGGTGGCAAGAAGTTAAGATTGAGTTCAATCCATATGGTTTTGGATTTGTCATTATCTTTGTCTTGTGATTATGGTTTGACAAATTCATATGGGTAGGAACTCATACACCATATAAATCTAAGTGTCATAAGGTTTCTCTCCGATTCATGAAAATGATGGTGAGGAAACGCTTTCACTAAGTAGATTTTACGAAGATATCAATTGTGTTATTTGCATTTTCAAAAGTCGTTAGTGGACCGCGTGTGGTTAACCGGCACACTAACATGGACTTGTGAGAAATGGCAAATGCCTAAGCAATTGAGACCATGATTACGGTATCCCTTTTCATGGTTCTTGAAATTGCTTAGACACACAGGTGAGCTATCTACGGAAAGGGTGTATGAATCTAAATTTCAGACTGTCCAGCTGATTTCTGAGTACATGTCAAAGCTAGTGGGAGCATAAGTGTTATGCTAATAATCATCATGTTAGTGGGAGCATGATAATTATGATAAGTATTGCAAGTTAGCAATGTTAATTATAGAAAACAAAAGTTTCAATTGGGAAAAAGTTGTTTTGCTATAATTAAGGGAGAGGAAATTATGCTTCATCTCAAATCTATAAGCTTAGATCGTGAGGTTTTAATCATTTAGTCAAGGATATATATGAATTTCATGTTGGAATGGCTCAACATAAGGAAATTCTGTATATGGGTCCATTATTTGCGTTCTAAAATTCGATTATGATTACGGCATCCCTTTTCATAATCTGAATTATGAGAACTTGGCAAATTGAAATGGAAATATTATAGCAAAAGACTGGTTTAGTCTTTATGTAAGACATCATGAATCGTGTCCCATATGCTTCGGATATAGGATCGATTACATGTGCTATATTCATCCGTTCTAAAATTTTTCAAATGCCTGGGGCATTAAGAAGGGAAAAGGTTTAGAACTGGATATGACTAAAAGGATTAAACAATTGTCGAGGACAATCTAAGGTTTACCAAAGATTGGTTGCTCAAGGACAGTTGGAAGTATAGTGATAATTCTGGAAGGACCATATTGACATAATCTGTAAGGAGGCAACTCTTGATCAGAAGTAATAGTCAAAATGGAATCTGGAAATGTTTCAAAGTTAGAATTTCAATCTGTGTAAGATTAAGGAAACTTAATGCAAGAAGGATATTTCCAAGGAGTTGATCTCCTTTGGAATTCTCTGTAATGATTGTTGCCAAGTCTTTATGACTTTGTGCATAATCATTGCGAGAGGATCAATGCATATAAGTTTAGAATCTAACAGATTTCAGTAAATGGCATGAAGTTGGAATTCTTGCATTTGCAGTAAGGATTTGGGAGTGTGAAAAGAGAATCATTGAAGTAATGTTCAATTGATCTAGTTCACAAAGTAAAGATCATAGACAAACATAGTATGCATACTTCGTGTGTGGCATGACTAGTGTTTAGAAAAAAAAAACATAGTGTACATGCTTGGAGCATGGGACAACTATTGTTTTAAATTCAAGAATAAAGTTGATAGCTGAAACAGTATACAATGAATAATGTGTAATCATATGGTGATAAATAAAAGGTGTTTTATTTATATTCATAAGTTCTGAGACCATATTGGATTCAATTATTATTGTGTTTCACTTTGCATGTTTTGACTTCCCGAATAAACTGGGTTATTCTTCCAGAATGACTAAGTTATTCAAACCATCCACAGTCGGTCATATTTTGGAAGTAGATATGAATTAAGACTGTCATGATGGGTTGTAGAGGTCTAAGGTGTTGGACAAGGCTACAACAATCATGAGTGCTCATAAGTTCTGAGTATTGGATTCAACCCGCGCTCATTGGAATCACTTCATGGATTTTATCACGAGTGATCATGAGACGATAATATCTTATATTCTTCAAACCTAGAGATATGAGTTGTTACTATGAGTTGATAGTACATTGATAGCACGAAAACGCATTTGGTAACTCGGTGCTATAAAACGTGCCTTTGTGTATGATTCAACAAGTAGTAGAACAAGCCATATGAGTCGAAGTTTATCCGTTCCTTTTACCTTCGGGATAAAAGCGATATCTGTGGGCCCCTCGATGATTTGATGATGACAAATGGAAGTGCTCGGCCGGGCCAGGACTGATTTGATTTGTTCAATTAGTCAGTTGTCATAAATCGGAAATCGGGAAACAACAAATGGACAGAGAGAATGATTATAATCCATGTCTCAGTCCATATGATATCTAGAATGGAGGAATATATGATCCCTTATCTAATGGACAAGTCACTGACAAAGGTCAGAGTTCATCTACAAGGTCAGAGTTCGACAGAAGCTTTTGAGAGCTACGATTTCCAGTTGGTTCCTGAAGTCATACGCAATAATAGTTTTAGACTTATCCAAGTGGGAGACTGTTGGATTAATGTCTAAGTCCATAACTATATTTGGTAAGACTTGACCCGACCCGGCATGGTCCATTTGGGTTGCATACCATCATGCACTTGAATGAGAGAAATAAGACACTTATGGTTATTAATATATTATAAGTTCTAGTATATTAATAATAAGAATAATAAGATTATTTAATTAGTATTGATCAAGAATTAATCTAGGATTAATTAAGTGATCAAAAGAAGACTAATTAAATATATGGGTTGATTGTGTAAATCATCCATACTTGTATAGTGGGCTAATGCTCCATGGATAATCAAGTTGGGCTAAAACCCATAGGATGGTCCATGGATGCTCCATGGTGTATTTGTACCCATGGATCCAAGGAAATGGAAAGCCATGACAATTAAGAGTTTACCCTAATTGTGTAACTATATAAGCATCTTATTATTGAGGAAAAATCGGCCACTAGAGATAGTGAAGAAAGGGCTAGCCGATTTTGAAGAGTGTAGAATTCTCTCAAATCATTCCAAGTGTTTTGATGATTGTGATTCCATTTGAGGTGTCACACTTGGGGCACTAGGCACTCAAGCTTCATGAAGACTTTCTACATCAAAGAGGTATGTATTCTATCTTGCTATAGTCATTGTTTTGTATGCTAGATTAGGATAATACCTTGGAAGTTCTTATTTGCATGTATAATAGAGAAAACATAGATCCAAGGTATTTAGGGTTGCATGTACACTTAGGAAGTGTTAGAATGCTCAAAACCCAACACAAACACCCAAGAATCGAAAGTCAGACAAGGCTGCTCCTTCACAGCCTAAGCAGAAAAAGTAGAAGAAGCCCACTCGGAGACTCATACTTCAATCCTCAAGCGATTCAAACTCAGAGTATGTTCCTCCTAAACACAAATCTACTGCTCCTTCAGAATCAGAAAGTGAAAGTTCTGATGAGGAGGCTTCGGGTCGTGGTGATACCCCGCCTCACTCACCTACCCCAGAAATACATGTTCGCTCCCAACCCCCTTCTCCTCCACCCGTTTCTGTACCAATCTCAATCCCTTCAATTTTTCCTATCTCTACCTCTCAGACATGAACCACTATTCCCATCCCTGATCCAATCTTCATAGAAACTACCACTACCACAACTACTAAGGGGGCTCATTCTTCAGTACCTACACCTCCTGTCACAACCGAACCACCAGTTACAATCGAACCTCCTATCACTACAAAACCATTATCACCTACCCAATCCACTGACACCACACCAGTTCTTAGTGGTGAGGACTTGGAATTTGATTCTACTTATTTTAGTCCTTACCATGTACAAAGTGATGAAGACAAAGATGCTCCTGTAACCAAGAGCCATCTCAATGCAGTCAATGACAAACTCGATCAACTGCTTTCCTCCTCCTCCACTGGTGCCTATTCAGACGCTGCTCTCAAAGCTTTGCTCTCCTCGGTTGTCCAAGAACATAATGCCTCTCTCACTTCTGCAGCTAAGGCTATTGAAGCCTCTTCTTCCTAATGCCAGAAGGCCTCCCTTGCTATTCAGGCTTCAACGAAGGAATGCAAAGAAGCGACCGCAAAAGTCGATAAACTAATTTCTGAGGCTCGTCTCTTTTTGGATTCTTTGCAAGCAGCTAGTCAAAAGAAC
Source organism: Lactuca sativa (assembly GCF_002870075.4). Lineage (NCBI taxonomy): Eukaryota > Viridiplantae > Streptophyta > Magnoliopsida > Asterales > Asteraceae > Lactuca > Lactuca sativa. The sequence continues at coordinate 247,842,035 of NC_056626.2, read as the reverse complement.
TCTCAGACCGTCAACGCTTCGGTTGATAACCTTCAGCGCTCACTTCAAGCTGAAAGGTCCAATCTTGAAGCTGCTCGTCAAGCCATCGAAGTTGCCAATGCCACTCTGCATGATAATTTCAATGCTCGTTTGACTCAACTAGAGGCAGAGTTGGCTGTGGAAAATCGTATCATGGATGAGCTGGACAAACAAACCTCTCAGCTAAAGATGCAGAACCTCAAGCTTCGCACTGCAACAGCTGAGCTTAACGATTTGAGGTCTGAACGGGAGGTTATTTGAAGCCCTGTTGGCGATGTTCATTCCATTTTGCTTCACCTCCTTGATGCCCATGATCCCATCATAACCATTACCATCCGAAGGCATTTGGCTGAAAAAATCAGACCTGCGTTGGACATCCTTAGTCGTATTGAGGGTGTTTCGGTGACTGGTGTCCAGTTAAAACAAGGGGAGAGAAGTCAAAAACTCAACCTCCTCCCGAACCGAAGCCAACAACAAAACCGAAGGTTAATGAAGCTTCGGTCAGTAAAAGAGACAAAAGGAAAAAGAAGATCGGTGAAGATGATACTGATGATGAAGATGATTATGAAGATACTCTGGGTGAAATTCCTGAAAAGCCTTATCAGAAAACAAAACTTTCTGAGAAGGAGCTTGCCAAAAAGTTCAAGAAGCAAACAGCTGACCTAGAGAAGAAGCAAAAAGAGAAGGAGATCTTGGAGAAAAAGAAGTCCATTCTTCCAGAATGGACTATTGACTCGCTTCAAAGAAGCGCCATAGAAGAACAAAGCACTCATTGGCTTGAGCCTGTTATGTCGTTCGGGCTTGAAAACTCAATGGATGCACAATTTGACATGCCAATCAGGCACTCGTCTTTCACTGCTTCAACTCAACCGCCGCTATCCCTTCTCCAGACCCGAAGGTGGATCGGGATCTGCTAGAATTCTATCTAGAGTTCGCTCAACCCCAATACTTTGACCTGGAGTTCGCAGAAGATCACAACTGTCAAGGTTCTGAAGTCCTATTCAGCAGGGAAGTTCGTTAATGTGAAATTTAAAGTGATTCGAGGCTCTGAAGGCTTGGTTCACAACTTCTCTCTTGCTGATCTACCGAACCTCAACCCCCACGACTGGATACTCCTCAACAACATCCTGTTGTTAAATCCTCAGGAGTATCAGCCGATTATTTACCATATCAAGCGAATGCTTGTCTGCTACATTCACGAAGTAGCGAAGATGGATCAAGAAATCGCCTCAATAGTTCACAAGCGAACCACGATCAAAACAATGGGAAGAGCTGGCGATCTTAACTCGATGGTCAAAGGCAAAATTAACACAAAGAATCGCACTATGATGTTTATCAGGAGCGAAGGTCAAAAATGCATGTTCGCTCTTGTTGATAAGCACCTGTTTTCAACCTCTTGCTTGGAGCACATTTTGGAGATCATTCAGAGGTGTAATCAGAACTCAACGACCGACAGGAAGATGTTTACTGATATGCTGAGATGGTGAAGACTGTGAAGCCTACTCAAAGGAAATGATATCTCGCATGTGAAGCCTATTCAAAGGAAATGATATCTCAAAGGAAACGATATCTCGCCTCATTTGACGCAAAGGAGGAGCTTGTTGGGCTTATAGTGTTGCGTCATAGGCTCAATCCTTAGCCCAGTTTTGGTTGCCGGTTTGGGCTTGTCCAACCGTGCATGTTTTTCATCTAGGGTTTTGATATTTAAGGTGCATGCATGCATCCTTTGTTAAAAATGCTTTTATTTTTTTTCTCTCACAAGTTTTGTAAACCCTAGCTCACCTCTACAGAGGAAGTTCTTCATCGAGCTCTGCTGAGGCGCGACTTTATTTGAATCATAAGCATTACGTTGATTCCATATTGTGTTCATAATCTTATTGTGTTTGAATTGTTTGTTATTCATCTTTTTACCTATGAAAGATCTAAACGATCTGAGATTTATTCTCATCAGGATATAAAGATCGACAAAATCAGAGTTGAAATGAAGAAGTAATAGAAGTTTGAATCTAGTGCTGGAGGTAGTAATATGCTAGACGTACTTAATGTATTTTGGGCATACTCAACGTACGCTAAGCATACTAACAGATCACGTCGCATATTTCAATTCCTCAGTTTGATGGTTTTGAGCCCTATTTAAGTTGGTACGTTGGGCGTGCACGATCAAATGAAAAACCCTAATTTGAGGGTTTTGAGCCCTATTTAAGTTCCTTAATTCCCCCAAACCCTTTTCATTCTTATCCTCCACCCTTCAGTTTCCTTCCATGAAACTCTAACCCTAGTTTGACCCTTATGTGCTAAAGAAGGTGTTTTTGAGAGCTTTGGAGTGTGCTTGGTGCATCTTGGAGAAGAAGGAACTCATTGGATAAGTGTTGGTTGCATTGGAGCTTATAGATATAGAGTTTGTTAACCTTGATCTTTCTTTTGGAGGTATAAAACTTGAATCTTGATAATTCATTTCTTAGATCTACATAATTTTGAGTATTATGAGCTTCTGGTCACTTTAGTGCATAAAGTTTAGATCTTAAAATTTTGTGACCTTGTAATGATTAAAGTTGGAAAATTTATCCATCTAAACATCATATTGGTTCAGATCTAAAGGTTGGAGACTTGCACTTAATGGATTAAGTTAATAAAAAGATGCACTTTTGCTCCCTTTGAGACTTAAAAACTAGATCTTGGTGGTTTGGACCATTCTAATGGGTAATGTTGGAAACTTTATCCATTGTGGAGCTATAAGGAACCATAAAAATGTGATCTTGGACCTTCTATCCATTCCATGCATGAGTTATGACGTCTTAATGTATTAATAAGTTAGGTTTTTTCATTTTGGACATTTTCTAGACATGGAAAGTCATAAATGTGGGAACTTTATGACTTAGAATGATGTTATGGGACTAGATCTGAGTGTTGGATGAAAGGACTTAAGAGAATATGCACTTAATGAAAAAGTGACATCTGACCGAGAATGCTGGGCGTACCTTTAAATATGTTGGGTGTACTCGTATAGGGTCCCGATTCTAGATGATGAGTACACCATGCGTATAGGCTAGGTACGTTGGGCGTACTTAGCCTGAAGTTGATTTCTTGACTTGTTGACTTTGACTTCCATTGACTGTTGACTTTTGACTAAGTTAGACCTTGGGTCAAACTTGAGGATTTTGCGCGATTGATTAAGATTTTATCTAGTTTTGGTGTTATTGGATTTGCATGTTCAAGTAGTTCCTAAAGGGATCATATCGTAGTGTTTCTAAGTTCTTCGATTTAGGTGAGTTTTTTAACTATACTTGTGGGTCGAAGGCACTAATGTTGGCCCATTAACTTATGTATGTAGGATGTTTGCTATCTTTGTGACTCTTGCATGCTTGTATGTGTATATACATGTTAACCAACTAGGTCTTATTTTTTGTTATTATTATATGTGATACTGTGTATACTGAGACCTTGAGTTGTCTCCCCGGTTGCTTAGAACCCATTGGGCATGCTGTTTGCCACTAAGACATCGGGTAGTCTCCAGGGTTGCTGATAACCCATAGTTGTTTATTGGTGATCTGTTGTGTGTGGTAATTTGGGGAAATTCACTAAACATTGTTCTTACGATTCATGGTTTACATGTTTGAGGTTTTCTTATATTAAAGGAGGGGCACGGCTCGATTGCATCGCATCCATGGAAGAATTATGCATATGATAACCTTTGATGATACTCTAAAAAATTGTTTTTAAGTAAATGGTTTTTTTATCTAAGATGTGATGGGTTTTGAGAATTCTAACACTCCTATGGTGTACATGCAACCCTATAAACCTTAGATCTATGTTTTCTCTATTATACATGCAAATAATCAATATTCTAGGGTTTCATCCTTACTAGCATAATATGAACCAACTATACTATAAAAGCCTAGTTAGATGACATAAATATTGATGTGGCTTGAAGTCTTGAACATTAAGAGCTTAGCCCCAATAGTGTGGAAGCCTCAAGTGGAATCACAAATCACCAAAAACACCTTGGAAATCTTGATAGAATAGTAAGCACACTAGAAATTGGCCCACCCTTGTGTCCTCACACACTAGTACCATTTCATGTGCCAAGGACCTCTTTATATAGTATGGAGGATTAGGGTTTCATCCATGTAAACCCTAATACCCATGACCTTTAATTTCCATAGGATCCATGGGTTTAAAACTCTATGGACTATCCATGAAAGCTTACCCAACCTAAATGAACTTGGCCCATGCTATATATATATATATATATATATATATATATATATATATATATATATATATATATAAGAGTCCATATTTAATTAGTTCCTTTTGATCACTAAATTAATTTTAAATTCATTCTTGATCATTACTAATTAAATAATATGATTCCATATTAATATATTAGACCTTATAATATATTAATATAAATCATAAACATACTATTCTCAAAAGACTATCCATATAAATTGTTCCGGTGAAATGCAACCTAAATAGACCATGTCAAGTCGGGTCAAGTACGTACCAATTATAGTTATGTACTCAGACACTAATCCAACAAGATGTTCGTACATGTAATTGAATAAAATACTTCAATTTTTTATTGAAAGCCTAGTTAGATGACATACATATTGATGTGGCTTGAAGTCTTGAACATTAAGAGCTTAGCCCCAATAGTGTGGAAGCCTCAAGTGGAATCACAAATCACCAAAAACACCTTGGAAATCTTGATAGAATAGTAAGCACACTAGAAATTGGCCCACCCTTGTGTCCTCACACACTAGTACCATTTCATGTGCCAAGGACCTCTTTATATAGTATGGAGGATTAGGGTTTCATCCATGTAAACCCTAATACCCATGACCTTTAATTTCCATAGGATCCATGGGTTTAAAACTCTATGGACTATCCATGAAAGCTTACCCAACCTAAATGAACTTGGCCCATGCTATATATATATATATATATATATATATATATATATATATATATATATATATATATATATATATATATATATATAAGAGTCCATATTTAATTAGTTCCTTTTGATCACTAAATTAATTTTAAGTTCATTCTTGATCATTACTAATTAAATAATATGATTCCATATTAATATATTAGACCTTATAATATATTAATATAAATCATAAACATACTATTCTCAAAAGACTATCCATATAAATTGTTCCGGTGAAGTGCAACCTAAATGGACCATGTCAAGTCGGGTCAAGTACGTACCAATTATAGTTATGTACTTAGACACTAATCCAACAAGATGTTCGTACGTGTAATTGAATAAAATACTTCAATTTTTTATTGAAATTTTGGTCTGAATTTTGGAATGTTACATAAATAAAAACTAATAGCATTATGCACAAAATCGGTGAAGGATAATACTATATTAGGATTAGTACATTTATTTATCAATGGTTGTACATACGAAAAAAATTCAAAAACTACTGGAAAATTTTGAGGGGTAGCATGGAATATCCCGAGCATACACTATGACGTGCCCTTGTATATCTACCTGACGGGTTGACGAAAGTTGTGAGTGGTCTTTAAAAAAACCACAAGAAAATACGGCTACTATATTCATTAAGAGCCTTTTTCTATTTAGGTGTGTGGACGTAAGCCATCTAGTATCTACAACCCTTAGCAAGACATTTTATGTCTTTGAACATGCTAAAAATTATAGAATCAACTTGTAGTTTGTTTTTGTAAACTACAAACGGATCTATGATTGGTTTGTTGATCCGTATCATCTTCTTCATGCTAAGGATTTCAGCTTGGTCAGATCCCAACGAATCTATCCCAAACACAAAGTCAAACATATTCAACTTTCTTGGTACATAATCTATAGGGAACTTATCCCTTTTCAAATCAATAACAATATCATTCATCGTATTGATAGCATGTACTAACTTATCACACAGTCTTTGTTGGAAACTTGCACACTGACACAACAAATAGTAAAAAAAATTTAGATATGCATATTGGGATTACACGCATGCTTAATTATGTAAGCAAAAACTAAATGAAAACAAAAACTAAATTATTAAGCATTGAAAGTTGATGGATTACCTAGAAAATAAAAAGAGAGCGATTTAATTGTATCAAATCCAAAGTTTAATTATTAGATTAAATAATTATATATTTATATGATAGTTATATTAAATAAAAAGTGTTACATGATTAAAAGGTTTCCATAATTTAAAACCTTTCTCCTCGACCATTCACCTATAAAGAGTGTGTCATCTGCATAAAATAAGTGAGATAAACAAATGTTAGAGTTTGGGAGTTTTAACCCATCGAACACCCCTATATCCACTTATGCTTCATCGCTAGGTTAAGGCCTTCCATAGTAAGAATGAAGAGGAAGGGAGAGAGAGGGTCTCCATGCCTAACTCCCCTAGACATTGCGAATTTAATGGTTGGACTTCCATTGATGATTATCCCTGTCTTCATCGCTAAGCTAATATGGCTCATATTCTGAGATGCTTCTATGTTTCATCTGGGCTGAAAGTGAATTTCGGAAAATCGACAGTATTTGAGATTGGAGCTTCTGACTTGGAAATCCTGAACTAGTCCTCTCCCCTTGGTTGTAAATCATCAACGCTACCATTCATCTATCTTGGAATCCTAGTTGGCGGGAACATGAATCTAAAAAGCGCATGAAGGCCGATAATTGATAAATTCCAATATATTACATGTCCATCTTTGTTGTCCCTAATGGAGGCTGGGTAAAGTGGGAAAAGATCATGGCCCCAAAAAAGGTGGGAGGTATGGGCTTGGCTCAATTAATTCTCTTAATCTTTCCTTGGTCACTAAATGGTTATAGAAACTAAAAAATGACAATTCTGCCCTCTGGGCAAAAGTGATCAACTGCTTACATGGACTATCGGGAAGACACTGGACTGTGTTTGGCAACTACTCGATCACAGGGGTCTGGAAAATCACCATGAAGTCTAGTAGGTGCTTGGCTAATCTAAACATTGATCGTAGTGAGGTTGTTTCATGGAATCCAGAGATGAACAAATGGGTCTCTAGTTTTTCGTCTGAGAATCAATTCATTGTCAGTTTGTTACGAGAACGAATCGAGTTGGCGTGTAATATTGTTAGTGATGAACCCTTTGATTGGTGCAAAGTGATCCCAAACAAGATTCTATGTTTCATATGCAGGGCCAAACATGAAAGAATTCTAGTTGCTATGGCACTCAGTCAAAGGGGAGTTACCCTTCCTGTCACTATAGGTAGTATATGTAATGCTGGAGAGGAAACTAGTGATCACGCATTGATTTTATGTCATACTGCATAATCAGTGACGGAATCGATACTATCTTGGTGTGAAATCAATGGTGAATGCTTTACATTGGTGAAAGAAATGGTCCTTTTTACCTCTCGATGGTCCAGGTGTAGAAAGAAAACGGATCTTACTAAATGTAATTCTTTGTGGAGCTTTATGCGGTATTTGGACAGCTAGAAACAAGTGGATCTTTAATAAAATTCCAACAAATTCGGCGAGTATTGTAGATAGAATAAAGGTTACTACTATCTCTCGGTGCAAGAATAGAGGTTCATTCGGGAAAATTGACTGGAGAGTGTGGAACATTAATCCTTTCTTTTGTTTGTAATTTGCTCGTTTTTTTCTCTTTCTTTTTTTCGCTTTACGTTGTACTATTTTCCACATCGTCTTGTTGGGGTTTTAATATATTTGTCGTTTTACAAAAAAAAAAAACATTTGTTATAAGAGGAAACCTCTAAGGTTTTTGAGTACTATGACGGTCTCACTAATTACAATGGAAGAAAATGAAACAATTGTAAAATGTTATAACCTCTTATCTATCCACTTTATAAAAAATATGTCAAGTTATATGCAAAGACATTTTCGCTTGGAGACTGACGTTGGGCTAGCCAATTATGTTAGAGTTCTTAAATGGATTAACAACCCATTATTAAAACTCATGTGGAAAAACCTACGAAATTCAAAGGTTTAGAATTTAGTAGATTGGAACAAATGTTGTTGTTTTATCTATCAATCTCTTCATGTATCTAATATTTTCATTGAAGAAATTCCATTCTATCCTAATAGTGAATTAAAAAAAATCCATCAAGTACTATCCAAATAACCAAAGATCAAGTAACGTCATAAAATATAGAGTAAAATTTTCATTTTTGATGAAGATAAAACCATTCAACTTCCATTCCATCAAAAGATAATCAGAGTATAAGATGTTGTCTCAAACAAACATTAAGGTGAAAACATAAAAGTAGATAATGTGGAATCTCTGGTGGATGTGATGCATTCAGTTTGGGCTCCTTCCATTACAACTATAACCTAAAAGCTTAGTGAGTTTTCCCAGATACCACATGCCATACAAATAAAGCGCATAGCCTAACAATTATGTTTTAGAAAAGCAGGCCTAAATCGCACAAAGATAGTTACTCTCACACCATCGAACTTGAACAGTGGTCAAACCTTAGTATACAACTTAAAACCTTCAGTCTAACTAAATGTCAAACTAGTCAACAAAATTCAATGGTGTATAGTCAAAGTCTACGATCAGGCCACCTTCCATGGCAAGTCATCGGAAAAACAGTCGTGGATGAAGACTGCCACCATTTCGCAACCTACCTCCCGCCGCACCATGGCAAGAGTCAAAAACGACTTAATGGATTAAGCTCTTAACCCTTAAATCCATAGCTCCAAAGCTCAGATCTTGAATGATTCATGCCATGAATGGATAAAGTTTCAAATATTATCCACTTCTTGACCTCAAACAACTTAGATCTAACATCTTAACTTCACTAATGGACTAAAAAGGCCATTATTACATTACATGGTTAAAAATGAGTGCAATGACTCAACTTTCCTACACTTCAAGGTTCTTATGACAAGTTCAACTTATCCAAAGGTCCTACATTCACTGCAAATCCAAGAACCAAGAGATTAATTGTCCAAAACCTCAAGAAATAACTAGATCTACATAAAAGAAACATAAAGTTGAGAACTTTGTACTCACAAAATTGTTAATAAGATTTATATCTTGCTGAAAAAGACCTGCCAACACCTTCTTTAACTCAATAACTCCTAAAACCATTAAATCACATCAAGGAGGAGTAAAAGACCCCAATATTGCAATGGAGAGGCTAGGCTTTTGAAAATGGGTCATTCTCATATGATGGAGGTGGTGAGACCCCAAACACTAGAAGTTAGAGCCTTTAGATAGGGCCCAAAATCCTAGACCTAGGGTTTCAAACATCAGCTGCCACAGGGCCATGATGAGGGCCTAATTGCACGAATATTTAAGGACGTGTCCCGCACTGTAGTTCGGACTTTACCGTGTCGTGATGCATAGAGAAATATTTCTCAGTTTAACAAAATAATGAAAGACTTGTACCTCGAAATGGATGTTACAACTTACCATCACTTGAGCTAGATTTCATCCTTGAAATCCACAGCTGCAAATAAGCTAGGGTAATAACCCCACATCTCCCCCTCCTCCTCCTCCGGCTCCCACGTCCGTTTAGAACCCTTCTAGTGTTGCAACTACACACCCTTTTGGTGTTGCCACAACACTTTCAAAAAACTCACCACCTTGTTATGCAAGGCCCTTGCCTTCCTATTCAAGATTGAAATTGCTCTCTTCACATAATTTAGATGATTGTCCACCTGAAGGTCGTCCAATGGCACCACATCCGAATTATCGGCTAAAAACATTTGAAGCTAAGAGACATGGAAAGTGTTACGGATTTTTCTAAGCTCCATAAGAAGATCTAAAAGGTATGAAACCATTCCAAACTTAGTAATCACTCAAAAATGTCTAATAAATCGGGGGCCCAACTTGCCCTGCTTCCGACACCGGATGATAGCCTTCCAAAGTGACACCTTCAGTACAAGATCGCCAACTTGAAACTCCAAATTTGACAAGTGTTGATCGGCATAACTTGTCTATTGACTCTACGCGATCTGAAGTCTCATGCGCACTTGTGGAATATGCTTAGTAGTTTTGAGTACTGTCTTAGTACTCCTAATAACTCTCTATCCGACCTCGCTCCAGTATATCGGGATCCGAAACTTTATCGTATAAAGGAACTTAAAAGGAGTCATATCGATGTTGGCGTGATATTTTTTGTTTTAGGAGAACTCGAGTAAAGGAAGATATGAATCCCAACTCCCACCAAAATCCAGAATTCAAGCACTTAACATATTCTAGATGGTCTATATAGTCGACTCACTCTGGCCATCTGTCTGCGGATAATAAGCATTGATGAAATGTAACTGATTACCTATATCATCATGAAATCTCTTCCAAAACCTATATGTAAAATGAATGTCACGATTCGATTCCACTAATATCGGGACACCTTGAAGAGCAACCACCTCTCAAATGTAGATGTCGACCAATTTCTTAGCCGAAAAACTCTCCTAGATAGCAATATAGTGTAAACTTTTTGGTCAAACGGTCGATAATGACCCAAGGAGCATCGAATCCTCTCATAGTATTTGGTCGGTTGGTGTGACAACCCGATATTTCAAATCTTTGTAATGACCTAAAAAGTCAAGTATTGTAACCACTTTTGAGTTAATAAAATTAACTTTGATAATAAAATGTCCAAAAAGTTCTATTTAAATTCCCTCTATGTTTAAATGTCATTACACCATGATCGTACATAAAAAGAACGCCCAAATCCGACTTCGTATATTGAAGTTTTGATTTTTCCAAGTTCGGCTCAGCAACAGACAGCTAAAAAACTCGAATCGGAGATCGAGCGACTTTTGGCCGGAATGACCTAAACGAGAATCGAAGGCCTCGACAATGGTATTTCAGCGGTGAAAAGTCTGGCAAAAACCGATGTCAGATAAAGAAGTTATGAATTTTTAAAGAAATTCCTTAATCACGTCATTTTATAATTAAATAATAAAAATAACTTCGGAATTTGCCAACGGAGTCTAAACGAAAGTTATAGAGCGTAGTCTCACCTACGTGTGGATATAAAGACCATCGAAAACGGAGTTCGTATGAAGAAGATATGATTTTTTGAAGTTTATTAAATAAATTATATATAAAATTAATTCAAAAATCCGGTAATATCCGAAGGAGGAGTCAGCGTCCTCATCCGAGTTACGCGCTGCGTAACCCCGTACGCCCCATGTACCCGAAGGCCTTGGTCTCGGTCCGTCCACGTCGCCCCTATGCGAAGCTACCGACCTGTCCCGTCCGACCCGTCCCATCCGACCCGATCCGTCCCATCCGAAGCCGAGGCAATCGAGGACTCGGTCATGCATGACGTACGAGTACGCGCTGCGTACGAGCGTACGCCCGACGTACCGAGGCTTCTCAGACTCCTTATAAATAGAATGCGAGGGTTTCCGGAAAAATTGCTCATTTCTCTCCTTTCTCTCACGATCTTGCCTCGATTTCCGTGCCCGTTCAAACCCGAAGCTCTGGTCTTTTTGCTCAAGTCCCGAGGGTCGATTTTACTCCCGAGATTCCCGAGAATCCCGAGAAAAATCCGTTTCCCGAGACGAAACTCTTCCCGGTTTTCCATCTCGGTATCTTCAAACTTTCAAGTGAGTTCATACCCCTAATCAATATTTTAAATAGTTTTAAATGCTTTAATAGGGGGGGGGGATACAAGTAGAAACAAACAGGTTATTGAATCATTGATATGTATTTTATAACTGTGTTTGTCATTTAACAGATTTCACATGCTACAAAATGTGATGCATGAAATGATTTTACATCTTAAAAACACATTGTTACCAAATGTTAAACCTTTGAAATGTTTATTAAAATGACATCAAGTCATTGTTAATTATTGTTCAAAACCCATAAGATGTTTTACAAAACCATTTTACATTCTTGAACTAAACTATGCATATACACTTATATTATTATATATGTATTGATTTTATAGTTTACATCTTTCATTTAGTTTCCCACACCCTTGAGTAGTAAGAGTGTATAAACCTACACGATCAATCAATTATATTACAGTAAATTATCATAGGGATAATTTGGAGACATCAAACATTACTTCTATTACAAGGAATCACACAAGAGTCAGTTCATTCATGAGTCTATACTAGTACATTACCTGATACATGAATACCTACAGAGGTTAACCTGATACATGAATATGTTTACATATACTTACTTGTTACATGGACACATATACATGAATACCATACATGAACACTTTTACATAGGTGCATTATCCTCTATTCACTTACCTGGATACTTGTACTTAGGACTACGAGGATGATTTCTTAGTACTTACTGTGTAAATTGTCTTTCCTATCCCGGTTCAATGGGATAGCTAGACGGGACTTACAATTCCGAACCCCACTGATTAGCACTAGTGGTCGATGACCATCTACGGAGGTCTAAGGTTACTACTTATATTAGGAAGATCGATTTGGGACTAACCCTTCCACCCACCTGCTGCTGCTACAGAGGACAATTGGACAATCTTCGGATGTTCATTAGGTTATACATTTTGCTTAATGCGATGCTGTATTGCTCCTAGTACCCAGTGACAACACTTACAGTAGTACATTTTCCTGTTTACTTTATTTTGTGATACATTCACATAAACGATGAGTTAGACTAAGCACTTTTAGTACTAGTCAATACAAAGGAAAAACTATCATTTTACAAACAGAACATTCGGGTCTTGGTAGAAGACTACATTTCATACTTATAGAAAATAAGGATTTTTCTAGGGATTTCATACTTACCTCAACATTTTCATTTAAAGGTTTACATGGCCTTCCTAACAGATTTTCACAAACAAGGCAATGACACTATTATACTTATGAATTCACCAGCTTTAAAGCTGATACTCGCTTTCAAAATAACTTGTATTCTCAGGTCATCAGTAGACAGGTACGGAGGCCATGTTTTGAGAAGACGGAGCAGACAAGTCTCGTCTTTTATTTTGATTGTATATTTTTGGTGTCTTATTACAATGAAAGAAAACACATGTATTAAACTTTACTTATAATGCAATGGATGATGTTGTTGCTTGTTTATTATATTACACTGTTGTGATACTGTACATGACGTCCTCCACCCCTGAACGTTTCCGCCGTTCGCTGTTTTGGGGTGTGACAGTTGGTGATGAAGTCGATGATGATCTGCTCCAATTTCCAATCTTAGATATAAAACTGTTGCAACTTGCCGTGAGGCTGCTGTGTTTGGCCTTGAATTTCAGACAAGTCAATCACTGCTCCACATACCAAGCTATATCTATTTTATACAGGGCCACCAATAGTCGTATCTCAACTCTTGATGCATCTTTTTCACACCAAGAAGAATAAAAAATTTGGAGTTGTGTGCCTCATCCATCAACACATGTTGGGCCCCACCCTAATATAGAACCTAAACCCTACAATGCAGAGTCAATATCCCTAACTATCAATTCAAAAGTAGAAATCTAACCCATGATTCTATCACTCTTCCGGTTCCCCTCCTTAACAGCATTGGTCTGAGCCCCTTTGATGAGATCCATAAGTGGAGAAGGATCGTTCGGCCACCATATTTTCCTTGCCTGGGTGGTAAAGAATTTCACAATCATAATCTTTCAGATCATCTAATCAACTATGTTGTTTTACTGTAAGGTTTAGTTGATCCATGAGATATTTTAAACTCTTTTGATATGTAGAAATAGTGTATTGTATCACATACATATAATTATTCAAAATCTTGATGGAAGAAAACCATAGCCCCAACTCCAAATTGTGAGTAGGATAATTCAACACATAAGGCTTCACTTGCATCAAAGCATATAGAATCACATGACCCCTCTGCATAAGCACAATACTTAAACCCAAAATCGACACATTGTAAGTAACTACAAATTCCTCAACACCCTTGGGAAGTGTCAGAATTTGTGCCCTACATAATTTCTGCATCAGAACCTCAAATGTTGTCTACTGCCTAGATCCTTACTAAAAAGTAACACTCTTCTTTTTGAAACGAGTCAAAGGAACAAAAATCTTCAAATAATCCTAAATGAACCTCCTATAATAACCTTCCAACCCTAGGACACTTTGAATCTCAGACGGAGACTTTAGAACCACCTACAATATAACTTCCTCACTTTTAGTTGGATTGAGGAAGATGCTATCTTGTTGATGAGATGACCCAGTGTCTGAAGAACCTCATGCAAATGCTCCTCATGTTGCTCCTTGGTCTTGGAATAGACCAAAATATCATCAATAACTACAATTACTAATCGATCTAACATCACCATGTATAACTAGTTCATGAGGCCCATGAATAATTTCAATGTATTGGTGAGCCCAAATGGCATCACCATGAACTTGTAACACCCATAACAAGCCCAGAAAGCCATTTTATGAATATAATCATCTCTTCCCTCATCTGGTGATATCCCGACCTCAAATCTATCTTAGAGAACCAAGACGCCCCTTGTAGTTATTCAGATAAATTGTCGATCCTCAGAAGTGAATAACAGTTCCTCACCGTAAGCTTGTTCAGCTCCCTATAATCAATACACATCCTTTATGATCTATTCTTCATCTTAAGGAACAATATAGGTGATCCCCAAGAAAAAATACTAGACCGGATAAACTGCCTCTCCAACAACTATTGAAATTGCGTGCATAACTATAGCATCCCAGGAGGCGCAAGATGATAATGTGCCTTGACTTTTGTCCCCGCACTTAGAACTAGATCAATCCTAAACATGAACTGCATATCAGGAGGCACTCCCCGAAAATCCTCTGGATAAACTTTGCGAAAATTCGGCATAATATGCACATCAGAGATGGTCTTCTTCTGCTCGACCACGAGAATCCACTACCAATGAGTGTTCTTAATCTCCTAGAATAATATCAAACCTCTTATGAAACTCAAGAGATACAAATGATCGATTGGCCCCCATATCAAAAAATACTATAGTAGGTATACATGAGAAAAGCATCAATACATATAGCTGGAATACTTATAGTAAAATGGATGGCGTCGTCCTCGCCTCTTTAGTCGTCAACTAGAAAGATCGGCTCCTTGACATAGGAGTATCTGCCTTGCCGTGGTAGCCATCAGTGATGCTCAACATGGATTGATCGGGTGTCCTCGCCGCTCCACCATTCCAAATCGAACAATCATCCATCTTATGGCCAATCTGATTGTAGTGAAAGCATATCAATGTTGCCTACTTACATTCCCGACTAAAGTGCCTAGTTTGGCCTCATTTGAGACACCTAGACATAGTCACACATCAACCTTCCGCATTTCACAATACAAATTTGTGACAAATGTTACGACCATGCTGACCTCCCGAACATGCTTCAGAGGTCTTGAACTTCTTTGCTAAAACCACAACAACGCTAACCTTTGTTTTCTTCTAATAGGTTTTCTATGTTACAACAAAAGGATTTGCATAAAAAATTCTCATAAACACTTATGGGCACATGTAACCTAGAACACTAGGGAAGTTTCTCATGTTATAGCAACATATTTATGAAGCAAAACTTAATCTATGAAAATAAGAAATCATGAGGCTAGAATTCATACCTTTTTCAACAGTCTAATGATGCAAGAAACACTCTTGTGAAACTCCTTGGAAAGCTAGCTCCAATAGGGTGGAAGCCTTTAATGTGGCACACCCAAACACTAGCAAAAACATAGGATAAAAAAATCGAGAGAGAGAGAGAGAGAGAGAGAGAGAGAGAGAAAGAGATAGAGAGAGAGAGACGGATAGAAAGATAGATAGAGAGAGAGAGAGAGTGAAAGAAAGAAAGAAAGAAAGAAAGAAAGAGAGAAATATAAAGAGGGGAGGAAGAAATCTGACTTCTTCTTGAGTATGGTTAGGGATTGGTTTTGCAAGGGATGTGGTCCTTTTCTATAGTTGTAAAATAACCTAGAAACCATAGATTTGAATATTAAAATAATAGTATTTTTATATTATTAAAATATTGTTTCCTTATCCAATTCAAGAGGCTTCCAGAATCCTTCTGGACCTCCTCAAAATTGTACAGGCTAGGAATATTTAACCCTTGCTCAACAATTGAACAACTACAATTTAACCCTTGCACCTTTAAATAATTCTAATTAATCCAAAATTAATTTCCAAATAATTTTGTTTATTCTTAATTAATTATTAACTATTTCTACTTAATATAATACTCATATAATATTTTAAAGAATCATTTTGTCTCTCCCTAAATATCAATCCTAGCTATTTTCCTGGCTGTGAGGGCAACCTTGAAAGGTATTTACTTTTATTCACTATGATTATACCAATTTAGTTTAGACTTTAGACACTTAATCCAACAGTCTGCCACTTGGATAAGTCATTAACTACAATTGCAATTATGGTCTTTAAATAACTAGTAAATAGTGTTTTCGAAAGCCATTGCCAAAATTTGATTAAATCGGACGTCAGCCCTAAGAGAAGTGATCAGCTACCCCTTCGTTCTTCCAAATATCATACGGACACGAGTCATGGGTATGAATCAATCTGATGGTCAAAGATTCTGTTTCTCGATTTCCTGATCTATGATGATTTCATTAGACTATGAATTTAACACATAAATTTAGTCCCGGATGGGCCCAACACTACAAAGTGAACATCAAATCACCAAGGGGCCTAAAGATATCGTTTTTCCTTAGTAGGAAAAAGAGACGAAATAAACTTTGATTATATCATCATATCTTTTACTCATCATATCATACATGGGATTATATTTTATGATATCCAGTTACGGATGAGTTGATCCAAAATTAATGCACAATACTTGAAAACTATGACTTATATGTATATATATATATATATATATATATATATATATATATATATATATATATATATATATATATATATATATATATCTATTTCAAGAATAGAAGATATTATCATCTTAGAATTAATCATGATTGAATCCATGATGTAATCTCTAAGCATGGGTTTGACCGATACTTAAAATCCCAATTTTCAAAGTACTCATGAATATTGCAACAATCTCTATGCAATGTCCAATCACCATGGACAATCTATAAATATCCCATGGCAGTGTTAAATCAATACCTACTTTTGAAAAGTATGTCTGACTATGGTATTTATAATAAATTAATATTAAGGATGTAAAACATGAAAAGTGAAATGCAGGAATAAAAAATTTAAGATGGTAGTCTGAACTCATAAATAATTCTTTATTATCTAATAAAAAAACAATTATAATTTATGGTTATTACATTGTTTCAAAAGTATCAACTATTTAGCAAAATTTAAAATCAAATATCAACTATTTGTCTAATGCTCCTAGCATGCTCGAAGTGTTTCATCTTTCTTAAACCTTTTGTGAGATGATGAACAAGATTCTCCTCTAATGATAGACGATTCACCATGAGTTTTCCTTATTTAACTTGATTCCAGATATAATGCTATTTTCTTTCGATGTTCCTTGATCTTCCATGATGCTTTGGTTCTTTTGTCAAAGCAGCTAAACCTTCATTATTATAGAGAATCTCCATGGGCTCTTGGATTGAATGAAGAACTCCATGGTTTCAAATGAAATTCTTTAACCATGACACTTCCTTTGCTGCCTCGCTTGCTGCGATGTACTCTGATTTACAAGTATAATCAACCACTATTTATTACTTAGAAATTTTCCAAGTCACTGCTCCACCATTCAATAGAAATACCCACCCAAATTGCGAGTAACTATTATCCTGATCCGTTTGAAAAGTGACATCACTAAAACCACTCACATGAAGTTCATCTTTTCCACTAAAAACTAATTTCATACCATTTTTTCCTCAGATACTTAAGTATATTTTTCACTACTCTACAATGTGCTCTACCAAGATTTCCCTGATATTTTCTAACCGTGCTCAAAGCATAAGCCACATTAATGAAAGTACAATATAGAACATACATGATAGATCCTATAGCCAAAGCATATGGGACTTGAATATTTGGATTTATTTGATTATCACTATTGGGACATTAAGCCTTGATCAATTTTATAGTGTGATGCAAAGGTAAACCCCCTTTGTTGGAATTCTCCATATTGAACCATTTCTATATTTTATCCAAGTAAGTACTATGGCTAAGCCCTAACAAACATCTCTATCTATCTCTTTAAATTCTTATTCCAAGAATATACGTTGCTTCAACTAGATCCTTCATAGAAAAACATTTTCCAAGCCAAGAAATCACCACTTGAAAAGTTGGAGTATCATTTCCTATAAGAAGTATGTCATCAGTATGCAAAACTAGAAAGGTCACTCCTGCTAGCTTTGACATACACACATGACTCACAGAAAGATCACTAAACTCCCTAACTTTCACATACATACATGGCTTATCCTTGCTTGGAGAAAAGCCAAACTCTTTGATATTTTCATTGTGACAACCCGAAATTTCCATTTGTACGAACATTATCTTTTCAATAGAAGCTAGTCCAGTTTCAGTGATTTTCACACTTTTCCGAACTAGTTTGTGTACATTAGAGTTTTTGTTTAAGGAGATATCAGGAGAGTGGATGCTCCTGGTTTTGTGAAATTTGAGCATTCCAAGTTTCATAATGTTGCAGTCCAATATCAGGAATAAAAATATTTTCTGCAAAAATATTCCAGGACTATAAATAGTTTTCTGAATTAAATTAATTCATTATTCACAATTCCAAATAGAGAAAAGCCATATTCTCTCTGACGGATCTTCGGGTTTTGATCCCAGATTGTGAGTCTACTTTGCTAAATGTGTTTCAATACTTGTTAGATGCTTTATAACATCAATTACATGTTTAGATTACAAGATCCGGGAGTTTACCGCCCAAGAACGTTCTTGGGGAGTAAACTCCAAAATGGAGCTTTAAGGCTACCTAGACCCATTTTCTTGTTAAGCAACTTACTACGGACCTTGTGTATGATCTTAAGAGACTATAAAGCATCCAAAATCAACAAGTAATAGGAGTTTACGGCCAAGGACTTTTCTTGGGCCGTAAACCCCTTTTCAAGGGCATTTAGTGCCCTAAACTACCCCTAAAGCTTAAGGACCTTAACCCTCAAATGCTTGTACCTATTTTAGACATCAAAACACTTCAAAATCATTAATTTATAGGAGTTTATGGCCAAGAATATCTCTTGGGCCGTAAACCCCTTTTTCTAGGGTAAAAAGCATTCCAAACACCCCTAAGGCCTTAAGACAATTACCCTTGAACACCTAGGACTTGAATGAGGAGTAAAAGACATCAAGAACATCCCTTAAAGGGAGTTTACGGCCAAGGAACATCACTTGGGCCGTAAACTCCAAGTGAAGGCACAAATGTGTGCCTCTTGTCCCCATTAGCCTTAGATAAAATCATGGAAGCTATCCTTGATGTGCAAGTGCCTTAAATGAATTAAAATCCAAGACCCCATAGGAGTTTATGGCCATAAACTCTAGGGTATATGGACTATAGGCCGTAAACTCCCCTATGGAGCATGCTAGGGCCTTAAACTACTTCATGTGTTATTCCAACAAAGCTAGGAGTGTTCTAGGATCAAGATAACACTTTAAAACACCCAAAACCACCATGTGAGGAGTTCATGGGCATAAACCCATGAGTTTACGGCCGTAAACTACAAAGGGTGGGGTTTGTTGGGTGGTGAACTCTTATGCAAGGCCATTTGATGTTTCAAACCCTTTTGCCTTGTCCCGTAGCAACTTAGATGCAACCATTAGGACCTATAACACTTATAAAAAATGTTTACATGTTCCTAAGTGTTTTAACTTATTTATTAAGTTATTATTTGTCTAATTAGTTATATATATGCTTATTATATGATAACTAGGCTCGTGCGTGTAAACAAGTCTCCGTTTGCCACCTAGCATGGTATCCGACACTGCAATTCGTACAACTCACCGCAAGTGAGTTCATACCCCTTGAATCAACCTTTGAAATGATTTTAAATGTTTTAAATACTTTATGGGGGGAATACAAGTCAAATACTTATAGTTATTGTTTCAATCACATGTGATTGCATTTAATCACATATGATTAATAACTAGGAAAACAACGATTTTTACCACTGTTCAAACTGTTTATCAAACTGCTTTACTTTGAAAGGTTTTACAAACTCTTTTACCATTCAAACCTATTTACAAACTGTGATTCAAACAAATGCTTCTTATACTTAAACTGTTTTATTAACTTATGCCTTCTAATTGTTTTAAAGATTGACATCAAGTCGATCTCTTCTTGAAATAATATTTATGTTTTAAATGTCTTCTCAAAACTTATTTATGCCTTTATATTATCAATTGCATGCCCATATATGTATAGATATATAAATAATGATTAAAGGGCTTAGGAAGGCCATCCGCCCTATTTCCTTTCCTCGATTTGGATGTGGTCTGGTTGGATTTCGGGTGACCATCCGAAGGTCGTTTCCATATTACTTATATATCATATATACATGTATAGACATAAAAGTACTTCCATATTCATACTTATCAGTACATTAATAGTTAGTTACCATCGGGGTAACACAAGTACATATACAGCTATACTAGAAACAAGTACATATACAGCTATACTAGAAACAAGTACATATACAGCGATACTAGAAACAAGTACATATACAGCTATACTAGAAACAAGTACATATACAGCTATACTAGAAACATGAACATATACAACTATACTAGAACAAGAAACATTACATATACATGAATACGTTAACAATTGTGATCCACTGTATCGGTGCATGCCTTAAATGTCATGTCTCGAGTTGTAGCCAGAATTCTCTTGGAGGGAGAGCGTGAGTTTGCGTATAGATCTATACAGGATTGACTATCCTACACCTTGCTGCTAGCTACAGCCGGACTTGCAGGTCTGCGGGTGCCAAACGTCATTTCTTTATTACGACCATTCATTATGTCGTTGTTACCAGTCGATAGCATGGTGCAATTTATCACATTATACCTTAATATAAATCCGGTTTAAGGTAGTAGTTAGTACAACAGTAGTTCTTATTATACAAAACTATAGTACTACAATGATTTACCCATTACATATTTTAGTGATAACCTCACTTAAGCATTAATTTACAAACTATATTTTATTAAATGATAGTTATGCTTGGGTAATTACACACATTTACAACAAACAAGTACACAAGACAGTTAAGCCTTGGTAGAAGGTTACTTTAATAGAAAATATAGGATTTTCTGAGGGATTCAAACTTTTACAAACACTTACTTACATTTTTACAAACTTATACATTGAGATAGGTTCAAACGTTTTGACAAAAAACATTGACACTAAAATACTTATGAACTCACCAGCTTAATGCTGATAAACTCTTTCAAAATAACTTGTATTCTCAGGTCATCAGTAAACAGGTACCGAGGCCAGCTTTTGAGAAGAAGGAGTGCATTCAAGACTCATCTCATATTATTTTGTGTTACATTATTTTTGGTGTCTATAACTGTACAGAACACACGTGTATTAAAATTATATATTTAATGCAATGGATGATGTTGTTTGCTTATTTACAATTACTGTGTTGTGATACTATACATGACGTCCTCCGCCCCAGATTGGTATCAGAGCATTGTTTATAGTGAATCAAGTATATCAACCCGTAAAAGATATACTAATCTATAAACCCAAAAGGGATTAAAACACTCTGACCAAGAGTCTATACTTTAAATGTTAAAATATTTAATTAAGTATACTAGTCTGCATTCATACTAAAATCCGTGTCACAATGACAAGAACAAAAGTATTACGATTGTTGAATATCACAAGTGAGCTCGGGGATATATGGTCAGTCCTGGGAATGGCATAGCCTGATCAACTATGCTGGTCCTAGGAGTGATTAGCATATGCCCTAGAATGGTTGTGATATGTTAGCAAGTCTAAAAACTTACCAACAATACCACAAGAAGATCAGTAGAACTTAAACTTAAAATACAATAGGTGTATTTTTGTACTACTAGTTACAGGTGTACTATATCCTTATACCTCTCTTCTCGCGTAGATCTAAATGGATGGATTCCATCATGGCGACCTGTACTTTCCAAATGAAGGCAATGCCGGGTGGATCGATAAAGAGCCCGAAGATGAGCATCCAATCCCTTTGGATGATCACCTCGCAGAAGGCTTTTCTGATGGATCCGACTCCGAGCCTGAAGTCAACAACCTACCGCTTGTAGGTCAAGCCCCGAACAATAACCCTCGACCAGCTTTTCCAGGTCCTACTCCCATGTGGGCAAACGACTTAAATCGCTGGAGTGATGAGCAGGGTCAACCCTTACCATACCTTGGGGACCGAACCTTTTACAACATCAGTGATGGTGGCTCTGCTGACAGAGCTCTGCCGGTAATCATCCGCATAATAGCTCGTAATGTCGAGCAAGGTCGAGCAGCCATCGACCGGGTCATGGAGATTGATGCCAATTCAGGTGTCAACATAGTCCGCATCCGCCGTCTTGAAGAAGACATGGAACGGACCCGGAGAAGCAACGAAACTCTGCAGCAACAGCTGGCTGCCTCCCGTGCTGAAGTCTTAGAACTTCGAGCTCGTCAGAGAGCTCAGGATCGACACCTTAAAGAGGTGTTTCGCCAAGTGTCCGACCTCAGGGCTCGCCCGAGGAATTCCCATCGCCATTAGATGATGTCTAGTACATCTCTATCTTTTGATTAGGGATTAGCCTTTAAACATCAGTGCTCTAAGTAGCACTTGTCTGTAAAATATTCCTAACTTTCAGTACTCTAATTAGGAATCAAAGAACTGTCAAACTTATCCTTTTGGTATGATGTAAGACCTAATGCTAGGTCGATTTTTTTTACTTGAACATATTACATCAGTAATACCCGTCCTATTGAAATCTATCTAATTTGTGGGAGAAATCTGTACACTTGTGTATTCCTACTATTATTCCTTTGTGATTTCAAACACTCATCCAACTGTTGGGCTATGGTTAGTTAGTCCATGTGTCACTCTCACGTTGCTTACAAATTGATTCTTACCATCTTTCTTATCTTTATAAACTTATAGCTGAAAGATGCCTCCTCGCAAATCCCCCAGAAATAGGAATAATCCTGCACCTCCACCGCCTACATCGCCTCCGGTCATCGATACTGCAACCCTGAATCTTGCCGTAGCTGCAGCAGTGGCAACTGCCATGGCTCAGTATCACTCATCAGATGCCAGCAGAGGTGGAACCCCTGTGGAATCTATTTTGATCGAAATCCTGTGCGCTCAAGAGAGTGCTCCTACAAGGATTTCACAAACTGCAAGCCGAAGCCTTTCTATGGCACCGGCGGAGTCATTGATCTCTCGCAATGGTTCGAGAAGACTGAATCAATCTTCGAAATATGTTCATGCCCTGCTGCGTGCAAAGTGAAATATGCCGCATGCACCTTTGAGGGGAAAGCCCTAACGTGGTGGAACGGCCACGTCAAAGCCCTA
Organism: Lactuca sativa; assembly: GCF_002870075.4. NCBI lineage: Eukaryota > Viridiplantae > Streptophyta > Magnoliopsida > Asterales > Asteraceae > Lactuca > Lactuca sativa. Next base: position 247,818,597 of record NC_056626.2, on the reverse strand, counting down.
ACTCTCGTCGTGGCTAACGACATGGGCTGGGAAACGATGAAGGACCTCATAACTGAGGAATACTGCCCGAGGGGCGAAGTCCAGAAGTTGGAACATGAACTCTGGAATCTGAACATGAAGGGCACCAATGTGATCGCTTACACTGCCCGATTTAGCGAACTAGTGGCCCTCTGCCCCAATATGGTTCCCACTGAAGGGAAAAAGATCGAACGGTACGTATGGGGGCTAATGCCTCTGTACCAGGGGAATGTCTTAGCATCGAGCCCTGCTACCTTCAATAGTGCCAAGCGTTTGGCACAAAGACTCATTGACCATGGAGTCAAGACCCCTGCAACCACAACCACCCTAGCCATCCCAAAACCCTCAAAACCCGCTGGCACCAAGCGGAAGTTTTGGGATGAGAAGAAGAAGCAGCGAGCTGCAAAGAAACAACAAATCGTGGCGGTGCATGCCGCGGTAACCCCTACTGCAGCTACTGCTCCGATGAGTCGGTATGTTGGAAGTTTGCCCAAGTGCAACAAATGCAACTACCACCACAACGACGCCTGCCGTGAAATGCAGTGTTCTAACTGCAACAGAAAAGGGCACACCGTCCGTTTCTGTAAGTTCCCGACCCAACCGATCTCCCAAGTTCCTGGCTCAGGCGCGAGCCCAACTTGCTATGGATGTGGCGAAACAGGCCACTTTAAAAGGGACTGCCCCAAAGCGAGGAATGCTGGAGGAGCAGGGAGGGTACTAGCAATAGGCCACGGGGAAGCAGTAGCTGACCCGACAGTGGTGACTGGTACGTTCCTCCTCGATAACTCCTATGCATGCATTCTGTTCGATAGTGGAGCGGAGCGAAGCTTTGTAAACCACAAATTTGCTCGCATACTTAAGCATCAACCACACACACTTATTGAACAATTCATAGTAGAAATGGCCAATGGGAGAACTGAAAGTACTAATAGCATATATTTAGGTTGTCTTCTAACCTTAGATAACCATTCATTCCCAATCGACCTTATGCCGGTCTCAATAAAAAGTTTCGACGTTATTATCGGCATGGATTGGTTAAGTCTTCATTGCGCCGACATCATGTGCTACGAGAAAGCAGTCCGTCTAAACCTCCCGTCTAATGAAACTCTTATAGTCTACGGCGACAAACCTGGTGCGAGTCTTCGCATTATATCTAGTATTCAAGCACAGAAATATCTGCGCAAAGAATACCACACATTTCTTGCTCACGTCGTCGACACGAGCCTAGAAACGAAAGAACTAAAGAACATCCCAGTGGTGAGCAACTTCCCCGACATTTTCCCAGAAGAACTACTCGGGTTACCTCCGCAACGACAAGTCGAGTTCAGAATCGACTTAGTCCGAGGAGCTACCCCAGTAGCCATGTCGCCCTACCGTTTAGCACCAGCGGAGATGCAGGAACTCTCTGGTCAACTTAACGAACTGCTCAGCAAGGGCTTTATAAGACCAAGTTTCTCACCTTGGGGAGCACCGGTCTTGTTCGTTAAGAAGAAAGACGGATCATTCCGTATGTGTATTGACTACAGAGAACTCAACAAATTGACGATAAAAAATCGTTACCCTTTGCCACGAATAGATGACCTCTTCGACCAACTGCAAGGGGCGAGCTATTTTTCTAAGATTGATCTGAGATCCGGATATCACCAGTTACGAGTGCTAGAGGAGGATGTGCCGAAGACAGCCTTCCGAACCCGTTACGGACACTACGAGTTCGTGGTGATGCCATTCGGATTGACCAATGTGCCTGCAGTCTTCATGGATCTGATGAATAGAGTATGCCGACCTTACTTAGATCAGTTCGTCATCGTTTTCATTGATGACATCCTGATCTACTCCCGAAGTAAGAATGAGCATGGTGATCATCTGCGACAAGTTCTAGAGACATTACAAAAGGAGAAACTTTATGCGAAGTTCTCGAAATGTGAATTTTGGATCCGAAGAGTCGAATTCTTAGGACATGTGGTAAGCGAAGAGGGAATCCACGTGGACCCATCCAAAATAAAAGCCATTGAGAACTGGTCAGCGCCTAAGACGCCTACAAAAATTCGTCAATTTCTAGGTCTCGCTGGCTACTACCACAGGTTCATTCAGAACTTCTCCCGAATAGCGAAACCTCTTACAACCCTGACCCAGAAAGGCGTGGCCTTCGACTGGGAAGAGAAGCAAGAAAGAGTGTTCCAAACGCTAAAACGAGCCTTGTGCACCGCACCAATACTATCATTTCCCGAAGGAATAGAAGACTTCGTAGTCTATTGCGATGCATCAAATCAAGGACTCGGATGTGTTCTGATGCAGCGAGGTAAGGTCATCACCTACGCCTCGAGACAGTTGAAGGCACACGAGGTTAACTACATGACCCACGATCTTGAACTAGGAGCAGTAGTGTTTGCTCTGAAGATCTGGAGACATTACTTGTATGGAACGAAGAGCACTATCTTTACAGACCACAAGAGTTTACAACATATTTTCGATCAGAAGGAGCTCAACATGAGACAACGACGGTGGGTCGAGCTACTCAGTGATTACGAATGCGATATTCGTTATCATCCGGGTAAAGCCAATGTGGTAGCAGACGCCTTAAGTCGGAAAGAATATTCTGGTCGCAAAGTCAAGTCATTATCGATAACCATCCATTCGTACCTGACTAAACAAATTCAGGCGGCTCAACTTGAGGCCATGAAACCTGAAAATGTGTCGAGTGAATCCCTTAGGGGAATGGACAAGAACTTCGAAGCCAAGGGTGACGAAGCATTATATTTCATGAACCGGATTTGCACCCCGAAACACGGTGGTTTCTGAGACTTGGTCATGACCGAGGCGCACAACACTCGGTATTCCGTCCACCCAGGTTCAGATAAGATGTATTTGGATCTTAAAAAGCTACACTGGTGGCCTAATATGAAAGCAGAGATTGCTACCTTCGTAAGTAAATGCCTTACTTGCGCAAAGGTTAAGGTCGAGTACCAGAAGCCCTCTGGTTTACTGCAACAACCAGAGATTCCAGAGTGGAAGTGGGAGCGGATCACTATGGATTTCATAACCAAGTTGCCCAAGACGACGGGTGGACTTGACACCATATGGGTCATCGTTGATAGATTGACCAAGTCTGCACACTTCCTACCTATCAAAGAAACCGACAAGATGGAGAAACTTACGAGAACATACATTAGGGAAATTGTACGGCTACATGGTGTACCTATTTCCATTATCTCCGATAGAGATAGTAGGTTCACCTCAAGATTTTGGCAATCACTACAACATTCCCTAGGAACAAGGCTGGACATGAGCACAGCCTACCATCCACAGACCGACGGACAGAGTGAGAGGACCATCCAAACACTGGAAGATATGTTGCGAGCCTGTGCGATTGATTTTGGGAAAGCATGGGATACTCATTTACCCCTTGTCGAATTTTCCTATAATAACAGTTATCACACGAGCATCAAGGCTGCTCCATTCGAAGCTCTCTACGGCCGAAAGTGCAGATCCCCTCTGTGTTGGGCTGAGGTGGGTGATACCCAATTAGCAAGAGGGCAAGCTTCCGACAGTACTCTCACCGGTCTGGAAATCATTCGGGAAATGACAGAGAGAATCGTTCAGATCCGTGAACGATTGAAAGCCTCTAGAGACCGACAGAAGAGCTACGCCGATAAACGAAGAAAACCTTTGAAATTTCAGGTGGGAGACCGAGTCCTTCTCAAAGTCTCACCTAGGAAGGGCTTGATACGTTTCGGCAAGTGTGGGAAGCTTAATCCAAGGTACATAGGGCCTTTCGATATTCTTCCAAGAGTCGGCCCCGTAGCTTACAAACTCGACCTACCCGACACACTTCGTAACGTACATTCTACATTCCACGTATCTAACTTGAAAAAGTGTCTGTCCGACGAGACTCTTGTAATCCCACTCGACGAGATCGAGATCAACGACAGCCTCAACTTCGTGGAAGAACCGGTAGAAATCATGGACCGTGAGGTCAAGCAGACGAAACAAAGCCGTATCCCTATCGTGAAGGTTCGCTGGAACGCCAAGCGAGGACCGGCATTCACTTGGGAACGCGAGGATCAGATGAAGTTGAAATACCCTCATCTTTTCGCTTAATTGTTGTTCCTTTATATTTGCTTAAATTCTAATTTCGGGACGAAATTCCCTCCAACAGGGGGATGATGTGACAACCCGAAATTTCCATTTGTACGAACACTATCTTTTCAATAGAAGCTAGTCCAGTTTCAGTGATTTTCACACTTTTCCGAACTAGTTTGTGTACATTAGGGTTTCTGTTTAAGGAGATATCAGGAGAGTGGATGCTCCTGGTTTTGTGAAATTTGAGCATTCCAAGTTTCATAATGTTGCAGTCCAATATCAGGAATAAAAATATTTTCTGCCAAAATATTCTAGGACTATAAATAGTTTTCTGAATTAAATTAATTCATTATTCACAATTCCAAATAGAGAAAAGCCATATTCTCTCTGACGGATCTTCGGGTTTTGATCCCAGATTGTGTGTCTACTTTGCTAAATGTGTTTCAATACTTGTTAGATGCTTTATAACATCAATTACATGTTTAGATTACAAGATCCGGGAGTTTACCGCCCAAGAACGTTCTTGGGGAGTAAACTCCAAAATGGAGCTTTAAGGCTACCTAGACCGATTTTCTTGTTAAACAACTTACTAAGGACCTTGTGAATGATCTTAAGAGACTATAAAGCATCCAAAATCAACAAGTAATAGGAGTTTACGGCCAAGGACTTTTCTTGGGCCGTAAACCCCTTTTCAAGGGCATTTAGTGCCCTAAACTACCCCTAAAGCTTAAGGACCTTAACCCTCAAATGCTTGTACCTATTTTAGACATCAAAACACTTCAAAATCATTAAGTTATAGGAGTTTCCGGCCAAGAATATCTCTTGGGCCGTAAACCCCTTTTTCTAGGGTAAAAAGCATTCCAAACACCCCTAAGGCCTTAAGACAATTACCCTTGAACACCTAGGACTTGAATGAGGAGTAAAAGACATCAAGAACATCCCTTAAAGGGAGTTTACAGCCAAGGAACATCACTTGGGCCGTAAACTCCAAGTGAATGCACAAATGTGTGCCTCTTGTCCCCATTAGCCTTAGATAAAATCATGGAAGTTATCCTTGATGTGCAAGTGCCTTAAATGAATTAAAATCCAAGACCCCATAGGAGTTTACGACCGTAAACTCTAGGGTATATGGACTATAGGCCGTAAACTCCCCTATGGAGCATTCTAGGGCCTTAAACTACTTCATGTGTTATTCCAACAAAGCTAGGAGTGTTCTAGGATCAAGATAACACTTTAAAACACCCAAAACCACCATGTGAGGAGTTCACGGGCATAAAACCATGAGTTTACGGCCGTAAAATCCAAAGGGTGGGGTTTGTTGGGTGGTGAACTCTTATGCAAGGCCATTTGATGTTTCAAACCCTTTTGCCTTGTCCCGTAGCAACTTAGATGCAACCATTAGGACCTATAACACTTATAAAAAGTGTTTACATGTTCCTAAGTGTTTTAACTTATTTATTAAGTTATTATTTGTCTAATTAGTTATATATATGCTTATTATATGATAACTACGCTCGTGCGTGTAAACAAGTCTCCGTTTGCCACCTAGCACGGTATCCGACACTGCAATTCGTACAACTCACCGCAAGTGAGTTCATACCCCTTGAATCAACCTTTGAAATGATTTTAAATGTTTTAAATACTTTATGGGGGGGAATACAAGTCAAATACTTATAGTTATTGCTTCAATCACATGTGATTGCATTTAATCACATGTGATTAATAACTAGGAAAACAACGATTTTTACCACTGTTCAAACTGTTTATCAAACTGCTTTACTTTGAAAGTTTTTACAAACTCTTTTACCATTCAAACCTATTTACAAACTGTGATTCAAACAAATGCTTCTTATACTTAAACTGTTTTATTAACTTATGCCTTCTAATTGTTTTAAAGATTGACATCAAGTCGATCTCTTCTTGAAATAATATTTATGTTTTAAATGTCTTTTCAAAACTTATTTATGCCTTTATATTATCAATTGCATGCCCATATATGTATAGATATATAAATAATGTTTAAAGGGCTTAGGAAGGCCATCCGCCCTATTTCCTTTTTCTCGATTTGGATGTGGTCTGGTGGGATTTCGGGTGACCATCCGAAGGTCGTTTCCATATTACTTATATATCATATATACATGTATAGACATAAAAGTACTTCCATATTCATACTTATCAGTACATCAATAGTTAGTTACCATCGGGGTAACACAAGTACATATACAGCTATACTAGAAACAAGTACATATACAGCGATACTAGAAACAAGTACATATACAGCTATACTAGAAACAAGTACATATACAGCTATACTAAAAACATGAACATATACAACTATACTAGAACAAGAAACATTACATATACATGAATACGTTAACAATTGTGATCCACTGTATCGGTGCATGCCTTAAATGTCATGTCCCGAGTTGTAGCCAGAATTCTCTTGGATGGAGAGCGTGAGTTTGCGTATAGATCTATACAGGATTGACTATCCTACACCTTGCTGCTAGCTACAGCCGGACTTGCAGGTCTGCGGGTGCCAAACGTCATTTCTTTATTACGACCATTCATTATGTCGTTGTTACCAGTCGATAGCATGGTGCAATTTATCACATTATACCTTAATATAAATCCGGTTTAAGGTAGTAGTTAGTACAACAGTAGTTCTTATTATACAAAACTATAGTACTACAATGATTTACCCATTACATATTTTAGTGATAACCTCACTTAAGCATTAATGTACAAACTATATTTTATTAAATGATAGTTATGCTTGGGTAATTACACACATTTACAACAAACAAGTACACAAGACAGTTAAGCCTTGGTAGAAGGTTACTTTAATAGAAAATATAGGATTTTCTGAGGGATTCAAACTTTTACAAACACTTTCAAACACTTACTTACATTTTTACAAACTTATACATTGAGATAGGTTCAAACGTTTTGACAAAAAACATTGACACTAAAATACTTATGAACTCACCAGCTTAATGCTGATAAACTCTTTCAAAATAACTTGTATTCTCAGGTCATCAGTAGACAGGTACCGAGGCCAGCTTTTGAGAAGAAGGAGTGCATTCAAGACTCATCTCATATTATTTTGTGTTACATTATTTTTGGTGTCTATAATTGTACAGAACACACGTGTATTAAAATTATATATTTAATGCAATGGATGATGTTGTTTGCTTATTTACAATTACTGTGTTGTGATACTATACATGACGTCCTCCGCCCCAGAACGTTTCTGCCGTTCTTGGTTTTGGGGTGTGACATTCATGGAAACAAATATTCCAGCTGGAAGATACATGTTTAAGTCCATAGATAGACTTCCCAAGATTGCATACCTTATTATGGTATTTGGCATATTAAAAACCTTCTGGTTCACCCATGTAAACATCCTCAATTAGTTTCCCGTTGAACAATGCAGTTCCAACATCTATTTCCCATACTTCGTAATCATGAAAAACAGTTATTGCAAGCATTACTATAATTGAATTGATCTTGGGAACTGGAAAAAAGGTCTCATCATATTCACCCTCTTCAGTTTGAGTAAAACGCATTGCATCCATTCTAACCTTGAATGTATTTATGTTACCATCAATGTCAGTCATCTTCTTGAAGATCCATTTATAGCCTACTATCTTCCGACCAGGCGTATGATCAACTAAGGTTCATATTTGGTTATCATACATGGATTGGGTCTCGTTGTCCATTGTCTCTTTCCACTAAGCAGCCTCAGGTCCTGCCATCTCTTACTTGTAGTTAGTTGGCTAATCTGAATTTACTAGTGTGTTATCACTGATAAACGTTTCCCGATCCTCCGTTATACGGAAACCATAAAATGAGGGTAGCATGCTAACTCTACTAGGTCAACGAAGAGGTAGTGAATTGTCAATAGGCTAAATATGCATCTCATCCTCTAGCTGAGTGCTAGTTTCATCTGAGGGGATGGCCCTTGGATTTCTTCAAGATCAATCGTACTCCCACATTCCTCTTTGTATATGAGTTCTCTCTTACAAAAGACTCTACTTCGATCTATAAATACGACATTATCAGAAAGTCTATAAAAGAAGTATCCAAAGGACTTCTATGGATATGTACTAGTCAGTGAGGTTTCCCTATCCATATTTCACGAGGTGTTTTGGAAACCATCCTGGTAGGAATAACATTAAGGATATAGGTGGTCATCTTGATGGCATACCCCTAAAACGATATAGTGAGTGAAGCTCGAATCATCATGGAACGAACCATGCCAATACAAGTTTGATTTCGCCTTCTAACTACACCATTAAGTTGTGGTGTCCTAGGAGGGGTCAATTGTGAAACAATTCGACATTTCTTAAGGTAGTCGTTGAACTCAATACTAAGACATTCTCCAACTCTATCATATCAGAGCACCTTTATCTTCTTGCCCAATTGATTCTCTACCTCGTGCTTTAACTCTTTTAACTTTTCAAAAGTTTCTGATTTATGCTTGATTAACGTAACATCGTGATTTTTCACCAAAATTGTTTTATTTTAAAACATGTATTTAACTGGAATACGTTAGCAGGAGCCTTATTTTGAATTTTATGCAAACATCACCAATGTTACTTTCTTTTACCAAAAAAACCATTCTTCAAAACTATAATTCATACACCAATCCAAACCAAGTTCTCAAAACTAGTGTTATGAAAACGCAATGAAATGTGTCGAGTTTATTTGTGTTGCGTCATGGGCCTCATGTTTTGTATCCGGATTGGACCTCACCATCCGTGATTATCTAGTAGGTTTATAGTATAAATATGCATGCATGTATGCATAATACGTAGGGAATTTATTATGTTCATTCTTTGTAACCCTAAACACCTCTACAGTCGAAGTTCTTAATCGAGCTCTTCTGAGGTGTTAAAGTATTAATCATTCGCCCCATTAGTGTATTCCCATTTTAATTAATTAATTATTAATTCATATTTTAAAGGATTACACATATGACATCCATAAATAATCATGCTTATTTATTATCATCTTTTTCAAGCATATTACATCCCAAGTTACTTCTTATGTAAACATATAAACAAGTAAATACAAGTTCAAACAATTTACATAACATACAACTTTATGCATATATCATCATTATGGCTTGAGAACATCACTAACATGCTTTTTCCAAATCATCATTGAAAAGTGTGTCCAAGAAACCATGGCATGCATCCATCACATATAATCATCACAAAAAACTCTTTCTATAGTGACCCTAACATACCACTTATTTCAAAAGAATAAAAATCTAGCATTTAAGCATCATAAATTATCATACAAATAAGGGAATATAGCAACAAAAAACATATCACACATAATAGGGACACATAGAACCTAAATATCCTATGTTCATTCCAATCCATATAAGATATGTAATTCCCTAACAAAGTACTGAAAACCACAAAGCTTAACTCACATTTGACAAAAATGTGTCCTCTTCACACTTCAAACCTTGTAGGTTCTAAGGTATAAAACCTTACCCTAGTAAAACACATGTATAAGGATTACTATAAGTTTACATGAACAAAGAATGACAATGTACTACCCAAACATGCAAATTCATTATTAGGTCAAATTCTCAAATTTTGACACGAAATAGCAGCCTGTTTGAGGCCACTTTAGCCCTACTTAAACATGTATAAGCTACAATTATTTTTTATATTCCAGTAGATTAGAATTTTAACTTTTTAGAAAATGCTCCCACAATACAATACAATTTTTCTAGAATTGTTTATGAATCTTAAATGACAACATGTCCGTGTAGCTAAGTTTTGACAAGTTAGTGAAAAAGATTATTTTTATCTTGGTTAGGGACAATATAAGGTCTTGGTAAAAATCATGGACAAACTAGACTCAACACTAAAAATTTGAGATTTGATGGATCACCAATCCGACTACTGATGATTTTTTCTATATTTTCTTAAGACAAGGGTAAAATGGTAACCTTTATGAATTTCCCAACAATGCATTTTAAGGGTTAATTGCCAACTTTACCCATTAAGCCATAGCCAGAATCAACTATAAAGATGAAAAATGGGTTCTTCGCATTAGCATCATTTAAAGAAGTAAAAATAACAATCTAAACCCCATACCATGACTCAAAGTACAATAACCTTTAGGGACTATTTTGAAGACATTTTGGATGGTTCAAAACGTAGTAATTTTACGGAAAAATACTCACTAGAATTGAGATAGAAATCAACATGAGTTTTAGCAACAACAAAGAAGGTAATGATTCCAAAACTTTAAGCATTTCATGGACTTGATTAATAACACTTTTAAGAGTGTCATAAAAATATTTTGGCAGCTATTAAACCACCAAAAAAACTCATTAAGACTAAAAAATTAACCACATATAACTAAAAAAACTCAAGAGTAGAAGGCATCATGATCAAGGATAGAAAATAGGAAGCAATTGCCTATGATTTTGTGACAACCGTCAATTTTCGGTCAAGTCAAAGTCAACAAGTCAAACCGGTCAACTCAATTCGCCGTGAGTACTAGAGTTTATGTTACGTAACTTCTAAACAACTCTCTATTCTAATGAGAAATCATAAATCGAAAAGTGCGTACATTTAGATATCCTTAACCTAAAACGGTGATACGTGGAGAGCCAAACCGATAAAAACAATGTTACATACTCATTGGGAGTATGCAAGATCCCTAAACAAGGCTTAACGGGGTTTACGGACCTTGCAGTGCGTAGCCGGACACTCAAAAAGGTCACCAGTGAAACCTCTCCCACATATCTCTAAGTATGTGAAACCTCTCCCACATATCTCTAAGTATGTGAAATCTCTCCCACATATCTCTAAGTATGTGAAATCTCTCCCACATATCTCTAAGTATGTGAAACCTCTCCCGCATATCTCTAAGTATGTGAAACCTCTCCCACATATCTCTAAGTATGTGAAACCTCTCCCACATATCTCTAAGTATGTGAAATCTCTCCCACATATCTCTAAGTATGTGAAACCTCTCCCGCATATCTCTAAGTATGTGAAACCTCTCCTGCATATCTCTAAGTATGTGAAACCTCTCCCACATATCTCTAAGTATGTGAAACCTCTCCCACATATCTCTAAGTATGTGAAACCTCTCCCACATATCTCTAAGTATGTGAAACCTCTCCCGCATATCTCTAAGTATGTGAAACCTCTCCCACATATCTCTAAGTATGTGAAACCTCTCCCACATATCTCTAAGTATGTGAAATCTCTCCTACATATCTCTAAGTATGTGAAATCTCTCCCACATATCTCTATGTATGTGAAACCTCTCCCGCATATCTCTAAGTATGTCAAATCTCTCCCAAATCTCTCTAAGTATGTGAAATCTCTCTCACATATCTCTTTGTATGTGAAATCTCTCCAAGTATGTCAAATCTCTCCCAAATCTCTCTAAGTATGTGAAATCTCTCTCACATATCTCTTTGTATGTGAAATCTCTCCAAGTATGTCAAATCTCTCCCAAATCTCTCTATGTATGTGAAATCTCTCTCACATATCCCTTTGTATGTGAAATCTCTCCAAGTATGTCAAATCTCTCCCAAATCTCTCTAAGTATGTCAAATCTCTCCCAAATCTCTCTAAGTATGTCAAATCTCTCCCAAATCTCTCCCAGTATGTGAAATCTCTCTCACGTATCTCTTTGTATGTGAAATCTCTCCAAGTACGTCAAATCTCTCCCAAATCTCTCTGAGAACGAGGAATCTCTCTCAAATCTCTCTCGAAATCTCTCCCAACTTTCTATAATCACTCGGGGCATCCCGACCCTCGAATTTGGCGAAAAATAGCCCAAGAACGGAAGTCTACGCGAAAAACGGACTTAAGGAAACGAACCCTCCGAACCGAAAGTACTATTCATGAACCGAACCGAAAGCACCATTCATGAGGGTCCAAACCGAAAGTACTGTTCATGAGCTGAACCGAAGTTACTGTTCATCCGAACCGAACCCAGCACTGAAGGAAGGTCCGAACCGAACCAGCATAGAAGGAAAAATCCGAACCGAAAGTACTGTTCATTACTGTTCACAACAGTGCCTTCGGTTCTAGCCTGACCTCGAACCGAACCTTGCCTTCGCGTCGGACTGCCTCCTTTCGGACCGAGCCTCGGACCTGACCCTCGCCTCGCCCCTTCTTCTGGCTCGCGCCTTCGCTTCCGAGACCAGCCACCCGCGTCCGAACCAAGCTCCGCTTGACCAGACTTCGGCCTAGGGACCGAGCTTCGGCCTAGGTGCGAAGAAACTCGCTGGAAATTACATTTTTCGTCCGTTTTTGCGTATTTTTGCGTTTTAAACCCATTTTTAATTATTTTAACATGGGATTTTCACCCAAAACTTTATTTTTAATTATAAGACCCCTAAATTAATGATTTAATCACATTTTAAGGATAAAATCATATTTAAAAAGGAGTTGGTAAAGTACAAAAAGAAGAGTGTTGACCTTACCTTAGTTATGACGCAAGCAACCCCCACACCCACTCCATGACAACCCACACTCCTCTCCCCCATACCTTGTACTTTTTACCTCCCTCACAAGCCATCTCCATGCTTTGAGAGCTGGATATTCATCCTCTCTCCTCATTTTTCTCTCATTTGTTCTCATTTCACAAGAAGATCAAACTCCTTTCTCTCTCACTTTCTCTCTCTAGAAATCCGAGATTCAAGGGCTGATCTTGAGAGTTTCCTCCACCTTTGGTAAGCATAATCCATTTCCTTTAAGATTATCTCGATTATTTCCACTCAAATCATGAGTATCTTACACAAACTCCATTAAATTTGTGTTAGAGCTTCGAATCTTCAAGCGATTCTTCAAGTGTTCTTGGGTTGAACACTTTTCTTCTTCAACACTTATCTACTGAAATCACACAAGGTGAGTTCATACCCCTACATTTTCATGTTTTCTTAAGTTTTTAGGGGGGGAATACAAGTTAAAACACCAAGAACATAACTAAAATTTCCTAACAGCTTTCATCAGAAAAGTTGGACTCCATTCACGGACTGTTTTGGACACCTTAAACATTTTAGTTTTCAAAACTGTTTTAGGTGCATGTAGTTCCACTTCTTAGCTTTAAAATGACTACTTGCACATCTCCATACGATTTTTCTACAATTTATGGTGATTTTTTACAAAACGGCCTATCATTTCAAACACCAATCCGGACCAGTCTGTGATTATGGACTTTTCCACCTAAGTTGCAGGTCATTAAAAATTATGATAAAAATTATGAGTAAACTAGACACATTTTGGGAACTCCCAGAATTTACGGATTTAGTTTTCGACTTCGCATGATTTTTCTATGAATTTTCAAAAACAGTGTAGAAAGGCTGAAAACTTGTTAACAGCTTGTAATTTTTATAACACTTTGTATTATGTTGAGCAAAGTGTATAATGTCAACTTCTAAGTATTGAATGTGATACGTTGTAAATTTTATCATCATAAACTGAAAATAAGTCATTCATGATAAGATTATTCATCTATTTAGAACACGTATATATATATATAAACTATAATAAGCATAGTTTAATGGATTTTATAATCCTAACGCTTTTTCATAAAAGAGTTCTTATATATTACAAACGTTTTGGATAAAACTATAATAGGTATAGTTTTCAATACATCACATAACACACACGTACGAAAAGGGTACATTCATACAGAAAGGTTTTACACTCCCGCATACAACTTGTAAACTTGTTAACCTAGATTGTGAGACATTCTTTTTCCGTACGTCCGAGTGCGGAATATAAAATCCTGTACGTTATAATCAGAGTCTCCTGGAGGGAGAACGTGATAGTTATATATATATCTATATTGGGTTTGACACCCCACACCTTGCTGCTAGCTATAGTTGGACCTGCAGGTCTACGGGTGATAATTGTCATTTCAGTTAATCGACGCCTGAGAAACGTCGTGGCAGGTTCATTAGTCTTAAGTATGATTATAGCGGCTCACATAAGGATATAACAATACATAAAGTTTACGGGAATTTTTATAAAACTTTAATGGGTTTTATGTCGATTTTAAAATCACTTTTATCTCAATAAGTACCGATATTACTGTCTACATTCGGTTTTTGGTATTTATGACTACACATCATTTGAAACCACATTTATAACTTTAAGTATAGACGATACTTGTTATTTTCTCGGTCCTGAGACTTAGGACTACATATACATTAAGTATTAACAAACATAAGAATTTGCGGGAACATCATTTAATTCAAGTGCGTTTATGTCAATTTAAGCACATTTTATTTTCCTTTAATAAGAAAGGTTACTTATACATTTTGGTCGTCGGTTATGAGACTACATTACATAAACTTTATAAAGAAAATATCGGATTTTCTGAATACATATCATATCATTTTTACAAGGAAAACGGTCTATTTCTCCAATAAAATCTCTTATGAACTCACCAACCTTTGTGTTGACACTTTTCAAAACTACTTGTATTCTCAGGAATTCAGTGAAAACAGGAAACCAACATCGTTTTGAGGATGGGACGATAAATCGTCAAACAGTTCATTTTGTTTCATAATGTAATTGATTTGAATCATGTAAACATATACATTGGTGTAACTTTTTCAGTTATATTTATGATGGTTGTATTTACTTTGAGCACTATTATACTCGTTGTTGTGATACTCTACATGAAGTCCTCCACCCTCGAACGTTTCCGCCATCCTTGGTTTGGGGGTGTGACAGATTTCAACCAATTCTTGTCAGCTGAAGATGAAATAACATGAGAAAGAAAACCGTAGGCTTAAATGAAGGAAGAATTTATTTCCAACTACTTCCATTGATCTCCATACACAGAAACAAGCAATCAAAACAGAAAACAAAGTCTAACTTTCATATTTTAAAGTTTCACAACCCAACCCATGTTCACTGTTTTGAGTGTAAAGTAAAATCTACAACTCCAAAAAGTGGTTTATTGGAGTTTATGGAATCAAGACTCAATTTAATACAATTTTATCTCTCTGGGGCATCATCTAGTTTGGACCAGATCGATCTCTACAGCGCTTACAATACAGATCAACATTTATGTCTAGATTTCTAACTTTGACTGACATCACCAAATACTTCAAGGATTAAGACAAGGACTTCAAAATAGAGATGGATGGTAAGATTTTCATTATACTTCTGGAAATGTGATGAATTTGTAGGAGAAGAATCAAGGAAGAAGTCTTGATCTCTACAAGGAATTATCTCCACCAAAAGCACCAAAATCAGCACTCCAACTTATTGGATCTTCACCAAATCTTCAAGTATGGAAACCACACTTAATAATTCACTTCAAATACACTTGGAGGCTGCTAAGTAGGGTTTGATGGCTGTAAAATGATATGACTCCCGGTTTTTAGGGTTTTGCCTCTTTAAATACTTGATAACTTTCATTCTAGACCCCTAAAATGTGAGAAAATGACCCCATGACGCATATATATGATCAAGTATCGTTTTCTTACACTTTGACCCCCATAACTTCACGTTAAAAAAAAAAAGATATGTTAGTTTAATAAATAAAATTGAAGGAATACAATTATCATTAATAGTAGGGAACTTTGGGTTGATACAATTACATATATATAGGCATATCTATTATAATCATTAGTAAACATCATGTAGTAACGATTAGCGTCGTTTGTGACGGATCTATAAGGAACACATACGTAAGTATGGATGAGGTTTAACAATTCTTCACCACTTTCACAAGTTCATGTGAAAAGTGACTTAGTCATGTTGCCTAATAGACAAGATTCACATTCATCATCTGGCTTTAGGCTAAATTACTCCCAAACACCATCCTTTTGGAGTTACGCGATGTATTTCTTGTAATATACCCAAGACAACAATACCATAAGTATGCCTTCTATAAAACAATAGAAGAATTAATACTATATACACTATGTCCAATTCATTTACACACACAATAGTTTCATACAAGCCATTACAAGGAGAAGCTTTGAAAATAAAAACAAATTTTTTATTAACCACAATTGCACCATCTTTATTGTCAAACACATAACGATAACCTTATCTAAATAAAGTGTGAAAATAAATTATGTTTCTTGTCATTTATGAAGAATAACAACAATTTTCTAAATTAACCCTATTGTTATCATCAAACAAAACCTCATAAGTCCCATTCCTTGTAACAACTGATGTGCACATATTCCCCTTGACTAGGTTCAACTTCCCATACTTGAACTATTTTATTTCCCTTAGTCCCTACATATCAGAAAAAATATGGAAATCACTTCTTGTATCAAGGATCCAAGAATTTAAAGTTTAATTGTTATTGATTTCTATAAAGTACATACCAGATGTGTAGCCAGACACCTTGCCATTTGTTTCCCTCACTTCTTGTAAATAATTTGGGTATTTTCTTTTTTAATGTACCTTCTAGCCACAATGAAAGCACATAGCTTCTTTCGAATAACTGAAATGATAAGTTAAGATAAGGTGTTGATGGTGAGTAATCCTAAAAATTTATTTAAGAATAGTTTTTCCAAGTTTGGTTCAAGCAGTGGAGGTAATTCAAGGTTTAAAGGTAGGATTTGTAGAAACTAAAATGGTGAAAAATCATATTCTGAATACAAACTCGTGTGTGTACAATCAAGTCGGTGCCTTCCCGTGATCCTAAGAAGTACTTGAAACACATAATACATAACACAGTAAGCATGAAGCTTAGTGAGTTCCCCAAAGTACCACACATATGCTATTAGACTCTCATGGCTATGCTCAAATAAGACCCTCCGGTCAATGCGTCTCAGTAGGACCCTCCGGTCCCACACCTCAGGTGGAACCTCCGGTCCTAACTCAGTAAGCTCAGTATAATACACAACATCAATCACAAAGACAAATGTAGGATATAACAATAATCAATATAAGCACATAAGACCTTCCATTCACACAAAGATTACCACTCTAGGTAAGTATAGTGAGAAGACTCACCTTGTAAGCAAGCAAGAACATAACCTCGTACACGAATCTCGAACTAGCCTCCACCTAACACATAGGATAATTATCTCTAATTAACACTTAAATCACGACTCTATATAAACTTAGTTATTTTCCACTCTTAAACTCTTGGAATGGGTAAAAGACCATTTTACCCCTCCATGATCCTCATAATCCCGGTCTTGAGCAAACCCTAAAGTCAACAGAAGTCAACACTCGAGTCAACGGTCCATGTTGACCCGACTCCTTAAGTTCATCTATCTGACTCATAGAGTCCCCTCGCTTCCTCTGAAATGTCGTGAAAATCCAACATAACTCGTCGAGTTGTCTCGTCAACTCGCCGAGTTACCCATGTCCAGATTCATCGGGGAAAACCCTAGCCGACTCGTCGAGTCAGCTCACTGACTCGGTGGGTTCATTCAATCTATTTTCTCATTCAGACGTTTTAAGGTAGATCTACAACCCCAAACTCAAGATCTAGCCTCCCAAGGCTTGAATGTTACGTAAAGCTGCGAGATTTTACGTTCATGCATGGCATATTAGGTTCATAATGCCAACACAAAGTCAAACAAGGGTTAGATGCAGAAAAGCTAGTCTCTAGCTAAATAAAGCTTGGATCTTTGGGCTCTCAAATCCTCCTACAGTCCAGATCTGGGGTTTCAACCTCATGATATGCTCGAATAACTCATTGTCAAAGGATGGATGAGAGAAAACCCTAAAAACCTCCCTAAACTAAGATCTCACAGAGGAAAGGTCAATATAGGATCTTTTTACCTTTGCACTGAACCTAATCACTGAAGAACTTGGTTCTACATGTAACACCGAAATTTTTAAAACAAATTTTTCGTTTAAAATCGTTTATCTCTTTAACACTTTTCATCAAAAATCTCCCTTTTTGTTTAATTTACAATACATGAATCTTTTGTTCAACCAACTAATAGGCCAGGATCCTCAAAACCAACGCTTCATCTGGTGTGTACAATTGAGCCGGTGTCGTCCCGTGATCCTTAGAAATCCTGGAACATATAACACAAAACACTGTAAGCACGAAGCTTAGTGAGTTCCCCAAAATACCACTCTGACACATATTAGCCACTCAAGATTGTAACTCTGATGACCCTCTGGTCAGTGTGTCTCAGTGGGACGATCCAGTCCCAGCTCCTAGTGGACCCTCTGGCCCTAACTCTATGGACCCAAAGGTCCTAACTCTGATAACTCTGAATCATGCATATCACATATCACAATAAATCTCATAAAATAAATAGCATACAAATACACTTGCATGTAACTCTAAACCTAACTCTGTGGACCCTCTGGTCCTAGCTCTGTGGACCTTCCGCTCCTAGCTCTGATATACACACAACATAAATCACATAGAAATAATGCAGTGCCACACATCACATAGATAGCATACAATAACTCTATCACATAACTCTGTTACCACTCTAGGTAAAGTATAGTGAGAAGACTCACCTCAAACAAAGTCGTATGAACTCTCGTGCTCAACGTCCCGACCTGGCCTCTTCCTATTATTCAAATAGCATCCCCGATCAACACTCTCTTATTGTATCAGCTCTAAAGATTAGGTAGAAGACCATTCTACCCTTCCCTGTACTCTCTTAATTCAGTCTTAAACCAAAACCCTAAAGTCAACGAAAGTCAATGGTCAAACTTTGACCCGACTCGACAAGTGCACATTGTCGACTCGGCGAGTCCACACGTGTCCATGGAATCCCCCTTCTAGCCTCGCTTGACATGTCGATCCAACCCCTTGCTCGACGAGTTACACATGGTATGAATCGCGGGGCAACCCCGACTCGACTTGTCGAGTCCTCTCATGAACTTGGCGAGTTGCTCCCATGACAACACTTATCTGGCCTTCTGAGGTCAGGTCCGTTCCTCTAATCCATAGATCTGACTTCCCTATGACCAATAACCACGAAAAGGTCAAATCTTGGTACACATGCAAGGCTCTCTATGCTTATTTTGGTGAAATCCTTCATATCAGGAAAACCTTATCTCATAACTCCAAGGAAAAGGCATAAAGCAGAATGGTAGGGACTCTCTAGACCTCTTAAGGTCCAGATCTAGGAATCATTTCACCATGGGACCTCTCATAATCTATATTCAAGGTAAATAAAGCATGAAGACACCATAGATTCATGAAATCAAACGAAGATGGACATGAATCCTTACATCTCACAGTAGCTCTGAATGAAATGATGGAAGATTTGAGTCCCACAAGACAGCCAAACTCGAAATCCTTCCTTCGCTTTTCTAAGACACTCCAAAGGATGATGAATTAGCCCTCCTCTTGTACCACAAGCTTCCTCTCTGCTTTCTATGTTTTCTCAGGGTGTAGTGGCCGCAAAAGAAAGCCATAAGGACCTTTAAATAAGTCCCAAACCCGAGAAATTAGGTTTTCTCTACCCAACATCTACTCGGCAAGTCTCTCCTCTGACTCGTCAAGTCCACTCATTAAATCCGCGTGAAAAACCCAACTCGACTCGGCGAGCTCGATCCTCAACTCGTCGAGTCTCTCCTTTAATCAAAAGATTAAACTACACAATGATAACCCTGAAAATCCGGATGTTACACTACAACCCCTCCTTGATCAAACACGCCAATCTCTCCAAATCTCCTTCCAAGGATGCACAAAACCACTCAATTTAATATATATATATATATATATATATATATATATATATATATATATCACACACACATAAATCAGTCTGATCGATTAGGGTTTCACACAGGGGAGTTGGGTGGCTGGTGAGGCAGAAATGAGGGCTTAAAGCCCTTTAAATAGGACAGAAACCCGAAAGGTTAGGGTTTCCACTCACTGCGCCAACTCGCCGAGTTGGTTGAAAAACCTATGTGGTCAATTTGTCTCTACTCGACGAGTTGGGGCACCAACTCGTCGAGTTGGTCACGTAAATCATATATATATATATATATATATATATATATATATATATATATATATATATATATATATATATATATATATATATATATATATATATATATGTCACCCCCCTGAACCAGACGGCGAAAACGTCCGAGGCCTCGCGTAACATTAATTGAATATCATCACAATGAACATACATGAATCATAACATAAACGTCACCATGCATCAATATATTACAGTTGGGATTGTTCACATCAAGTACATTGTTTTAACATTACACATTCATAACATAAAGTGTTTGAGTGCTTTTAACAACATAACATCCTAACATTACTTCATATTACTTTTCCGCTCACCTGTTACCTGAGAATACAAGTTATTTTGGAAAAACGTCAACATATGAAATGTTGGTGAGTTCATAAGCGATGTTGTGATAAAATGATTTGTGTAGTTTGTAAAACCCAGAAAATCCGATATTTTCTGAAAAGACTTTTGTTTATCAATGTGTGAAGATCCATATGTTTATGCATCAATGATTTCAAAACCATATATGAAGGGTATTTTGTATTATAGTTATAAAATTTCGAGCGAGTAGTATTGAATTCCCCGGAAAACCCGATGTTTTCCGATGTTGAAATGTATTCGTGATTACTGATTTTTCTACTGTCTTATCGAATGAATATTGATTAATCCACATTGTATATCGTCCTAATTTCATCTACTTTGATTTCTCGTAAGCCTTAGCGAACGAAGAGAAGGGGAGCATTATGTCCCACTACTCGTGGATGCGAAAGACACGATGGTCCAACTTGCATTTGATTACTGTGACCCTACTAGCTTTTCTAACGGAACACTTTGGCCCACTAGCACATTAAGCTATTGAAAGTCGTTTTATAAAATATTGGGTCATTGAAGGCCCAATAACATATAAGCGTTATCCCTTTGGGCCCAATGATCATGTTGCTGGGCTTGCAAGGCCCAACAAACATGATTTGAAACTCACAAGCCCAAAGGTTGAAGATTTATTCATTTTACTCATCACGTATCTATTGGAGAGTTTTGATTTAACGATTGTTGTTTTGTATTGATTCGAGACCGAATCAATTCGTTTATAACGATATTTAGTGTTGAATGTGTATTCGTTTTCCGTTTTGTCTGTAGTCGTGGATCTAGTATTTTGTCTTAATGAATTAATTTGCTTAAAAGTAGGGTTTTGGCCTTTTCACTATCTTTCTTTTATAAAAATATCACTTCTAGTCCTTTAGATAAAAGAATTTCATTTTTAGTCCTTAAAACATTTTCTTAACACTTTTGTATCATAAACATGTTGAAAAGTCAGTTTTAACCCAAAATTTATTTAGTTAACAGCTTTAGCACTTCCAGAAATGGAGTTCCTCGGTTAGAACCCCATATTTCGCAACAATTTACAGTTTTGGCCCAAATATAAAAAGTTTACATTTTTGATCCTTTTTGGGATTGAAAACCATTTTTGACCTTTGAAATAGTTTTATTACACTTCTGATCCCCTGTTTTGCAGAATGTTTCATTTCAGCCCCTTTAAACTTCAAATTTCGCAATTATGGGCTTATTGGGCCGAAAAGCCCAAATTTAGCCCATTAATCTAAATTTTTGCATTTCAAGTCCTTTGAAAATTCTAATATTCAGAAAAATGATTATAGAAACTGTTTTGACCCTTTTGACCCTCAAGAATTCGTGACTTGAGAGTTTTTAACCCAAGTTTTGTATTTTGACAATTTAAGCCCTAAAATGGGTTTTATGTTAGAATATGTTCCTCATAACCTTA
The DNA here is from genome assembly GCF_002870075.4 of Lactuca sativa. Lineage (NCBI taxonomy): Eukaryota > Viridiplantae > Streptophyta > Magnoliopsida > Asterales > Asteraceae > Lactuca > Lactuca sativa. Next base: position 247,796,785 of record NC_056626.2, on the reverse strand, counting down.
TAAGATATTTTTTTGACTTGTTTAATGTAAAATAACTTAGATTATGTTTTTTCCTTTCTCATGTCATAGATCTCGAGTTAAAGCCCCTTATGGTTACATATTATCACAAAAACACATAAAATCACACACATACATGCATAAAATCACACATAGCATACACATACACATAGATCTACACATTTTCTTGTATTCTCCCCCATAAAACATATGAAAACCGAAAAAGAGGGGTATGAAGCTCACCTTTGCTTGATGATTTCGATTTGAAGAAGAAAAGGAAAAAATTTGATGCTATTTTCGGCCCTAGCAACACCTTGTTGTAAATTTCGAGCTTAAGTAGTTTTCTAGGAGTATGATCACCAAAAGCTTGTTTAGAAGAAGTGATCTTGCAAGAGAATAGACTTATATAACTTAGACATGTAAAAACTTACCAAAGAATGATGATTTTCTTGTGAGAATCCTTTTGAAACCAACAATATTTTTGAGAGTTTGGAGGAAGAAGAAGAACAATATTTGAGAGTATAAGGTGTTGAAAAATGAAGGAGTGTGGTGGTGGGGAAATGGATCTCAGCCATAAGTAAAGAGAGAGGGGAAAAAGATTAAAGAATTTTGCATGATGGATAATAGTGTTCTAGATGCATGAGATTGCCTAATACATGTTAGATAATCATGAGTTGTCATGCTCTAATCCCTCTTTCTTCCATTCTCTTTTTGTTTATTTATTTATTTATTTATTTGGGCCGAGAAAAAGGAAGGAAAGAAAAGAGTTTTGGGCCTTTGGTGCTTAATTCCATATCATGGGCTTATTTTGATGATTTCCGGCCCATTAGGCTCCATTGATGGTTTACAGCCCAATTTGTCAAGAATAATGGGTTTCGTAGTCCATTAGAGCTAATTAGGTTATATGGCCCAATAAGGTCCATTAGGGTATTTTATTTCATTCTAGGCCTAATATGGTCCAAAGTGTTAAAATAAATGGGAGTGGGTCTAGTTAGAACCCATTTAAGAGTTCTAAGATCAAAATAGTCATGTTGGAAGCTTATTGGCCCATTAGGCCCAATAAGGAAATCCTAGTCCATAAAAATCTTGAACCGAGATTTCTAAGCTTTCCAATCATTATTTGAACATATGAGATGTATTTGAACGAGAATAGAATATAAGCTTTTCCAATGGATGATGGTTACATGGGGATAGAATTCCATAGGTGAGGGTACTTTTGCTTCATCTGGCCTTCACGTTCACATGTGTATTCCGATCCACGCTTGGCGTTCCATCGAACCTTCACAATCGGAATGCGGCTTTGTTTTGTACGCTTTACTTCCCTATCCAATACCTCGACTGGTTCTTCGACGAATAGGAGATTCTTGATTATATCGATCTCTTCTAAGGGAATGATAAGAGTTTTTTCTAATAGGCACTTTTTCAGATTCGAGGCGCTGAACACAGGGTGTACGTTGCTGAGTTCGGCAGGTAGCTGCAACCTATTAGCCAATGGACCAATCCGGGCAAGAATCTCGAATGGTCCAATGTATCGCGGGTTCAGTTTTCCTGTTTCCTAAAGCAAATATTTCCTTTCTAAGGAAAGAATTTCGATAGTACCCGACCTTCGACTTGGAATTCCAGAGGTTTTCGTCATTTTCCATCATAACTCTTCGTCTGTCTTGTGATGGTTGAAGTCTAGTTCTGATTTGGATTATCTTCTCTGTTATTTCGCGAATGGTTTCTGGTCCCGTGAGAGTACTGAAGAGTGATCTGCATTTACGACCATAAGAGTCTCGAAAGGAGCATCCTTTATGCTCGTGCGATAACTGTCATTGCGTGAGAATTCAATCAAGGGCAACCGGGTATCCCATGACTTGCTGAATTCAAACACTCAGGCTCGGAGCATGACTTCGAGTGGCTGAATGGTCCGTTTTCTTTGGCTATAGGTGTGAAGGTGGTAAGCAACACTTATATTTAGCTATGTTCCCATAGCCCTCTAAAGTGACTGTCAAAGTCTTGAAGAAATTCTGTTATTTCGATCCGAGATAGTAGATACCGATATTTCATGGAGTCTCATGATCTCCTTGATATAGATCCAAGCTAATCGTTTCGTCTTCTTCGAATTCTGTATTAGCGGGAAATGGGCAGATTGGATTAACCTATCGACGATCACCTAGATAACGCCCAACTCAACTCTTATAACAATAAGCTTCGTCCTTCGTCTCCGAGAGTTTTATCCATCCATGTAGTTCTTTCATCGTGATATTCTCCGGCTTTGATGCTTTCAAGGTCGGACGTAGGTGTTGAAAGAGTGTTGTTCTTGCTTCATAAGCAGACGAGTATGTTACTGATGAAATCATGAAAAGGTTGACTAGGAATGGTTGGGATAACTTGGTTCGTAGGGTCCATGAATACCGTGGGAGCATTCATTAGATCGAAGGGTATCACAATGAATTTGAAATGGTCGCGACGAGTTCGGAAGGCAGTTTTTGGAATGTCGTCTTCTCGGACTCGAAGTTGATGATAACCGGTTCTTAGATCTATTTAAGATAAGTAACTAGCTCCTTGGAGCTGGTCAAATAGACCGTCGGTCCGAGGGAGTGGGTATCGATTTTTGATAGGGAGCTTATTCAATTTCCTAATATCGATGTAACTTCTGAAGGATCCGTCTTCTTGAAGAACAAGACCAGAGCTCTCCAGGGTGAGAAGTTTGGTCCGATGGATCCTTTGATCAAAATTTTCTAATTGACTGGATAACTTCTGAATTTTCAGCGGGAGCTAACCTATAGGGTGAATTGGCAAATGATGTGGTTCTCGGTATGAGGTCGATTCTAAACTTGACCTATCTCTTGGGGTCTTCCCGTAAGTTCTTCAGGAAATACATCCGGAAAATTGCATGCTACTGGAATACCTTTTATGCTTACTTCTTCCTTGGTCTTGTCCACAACAAGAGTGAGGAAAACGTATTTTTTCTGGTGCAGGCACTTCTGTGCCTTGATGCACGAGATAGGAAGAGGATTGGCACCAGGTTTATCACCATGGATTATTAGAGTTTCGTGATTGGGAAGGTGAAGGCAAATAGCCCTCTCGCGACACATAGTATCAGCACGGTGGGGGCTTACCCCAACCATGTCGATTTTCACATCAAAACTCCTAATATTTACTGGCATTAAATTTATTTGAAATGAATGGTTGTTTAGTGTTAAGGTGTACCCTATATAAATATCGCAGGTTGATTCGGTTTTCCCATTAGTAAACTCCACCGTGAAGGCTTCATTTAGCTTCTGGGGTTGTTGTTTTAGTAAGCGTTTGAATTTGTTACTAATGAAGCTTCGCTCAGCTTCACTATTGAATAAGAGATAAGCGAAAGAGTTGTTAAGTGGGAATATACCAGTAACAACTGTCTGGTCTTGGTCTGCTTCGCCTTGACCCAAGGTCAGGACCATTTCTGATCCTTCTGCTCCTTGATTGATAGCCTTGGGGCAATTGCGCCTGAAGTGACTAGTTCCTCCACACCCATAGCGGGTGTGACTGGTCTCATCATCGGTGTTGTTGTTAGGGTTTTTGTGATTGTTGTTGCTTTCATTTGGCTGATGATTCTGGCTTGGATAAGTTCTACAGTATTTGGTGGTGTGATTCTTTCGGTTTCATTTCTTACAATGCATCTCCCGGTAGGCTCCATTATGATGGAAATTGCACTGGTTGCATTTTGGATGGCTTCCAGCATATGTTCTCGTGGTTGTTGGTGTAATAGGGTTCATGGTCGCATGAACAACAACTACATGTTGCTTCTTTGAGAACCCTTGAGTGGGCTGTCCCTTTTTCTTACTTCCAGACTTTCGCTTCCTGCTCTTAAGCTTGGGGTTTGGAGTTCCTTGATAAGCTCTCACTTGTTGGTTTCCATGTTTGTTCCTTTGGCTGGAGTTGTCAATGCTATTCCTGCCTCCATTGGTGTTGTTTGCAATGATTTGTGCTATAGCAGCGGTTATTGTTTTTGTTACAGCAGCTTGGAGTGTAGCAGAGTCCATTTGCAGGAGCGGTGTCTCGCGGGTGTGGTTGTTATTCCTGCGGGATGGCATTTTCCTACTGCACGTTAATAATCCAGATCTCAAGTAATGGCCGTCATTCCTGGTTGTACTCTATAAATTTTGCATCTTGTCGTATAATTCTCACTGCTTCCATCTACATTCCTATGATGTATTCGCAGTAGTAGGTAATCATAGATTTGGCATGATTGTTACGTCTATCCTTGGAGTATATGGGTTGTTTTGGTTTCGAGATCCTTAAGTGTCTAGCGGTTTTTGAGGGTTCGGTTGTGCATATAATTGAATTTATGTAGTAATTTGAAATAAAGTTAGCACATAATTATTCCATTGGTAAGTACCATCTTAGTACCTAAAAGAGAGTCACATCGGATAGTAGGGGGAGAAAAGAAAAGGTTGATCCTAATTGAGGCGGAAAGTGTCTGGTGGTGGTGTTGATGAAGTGGATGCACCTCGAACGCGAGCTACTTGTTGTTCGGTATCTCGTAGTCGTACTTCCAAAATTAACTGTCTCGCTCGAGAGTCTCCGTTCACTTCCTGTGTTTGCTTCTCATCTCTCTCAATAGCAAACCACATTTGTTCCATTCGATTTGGGGTATCCTGAGCTTGGTTATCAATACCTCAGGTGCGCCGGACCATGACTGGGAGGGCCCGGTCAGCTGGTCCTCTATGACTAAAATCGAAGAGACCTTAGTTCCTACCGTGGTGTGGTCTTCTTCCCTGCTGGTGACTCTATCTCCTAATATCGTGCACCCAAGGGGAATGGGGCACCGGGGCCCACACGAGAAGTCAGTACTTTGGCCCTACATGGAGGATTGATGACATCGGATTCTGCATCCAAGTCATCATCATCATTTCCCTCGGGATCTTCCTCTTCGAGATCCACTATTGACTCGGCGGGTCCATCTGCGAGTTTTACTTCGTGTTTCTCCTCTGGTTCTTTTTCTGAGTCTCCCTCTGGGTCTTCTTCTAGGTAGAGCCACCCTGCTATTCCCTGAATACGGAGATAGGGGTTTCCTAGCTAATAATACCCGTCTATAGTGCATTGCACGAAGGGGTATAAACACTAGAAACAAATAGCATGCCAATTACTCCTATAGTAATTTAGTTTTGTTTAGGTTTTATTCTATAAGCTCTTTGGAAAATTAAATGGTATGTTTTTTATTCATTGTCCATCACAATTACTCCCGAACACATGTTGGTCATACTTTGAATGAATGTAGTTGATCATGCTACATTCACCCCTAATACGACTACATAACTGTCCGGGTTTAATAGTGATATTCAAATCCTCCAAGACTTTTACTGTTCTTGTTGTGTTATTATTCTAAAATCCACACAAAGGTATGTATTTTAATTATTATGTTCAGAGTTGTTTAGTCCCATTGTATTTATAGTTGCATATCCTGCATGATTAGATATGCTAGTTCACTATAAACAATGCTCTGCTACCAACCTGTCACACCCCCGAACCAGACGGCGGAAACGTCCAAGGGCTCGCGTGACTTTAATTGAATATCATCACAATGAACATACATGAATCATAACATAAACGTCACCATGCATCATTATATTACAACTGAGATTGTTCTCATCAAGTACATTGTTTTAATATTACACATTCATAACATAAAGTGTTTGAGTATTTTTAACAACATAACATCCTAACATTACTTCATATTACTCTTCTGCTTACCTGTTACCTGAGAATACAAGTTATTTTGGAAAAACGTCAACATATGAAATGTTGGTGAATTCATAAGCGATGTTGTGATAATATGATTTGTGTAGTTTGTAAAACCTAGAAAATCCGATATTTTCTTAAAAGACTTTTGTTTATCAAAGTGTGAAGATCCATAAGTTGATGCATGAATGATTTCAAAAACATATATATGAAGGGTATTTTGTTTTATAGTTATAATATTTCGAGCGAGTAGTATTGAATTCCCCGGAAAATCCGATGTTTTCCGATGTTGAAATGTATTCGTGATTACTGATTTTTGTATTGTCTTGATGAATGAATATTGATTAATCCACATTGTATATCGTCCTAATTTCATCTACTTTGATTTCTCGTAAGCCTTAGCAAACGAAGAGAAGGGGAGCATTATGTCCCACTACTATCGTATGTACCTTAGGCTGTCGTGGATGCGAAAGACACGATGGCCCAACTCGCATTTGATTACTGTGACCTTACTAGCTTTTCTAACGGGACACTTTGGCCCACTAGCACATAAAGCTATTGAAAGTCTTTTATAAAATATTGGGCCATTGAAGGCCCAATAACAAATAAGCATTATCCCTTTGGGCCCAAAGATCATGTTGGTGGGCTTGCAAGGCCCAACAAACATGATTTGAAACTCACAAGCCCAAAGTTTGAAGATTTATTCATTTTAGTCATCATGATAATTTACGGATGTCTACAGTTTTAGAATTGTCGATTCCACTTTAACTGCAGTTTGTAATGTAGCGATGTCGATATGGAGGATTGGGGTTTCGTTGCTCGGCTGATTGTTTTCGGATGACGACATGATTTTGTAACACGAAAGATAAAGATTTTGTGAGCGATTCTGGTTGACTCTAGATGTACTTTGATTGTTCAAGTAAAGAGTAAGACTATGTTCTCGAAAGTTTGACCTACATCCCTATGATGCAGTCCTAGCACTGAGTGGAAGTGTGTTTATGAAGGGTTGACCTACATCCCTATGATGCAGTCCTAGTAATGAGTGGAAGTAAGTTCGTAGAATGGTCTCAAGACGCTTGTCGTTCAAGCCAAGGTATCGTTGGTTGGTGAATAACATGATCCAACCACTAAAAGAGACTTGGAAATGTTTCCGGAGCTAAATTACTGTAGTCCAATGACTTGACTAAAGCATGTTTCAGATAGACTCCAATGAGAGTATTATAAGAGTACTTGAATAAAGAATGACACAGAAGTTAGCCGACTGTCAATATCTTTGATATTCATGTCGTAAAAGTTCGGGAAAATGACCTTGTAAAAGGTTTTACATCATATCCATAGGAGATAGTTCTTGACATCATAAAGACCTAACCAAATGTACTTATAGTACAAGATAGTTTCATAGAAAATGCCACATCGGGCATAGACAGAAAATGATTCCTTTTTACAAGGAAAATAAAGTAAGGCGTTTTACTACTGGCGACGATCACCCTTATGGTAAACCCTTAGTTCGGCTAATTGACGTTCCATATCAAGCAGGTATCTCTCGTACACCCTCTGGCGTACTTGGAGCTCTAAGACTTCGGCTCGGGTTTTCAGCTAGTGCTTGCAGCAGGGTCTCATGGTTTCTCTCGGATTTCTCACTTGTGATCAAGTCTATTAGTGCGAATGGTATGCATTATGGAATTGGCATTAACCTCTTAGATACGTCGGAGAGCCATCCTGCCCTGAATTTTGTTTCGGGCAACTCTGCGGCCAGACTTGGAAGAATTCTGTCTGTTGAGCTTCCTTCACTTGTGTCGTAGAAGCTTCGGTCTCCATCAAATGACATAGGTTGATCTTGCTCTTCGCTCCCTATCTCCAAACATTTTACCCAAGGGGGCGTCGGGCCATGAAAAGCCGGTCGAGGGTTAGGAATTGGAACGGGAGATGCTTGGGGTAGGTTCTCAGCCTTGGGTTCGGAGTTATCAACATCCGAAAGGTTTTCAGCATGGTGATCATTCAAAGGGATTAGATGATCACTCTCTAGTTCTTTTTCAAACCATCCGCCATTGCCTTTGTTCTGAAGGTACGGGTTGTCGTGGGGATGGAGTCCAGTTATGTTATATACGCGAGAATTGGGGTAAGGAATTAATTATTAGACGAACTATCTAGATAATTATTAGAAAATCTTCATTAGTTACATCGCTATTTGTAAAGTGCATACCAGTCATATGTAATCAACACATGATAGGCTTTCTAATAAGTAACCTTAACTTCAAATTCACAAGGAATAATGGTAAAGCAAAAACTTCACCGATTCTAAGTCTATAACATCCTAGGTATATATAGCCTTAGTGTATCCACTTAGAAACTATCAACTTAGAAATGAAGATCCTTTTTAGTTCTCAAGTAAGTAATTATGGTAACAAAAACACCCCTATGGTATTTTAGACTTAGGTTCTGTTATAATTTTCTCATTGTGGTAATGTTGGTAAGTTTTGAGAATTGTTGCTACATCACAACCATTCTTGGGCATATGCTAATCACTCCTCGGACCAGCATAGTTGATCAGGCTATGCCACTCCCAAGACTGACTATACATCCCCATGCTTACTTGTGATATTCAACAATCGTAATACTTTTGTTCTTGTCGTTCTAACACCGATTTTAGTATGAATGCAGGCACGTATACTTACTTAAATATTTTATTATTTTAGAAGTATAAACTCTAAGTCAGAGTATTTTAATCCCATTGAATTTATAGTTAGTATGTCTTTTATGGGTTGATATACTCAATTTACTATAAACAATGCTCTGATACCAATCTGTCACACCCCAAAACCGAGAACGGCGGAAACGTTCTGGGGCGGAGGACGTCATGTATGTATCACAACAATGTAAAGTAGTAAACAAGCATCAACATCGTCCATTGCATTAATGGTAATATTTTAATACATGTGTGTTCTTTCATAGAAATAAGACGTTACAACAAGTAATCAAAATAAAAGATGAGTCTTAACTGCTCCGTCTTCGCAAAACCTGGTCATCGTACCTGTCTACTGGTGACCTGAGAATACAAGTTATTTTGAAAGTGTAGGTCAGCATTTAAGCTGGTGAGTTCATAAGTATTTAATGTCATTGTTCGTATAAGTTTGATGATAACATTTGAAATCGTTCAATGTAATTGTTTGTATATGTTTTGAAAACTCCTAGAAGATCCTATATTTTCTACTAGTATAAAAAGTAGTCTTATACCAAGACCTGAATGTTTTGAAAGTAGTCTTTAACCAAGACCTGACTGTTTTGAAAGTACTCTTCTACCAAGACTTGTATGTTTTGTTGTAACAAAGATGGTTTTTCCCCTTTATGACTACTATTAACAATATATATAGTCTACATCATCGTTTACGTAAATGTATCACAAATTAAAAGTAATAGGGAAAATATATCCATATAAGTATTATCCTTTGGTATTAGGATAAACACGACATCGCGACTGCCGAAACGTTCTCACCGTGAATATCCATAGATGTTCATTTTCCTCTGTAGCTACCAGCAGGTGGAAGGAATGGTTAGTTCCTTAAATGTCTTCCTAGTATAAGTATTAACCGTAGACATCCGTAAATGATCATTACCTCTGTTGCTAACAGTCGGGTTTAGGAATGGTTAGTCCCTTATTGTTTCTTACCACATAGTATCTATGTAAAAGTATCCCTATAAGTGTATCCATGTAAGCGGAATCTCTGTAAGAGTCCATATAAAGGTATCCATGTAAGAGGAATCTCTGTAAGAGTATCCATATAAATGTATCCATGTAAGAGGAATCTCTGTAAGAGTATCCCTTCATATAGCATGTAGTCTAGACTCATGAATGAACTGACTCTGGTGAAATTTTTGTAATAGGGATAATGTTTTATATCCCCTAAACTATTCCTATAATAGTTTACTAGAATGTAAATGATGAGTTTCCAAGTAGGTTTATACACCCTTGCTACCCAAGAGTGTCGGAACAAAATTAACTGTTGGAACATTTATGACTATATATGTACATATGATATATAACTAATATTTAAATGACCTTCGGATGAGTACCCAATATCCCATCAGACCACATCCAAATCGAGGAAAAGGAAACAGGGTGGATAGCCTTCCTAAGTCTTTTAAACATTTCTTATATAATTATACATATAGAGGCATGCAATTTATAATATAAAAGCATAAAAGAAGTTTTGTAAAACCTTTGAAAAGTTTAATAAATAAAAATTTATGACTTGATGTCAGTTTATAAATCTAATCGAAAACCGTTTGACAAAACAATTTAAGTGTGAGAAAACCTTTGTTTGAAGCACAACTATAACATATTCAAAAAGGAAACCTATAGTTTGTAAGACAGTTTCTAAAAGTATTTCATCATGTAAAAACGTTTGAGAAAACTATCTGATGTACATATGAAAAATGTTCGTTTGTTCTTGTATATGAACGTATCTCCTTGAAATAGTATTTCTAGTATGTAAAAGTTTGTGATGTTCTCGTAAAACTATACCTATTATAGTTTTCTTTAAGTGTGTCTCGTTTGTATAGTAACCTCTAGTAAAATGCTCACTTGTTATGAAAAGTATCATTTTTATATTGTCTAAGATGGACACATATACATACAGTATAAGCAGAGTGTTTGATTTATACATATATAACAACATTTTTCATTTCAAAAGATATGATGCTATCGTGATATATTTTGCATATGAAAGTTTCGTTATAATAGTTATAAATCACATATGATTCCGTTCATAAAAAGTGTATAATGAAACTTTATATAACACACGATAATAATCGTGTGTTTTACTTGTATTCCCCCCCCCCCTTAAAAGCATATAAAAACATTTATAAAACATTTAAAAGTGGTGATTATAGGGTATGAATTCATATGATTGATCGAAGAAAGCGAGACGAAATCCGAGCAGAACTTCTACTCGAGAAAGCGGATTTCTCGGGATTCTCGGGAATCTCGGGAGCGTAAAACTTCCTTCCAAACTTGGATATGAAAACCGGGCCTTTGGGATGACTCCGAGGGTTGAAACGCAGAGCTTCGGCGCGACAAAGGAAACAATTGAGCAAAAATGGCCGGCATCCTCGCACCCCTTTTATAGGGTCTGAATCCCTCGCATACGTTGGGCGTATGAGGGTACGCTGGGCGTACGCAACGTCAGGCATGACTGCATCCTCGGACAAAGCATCGAAGCGACGTGGATGGATTGAGGCCGAGCATCCGACTACGCTAGGCGTACGAGGGTACGCTGGGCGTAACCTAGATTGGTCCGATGACTCCTCCTTCGGATAATACCGGGTTTTGAATATAATTAATATTTTAATTATTTAGTAAACTTCAAAAATTCAGATCTTTCTCATGCGAACTCCATTGTCGACGTTCTTTATATCCACGCGAAGGTGAGACTACCATCTACAACTTTCGTTTAGACTCCGTCGGCAAATGTTTTAAGACAATATGATATTATCGTCTTGCGATCACCCTTTTTATCACATTCCATAAGGTGATTCCAGCAAGCGCGGGTTTGTTCCAATGCTCAAAACTAGTTCATAAGCACTCATGAATGTTGCAGCAAACTTTTGCGATGTTTAATACCATTTAGACAATCTACACACCAATTCATGACAATCTTCATTCATACCTACTTCCAACATATGAACGATTGTGGACAATTTGAATAATTCGATTATTCTTAATAAACTCAATTATTCTGGAAGTCAAAACATGCAAAGTGAAACAATAGCTAAACAATTAACATAAGACAGTAACATTACTCATAAATAATACTCTTTTATTTAATCATCAAATGTTAATTACATTTATGTATTACACGTTTCCAATACTATCTCATCTATACTAATATCATCCTTCAGCCCAATACTCCTAGCATGCTGCAAGTGCTTAACCCTGCTCAGTCCCTTCGTAAGCGGATCTGTTGGGTTATCTTCTGATGATATCATCTTCACCACGAGTTGTCCTTCTTCTACTCGATGTCTAATAAAGTGATATTTTCTATCGATATGTCTAGATCTACCATGATCCCTCGGTTCCTTGGTCAAGGAAACCGCTCCTTCATTATCACAGAAAATCTCCATGGGCTTCTTTATGGCAGGTACAACTCCAAGATCACCGATGAAGTTATTCAACCATATTGCCTCTTTCGACCCTTCGCACACTGCAATGTACTCTAATTCGCACGTTAAATCAGCTACGATTTCCTGCTTGGAACTTTTCCAAGTTACTGCTCCTCCATTCAGGGTAAAGACCCAGCCCGACTGTGAACGGTAGTTGTCCCTGTTGGTCTGAAAGCTGGCGTCACTATACCCTCGCACCTTCAATTCATCACTCCCTCCGAGGACTAAAAACCATTCCTTCGTCCTCCGAAGGTACTTAAGGATATTCTTGACCGCAATCCAATGGGCTCTGCCAGGGTTCCCTTTATATCTACTAACCATGCTCAAAGCAAAGGCTACATTAGGGCGAGTACAAGTCATAGCATACATGATTAAGCCAATTGTGGAAGCGTATGGTACTCGACTCATTTCTGCTATTTCAGCTTCGGTACTCGGACTTTGAGTCTTACTCAACTTGGCATTACTTTGTATCGGTAATTCTCCCTTCTTCGAGTTTTCCATACTAAAACGTTTTAGTAGTTTATCTAAGTAAGTGTTCTGACTAAGTCCTATTAGTCTCTTACTTCGTTCTCTCACTATCCTTATTCCCAGAATATAGGAAGCCTCTCTGAGGTCCTTCATAGTGAAGCACTTCCCGAGCTAGGACTTAACCTCCTGCAGTGTCGGGACATCGTTTCCTATGTGTAGTATGTCATCGACATACAAAACGAGAAAGCTTACCATACTCCCAGTGGCTTTGACATATACACATGATTCATCTTCGCTTCATACAAATCCAAACTCTTTGACTTTCTCATCGAAGCAAAGATTCCATCTGCGAGACGCTTGCTTAAGTCCATAAATGGACTTCTCAAGCTTACACACTCTATTCGGATGCTTCGGATCCACAAAACCCTTTGGCTGAGCCATGTAAACATCCTCAGCCAACTTCCCATTAAGGAAAGCGGTCTTGACATCCATTTGCCAAATCTCATAATCATGAAATGTGGCAATTGCTAGCATCACCCTAATAGATTTTATCTTCGTAACTGGTGAGAAGGTCTCATCATAGTCAACTCCAGGAGTTTGAGTAAAGCCCTTCGCAACCAATCGCGCCTTATATGTGTGTACGTTTCCATCCATGTCGGTCTTCTTCTTGAAGATCCACTTGCACCCAACGGTCTTACGTCCGGGCACATTATCAACCAAATTCCAAACTTGGTTGTCATACATGGACTGGATCTCGCTGTCCATTGCCTCTTTTCATTTCGCAGACTTCGGGCCTTCCATGGCTTCCTTATAGCTATTAGGTTCATCTAGATTTATTAGTGTACCATCACTAATATACGTGTCCCCTTCGGTAGTAATATGAAAACCATAAAACTGGGGTTGACCTCTAACTTTTTCGTAACGTCTAAGAGGAAAGGACTCGCAATCGATTCAACCGGAGTTTCCTCCTCGGGTTGAGCACCAGCGGTAGAGGTTCCTTCATCAATCGACTCTTGAATCTCTTCAAGCTCGATTTGCCTCCCACTGTCTCCTTGGCTTATGGGTTCTCGCTCTCAGAAAACTCCTCTCCTCGCAACAAAGACAACATTGTCCTTCGGCCTATAGAAGAGATATCCAAAGGATTTCTGCGAGTAGCCGATGAAAACACATCGCTCACTACGAGGTTCGAGCTTTTTGTGAGTATCTCATCTTACGAAAGCCTCACAACCCCAAACCTTGATATGTGCTAATGAGGGAGCTTTCCCTATCCACATCTTGTGAGGTGTTTTGGCAACCTTCTTAGTAGGGACTCGGTTAAGGACATGGGCGGCAGTCTCTAAGGCATACCCCCAGAATGAGATAGGTAGTGAAGCACGACTCATCATAGAGCGGACCATGTCTAACAAGGTTCGATTACACCTTTCTGGCACACCATTCAACTACGGTGTCCTAGGTGGCGTCAATTGTGAAACTATTCCACACTCCTTGAGATAGTCGTGGAATTCAAGACATAGGTACTCTCCTCCTCGATCGGATCGAAGCATCTTGATTTTCCTACCCAATTGAGTCTCCACTTCATTCTTGAACTGTTTGAACTTTTCAAATGTTTCTGACTTTTGTTTGATTAAGTAGATATACCCATATCTACTATAGTCATCGTTAAAAGTCACATAGAAGCGGTTCCCATCCTTTGTGGTTGACCTAAACGGTCTACATACATCGGTATGTATGAGGTCCCATAGACCCTCACCCTTTTCACATGTACTAGTGAAGGGTGACTTGGTCATCTTTCCAAGTAAACAAGACTCGCATTGTCATCTTCCCTAAGGTCGAACGAATCCAACACTCCATCCTTTTGGAGTTGGGCTATGCGCTTCTTGTTGACATGTCCAAGACGACAATGCCACAAGGATGATTTATCCATACCATTGGAAGAATCCATGCATAAAACATCATTTCCTAGGTTATCTACAATCATAACAGTTTCATAAATTCCAGTACATGGTATTACTTCAAAATATAAGACACCATTTAGATAAGGACAAATAGAACCATTCTCATTATTAAAAGAAAATCTAAATCCTTGTCTAAACAAACCATGAAATGAAATGATGTTTCTTTCCATTTCTGGCGAATAGCAACAATTATTAAAATCTAAACATAAACCATTCCTAAGCACTAGAGAATACACTCCAATATTGATCACAGGCGACGATCTTCTGTTCCCCATGATTAGATTTATTCTTCCATGCTCCACATCCCTATTTCTTTTTAGTCCCTGCAATTCATAACAAATGTGGTAACCACACCCGGTATCTAGTACCCAAGAAATAGCATGAGATGAATTATTAGATTGAATTGTGTATATACCTGCAAAAGACGGCTTGATCTTTCCTTCCCTGGTGGCTTGCAGGTAGTCTGGGCAGCTTCTCTTCTAATGTCCTATTTTGTGGCAGTGGTGGCACTCTTCCTCCTTTGGGTTAGGGTTAGGCTTAGTGGGATCAACTTTGGTCCCACTAGAAGAGGAACCATCTCGAGACTTTCCCTTGCGGTGGCTCTTAGACGGAGCCTTCCTCTTCTTGCCTCTTCCTTGCCTAATGGCCAAAACAGGAGCAACAGGTGGATTGGGAGTGGGTGCAACAGACTTGTCCTTGAGGTTGCTCTCAGCAAGCCTAAGGAGACCTTGGAGCTTACTTAGGGTGACCTCTTCCTTGTTCATGTGGTAAGTCATCCTAAATTAATTGTAACATGGAGGCAAGGAGTGAAGCACCATGTCGATTGCCAATCTTCCCCAAAGTCAACATTCAACTTGCGAAGATGATCGACATACCTTTGCATCTTTTGCAGGTGCACGATTAGAGATTCTCCATGACCCATTTTAGAGGAGATCATGTTAGTGAAGATCTCATAACATTCCTGCCTCGTGTTTTGACGGTGTCTCTCCAACAAGTCTTGGTGCATTTCGTACGGATACATGTCCTCGTAGGACTTTTGGAATTCGGCGTTCATTGTGGCTATCATGATGCAATGAACCTTCGTCGCATCATGTTCATGAGTCTCAAAAGCAGTCATTTCAGCCGGAGTAGCAATTTTTGGGTTGATCTTCTCGAGCTTCTCATCGAGGACATAATCCTTGTCCTCGTAATGAGCAATCGTGCGAATGTATCTTATCCATTCGCTAAAGTTCGTCCCATCGAAAGTCACCTTTTGGCAAAGGCTCATCAATGTGAACGAGCTAGCAGCAGCGTTGTTCGCGTTCGACGTCTACAAATAGAAAGGACAAAGATATATTAGAATTTGAATCCCTAATTATCACCCAATAAGAAAAATTAGGGCTAGGATCCAACAACAATATTTAAATATTAGAAAAGGGATGCTGTAATCTAACATGCTAAAAATTTGAAGGTAAGTGAATGACGATTCACTAATTCTCCACCATTAAAACATAACTTTAAGTTCTAAATGTATTGAGAATTCCTAGGTTTTGATGAGATCCATTGAATCCTTTCAATGGCATGTTTAAATCTTGATATGCCCCTCTCGTTTGTGACTGGGATACCAAGGATCACAAAGTGGGTGTGAATTACCATGCAAATTCACACCGTGCCTTCATTGTAACAATCACCTATTCGATGTGCCGGTAAACCACACACGCTCCATCGAACTATGATAAACAATGAATCACCCTTTGCCACCTTTGCTTAGAACCAATTAGTGTGCCGGTAAACCACACACGCTCCACTAACTTCTTAGCAAGGGTGCAAAGTGTAATTTCATAGGATTGCATCAATTCCCTTTTCCTAAAGTAACTAGGATTGGGAATTTTTGAAAAAAAACATGTACTTACTTTGTATTTCATATTATACTTTTAATGAGGGGATGAGGTTGCCCTATCCTACCTGTTCGGCTAACGACCCTCCACCAATCAAGCAAGCAGTGGGTGTGAGTGTACACCAATTAAGCGCCATTTTATAGGCAGCAACCTTATATCCACCTTATAGATCGGCTTCGTGAATGAGGCCTACTAACGGTAAGACTAGCATTTTTTAATTATACATATATATATATATATATATATATATATATATATATATATATATATATATATATATATATATTAATCTTGTAATATTATATTAGTATAGGGTTGAATTTTAAACTTGTAAAATTCTAGGGTTTGAAATTTAAATTGTCTAAATTAAACTTTTAATCACAAAACATAAATTTCAAAACTTGAGGGCAAGTTTTAAACTTTTCAAAACATAGGGGATCAAATAACAAATAATCTAAATTAACATTTAATCACATAATAATCCATATTTGATTTATTTAATTATTTCTTGCAAAACAATTACCAATGTAATTAAAATAATTAATCAATTATCATATAAGGAAATTAATATTTAATTAATTGATGAATATCTTCAATTAGGTCAAGAATATACTCAAATATATCATAAAATCGGATTTATATTGACCTATTAAGATTATGGTAAGTATCCAAAAGAAAAAGAACAAGAAATCCCGAAATTAGCTCTTTCTGACGCTAGGACTCGCCGGGTACCATAATGGACTCGCCGAGCTAAGCCTACTCGCCGAGTACACTATGGGACTCGCCTAGTTCATCAGGCAGAAACACAAAATTCGAATTTTGCAAGCAACAAACAAGCAACCAATGCATCAATTCAATAAAAACCAATCTAGGTTTTGATACCACTGATGAGTTTTAGCCATATGAACATTCCTATGTCCACATACAAACCCTAATGCTTGGATCTAGGTTTCTCTAATTGAACATGCATTGAATCCAAGACTTCTAATGACTATTAGAATGTAATAACATAACAAATCAGATTTTAAAGATTACCTTGAATCACTTGCTTGAATCTTCTTGTCCTTGGAGCTTTAGAGTCACAATTGTCACTCCTCTAATGGCTTACAAACACCAACTAGCAAAAGGATGATTATAGATAGAGGGGAGAGGAGGAAGAAATCAGCCAGGGTTTCTTTAGAGACAAGAGTGCCAATCTCCCTTAACCCCTAGGGTCTATTTATACTAATAAGGCTCCTAGGGTTTCACCCTTAAACCCTAATTGGATAACTTAGGCCCTAAGCAATCCAATACCCTAATGATAAGCCTTGGACGATTTTAAGGTATATCCAAAGCCTCAAAATCGTCCCCCCTTATCCATAAGGGATTATAGCCCAAAGTAC
Source organism: Lactuca sativa (assembly GCF_002870075.4). Taxonomy (NCBI): domain Eukaryota; kingdom Viridiplantae; phylum Streptophyta; class Magnoliopsida; order Asterales; family Asteraceae; genus Lactuca; species Lactuca sativa. Next base: position 247,779,238 of record NC_056626.2, on the reverse strand, counting down.
AACTATCATACAATTGACAGTTTATGCCCCTTTATTCAATTAATCTCTTTAAGTCACCAAATTAATTCCTAATTAATTTATGACTTATATTAATCAAATAATAATAATATTATTATTCCTTATATTATTCTCATAATATATTAATAATATTTCTTCTTTCATTATAAATCATCCTGTCAAGTTGCTATGGTGAAGGCAACCCAAAAGGACCATACACAACCGGGTCAAGTACTTGCCTAATATAGTTACAGCCTTAGACACTATTCCAACAAAAACTTACCAAAGAATTATGATTTTCTTGTGAGAATCCTTTTGAAACCAACAATATTTTTGAGAGTTTGGAGGAAGAAGAAGAACAATATTTGAGAGTATAAGGTGTTGAAAAATGAAGGAGTGTGGTGGTGGGGAAATGGCTCTCAGCCATAAGTAAAGATAGAGGGGAAAAAGATTAAAGAATTTTGCATGATGGATAATAGTGTTCTAGATGCATGAGATTGCCTAAATACATGGTAGATAATCATGAGTTGTCATGCTCTAATCCCTCTTTCTTCCATTCTATTTTTATTTATTTATTTATTTATTTATTTATATATTTATTTGGGCCGAGAAAAGGGAAGGAAAGAAAAGAGTTTTGGGCCTTTGGTGCTTAATTCCATATCATGGGCTCAATTTGATGATTTCCGGTCCATTAGGCTCCTATGATGGTTTACAGCCCAATTTGTCAAGAATAATGGGTTTCGTAGTCCATTAGAGCTAATTAGATTAGTTATGGCCCAATAAGGTCCATTAGGGTATGTTATTTCATTCTAGGCCCAATATGGTCCAAAGTGTTAAAATAAATGGGATTGGGTCCAATTAGAGCCCATTTAAGAGTTCTAAGATCAAAATCGTCATGTTGGAAGCTTATTGGCCCATTAGGCCCAATAAGGAAATCCTAGTCCATAAAAATCTTGAACCGAGATTTCTAAGGTTTCCAATCCTTATTTGAACATATGAAATGTATTTGAATGAGAATAGAATATAAGCTTTTCCAATGGATGATGGTTACATGGGGATAGAATTCCATAGCAAAATGCCAGTTGTAACATCACCCCCCCCCCCTTTAGAGGGAATTTCGTCCCGAAATTCTTTTGAAAGATAGGATCATGAATAACAGAATAGGTGAGGGTAATTCTGCTTCATCTGGCCTTCGCGTTCATATGTGTATTCCGATCCATGCCTGGCGTTCCATCGAACCTTCACAATCGGAATGCGGCTTTGTTTTGTACGCTTTACTTGTCTATCCAATACCTCGACTGGTTCTTCCTATTTGGCATATAGCCTCTCGTAGCCAGAAATCACACTTGGAGAATTTGGCATAAAGCCTATCAGCCCTCATTACTCCAAGAATCTCTCTCAGATGCTCCACGTGCTGCTCTCTGGACCTCGAGTACACCAAAATATCATCGATGAACATGATCACCGATCGATTCAACATGGGCCTGTACACCTAGTTCATGAGATCCATGAACGCTTCTGGTGCGTTGGTGAGCCCGAAAGGCATCACCACAAACTCGTAATACCCATAACGAGTTCTGAAGGTCATCTTTTGGATATCCCTCTTGCAAACTCTCATCTGATGATATCCAGATCTCAAATCAATCTTGGAAAACCAATATGCTCCCTATAACTTATCGAATAAATCATCGATCCTCGGTAGCGAATAATGGTTATTGACCATCAGCTTGTTCAACTCCCGGTAATAGATGCACATTAGGTGTGAACCACCCTTCCTCTTCACAAAAAGGATAGGTGCTCCCAACGACGAGCTACTCGGTCTGATGAGACCCTTCCTCAGCAGCTCCTGGAGCTGTCAGGATAACTCTTGCATCTCTAGTGACACAAGGCGATAAGGAGTCATGGCAATAGGTGCCACACCCGGAAAAAAATCAATCCGGAACTCCACCTGCCTCTCTAGAGGCACACCCGACAACTCCTAGGGAAAAACATCTGGAAACTCGCGCGTTATCAGAACCTCGGAGATAGAACTCACCCTCTCTGTAGCAACCCGCGTATCCATCACGTACGTCAAATATCCCATACAACCCTACTGTAGACTTTGTCTCGCTCTGGCAGTAGAGTAAAAAGTTGATCCAGATTTGGTACGCTCGCCATACACCGTAAGCGCTCCCCCACTAGGGTCTCGTATGGTCAGCATCTGACACTCGCAGTCGATCAAAGCTCTAAACCGACTTAACTAGTCCATGCCTACTATGACACAGACATCACCCATCGCGATAGCTACCAAGTCTATTGGGAACTGAACTCCAAAAATCTCTAGTACACATCCTCGAAATGCACTAGTAGCGAAAACCATATGCTCATCGGCTATAGAAACCCTCATAGGTCGACTCAACGCCTGACATCGGATACTGATGTAACGACTAAAAGCTAAAGACACGAAGGATCGACTCGCACCCGAGTCGAATAACACCAAAGCAGGTACATAGTTCACAAGAAAATACCTATATACATCACAAAATAAGCACAACAAATCTCAAAATAATATAAATAAGGAAATACGTACTAGCCACGAAATCAGTTGTTGCGCGGACCTCCTCTGCTGTCAGCTAAAAAGCTCTCCTACGAGCCCTTGGAGCCTCGACCTTCACTGGCCGACTATCAGTAGCACGCAAAGCAGCAGGAGTGGAACCCTCAACTGATCCCTGATTGAACAGAGGGCACTTGGCCTTCCGATGGCTGGTCTGGTTGCAGTGAAAGCAAATTGCAAATCCCTTAGGGAAATCCTTCGCCATGTGCCCCTTTTTACCATATTTGTAGCAAATCCCTGCCCGACGTGATCCTAAGTGACTCTTGCCACAAGTGTGGCCCTTATGGACCCCATCTCTCGCATTAGCGGGCTTTGTACGCTTCATCGCTGGCTGCGACTGCACCGGTCTCCGGTCCCTCCCTGGGACTCTTCCCCCTCCCTGTCATGTAACTCTAGCTCAATCTCCCTCTTCCTGTATTTGGTCTACAACTCGGCCAATTTCCGGTAAGACGAGTTCTCCACGAACTCCATTATATCCCTCCTCAGTATACTTAGATAATGACTCACATGTGCCTGCTCAGTAGACACGTGCTCATGGCAAAACATCGCCCCCTCATGGAACATCCTTGAAATCTCAGTCACAGTTTCTGTCATCTGGTTGAGAGACAGAAACTCATGGGCCAACAGTTCCCTCTCCACCTGGGGAACATAATTATCTCGAAACAACTGCGTAAACCTCTCCCACGTCACGATAACATGGTTTGCAGGAGTAAAAATGGCTGTCACAAACTTCCACTAGTCCTTCGCTCCCAAGTGAAGATGGTTCAGTGAAACCAAAGTCTCAAGTGCTATGGGCATGAACACATATAAAATCATCCCTCAATGTCAAAATCCATCTCATAGAAGTAATTAGATCCTGTGTCCCATCAAACTTTGGTAGCTTCGTGTTGCTGAATTCTCGAAAGAACAATGAGTCACCTCCCTGTGGCCTAGCAGCGGCTACGGCTGCGGTGGCTGCAGCAGTAGCAGCCTCAGTAACAGCAGCATAGCGCTCATCAAGTGTCTCAATCAGTATGGTCTTAATAGACCCAAACATCTCCCGTATCACCTCTCGAATAGTTGCGGCCACATCCTCGTGAATGATCCGACGGATCTCCTCGTCGCTGGCACTACTGCCCTCGGGGTTGTGGCGCGTACCCATCATGATGCCTCTGAAACACAACAAAAAAATCACCAGAGACTTTTTCGAGCATACTCACACTCGATTTCCCAACCATACATGCTCCTTAGGACCCTAAGGATTCTTACTTGGGTTGCATACAGATCCGGTGCTTTCAGTAGTATGGGCCTAATACTACCTTCCACACCAACTTGTAGTCACCCCAAGTCCTCCTCCTAGGATTCCAATTCACAAATACTCTATCTCTCATGGATATTACACTACTCTCCCAATAGACTCCTCATATACTCATCTAGATATCTCTCCTACATCAACCCTCGAATCAGAACTCTGTCTATGTGATTCCAGCTAGATACTCCTACTCAGCATATGCTCAACGCCACAATAGATAGCAACAACTCTTGGGCTAAGGCATCACAAATCAGGCAACTCTAGCCCTAAATATGAAATACAAAGCCTATCATCTAGCATACATCCCTAACATCTCATAAATATCTCATAACACAAATAAATAAGGGTATTTTGGGATATCACCATTCGGGCTCTAGCTGATTATACACACTGCTCCAATTCGTTTTTCTCTTAAACTCCTTCTCATTTTGGAAAAATCATTTCTTTTGAATTTTTTTTTTCAAATCCTCAATTTGAGTCAAGATGCACCCGAAGGTATATCCGAATCCCTCAAACCAAGGCTCTGACACCAACTTGGTACACTATAAACTTTCAATCAAAATTTTCATTTAAAATAACATTAATCTCATTAACACAATCAAAAAATCCCCAAAAATATCAAGTTATCAAAAACACATGTTCATAAATTGTTTAAAGCACAATCCAAGACCCTCAAAACATATCTCCAACTCGTGTGTGTACAATCAAGTCGGTGCCTTCCCGTGATCCTAAGAAGTACCTAAAACACATAACACATAACACAGTAAACACGAAGCTTAGTGAGATCCCCAAAATACCACATATATCTCATTTTCCTCTCATGACTATGCTCACATAATATCCTACGGTCAATGTGTCTCATTGGGACCCTCCGGTCCCACAACTCGGCTGGACCCTCCGGTCCTAACTCAGTAAGCTCAGAATAATACACATCATAAATCAAAAAGACAAAACGTAGGATATCACAATACTCAATATAAGTACATAAGACCCTCCGGTCATGTAAAGACTACCCCTCTAGGTAAGTATAGTGAGAAGACTCACCTTGTAAGCAAGCAAGCAAATAACCTCGTAGAAGAATCTCAAACTAGCCTCCGTTTAACACATAGGATAATTATCTCTAATTAACACTTAAATCACGACTCTAAATAAACTAAGTTATTTTACTCTATCAAACTCTTGGATTGCGACCATTTTACCCCTCCATGGTCCTCATAATCCCTGTCTTGACCAAACCCTAAAGTCAACAAAAGTCAACACTCCATGTTGACCCGACTCGTCGAGTGCATCTATGTGACTCATCGATTCCCCTCGTTTCCTATGAAATGTATCGAAAATCCAACTTAACTTGTTGATTTGTCTCGTCAACTTGCCGAGTTACCCATTTCCAGATTCATTGGGGAAAACCCTAGCCGACTTGTCAAGTCAGCTCATTGACTCGGCGAGTCCATTCAGTCTATTTTCTCATTCACACGTTTTAACGTAGATCTATAACCCCAAAATCTATATCTAGCCTCCTAAGGCTCGAATGTCACGTAAAGTTGCGAGCTTTTACGTTCATGCATGGCATATTAGGCTAATAATGCCAATACAAACTCCAACAAGGGTTAGATGCACAAAAGCTAGTCTCTAGCTCAATGAAGCTTGGATATTTGGGCTCTCAAGTCCTCCTACAGTCCAAATTTGAGGTTTCAACCTCATGATATCCTCAAATAAGTCATGTTCAAAGGATGGATGGCAGAAAACCCTAAAAACCTCCTAAACTAAGATCTCACAAAGGAAAGGTCAAGATAGGAGTTTTTTTACCTTTGCAATGAAGCTAATCACTGAAGAAGTCTGGATCTACAGCCCCTCCTTGATCAAACACACCAAGCTCTCCAAATCTCCTTCCAAGGATGCACAAAACCACTCAATTTAATTTCCCTCTCTCTCTCTCTCTCTCTCTCTCTCTCTCTTTCACATAAATTAATTTGATCGATTAGGGTTTCACACAGGGAGTTGGGTGGCTGGTGAGGCGGAATTGAAGGATTAAAGCCCTTTTAAAAGGACACAAACCTGAAAGATTAGGGTATCCACTCACATCGCCAACTCACCGAGTTGGTCTCTCCAAATTGTCGAGTTTGTTGAAAAACCCACGTGGTCAATTTGTGTCTACTCGACGCGTTGGGGCACCCACTCGTCGAGTTGCTCACTTAACTCGTATATATATATATATATATATATATATATACAGTATATGCATATGTATATATATATATATATATATATATATATATATATAATACCTGGGAGTCGAGTTTGTACACTAAAGCAAAGGCTAATGATAATCATGGGAAGAGTCTGATGAATGAAGATAATGATAATTATTCTGAGACTGAAGAAGTCTATTACGAAGTTATTCTTGACTATGATACTAATTATCCTCATTTAGTGAAACAAACAAAAGATCATCCAAATATACAAGTTATTAGTAATCCATCTACTGGTATATTGACTTGTGCACAATAAAAGGAAAGGACAGCTTTACTAAATACAAATAAGGTTGCATGTTTCAGTCATTCATTTCAAATATTTAACCGAAGACCATGAAAGTTGCTCTTGATCATTCCGATTGTGTTGAATCCATCCACGCTGAGATGAATGAATTTGAATGAAATAATCCATGGTATACTTTTATTTAAAATCACACTTTTACATTGTTCTTTTATAAAATCCAAATTTTATATAATCGTTGCGATCAACGTTTAAATTTAATATCTAGTAATAAGTTTAAACGTTTGACAGCTAAATAATATTTTTAAACCTAATAAAACCTCCTTTTTACAAAATAAGGTTTTGAGTTTTATTAGTCTCCAAAATCTCACTTTTATACTTATATAATTTTAATCGCATAATTTACTATTAGCTAGTTTTAAATGATAAAACTCATTTTATTTTAAAACTATTTTACCATCTTATATTAAAAGATAAATTCATTAAAACCAAACTACTTATGATCAATTTTATGTTTAAAAGATTATCTAGCATTTTAAAATCTAATTTTACAAACTTGCATAATATATAAATATCAAACAAGCGGCACAAACATTTAAAAAATATGTACATAAACCACCTATTTCTCGTGACATTTTGTAAGCCATGACAAAATGTCAAGTCCATTCCTAAGATAAATTAAGGAACAAAAACTTATTGTAATGTCTTCATGCTCCCACTTGCTTTAACACTTATAGTAAGTTCATAAAAATAATTTTATAAATTCATAAAAATTTAATAATTTGAGAACAATATTGATATATTCTATATTTAAGAGACGAATTAATGACAAGAAACAATGATCAAAAGTGTGCCTAATGCTTGGATTAAAACAGCTCTAGAAGAGTTCTTAAAGACGAAACTTTTCTATGAGAGCTTACAAAAGGAGTTAGGATACTAAAAGTGTAACCCTAATATGTTACATGCATGGTTTATATAGATTACCCTATATAGTAGTTTAGAACCTGGACATGCCCATTTTAGAATGAACGAAACTATAAAAGCATACAATTGACACAACAGTTTATTAGACCTAACAACGTCGCCTTTGTGTCAAATTCAAAAGGAGAGTCTTCATTGTCCTCTTTGCACATCAAAAGGATTTGGTATTATCCTCAGAAGCGAGCCTCAGATACATAAATACCAACAAATCATATCTAAAAAGCATTTGAGGTCAACATCATAGTTTTCTTTGTTTGCTTCAACCAAAGAAAGAATAGTGTTCAGAGCTGCTGATAAGTAAATGTGTTAGTCTCGTAGAAAGACCATATTGTGCTGAACTACATCACCTTCCTTTCTCTTAAGAACTATACTCCATTGCTTCTTTCCTATAACACCCACCTTCAACTTCTGAATGTCCTTTGTTTGTTCTTCCGGCTTCAGAATGGGCCTCTTTTTCAGAACAGATGCGATCTCAACATCCATATTCGCAATTTGAAGGATGTAGCACATGATCATCATTTTCAAATGTATAATGATAGGCTCATACTTGTTTTTGTCTTTCATAACGATGTAGAACAAGGAGATCCAGTCATATGGGTTCATAAATGGCAAGTCTGACAAAGTGAACTCATCTACAATATGATTACCTCATATGAATCCCTTGAACTGTATGTTCAGAAAGTCTTCCATCTGAACATGCGATCCAACCTTAACAGTCATTATTCTCTTGAAGTCCCAAATCCCGTATTGTAGTTTGGCATACTTCAAATAAAAAGAAAAGTGATTCCAATTTACTGTATTGTCAGTGATCAGATACTTCTCAATCTTTTCAAAACAATGAAAGATAAATTCCCTTGCAGTAATGGGAAAATCAAATTGAATTTCCATATCATTGTCTAAGTCAAACGAGATTGAGGGCTCTAGCCAGTAGATACTTGGATCATCATTCGCTTCTTTCTGAATGTGCTCCATAGTCCAAGAAGGAAATAATAATTTCTGAGTTTCAAGCATAATTTTCGCATTATTGGCCTCGACTTCATCTGTCTCAATTTTCTTTTGAAGATCATGGAGATCATCTAGCTCTTTATCCTGTTTCTCCATGGCAATCCTTTCTTCTTCAGTAGTTTGCAGATTTTCATCAGTATGATCTTCCAAAATACCTTTTCCATTGTCTTTGTCATTGCCTGAACCAGAAGCTACATTATCCTTCTGATGAGTTTCAGACTTTGGATGTTGATCCTTGTCTCCCCTTGTTTTGAAAAATTCCCGCTTCTAGAAACACCTTGGATCTGATTGAGCATAGCAAAGACCGGTTGAAGATTGTCAGATAATTGTTGTCGTACCGAGACAGTGAGCAAGGAGTCACGAGTCTCAACAAGCCTAATCAATTATTAGTTGATCTCAAAAAAAAAGGCTCTGACTAGAGTCCTCTCGTCTTCAAGATACACATTATGCTTAGTTGCATTCTTTAGATTCATAGAAAATACTTTGGCCTTCTGATTTTTCTCAGCCAAATCATTCGTTATCTTGTTTTCGATGGCTAAATCTATGTGTAACTTTTCGATATTTGAGACAATGGAGGAATTGAGATCAACATTCTCAACTTTTATGTGGGAACTAATGAGTGAGAGAGCCTCCTTCTCAGCTTGCAAAGAGGATCCAAATCCTTCGATTACTTTATTCATAGAATTTGTGTTGTTATTTGAGGAGATCTGGAAATCAGTCATTAAATCCTTCACCTCTTGATGTAGTTTGTCGACTGTTGCGGTTGTTTCATAAATGGTCTTTTCCGAAGCTTGGATGACTTTGGTTTCTTCTTCAAGGACTTTTGCATTTTCCGATGTGAGCATCTCCATAGTAGCTTTATGAGATGTCAACATGTAGTCCCATTTAGACGAAGATGATTGATTATATGACTCCAAAAATGAATCCAACTTTTAGTTCGACTATTTAAACTGCCTTTTGGTCGTTGGAGCATCATCGTCATCACTGTTGATGTTGATGCTGAAAGGGCTAAAGAAAAAATCAATAAAGGACTCATGATCATCTCCGAACAATATGTCATCAGTATCATTAGAAGGAGGATCAGTTGATGTGCCCTGTTTGGAAGTCACACCGGTGGTGGCATTTGCCCCCACATCAGATGCGCTGACATGAATTCCTGAAGTATGTACCTGATGCGAAGCGGATTTGGATACACGGACTTCCAGTGTACTTGTGACTAATGATGTAGTAGGAGTAGTAGAATCCGTAAAGACGTCCGAGGATAGAGGGACTGAGATATGAGGAAGAGATATTCCAATAGGGCTCTTTGGAGGTAGTGGAGGGATGGAAGAAATCAGAATTGTGGAGGTAATTAGTGAGATTGGTAGATTAATGGCTGATGGTGGTGGAGTAGTAGTGAGATTCAGAAATGGTTCTTAGATAATAGTATGAAAGATATCAGAAGTGGGAACAGATGAAGACGTCGGAGATGATACCTTCAGAATATTTTATGTTTGGATTTGTTCGGAAGTGGCAGTTGTATCTTATTCCTCATTTTGGAGTGGCTCTTCCACTTGAGGCTCTATTAAAGTTCTCTCGTCTGACTCTTCTTGGAGAACCATAGATGGAGATCTCGGTTTCTTAGCAGCCTTCCTTGTCTTTGGAGATTTAAAAATTTCAGAAGGAGCATATTTTTCTTTCCTTTTACCTCCCCTCTTCAGTTTGTTGCTTTCATCAATCAACTATCATAGATCAAAAGGCATAGGACGAACCCTAGAAAAGGGTAACAAGCGATACTCCCTTATAATGGTGTTGTCTTATGGAAACCTATGCAACATTGCATTCGGTATTGTACCATCAAAATTGAAGTTTCTAGTGCCCGACATCACAAATGTAGACTTTTGGTGTGTTGGAATTTGAGCCATTAAGGAATATTTTATCAAAGGGACTTTGAAGTGGCTTAGGGCACAGTTCACCACAATCAACCAGAATCTAGCACACGAAATCTCAGTGTGTCGAGTAGACAAACTAGTGCTTTGAATTAGTTGTGCCCAAAGAACAGAACTATAGTTAAAATTCACTTCATGGTATAATCAATAAATGATAGTGTAGAACAACATGCTTGCACTATTTGAACCAAACACACGCTCTGAGAAACTTTTGAACAACAAAGTGAATAACCCATTCGAAATCAGAGGAAGGAAGGATTTCCTGAACCTGGATAATAGTGAGATATCGCCATTGTATCCCATTTGATAGAACACCTTAATTAGGGAGGTGGTTAAAATTCACTATTGATTAACGAGAACTTCAGTCAAAGTGAGCCCTAGAAGTCTACTGAAATGGGGCTTTGTGATGGAGGTCTTGTGATTAGCAACCTCGAAGTGGATAACATCTTCTGCCTTATTGTAGATAGAAGTGGAAAAGGATTTAGAAAGATGAACCATAGGAACCTCTTCTACCATTGTTAACGCCTTTTCCAGTGGTGAAAACTTGACACACTCGACCATAGGCTTGATTTGGGCATCAGGACGTGAGGCATCTAGATCAAGAATCAGATACTGCTTGGGCTTCACTGTGAGCCTGATAATAGAAGCAGACTGGTCGACGAAAGAAACATGCTCAGATGAACCGGCCATTGATTCGTTGAAGAAGATGATGAATAGTAGAAAGGCAGTTTTTGCTTTGAGGGTTTTGAGAATTGTGTTTGTGCTGAGGGAGAGTCAACTGTTCAATAGCCTTATATACGATATGTTTTAAATGGTTAGAGAAAACCGTAGTTCCATATTCCTATAGCCCAAGAAATTAGCCTATAAAAGCATGCCAACTCATTATTAAGTGTCAGACGCCGTTCTAACAAACACGCTTGTGTTAGGGAATTCAAAAGTGGCGCCTGATTTGAGTTTTCATCTTGGATAATACCGCCGTTTCAGAATTAGTAAACTATCATCCATATTTGCAATTAAAATCGATTCTTCAGAATGAAATTGATCAATCAGAATTGAAACCAGATGTTGAAAAATCACAAGGATTTTTGTGCAAGTGTGTGCCAAAGAAATAGAAATAAAGCAAATTAAATTTATTGGATGTTGTGATATCGAACAAGTTCGATACGAAAAGTAGATGGATCCCGGGCAACGCTCTCTTCCTTTTGAGTCAAGAGAGGCTGCGAAGTGCTTTTATGGTTTCCCATTGAATTACGATCATCATTTTATTAAGATATTTTGAAAGGTTTCTTTTAGTAGGCTTTAAGGGATATTTCAGCTTCAACCAGATTCTAAAATTTGACATAAGTACGAAGATCTAAAAGAAGTACTTGTTTGACCAGTGTAGCCATAAGAACAACTAAGATTTGGATTTTCTTTAAAGTGACTGGATATAATAGAAATTTCAAGGAAAAATAAAAACCTGGATCTTTTGGGAAGAAATGACTTCGGTTGAGAACATTTCATTAAGATCACAAAAAATTGAGATTATAAGCTTGTAAAGGTACTAACCAAAAAGGTTTTATTCGTCAATTCCATGGTTAATTTATCTAGCACAAAAGGTTGTTCACCGTCATTTTAGAAAACATATATGGATTTTGGGTTCCACTCAAAATCATGGTAATAACAATTTCAAGATAAAAAACATAGAAGATGTTGCCAATACGCACATACACTAGTGCCATTTGCAATACTTGTTATGTTTATGAACACGAAAATGATGTAGAAAATATAGATTGGTTCCAAAGAAGATGTTGTACCTCTTCTCTATGTGCATGACCAAGCTGAAAACTCTTAACTCAATGTGAGAAGAGTATGGTTGCTCGATGACTTATGTGAATAAATAGCCTGATCGGAAAGAAACGATCAAAATGGAAGTTTCATTAAGGTTTCGAACATAGAGTCTGAGAGGCTTTAGACAACATTCAACAACATGCTTCTAGGGATGCTTATCTAGTACAAAGTTTCGGAATGATACCTTTCCCTTCGTTCTTAATTTAGCTAATCGAGAATATTAACCTAAGAAAAGAAAACAATAATTCCTTGAAAATAAAATATTTTTGGTGTTTTAAATTTTAAAAATAAAGTATAGAAAACAATAAAGTATTTTTTCCATTATTGAATTTTCTACAAATAATGAAAATAAAAATAAAGAAAAATATTTTTGAGATTTTTGATTTTTCTGAAATAAGTAAAAAATATATATATAGAAAAATATTTTTGAGATTGTTGATTTTCTAAAAAAAAATAAGAACAGAAATAAAGAGAAATATTTTTGAGATTTTTGATTTTCTAAAAAATATAAAAACAAAAATAAAGAAAAATAACTAAGACAAAAGAATTCAGAAATTAAATGAATAGTAACTTCCGAATCATTCCGAAGCTCGGAAGAAGTCGGGACAGACTTAATTTAAAAAGAATATACAACATTCCAAAACAAGGATGAACAGTAGCTTCCGAAGCATTCCAAAGCTCGGAACCAATTGGAATGTGAACAGTGAGTTCTGAAACATTCCAAAGCTTGGAACCATTTGGAGCATGAAAAGTAACCTTGGCAATTACGAAGTTGGTTTCAGAACTGAGTCGGCTTCAATTATTCCTAACCCTTGTAAAATACGATTGAATGATGATTTAGGCAGGGCCTTTGTGAAGATATCAGCCAACTGGTCTGAGGATCTAACAAAATGAACTTCGACATTCCCATCCTCGACATGATCCTTTATGAAGAGATATCTCAGTGCTATAGGCTTTGTCTTGGAGTGTTGCACTAGATTGTAGCAAATTCTCATGGCACTTTCAGAATCACAATACAGAGGGATTCTCTTCATGTTAATTCCATAATCTCTAAGTTGGTTCTGAATCCACACTACTTGGTATGTACAATATGCTGTTGCAATGTATTGAGCTTTAAAAGTCAATAAGGATACCCATGTCTGCTCCATAGATTGCCAACTAACAAGCTTGCCATTCAGAAATTGACATCCCCTGGAAGTGCTTTTACGATCAAGAACATATCCCCTTAGGTCAACATCAGAATATGCTTGCACAAAGAATCCAGAAATCGATGGATACCATAGACAAAGAGAAGTTGTTCGCTTCAGATACCGAAATATGTTCTTGACTGCCAACATGTGAGGTTCTCGAGGATTGGCTTGAAATTAGACACAATAACACACAAAAAACAGAATATCTGGACGACTTAAAATTAGATGCAACAAAGACACAATCATATCACGATATAAAGTGACATCAGCTGCTGGTTTGTCAAGAGAAGGAGTGAGTTTCGTTCCGAACACCATTGGAACTTTGACTTTATAATCACCCACCATGCAGAATTTAGCCAATAAAGTCTTTGTGAAGGCTTCTTGATTATTGAATATACCTTCTGAACTCTGTCTTATATTTAAGCCAAGTAAAAAGTTAATTTTATCCATAGAACTCATTTCAAATTTAGTTTCCATTAGTTTTCCGAATTCAGCTGTTAAGCTGAGATTAGCTTATCCCAAAATAATTTCATAAACGTACAATCTGAACTATCATTAGATGGTTACCCTCCTTCTTTTGAAAGAAGTTAGGATGAACAATACCTTGTTTGAATTTAGATTGCTTAAGGAAACAAGTCAGAGTTTCACACCATGCCCTCAGAGCTTGTTTAAGATCATATACTGCTTTATCTAGAGCATATCAATGATTCGGAAATCTTTCGTTCACAAAACCTAGAGGTTGTTCAACATAGATAGTTTCTTCAAGATCTCCATTCAGAAATGTACACTTCACATCCATTTGATAGACATCAAACTTTTTGTGAGCATCATAGGCAAGAAAATGCGAACAGATTCCATTCTAGCCACCGGTGCGAACATCTCTTCGTAGTCAATTCATTCTTCTTAATAGTAACCTTTAACGACCAAACATGCCTTGTTGAGAATTACATTTCCTTCTTTATCCATTTTATTCCGGAATACCCATTTCATTCCGACTAAAGATGCATCATTCGAATTGGGGACCAATCTACATACTTTATTCCGCTCGAATTCATTGAGGTCTTCCTGCATAGCTTGAACCCAATCTGCATGATCAAGAGTAATTTTGATAATTTTAGGCTCAATTTTAGAAATAAAAGAGTTAAACATGCAAAATTCCAATTTTGAAAATAATGCAGTTTGTTTTGCTTTTTTTAGCAAGTGTAAGAACTCCTAAAGATGAATCTACGATAACTTGAGATCTTGGATGATCTTTGGTCCAATTTGTCATAGGAAGATAGTTCTAATCATAAGCTGGATTGATTTCAGCAAAGACTTCTTCGAATTCTGATTGTACGTTTGAGTCATTATTTTCACTATTCTCCCCCTGTAAGTTTGCATGTGACCCAACATTTGGAATGGAATGCCCCCCCCCCCAAGAAAGGAATATCTGTATTGACGTTTTGAGTGGAACTCTCCCCTGGATTGGAGAATCAGAAGATTTTGGTTGAGGGTCATTCAAAATTGGTTGCTCAGGAGGAATATCTGCATTTTTGGCAGCTTTGTCAACAATCTTGATCAGTTCGTCTTCTTGATTGTATTTTGTGTTTCATTCTAAGGAAATTTCTTTGTGAGGTTCATCAAAAAAATTTAGAAATTCCTCATATAAATTCATGAAAGAAATAGTCATACAATTTTTTGATGAAAATTTTTCCTCAGATTGACAATCTTCTTTTTGATATTTCATCATATAATTGTCATTAAACCTGATGTAGTATGTTTCCTCAATCTTCTTTGACTTCTTGTTCATAACTCGATAGGCCTTTAATGTCAAGGAATATCCCAGAAAAATTCCTTTGTCATCTTTCACGTACAATTTATTCCAATTGTCTTTAGAATTTAGTAAGAAGCACCTAAAACCAAACACATGAAAGAATTTAACATTAGGTTTCCCATTGTTCAAAATTTCATATGGAGTAATCAGAAATCTTTTGTTGATATAGGAACGATTCTGAGTAAAACAATGGGTGGCAATGACATCCATCTAGAAGTACAAGGGAAGATTCACAAAAGACAACATTGTCCTTACAGCTTCACAGAGAGAGTGATTTTGTCTTTCACCTACGCCGTTCTGCTGTGTAGTGTAAAGCGAAGATAAATTATTAGAAATCCCTTTTCCGGTCAAATATTCTTCAAACGCATGAATTTTGAATTCCGAACCGTTATCACTATAAATTTTCTGAACTAGCTTTTGTAATTGTAGCTCCACGTGCTTGATGAAATCTATCAGCTTCTGAGTTGCATCAGATTTTTTCTAATAAAGAATACACAGGTAAATCTAGAAAAATCATCGAAAATAACCAAAATATATTTGTTACCACCAATACTCTCGATGGCAGAGGGACCACATAGATCAATGTGCAAAAGTTCCAGTGGTTCAATGATTTTGGTAATTATAATGGATGAATGACTTTTCCTCCTCTATTTTCCGAGCTCACAAGCAGCACATAAGTGTTCATTTTTGAATTTTAGAAGATGTAGCCCGCGTACGAGATCACCAATCACGAGCTTGTTGATATCCTTGAAATTCCGATGGGAAAGTCTTATGTGCCATAACCAACTATCATCCGAAGAGGATTTCGTAAGCAATCAGATAAAAGATTTTCCTTGGATCTGATTCAGATTCGTAGGATACATCTCTCCTTTCCTTCTAGACTGTAAAAGAACAACTTTAGATTTCTTTTCAATAATTTTTGAACCTTTATCATCAAAATACACATTCAGACCTATACCTACAACCAATTGAGAAATTCGGATTAGATAATGTTGTAAGATTTCAACGTAAGCTACCTTCCAAATTGTGAATTCACTATTTGTGATCATGCCATATCCTTTTAATTCTCATGTAACGTTTTTTTCCAAACATCACTCTTCTGACATCCTTTAAAGACCGAAACTCTTGCAACTTCTTTCTCCTTCCTGTCATGTGACGAGAACAGCCGCAATCAATGTACCATTCTAAATCACACTGTTCGTCACGCATAACCTGCAAAATTTAGGGAGTTTTAGGAACCCAAACCAACTTGGGTCCTTTTGAGGATTTCTTTTGAACAAGGCAATTTACTTTTAAGCAACCCAAAAGGATTTTGTTTTCAAAGCACAGTTCATCCCTTTTTCCACTTTAAAAACTTCAACTTTCATATAACAAAGATTAACTTCAACAACATTAACTTTTCGTTGAATGTATTCTTCGAATTTCGTAGCCATTCTTTTTCTTTGAGGGTAATTTTTGGTTCCGAAGCAATTTTGTTTTAACTCTTAAAACTTGTCATTTGCCTATAGGTTTCAAAATTCATGACTTTTCCAAACAAGCTTGATTGGAAGAAAAACTTGACTTTTGTTTCAGAATTTGAGATGAATCTTTATTTTGATTAGAAGATCGTTCTGTGTTGACAAAACTTTGATTGGTATTCATTTTCTTCCAAACACACTATCTTTTTTTCTATATCTAGCATTCAATCATATTTTCTTTGCAATCAATTCTTTAATAGATTTGTGAATGTTATATTTCAGTTTTTCCTTTCTGATTGGCGTTTCATTCTCTTCCGAAGAGGTTTCACTTGAAACATCTTTTGTCCCACATGGTTCGACGTTTTCGTAACAAAAGTTCCACGTGATTCGATGGTTCTGAAACGAATTTTCATTTTGTTTTCCAAGAGGTCATTTCAGAAAGACCTTTTGTTTCATACGCATTATCTATCGGCTTTGACCAGAATAATTCATCACACCCCTTCGTATTATCATCAGTAACCAAGGATGTTAATTCAGATGTGTCATTTTTCCAGTCCTTTCTTTACAAAACATGATTTGGAACTGTTTGAACTTTCAGAAAAATAGTTGCTTTTTCTTTTAAAACTTTTGAACTTTTGTTTTTAACAATTCGAACAAATTCGATTGAGTTTTTTGAAATCAAATTTTTCTTTGGTTCATTAACATTTTGTGCAAAAATAGAACAATCAATTTCGTCCTCTACATATATTTCACTCATTTCACTTTCATCAAATTCAGAAAAATTCTCAGAATTAAGTGCATTGTCTGAACTCAATTTCTTGCATAATAAGTCATATTTTTGCATAGCACTTAACTTAATTTCTTCTTTATCTTATTCATTTAACATTTCTTTCAACATGTTATTATGGTCTTTGGACTGAATATATTCCTCAATTTTCTCAAGTCCAACCCTGTAGGAATCAGAAACGTCATCCGAAGAAACAATCGATTCGCATTTATAGAATTCAACATCGATTTCATTATCTTTCAATTCAAGAAAGGGTAAAATAATTTTATGCAAATGTTTCCCTATTTTACAATCCAAATGAAGCTGAGTAATATTAAAATATAAATGCTTAGCAATCAAACAAAAAATATTCCTTTGTTTCAAAAGTGCAATACAATCTCTTTTAAGGTAAATAATATCATCTCAAGATCTAGTAAGCTCTACTTCCAAAGTCTATACTCTTAATATTCTCTCTTCACTCTTAAATGTTACCCTATTAAGTTGATCATTCGTATTAGAATTATTGAGATGAGTTCATTGTATACTATCATTAAAATTAGAAATAGTATATCACAAGTCATCTAATTCAGAAGCATAATGGGACACAGAAATATTAAGAGATTTGAGAATAGAATGTACCTTGGCAACCACCTTCTCGCACTCTTTCACTTGCTCCGAGACTGTCTTTGTGGCGAAACAACTTTTAGATGCTTTTCCACCATTAGTAGCATATCCTCTTGGTTCGGAACTACCATTATGAACCATCAAACATTTGTCTTCATAGCCTTGCTTCTCTGAATTCACCACAACGCACCCTCCATGGGTGGGTTTCCTTACCTCATCATCTTCTGAATCTGTAAACCACACTTCGACTTGACCATCATCACTTTATTCTTGCACTATCAACGTTGGTTTTACATTCGATACACTTTTCTTTCTGAGTTCCTCTATCTTCTGAACATAATACGCTTCATCTTTCTCCTTTTCCTTCTTCACATTCTACTACCTTAGCATGCATTCCTTTGCGAAGTTATTTTTTCCATCATAATAATTACAGTCATAACCCGAATCACCCAACAACCTATTTTCCTTTTTCTCCTCATCATTCTGAGAACTTTTGTAACTCTCTTCTTTTGGCTTTTCCGAGCTGGAATTACCCTGCTTGTACTTGTTTATATAATGAGAGAAATTCTTCTTAAACAACTTCTTTGGATTAGAAACCGTTAATTCTTTTTCTTCATTTGAGAGTTCACTATCTAAGAAGTCGGATTCGGAATCATCTTCTGCCGACTTCTTACCTTTCGCAACTAACGCCAAGTATCCGACACTAGAAATAAGCTTTGCTTCCTTAGTAACTTCATCTTCATGAGATCTCAGAATACCCACTAGTTTGGCCAACGAATAGTTTTTGAATTATTCCTGTGCCTTAACACTGGAAACTATAGCCTTCTATTCAGATCTGAATCTATTCATGAATGTGACTTTTTGTTCAATAACTCTATGCTCCAGATTGTATTTGAGCATTCTACTTAACAAATAATTGAAGCGATTCAACGTCTGATCTGACTTCTCATCATGGTTTTGTACAAACGATCCAAACTCCAACAAGATCATCGTTTTCAAATACTGTTCTAAATCAACATCACCCGAATACAACTCCTTCAGCCTATCCCAAATACCTTTTGCAATATCACATGCACTAACAAGAAGAAAAGTGTCTGAAGCAAGAGCAAATCGAATGATTTTTATTGATTTTATATTACGCATTAGTTTATTCTTGTCATTGTTTGGAATGTCACTATGTTCAATAATGAGTGCATTATAATTACCCAGAGTTTTGATTGCTTTTCTGGTACTTGAATACGTGAATGTTTCCTGTGTCATTTTCTGCCATATAGTGGAACCATGTTCTTCGATTCCAAGAGCGTAATCTTCAAAGTGAAGAGCCCAAACTTCATAATCTTTTGGAAAGAGGATTGGAATCCTTGTCGTAGATCCAATGCTGCTTGAGAGATTGAATGAAAGAGCATAAGGATTGTCATTAGGCATATTGTCAAGAATTCACTAAAGCATATATAAAACCAGATGTGTAAAACTTGAATCGAGTTCAAGGGTAATCTAGAGATCTCGATCTAGGATCTACAGTCGATTGAAACGATTGAGACAACAACAACATATCTAAGAAAAACGTAAAACCCTAACAAAACTCGTTACTCGATAAAAGAATAGAGAATTGATTACACTATCTCCTTCTCTGATACCAACTGTGAGAACAATAATGATCGATAGTTTCTACATTTTAGAGAGAAAGTAATGACAAGAAACAATGATCAAATGTGTGCCAAATGCTTAGATTAAAATGGCTCTACAAGAGTTCTTAAAGACAAAACTTTTCTATGAGAGCCTACAAAAGGTGTTAGGGTATTAAAAGCGTAACCCTAATATGTTACATGCATGCTATATATATATATATATATATATATATATATATATATATATATATATACAATATATTACATAGCAGTTTAGAACCTAGACAGGTCCATTTCGGAATGAACAAAACTATAAAAGCATACATTTGACACAACACTTTATTATACCAAACAAATAAAATCATGTTTATGAACTTTTGATCTTCAAAATGGCTACTATCTTTATTCTTATTAAATTTTATAAAAATTAACTATTTATAAAAGTAATATATTACTTATAAAAATAAACAAATTAAAAACCATCTATTTAATATTACATACCAATGAATAAATAAATATTACAACCGTTTATCAAATCAACACAAACAACGTACATGGACCTTGATAGTTTATGCACATAACACATACACACACACACACACACACACATATATATATATATATATATATATATATATATATATATATATATATATATATATATATATATATATACCACTTTGTTGTTCTAAAACACTTTGGTGACATAATATTCATGTAAATTTGTCACATGAAATAACCATTATTAATATTTTCAAGTTGTCTTATAAAATATGTATGAAATTTTCTTATAAAAAGAAAACCATGCGTGTTTTCCAAAACAAAGATTATACCAAATAATCTAATAATCTAACCAAGTTTGGAAAAATGTTTGTGATAGTTTAACCAAAAACGCTAAAAACGGAAACATAAAGTTTAAAAATAGAATAAAATTAAAATCACTTTAACCCACCAAGGATCATTTTTTAAAAGCGTTGAAAGATTAATACATCCGTAGAAAGAAAAAGAAACAACCTTTGAATAATTTAATCCTCTCGAGAGGTTACAAGTTGATGAGTAAGGAAAAAGACTCGAAATAGAGATTTTGTAGAAGTATCCACCAAGCAAGGATAAACCACTTCAAGATGCTAGTCTTCATTTCTATATAAGTTGTTCTCAAGCTATTAAGACTAATACCAAATAAGCCTTAAGGTGAAGTGTAACGTCCCAAAATCACAACATAAAATTTTCATTTAAAATAGAATTACCCATTAAAACCTTTACTTAGAATCATTAAGTGACATTTATTTTTTTCGAAAACCATAAGATTAACAGTGTTAATTTGCAAAAACAGCAGAAACCAATATCTTCGATGTGAGTATACAGTCTTGCTGAGCTCTTCACACGAATAAGCTACAAAACATTTAATCCACAACTGTAAGCGTAAAGCTTAGTGCGTTCACAAATATACCACATAATGCACCATATATACATTGCATATAAATAAGTTCTCGGTTCTAGCCTCGATCTACCAACTCTCCTTTCAACATGCATACATCACACATAGTCATCATACTTATTGTCAATTGGAACTCTTGCCACTACACATCTTGCCAGGGGCTACATCCTGGTCTTTCATTCTATTCATGTCCATATCCATGTCGAGGACAATGTTAATATTGACAAACGCCTCATAAATATATAGTCATATGTAAACAAGAGTCAGATAAACAGTCGAACAGATGATCCTACCCGTAAGCAATAAATCAAACAAGAACCATGCAACAAGGCTTTAGACCAAGATTTCTTAGGCTATCCAACTTAAACTACATACACCCCCTAGGTATTTACTTAATGGTCAATCAATACTATCATTACCTTAGTTATTCATGACATCTAATCGTATAATACAATCAACAGGAAAAACCCCACCAGTCTAGTATTCCATGACACCAAGTGTCTTATAATGCACATATTTAACAAGAAGTTATCCTAGCCAAGTAACACTTGTAATATATCAATACCACTATCCTAGCATACATATGGTATATAATGTTATACGTGGCATACTAAGAAAACTCACCGAAGCACAGGACCGGAGGAACACAACAACACTCTCACTTGGTTGAACTGATCAATCCTGCAAACTGACTATCACTAAATAAAGACGAATCCTTAATCGACAACCCAAATCCTTTAATTTTGACCCGAAGCCAAACTATTCAAAAGTCAAAGGTCAACGGTCGACGAAAGTCAATGGTCACCACGTCGTAGCAAGTCAAGACAAAACAATCACAATGCAGAGAACAACTACGTCGTGGGCCTTCCATGGTTACGCTGTGATTTCTGACAGGATGCTCTTTTCATCATTAAGAGCTTAATCCTTACAGATCAAAGCCTAAAAAATTTTAAACTTTTCATTTTCAGTGATGTAATGGATAAAGTTTCCAACTTTACTCGTTATGACGTCACTTCAATACAAGATCAAGAACACTATGTCCATTAAGCCCTTAATATGACCAAAACATGTGCATGGTTCAAAAGGAACCATGAGCTAACACTTTTTCCATCAGATTAGGCAAAGAAATGGTCACCAAGCAAGTCTAAGATTCTAGAGTTGCTCAAAACTCCAAGAACATCCTTTCAAAGGATTAAAAAGCAGCTTAAAGCATGAAATGAGAAACAAGAATGTTAAAGCTAGAAGCTTTATACATTCCAGAGCTCCACGTTATGGTCACCCTCTTGCCAAGTCGTGGTTCCAAGCCAACTTCGATCGTCATTTAAATGACATGACTACGTTGTGGCTAGATATGTGTCACGCCGTGGCATCATGTCTTTCCTCAAAACCTTATCTTTGAAGTCCAAAATCTTCATCTTATCAATTTCGGAAAACGAGTGTTACAAGAAGCAACTATACATTCTGAATATAACTAGTTTTTTTTTATCTCTTTTATTATCATTTCCTAAATTACTTGTTAAAATATTATTCTCATAAAATAATTATTTTTCTAATGAAATACAAGTGTTGATTATATATTGATTTATAATCTAAGTACTCTAATAAATAATCAATAAGTAACAATTTGCTATAAGATATTAAGATCATATATATTAACAAATATCATTTTAAAATAATTTTTAAACATTAAGATTTTTCATATATATATATATATATATATATATATATATATATATATATATATATATATATATATATATATATATATATATATATATATATATATATATATATATATATATATATATATATCAGCTTTTGTGTTGAATTGATAAGCTTTTCAATATACAAAACTAAACGCATTTCCGATAGTCTCTCTCTCTCACACAGTGTGTGTCTATATATCTTTCTCTGCAACATTCTGATACAACTCCCAGTCTATCTATCCCTTCTCTTTACTTTACCCATCCCTCTGTCCCCTGCCCATTAGCTTTTCAAGAGCACGACACCCCCATAACTTTCCACTTTGTACATTAGGGTTACTATAAAAGGAAAGTTTACGCTGCAATGGACATTGAGTTTCTCAAATCCATTTCCGAGGATCAAACGGACATGATGATGATGTTGCAGCTTGAAAAGCTCCCGGATTTCGGTGGTATGTATGGAGATGATCAAGAGCCATCAACTGAGTTCACAGATCACGGAAGTAGCAGCTCCACCAACGTGAATACTAACATGTCGCAGTTTATGGAAGATTCACGTTTCGGATCACCTGCACTCTTGAACCCGTCTAGCACCATCTCTTTCACCTCTCCAGCACAAACTACAGGTGGTGAGGTGCAGTTTTTATCAACTGCGCGGTGGAGGAACAGTGGTAATGTAGACGGTCAGTCTTCGGTTGAACAGAAACGTAATTCTATGGCAGCAATGAGGGAGATGATATTTCGTATTGCAGCGATGCAACCAATTCACATTGACCCGGAGTCCGTGAAACCACCTAAACGGCGGAATGTGAAGATATCCAAGGATCCGCAGAGTGTGGCTGCGAGGCATCGGAGAGAGAGGATTAGTGAGAGGATTAGGATACTTCAAAGACTTGTTCCTGGTGGTACAAAGATGGATACCGCCTCCATGCTTGATGAAGCGATTCATTATGTGAAGTTCTTAAAGAACCAGGTACAATCACTTGAGAAAGCTGGCGAGAACCGACCTTTAACAGCCGCTGGGATTGGTTTTCCGGTGCCGATGACAAGTGGAACTTACATTCCCATGGGAACATCAGCCAAAGTTTATCAGCAGCCTGCCCAAAACGTTCAGAACTATTTAGGTGCGTAATTAGTTGAGAAGAGAGATATATTTCTGGGTATAAAATATTCCATATCATGGTTATATGAGCGGCTTTAATTGTTGTCATAGCGATATCTAATCTTGGGATTTTGAATCCATGCAAGTTGTACTATTTTAATCACCAACTTCTCTCGAAAAATAACATTTGAAATATATAGATGTTATTTTATGGGAAATTAGATAGTCCAATTGGATAACATTATCAAAAAATAAAGTTTAGATGTTACAAGTTTGTTCTCTTGTTTTGTATTTACAATCACCTGGATTAACATATATGCATTGGCAAAGGGGTGATAAATGATTACATGTTTGAGAATTTTGGATCTATCGAAAGAATATCATTAACTTTGTGTCTCGAGACATCTCTTATGAAAATTTTGCAACAATTTTTTTTAATTGTTTCATTGCTAATTTATTTATATTATCAGTGACATACGTAGAATGACTGTATCCATGTTTTGTGATTAAAAGAAATGTTTAATTTTTATGCAAGATAAGTTATATATAAATTAATAAAAATCAATAAGATTATATGACACCATATATACCATTATAATATACTGTATTATTTTAAGTCGAATATTCACGTGACGTAGAATTAATTTTTGTAACAATAAGTTTTAGTATTTTATAAATTTAAATTATAGTTCTTGTAATGATATACCATATATTTACAGATAACAGTGGTACTCATGTATTATTAAGTCTAGAATTGTCACTATTTAATGATGGGAATGGTTGGAACTCTATTATTCCAATTAGAAAAAAATGAGGAACTCAAATAATGGCAGGATGTTAATTGTTTGTATTGTAATTCAAATAATCAAATGTTTGTTTCTTATTTATTATGCAACCATCTTGTCTTCCTCACTCCCCACCAAGCCTCTCTTTTGTAAAGAAAGATCTACTATGTGTTTGTGTGTGATAGAGAAACATATCAACAGTGTCAAGAAATTAATAAGTTTGTCTTTTAGCGATGTATATAAGTTAAAGAAAAACATATTAGTTTTTTTCTTAATCTATTGGTATCGTGACACCTACTAGCAACAAACATGTGTATTTTTATCCTGATGTGTGAGTACCAAAACAACGAAGATATTACATATTAAAAATTGGGACCATTTGAAGAGGGGTATGGGTTTTCATATCCATGATTTTCAAGGCTGAATGTTGAAAAAGATGTAACCATTTGGTACAAGATTGAAACTTGGCACATGAGTGGCTATTTTATTCTTGTAATATAAATCATTGAGACAACAGTATTTATATTTATGGAAGTGAAGCAAAAACAAATAAGATGAGTGCATATATCATTATTATTTAACTGTAGATAAGGTAAAAAAAAATCAATCAAATAACAGCTAAACAAAGGTGATTTGGTAAACCCATATGTAATATCCATTTTTGGGTATTGAGTGACACATGCATTTGGAATCAGTTTCAAGGTATTCAAGTATTTGTGACGCATCGAGTAACTATGTGATTATGGTAAGTGTCAGCCGTGAGGCAGGAATGCACGGGAATTCTGGTGCACCAAAGGAGAGTTGTAATTTCCAAGTCTCCTCACCACCCCAATCACAACAGTGCAAGCAAAGCAATTTGGTCGTTGCACGAGGAAATCACGTGAATTACTGACATGTTTTTATAAAAAATAGGCATTGTAATATTGCTTTATATAAAAAATGTGCACTACAACTTTCTATCTCTTAATTATTCTAGTCTAATGATGAGGTGTCCCTACGTCATTGGGCTGACACGTGAACGTAATCTACATGTGCATTTATCCTTACCTACGTGGATCTCTTAATTAACTATTTGTCTTATCTTAATTGCATGGAGCGCTAAGTGTTATAGGAACCAATATCATTTTTTATATTCATATAGAAAAAAATATATATATTTCTTTTATATATATATATATATATATATATATATATATATATATAAGAGAGAGAGAGAGAGGTGAGTTCAATTGATAAAAATAAAAAAGGTTGAGAATGGGAAAATCATTCTCAGCCACTCATTTTATCTAAACATAAAAAGACACGGTGGCAAACTTATAAATATGATAACAACATTCAATCTCAAATACGTATATGTAGAGATTAGATTACAGTTCAAAGTCATTCATCGTTCATCATCCAAATTTCTTCTCCAACTTTCAACAATCATCCAGATTTCTTCAATTAAACCATCATCAACATCATCCGGTGCTAATCAATAATCGATCTTCGTCAATAATCAACACGATTCAACAGTTAACAACAAAAATTCGTTTTTGGCTCTTTTAATTCAACATTCAATTGTGCTTGAATATGATCAAATCTTCAACATCTATGATTAATTATACTCCCAGCGTTATTAGATCGACATCATCGATAATCAACAAAAATCCACTTCATATCATTAATTCAACTTCGATTATCAAATAAAACTTCAAAGTTGAGGTTAGAAAAAGATCAAATCGTTTTTTTTTTTTTGAAAATTTTCATATAATTCTCTATCAATCTACTCTTTTGTAAGATTTAAATAGTCAAAATATCATGTTTTTAACATTTTAAAAAAAAGTTAAATTGTATGTACTCCAACTGATTGATGAAATGCATAAACTAAATTACCACGTTATATTCATATATGAATATGTTTTCTTAGTATATTATTATTAAAACAAAAAAAACAAATATGCAAAGCTGTATGGTATTCATATGTGAATAACATATAAAAATTATTTATATTTGTGAAAATGTCTTGTAATATTCATATGTAAATATAATGTTTAATATTCATGTAACATCCTGTTTCAGATTGTCCGTGATTAGTGTTGGTGGGCCAAAAGTCGGGCGCGAGAAGGTTTAGGGTTGAGGCGAGTTGCTAGAAACGTAAGGGATATCATTACCTTTCAATATGTATGAGGATTGTGGAATCAAAGTTTTATCTTAGAAGCTATGGAAGTTTGGAGGGTTGACAACTTAAGTCCTTAAAGTCAAGAAATTGGCAGCGAAGTACGCTGGGTGTACGTATGCGTACGCTTAGCGTACAGATACGCGTGTTTCTTAAGCAAGAGCCACCTAGTACGCTGGGCGTACCAGGGGTACGCTGGGCGTACTAGGCACAGAAGAAAACCCTAATTTAGTGAAGTGTCCGTATAAAAAGAAAGAGATGGTCTCATTTCTGGCCACCTTCTTCAGTTATTAAACCCTCTTAAACCCTAATATCCGCTCTTGAAGCTTATGGTGGCCATGATGAGCTTGTTTGTGTTCTTGTGGACTTTTGAGAGTTAAGAAGGAGCATGGAAGGGAGTGAAGTCGAAGAGCAGGTTGTGGATCTGAGCTTCCTTGGGGCTAGAGCATCATTTGAAGGTATAAAGCTCCAAGCATTCCCTCTCTTTTTGTTTTGTGCATTTTAGGGTCCATTTTTGGGTTTTTGGTCCCAAGCTTGAGACTTTATGAGTTGATGCACTCCAAAGCATAATAACCTGTCGTTTTAAGTGTATCTAGTGATGAAGAACCATAAAAATGAGATCTTGATCGTGTGAATCTACCCATGCATGAGTTATGAGCATTTTGGGTTAAGAAAGTAAGAGTTCTTATGTGTTGTGACCTCATCAGCCATGCAAAGGCTTAAATTCGATAACTTGATGGAGTAAGAGATGTTAAGAAGTCCAGATCCAAGAGATAAGTTAAGGTCTTAACGGGTTATGACCCAGAAATTGATTTAAGCGAAACTGAGAGTACGCCCAGCGTAATCCTAGTACGCCCCGCGTACTGGGCTGAGGTCCCCGATCAAATTTGTGCATGCTTGAGTACGCTGAGCGTACCAAGAGAGGTACGCCCCGCATAACCCCTCTGTAGGCTTTTGGGCTAGGTGATCTTTTGGGCTTTAAGTGTTGGGCCAGAATCCTTGGGCTTGCTTAGTGGAGCCTGTGAATAGAGAATTAAATTGATGTCTTGGGCCTCATTTTGGGCTTGTCTTGTAGGGTGAGGTTGGGCCTTGGGGAAAGCCCATTTATTATTGGGCCTTGGTGGGCCCAATAGGTTAGGACCGTCATGGACTGGTAGATGGTCTATCTTTAGACCTGGTAATTGAGAAATTGGACTTAGTTTCTGATTGGGTTAATTGTGGGATTTGAAACAGAGTTAGAGGTTAGTGTTTGGCAAGCAGCATGATTGGAGGCTGATTCTTCGTGCCAGGTGAGTCTTCTCACTATACGTTACCTTGAGTGGTATAATGAGTTGACCAGAGGGTCTTATGTGCTATGTGTGAGATTACGTGCTATGTATGAGATTATGTGCTATGTGTTATATGTATGCTGTATGATTGTGTAGACCGGACCAGAGGGTCCAACGATATAGACCGGACCGGAGGGTCTAACGATTCAGACCGGGCCAGAGGGCCCAATGAGCTATGACTGAACTAGAGGGTCCGACGAGCTACGGGACTAGAGGGTCCCGCTGAGACATCTTGACCAGAGGGTCGAGTTTAGCCTTGAGTGGCGTATTTGTGGTATGTGGTATTTTGGGGAACTCACTAAGCATTTATGCTTACAGTTTGTTGTGTTGATGTCTCAGGTACTAGCGAGGACCGTGGGAAGGCGACGGCGTGACACGTACACACACTGATGGAGTTTATTATGTGTAGAGATCTTGGGATTTGTTTTGAAAACATTATTGATTATGGGTTTGAAATTGTGATGTGATACATTATGTGTTTTTGAAAACGAAAAATTATTTTGAAATTTTACGGTGTTGCAAGTTGGTATCAGAGCCTTGGTTTGAGGGATTCAGATGCACCTTCGGGCGTATTTGAACTCAAACCGAGGATTTGAGAAATTTTCAAATAAAACTAAAATTTTCTAAAAAGAAAAAGAGGTTTTGGAAGCAAACAGAGTATAAGGTGTGTACGGTCAGCCAATGCCCGAACGGTGAATCCCCAAAATACTCTTACATTATGTGTTATGAGTTATGATATTATATAAAATGCATGTTAGAGTAGGCTAGGTAATCATATTAGGACTAGAGTGGACTGATTTGTGATGCCTTAGCCTAGGAGTTTTCTGCTGCTATGAGATGCTTGAGAGTGAGCAGGTAGCAGTGAGGAGCTTACGAGAGGTCTGCGGGAGATTAGACTATGCATAGCGAGATCAGAGTGCTTGTGATCTAGGATCCTAGGAGGAGGACTTGGGGTGAATACAGATGCGGTGTGAGCGGTAGTATAGGGCCCATACTACCGAAGACACCGGATCAGTGAGCAGTCCAAGTAAGAATCCTTAGGGTACTAGGGAAACACGTGGGGACGAGAGATCAAGGAGTTGCCATGGTTCGAGTACCATGCGCCGTAGCAGATGGAGGAGTGATGTTGTGGTTGGAGTACCATACATCGGAGCAGAATGAGAAGTGATGTCATGGTTCGAGTACCATGCGCCGTAGCAGATGGAGGAGTAATGTTGTGGTTCGAGTACCATACATCGGAGCAGATTGAGAAGTGATGTCATGGTTCGAGTACCATGCGCCGTAGCAGATGGAGGAGTGATGTTGTGGTTCGAGTACCATACATCGGAGCAGACTGAGAAGTGATGTCATGGTTCGGGTACCATACATCGGAGCAGATTGAGGAGTGATGTCATGGTTCGGGTACCATGCATCGCAGCAGATTGAGGGGGATGTCATGGTTCGAATACCATGCGTCGTAGCAGATTGAGAATAGACGTCATGGGCTGAGTACCATGGTTCGTAGTAAATGACGCTTGTGGTTCTCCGGTTATCCGGTTATGATTGAGTATGTGGAGATTGGGCGCGATGAGGTTTTAGGCCTGAGGGCCATGATTGAGTCAGAAGAGGCATCCCTTGAGAGGGAGGTCGAGAGCATTTCAAATATTTTTGGTAAGATGTCAGATGTAGTCGCAAGAATCAAGGATGAGTGGAGATGGTTTTATGGAGGATTACGACTTGAGAGGAGCAATCAGCCGAGAGAAAGGGGACACTTTTTGTGGCCTGAGTGGTGCTATTTCCGCTTCATGTGGGAAACATAAGAGGTGTGAGACTTCGGTTTTGGGGTTAGGAGTAAACCCTGCGGGTGGACATTGATGGCGATGTTCCACCAGAGTTTTTGGCAGCGTGTCTGTCGCGAGAAATGATATACCATGAGCAGGTTGTTACTTGGGACTGAGATGGTCAGGGACCAGGATGCACCCTACTTGAGTATAGTAGGATGTATGCTAACTGTAGCAATGGGTGATCCAGAAGAGTATATCGGGGCGGTGACCCTTATGTCTATGTTGGGTATTGAGTACGGGAGTAGAGTCCCTGTTCTTGTGATGATTCACACGTTGGTTGGGAATACGAGGATGAGGAGTATGATGATTCAGAATTTCCAGTTTGATAGTCAGGATTATTACTGGACAATTGAGATGTTCGGTAGTGGATGGTATGAGATTTTGGAGGGACTAGAGACAGTCGTGACGAGAAGTTCTTGAGGACTTCATCAGAGATTCAGGGAATTTTGGGGTTGCTTGATCCCTATGTGGGGAGGTCATGGGGCATCGTGTAGCGCCTTCCAAGAGTAGGTGCGATGTTCTGGTAGAAACTGTCTGTGGGATAGTTGTTAGTGCGTCAATTGGTGATGGTTCGAACCCTAAGTGGGGGAGAACCGGACTTTATGGAGGGGATCAGAGATTTGCTCAAGGGCAGTTAGAAATCTGGATATAGAGACCTGCGGTTCGGAATCATGA
Organism: Lactuca sativa; assembly: GCF_002870075.4. Taxonomy (NCBI): domain Eukaryota; kingdom Viridiplantae; phylum Streptophyta; class Magnoliopsida; order Asterales; family Asteraceae; genus Lactuca; species Lactuca sativa. The sequence goes on along the minus strand of NC_056626.2, from coordinate 247,748,630 downwards.
GACCAGGGTTATTAGTGGTCAAGGCGAAGTGCAGAGCGACATTATGCATGAGGTACGTTATGAGAACGGACGTGTGTCTCCACGGCAGGTGGCCATTGGTCAGGAATCTGGTGGTGGTTAGGGATGTTAAAGATGGTAAGTTCGTAGGGAGGGTATTGGCAACTGAGGACTTATGGTTCGATGTATGGATTGTTATATGCCCTTTTAAGGTATTTAGGACATAATCGGGTAGCCAACTCCCGGGTCGGTAGGTGTATTCTTGTATGGGTTTTGAGCAGTAAAGGAAAGAACTTCGGATGGTCATCAACGCGTTCTGAAACGTTAGCGATTCGTTCGTGTTCTAATGGAGTGTTTGGATACACCGAGGTTGCGTGTTGGGTATAATGAAGGATTATTTACAAGATTCGCAGAGAATGTATTGTTGTACCTGCAGGATGCTAAAAATCGGAGACAGTGGTTGAGGCAGGACTTTGGAATGTTGTGTAATGGTGTTCGAGGGATCTGAGTATAATGCCTTGATTTCCGAATTAATTTTAAGAAGTCTTGAGTTTGTGACGGCAGGTGGTGTATCAAGTATCTATGACTCTAGTGAGAGCCTTCGGGTACTGCCATTAAGAGGGATTATTTAGAAGAGAGGATGTTATGATGCTATAGGGAGCCATAGCACTCATTATTCAGAGGAGGGTGTGGTGATGCTACGGGGAGCCGTGGTACTCACTATTCAGAGGATGTTATGATGCTACGGGGAGCCGTAGTACTCATTACTTAGAGGATGTTGTGGTGATGCTACGGGGAGCCATGGTACTCACTAGTCAGAGGATGTTATGATGCTACGGGGAGCCGTAGTACTCATTATTCAGAGGAGGTTGTGGTGATGCTACGGGGAGCCGTGGTACTCGCTAGTCAGAGGATGTTGTGATGCTACGGGGAGCCATAGTACTCACTACTCAGAGGATGTTGTGATGCTATGAGGAGCCGTAGTATTCTCTAGTCAGCGAGAGGTGGTTATGAGGGAATACTCTTTTATTAGAGCACGATACATGAGGATCTTGGGATTGAGTAGCTCTAGTATTGAGTTTTTTGGGAGTATGGTGGTTAAAACAGGGGCGAGACTGGGGTCTCCGTCCTTGACAGGAATCACTATATTTGAGTTGATTGGTGATTGTCGCATCATAAGGGAATTGGGAAGGTGGTATTTGTGCTGGGCGCAGGATGAGTCATGGGATAAACGTTTCATTGGGACATGAGGTTCCAAAGTTGGTACAGACCAAACTCTTGAGTTGATTTTGGCATTAATGGTGTGTGGGTACACGAAGTGAGATTCTAGAATTCTGAGATGAATCCCGTCCTGAGAGGAGGGATTATTGCTTTCACCCGATATCTTAGACCTAGGTAGGGTCGGTTCGTGGGTACGGGAAATGCCAGGTTCTGGAAGAGATTTCATGAGGAGTTGGGACACGTTTTTGCCCTTGACTGAGTTTTCTTACAACAATAGCCATCACTCGAGCATTAGTATGCCACCCTTTGAGCTGTTGTGCAAAAGGAAGTGTCGGACCCCTATTCGTTGGGGAGAGGTAGGCAACGGTTAATGGGTAGTACAGAGATAGTGCTTCAGACAACAGAGAATATTTAACAGGTCAGACAGAGGTTGTTGACCGTTCATAGTCGCCAGAAGAGTTATGCGGATAGGAGACGATCTGCGCTCGAATTCCAGGTCGGTGATTTTGTACTCCTGAAGGTATCTCCTTGGAAAGGAGTGATTCGATTCAGGAAGAGGGGCAAGTTGGGGCCCCGGTATATCGGGCTGTTCAGAGTGATCGCGAGGGTGGGCAGGGTAGCATATCGCTTGGAGCTACCTGCGGAGTTGGATCTGATTCATGATACCTCCCATGTGTCACAACTGAGGAATTGTATACCCGATGAGTCGGCAATGGTTCCACTGGAGGATATCCAAGTGGATGCGAGTCTGTATTGTGTCGAAAGACCAGTCGCGATGGTGGATCAGAGGATCAGTGAGTTATCGGGGTTTGACATTCGAGGAGCGAATATCATGGTGATCCTTGAGTAGGCGGTCTGGCGGCGGGTCAGGCCACTAGAGTTTCCAGATTTTAGGATTGAGCGTATCAGCGTCAGAGTGGTTGGATTAGTTTTTATTTTGGGAGTTCTGTGTTGGTTCAGTTGTCCATGGAAGAAGATTTCGGTATGGTATGAGATTCATTCGGTGGTACCCTTTGGCGATAGTATAAATTCATATATGGCTAAGGGTCGATTTCGAGGGCGAAATCTAATTCAAGTGGGGGAGAATTGTAACATCTTGTTTCAGATTGTCCGTGATTAGTGTTGGTGGTCCACAAGTCGGGCACGAGAAGGTTTAGGGTTGAGGCGAGTTGCTAGAAACGTAAGGGATCTCATTACCTTTCAATATGTATGAGGATTGTGGAATCAAAGTTTTATTTTTGAAGCTATGGAAGTTTGGAGGGTTGACAAGTTAAGTCCTTTAAGTCAAGAAGTTGGCAGCGAAGTACGCTGGGCGTACGTATGCGTACGCTTAGCGTACAGATGCGCGTGTTTCTTAAGCAAGAGCCACCTAGTACGTTGGGCGTACCAGGGGGTACGCTGGGCGTACTAGGCACAGAAGAAAACCCTAATTTAGTGAAGTGTCCCTATAAAAAGAAAGAGATGGTCTCATTTCTGGCCACCTTCTTCAGTTATTAAACCCTCTCAAACCGTAATATTCGTTCTTGAAGCTTGTGGTGGCCATGATGAGCTTGTTTGTGTTCTTGTGGACTTTTGAGAGTTAAGAAGGAGCATGGAAGGGAGTGAAGTCGAAGAGCAGGTTGTGGATCTGAGCTTCCTTGGGGCTAGAGCATCATTTGAAGGTATAAAGCTCCAAGCATTCCCTCTCTTTTTGTTTTGTGCATTTTAGGGTCCATTTTTGGGTTTTTGGTCCCAAGCTTGAGACTTTATGAGTTGATGCACTCCAAAGCTTAATAACCTGTCGTTTTAAGTGTATCTAGTGATGAAGAACCATAAAAATGAGATCTTGATTGTGTGAATCTACCCATGCATGAGTTATGAGCATTTTGGGTTAAGAAAGTAAGAGTTCTTATGTGTTGTGACCTCATCAGCCATGCAAAGGCTTAAATTCGATAACTTGATGGAGTAAGAGATGTTAGGAAGTCCAGATCCAAGAGATAAGTTAAGGTCTTAACGGGTTATGACCCAGAAATTGATTTAAGTGAAACTGAGAGTACGCCCAGCGTAATCCTAGTACGCCCCGCGTACTGGGCAGAGGTCCCCGATCAAATTTGTGCATGCTTGAGTACGCTGAGCGTACCAAGAGAGGTACGCCCCGCATAACCCCTCTGTAGGCTTTTGGGCTAGGTGATCTTTTGGGCTTTAAGTGTTGGGCCAGAATCCTTGGGCCTGCTTAGTGGAGCCTGTGAATAGAGAATTAAATTGATGTCTTGGGCCTCATTTTGGGCTTGTCTTGTAGGGTGAGGTTGGCCCTTGGGGAAAGCCCATTTATTATTGGGCCTTGGTGGGCCCAATAGGTTAGGACCGTAATGGACTGGTAGATGGTCTATCTTTAGACCTGGTAATTGAGAAATTGGACTTAGTTTCTGATTGGGTTAATTGTGGGATTTGAAACAGAGTTAGAGGTTAGTGTTTGGCAAGCAGCATGATTGGAGGCTGATTCTTCGTGCCAGGTGAGTCTTCTCACTATACGTTACCTTGAGTGGTATAATGAGTTGACCAGAGGGTCTTATGTGCTATGTGTGAGATTACGTGCTATGTATGAGATTATGTGCTATGTGTTATATGTATGCTGTATGATTGTGTAGACCGGACCAGAGGGTCCAACGATATAGACTGGACCGGAGGGTCCAACGATTCAGACCGGGCCAGAGGGCCCAATGAGCTATGACTGGACCAGAGGGTCCGACGAGCTACGGGACTAGAGGGTCCCGCTGAGACATCTTGACCAGAGGGTCGAGTTTAGCCTTGAGTGGCGTATTTGTGGTATGTGGTATTTTGGGGAACTCACTACGCATTTATGCTTACAGTTGTTGTGTTGATGTCTCAGGTACTAGCGAGGACCGTGGGAAGGCAACGACATGACACGTACACACACCGATGGAGTTTATTATGTGTAGAGATCTTGGAATTTGTTTTGAAAACATTATTGATTATGGGTTTGAAATTGTGATGTGATAAACTATGTGTTTTTGAAAACGAAAAATTATTTTGAAATTTTACGGTGTTACAATTCATATGTGAATATACTGTCTAATATTTATATGTGAATATACTATGTAATATTCATAAGTGAATATATCATCTAATATTCACAAATAAATATACTATGTAATATTCACATGTGATATACAATGTAATACTATGTAATATTCAGATATGAAAATATTATATAATATTCATAAGTGAATATACCATCTTATATTCACAAGTGAATATACTATGTAATATTCATAAGTGAATGCATCGTCTAATATTTAAATATGAATATACTATGTTTATTATATGCTATATTCATATATGAATGATACTTAAATTGTAAAAAAAAAAATTAATCATAGTTTTTATTCATAACTGAATAACGAATGTACTGTAGTAAAAACCTAATTCATTTTTATTCACTTATAAATTTTGGTATATTTAAAATCATTTTTCGATAAAAATAGTTTCTTAAAAATTAAAAAAAAAAACGAATAAATTATGTTTTTGTATATATTAAGGTAATAATTAGCATAGTTTAAGGAAACATGTTTTGTTGGAAACACATGTTTATTCCTTTCCCATTTCCGCTGGTACGACGGAGGCTTTTGCGGTAAAAATAAATGAGTGGCTGAGAATGATTCCCCCATTCTTAACCTTTTTTTTCTCAATTGAACTCTCTCTCTCTCTATATGTATATATATATATATATATATATATATATATATATATATATATATAAGGATAACCATTAGGAAGTTGACACTCATAATGGTACATCTAACATAAAGCATACAGAAAAAAAGAACTAAAGTCAACATAAGTAACACACCGATCAATATAACCAAAATTTCTAGTAAACATGTAAGTAAAACCTTCCTAGATAAAACTTGAGTAGTGGCAAAATCATCTAAACCAAGAGAATTACTAACAGTCTTGTAAGAGAACCGCAATTGTAGCCATCCCAATCCATCAACAACCCATTCTAATCATTAGCATATAAGAAACTGGCACACAAGGGTAAAATCGGAACATAAGGAAGCTTCCCAAATTAAGTATGCAAGCAAATTCCAATTGCAGCCAAACGAATCCAAGGGTATCCATCCAATGTCTTAAATGTAACAGCACCATCAATTGCGATAGCACAAACACTCTTTGAGTGAACTTCAGTTTTAATCGAACCAATCCACCAACCTGACAACTAGAAGTGAACCATAATAGTATCTAGCTTCCATTGTAGCCAAACACCACTAAGTATAACCAACCAATATCGTGAATGTAGCAGCACCATCTATTTATGTCAATACATGTATATAACCACTAAATACAATACCGTAGATAACACACACCGAAGATTGTTTATATCCCTCCCCGCTATCTATCCTCCCTATAAATTTATATGACACGGGGTCCAAAGAAAATGAGAAACAAAGCGAGTATCAATTGAAGCCAATAACTTATGATTTATGTCTAGCTAATCAAGAATACACACACCAAAACACACACAAATACACACTGGCGTGTAAGATTGATAATACACCAACATGTTCAAGGGACCCACGTTATTTTTCAAAAAACCCACTCCAGTTTTCCCCAACCATATTGATGTTGGGTTTTGTATACTACAAAATCCTATAGTGCACATACAACCCTAAATGCTTTGGATCTATTTTTCTCTAATTATACATGCAATATTGTTTCCAAAGCATAAACCCTACAACGAGCATACAATTGACATAAACAACATAAAAGTGAGTTATAGAATTACCTCTTTGTTGTAGCTTGTGGTTTTGGCCTTTAAGAACTTAGCACTTCAAATTATATGTCTCAAATGGTTCACAAACACCATGAAAAAATGGAGGGAATATGAAGCACTAAAATTCGGCTACGCTTCTCGAAGAATACATGTTCAACCAATTTTAGGCAAAGTGGTGTAATATATATAGTATAGGAATCTAAGGGTGTAAACCGTAATCCATACACCTGGGCTTATTATCCATGATCCATGATCTATGTGGAATAACCCTTTATGGATGCTTACATAAACTTAGTCCATAACCCAAACCATATATGTATAACTAATTTACACAATTAGTCCCCATTAATTTAATTAGTCACTTTTGATCACTAAATTAATTCCAAATTAATTCTTGATCAGTAGTAATTATTAATTAAATAACACCATTTCATATTAATATATTATACTTGTAATATATTAATAATCATAAAAAACTTGTTCTCAAAAGTCCATCCTATCAAATTGCTTTGGTGAAAGCAACCCAAATGGAACATGCTACTCTCGGGTCAAGTACATACAAATTATAGTTATGGACTTAGACATCTAATCCAAAAGTCTCCCACTTGGATAAGTCTAATAACTATTATTGCAAGTACGACTTAGACACCGACTAGAAATTGTAGCTCTTAAAAGCCACTGTCGAACTCTTACCTAGTCAATGACGCGTCTATTAGGTAAGGGATCATATATTCCTCCATTCTACAAGATATCATATGGATTGAGACATGGACTATAATCATTCTCTTTGTTCATTTGTTGTTTCCCGATTTCCGATTTATGACGACTGACTAACTGAACAAATCAAATCAGTCCAGGCTTGGCCAAGCGCTTAGGGTTTCATCACTACATCATCGAGGGACCCACAAATATCGCTTTTATCTCTCTAAGGGAAAAAGGAATGGATAAACTTTGACTCAAATGCTTTCTTGTACTTACTCATCAAATCACACATAACAATATGTTTTATAAGACCAGTTACTGGTGCGTTTACATATGTCAATGTGCAACCAACTTGTAAATTACAACTCACATGTCTTGGTTTCAAGAATTTAAGATACTATCGTGTGACGATCGTTTTCCGAGGTATAAATTTGTTTAAATTCTCAAGTTTTATTTGGGCTATTATAGAATTATATATGAGAGTGGGCCTTTTGTTTTGGGCCAAGTTATAGCCTGCCCATAAGCCGTACGAGGGGCGTAACCCGTTGTACGCTGGGCGTAATGGCTAAATGTAACGCGGGAAGGAGAGGCATACGCGCAGCGTACCATAGTGTACGCCTAGCGTATGCGGCCAGAGGAAAAACCCTAATTTTAGGGTTTGAGACGTATTTAAACCCCCATTATAGCCTCCCATTTGGCCTCGTCACTTATCATTCACCCCAGAGAAACCCTAGTTCGTCCCCTTTGCTCCTTGCTTGTGTGTGTTTGATCTTTGAGCTTATTTTTGTGAAGAAGAAGAAGAAGAGAAGTGGAAGAAGGAGAACTTGAGTACCTTGAGCTCAGAGATCTGGGATCATTCCTTCATCTGGCATGCAAAAGAGGTATAAAGCTTCCAACTTTCCTCTTGTAAGTTTAGATCTAGTAGTTTTTGGAAGTTTGGACCTGTTAGGTCCAAAGGAGGGACCTTTATCTTACAACTACGTTTCTGGAGCTTGGGATTGCTATCCTTGAAGCTCAAGTGTCCCCATAGTAGTAAAGTTTTGATCTTTGAGGCTTATATGCAACCATGCATGAGATCTAGTTGGTTTTATGGAAGTAGAATGTTATTTGTGAGAGTTTGAGCCTTTATGAGGCTTGTAAGCCATCAAGTAAGAAACTTTATGGCTTAACTCATTGAATAAGCTTAGGATCTGGATTTGTAGCTTCTAGATCGGATTATTAAGCACTTAATAAGATGTTGGATTAACAGGGCTGTACGCTGGGCGTACAAGGAAGTACGCGCCGCGTACAAGCTAGCAGCCAGTACGCTTAGCGTAGCTTAGTGTACGCCCCGTGTACGCTACCAGTTTGGGATTCGAGTGTTGGGCCTCGGCGTGGCTGGGTTTCAGGCTTAGGGTCCTTGGGCCTTTATGGCCCATCATAATTCATTTGCTAAGGACCAAGGATTTAGTATTGGGCTTGTGTAAGCCCAGTAAAAGGGTTCTAGGCCCAATATAGCAAATTGGGCCATTAGTGGGCCTATAGTGGGGCCATAGATGGACTTAGAAGGAATTGAGGTTTTGGGCCCTGTTGTGTCCCACACCATAGTAGGGGTAAAATGGTCATGTTAAGGGATCCCGATTCTGATTTAGTATTTATTTCCCATTATAGCTGGGAAGCAGCCGGAGCAGCCGTTAGGAATTTCTCACTCAGGAGTTCAGCAACCAGTGTCACGAGGTGAGTTTCCTTTCAGTAGGAATGGGTCTAAGGCCACAATGCCGGCCGATCTAACTAGCTGTAGTTTCTGGACTTTGGTTCGATGCAGTAGTTAGGATGTTTGATGCCTTCGTGGCTCAGACTGGGCTTAGGGTCTGGATTTGTAGCTTCTAGATCAGATTATTAAGCACTTAATGAGATGTTGGCTTAACAGGGCTGTACGCTGGGCGTACAAGGACGTACGCGCCGCGTACAAGCTAGCAGCCAGTACGCTTAGCGTACCTTGGTGTACGCCCCGTGTACGCTACCAGTTTGGGATTCGAGTGTTGGGCCTCGGCGTGGGCTGGGTTTCAGGCTTAGGGTCCTTGGGCCTTTATGGCCCATCATAATTCAGTTGCTAAGGACCAAGGATTTAGTATTGGGCTTGTGTAAGGCCCAGTAAAAGGGTTCTAGGCCCAATATAGCAAATTGGGCCATTAGTGGGCCTATAGCTGGGCCATAGATGGACTTAGAAGGAATTGAGGTTTTGGGCCCTAATGTGTCCCACACCATAGTAGGGGTAAAATGGTCATTTTACCCATAAGGGGATCCCTATTCTGATTTAGTATTTATTTTCCATTATAGCTGGGAAGCAGCTGGAGCAGCCGTCAGGGATTTCTCACTCAGGAGTTCAACAACCAGTGTCACGAGGTGAGTTTCCTTTCAGTAGGAATGGGTCTAAGGCCACAATGCCGGCCCGTCTAACTAGCAGTAGTTTCTGGACTTCGTTCCGATGCAGTAGTTAGGATGTTTGATGCTTTTGTGGCTCAGACAGGGTTTATGGATTATGTGTTCGGGCTACGGCCCGATGGAGTATGCAGTTTATGTGTTCATGCTAGTCGATATGTTTATGCTATGCTGTGTTATCCTCAGTCAGTTTCCGGATTTCGGTCCGATGCAGTTACTTCTGGACTTCGGTACGATGTAGTGGACAAGGTCCCAGTCACTTTCAGACTTCGGTCCGATGCATTTTCCGGACTTCGGTCTGATGCAGAGGGCAAGGCCCTGGTTAGTTCCGGACTTCGGTCCGATGCAGTTTCCGGACTTCGGTCTGATGCAGTGGGCAAGGCCCAATATGTGTTTATATGTTATTGTATGGTATGTGGTAGTTTGGGGGAGCTTACTAAGCTTTGTGCTTACAGTTTTAGTTTTGATTTCAGGTACTTCCGCAAGTAAAGGGAAGAGCTCAGGTTGATGGCATCGCACAGACCACCGCTTGAGTTCGTCTGGGGAGTTGTTTTAGCTTTTCATAGATGTGGTTTGATACAGTCTTGATACAGTTTCCTCGTAATACTTTGCTATTGTTTTGAGATATTGACGTACGAGTTTTTACTTTATGATTTTAACATGGTGTTTTAGTAATTATTAAACAAAAACAAAATTTGGGTCGTATTTTGGAATGTTACAAGTTGGTATCAAAGCCTTGGTTTGAGGGATTCAGATACACTTTCGGGTGTGTCTGAACTCAAACTAAGGAAACGGTAAAGATTTTTAAAAGAAAAATGTTTTCGAAAATTATTTTTTTGAAAAAAAGAACTTAGAAGGAAGAAGAGTTTTATAAAAGGAAAAGAGTGTGGTGTGTGCGATCAACCGAGCTCAAGTAAGTACTCCCAAATTACCATACAAGTTATATTATGATTATCTATTTCAGTTCCAGTAGAACAGCATGCTAGAATAGGACTAAGGATCTAGGAGGATGCCTTATGTGCCTGTTATATGTGTTTCAGCTTTATGAGAATTGCATGGTAGTTTTGAGTATACAGCAGAATGATAGTATGTTTAGGTTATGCTTGATAGTAGGAGCTTAGCATTGTATGGTAGTACAGTTTCCCATTACGAGGATAGAATTGCTTGAGTAGTCTCCTATGTCTGAATGTTGCTTGCTTTGTGTTTTGTGGGACTCTAAGTGCTGGGAGTTAGCCGTTAGGTGAATGCGTCACGTCACATGTGAACAGGGTTGAATAATCTCAGAGTGCTAGACTTAGCCCTATTGTGCAGCTCCTGTATGAGTCTAACCGTTGTAGGGACGAGTGTTCTACTTGAAGTATTATCCGAGCCTCGCCGCACGTGATGGCATTCAGGTGACGGCTAGTTGGCATCACAAGGAGGCCGTCAGCAGCTGAGGACTAGATCGGGTATAGTCAGAGATTTCCCTAGGGCAAGCCTAGGATGAGAGTAGCAGAGATGAGTAGTAGTAGAAGTGACTTGGTGGAGTCGAGGTAGTACTTGAGGAAAGTACAGATAGATGTGGATGGTAGTATGGGCCCGTACTACTGGAAAGAGAGGATCCATACTCGAATCAAGGAAAGCTGAGATGAGATCAGGAAACTTGTGGTAGTAGTGATCCCTCGATAATTATCAGTGTTCCTGACGTTATATTGTTGTGTTTCAGAATGGTGGTATTACGCCCTAGACCAGCAGTCCGCAGTCCAGGTGCCGGAGGGGGATCAGGATCAGGCCCAAAGGTCAGGCAGTTGGATGAGCAGACTAGGGAGTTTCTCTCTTCAGAGATTACTCGCACCATACTTGAGCAGACTCCTGTGATCTTCGGTTCGATCAAGGAGGGTATCTTAGAGATGATGGATGAGAGGTTGAGCACCTTCCGTGCTGAGGTGGCGGCCATGATGGGGTCGCGCACGCTTACTTTTAGGGAGTTCTGGGTATGCGGGGCTCCGGATTATCACGGGGCACGGGACCCCATAGCGAGAACCAGATGGTTGGCAGACGTACCCAACGCCTTCCGCATTAGCATATGTCCCGAGGGGGACAAGGTCAGATTGGCGTCCTGTCTTCTGAAGGACAGGGAACAGGATTGGTGGGAGGAGATTGGTCATGCCATCGGAGATGACGCAGCCCTGGATGCTATGACCTGGGCAGACTTTACTACCATATTCAAAGCCGAGTTCACACCGGTTATTGACGTGCAGCAGTTAGCACGCGAGTTTCAGGATCTTACCCAGACTACAGAGACAGTGGCGGAGATTACCGCCAAATTCAGGGAGAGGGCTCTTCTTGTTCCTCAGTACGCGGCTGATGAGGAAATGAAGAAGGCTCGTTATCATGAGATGCTGCGGAGTGATATCCGCCAGTTCGTGAGCCGATCTAGCTGTAAAACGCTGGATGACATGATTGCTAGGGCTCAAGAGAGAGAGAGAGAGAAAGTTTAACCTTGAGATGGAGAGAAAAAGGAAGCCATAGGCGGCTCCAGGTATAGGGAATGCGGGCAAAAAGCCCAAGGGTTCAGATCACAGAGCTAGGAGTCAGCAGAGTCACACTAGGTGTGGCAAGTGTGGGAGATTGCACAATGGGGCATGCAGAGGAGGGAGTGTCGGCTGCTACAAGTGCGGTCGGACTGAGCATATGAGCAGGGATTGTACAGCCACTACTGCCGCCGTTGTAGCATCAGATATGATTTTCTTCCATTGCAATCAGAGGGGACATAAAAAGTCCCAGTGTCCGAATTTAGCTGCTGCAGGAAAGGTGTCAGCACCTGCTCCTGCTACCTTGAGGATTACATATGGCCTTCAGGGCCGATCTGAGACGCCAGTGGCAAAGAGTAGGGCTTTTCAGCTAATGACAGAGGAGGCACGAGCGACTCCTGACGTGGTGTCGGGTATGCATTTTTTTCCTTTATCTCTGCATTTATTATTGACTGTTTCTTATGGTTATATGTTTTATATAGGGTCGTTCTCAGGGAACGGCATCTCAGCTACAGTATTGTTTTATTCGGGGGCTACCCGATCATTCGTCTCTCTTGCACTTAGCAAGAGGTTTAGCAGAGCTCTAGGGGAGCTAGATTGTCCACTTGAGGTTGAGATAGCAGCTGACAGGACCATCAGGGTTGCAAGGGTGCACAGAGGGTGTTCCCTACAATTATTCGATGAGCAGTTTCCGGTGGACTTAGTCCCTATTCCCTTGTGAGGGAATAAGGTTATAGTAGGTATGGATTGGCTAAGTCCCAATGGGGCGGTTATATAATTTGAGCTGCAGTTAGTGAGGGTTCGCACTCCCAGTGGGGGAGAATTAGTGATTCAGGGCGAGAGGCCACAGTGCAGACCAGTTCTATGTTCAGCGGCGAGAGCGAGGCGCTATTTTCAGCAGGGTTGTATCGGTTATGTTGCCTATGTTTTAGATGCCCGGGAGAAGTGCAAGATAACAATTGATGATGTTCCGGTAGTGAGAGACTACCCGGATGTATTTCCATAGGATTTGCCTGGAATACCTCCCGAGAGGCAGGTCGAGTTCAGGATTGACCTAATCCCTGGTGCGACTCCGATAGCCAATGCACCGTATCGATTGGCTCCCCCAGAGATACAGGAGTTGTCTATGCAGCTGCACGAGCTGTTAGAGAAGGGTTTTATCAGGCTGAGCAGTTCGCCTTGGGGAGCACCGATTTTGTTTGTGAAAAAGAAGGACTGGTCGCACCGTATGTGTATTGATTATCGGGAGTTGAATAAGGTAACGGTGAAGAACCGTTACCCACTCCTAAGGATAGACGATTTGTTTGATCAGCTGCAGAGAGCGTCTTGGTTTTCTAAGATCGATTTACGCTCCGGGTATCATCAGATGAGAGTTAGGGATGAGGATGTGTAGAAAACTGCTTTTAGGACCTGGTACGGTGATTATGAGTTCGTGGTGATGTCGTTTGGGCTCACCAACGCCCCAGCTACATTCATGGACCTCATGAACCGCGTATGTAGGCCGTTGTTGGATCGGTCAGTGATAGTATTCATTGATGACATCTTGGTTTATTCCAAAACTCAGGAGCAGCATGAGGAGCACCTGAGGGAGGTGCTAAAGATTTTGAGGAAGGAGAGACTTTTTGCGAAGTTCTCCAAGTGTGAGTTCTGGTTGCGTGAGGTGCAGTTCCTTGGACCCCTCGTCAACCAGAAGGGTATTTTGGTAGATCCATCCAAGATAGAGGCCGTGATGCAGTGGGAGATCCCGAGATCTCCATATGAGATTCAGAGCTTCCTAGGTTTGGCAGGGTACTACAGGAGGTTCGTTTAGGATTTCTCCAAGATAGCAGTACCGCTCACCCGACTGACTATGAAGTCGGTGGTGTTTTGCTGGGGGCCTGAGTAGCAAGCAGCATTCGAGACCCTCAGGCAAAGATTGTGCGAGGCACCGATTCTTACCTTGCCAGAGGGAGTAGAGGATTTTGTGGTTTATTGTGATGCTTCTATCACAAGTATGGGGGCAGTGTTGATGCAGCGAGGACGTGTGATAGCTTACGCCTCGAGACAGTTGAAGCCTCACGAGGCATAAATATCCTACTCAAGATTTAGAGTTGGGGGCAGTGGTGTTCACCCTCAAGGTTTGGCGACATTACCTCTATAGGGTCCGTTGTATCATTTACAAGGATCACAAGAGCTTGAGGTACCTCATGGATCAGCCGAATTTGAACATGAGGCAGAGGTGATGGTTAGATGTGTTGAAGGATTACGACTGTGAGATCTTATATCAAACAGGGAAGGCCAATGTGGTGGCCGACGCCCAGCGTCGCAAGGCAGCAGCGGCCCCGATCAGAGATATTTGTTTGAGGATGACTGTGATTACTCCATTGTTGGAGCAAATGAAAGTGGCGCAGGCCGAGGGCCTCAAGGAGGAGAGACAGAAGCGTGAGAGAATTGTGGGCCGAGTGGCTTCTTTTGACTACGACAGTCAAGGATTGTTGAATCTTCATGGGAGAGTATGGGTACCGTACTAGGGCGGAGTACCGCAAGTGTTGATGGACGAGGCTCATAAGTCTTGATTTTCCATCCACCCGGGGGCGACGAATATGTATAGGGATCTTTGACCCGATTATTGGTGGCCCTGCATGAAGCGGGATGCCGCCTGGTATGTGGAGAGGTGCCTGACCTGCAGGAAGGTCAAGGCAGAGCACCAGAGGCCCCACGGCAAGTTGCAGCTGTTAGACATTCCACTGTGGAAATGGGAGGATATCACCATGGATTTCATCACTAAGCTCCCTAGGACCACACGTGGGGTGGATTCGATTCGGGTTATTGTGGATCGGTTGACGAAGAGTGCTCATTTTTAACCGATCTAGGAGAGTATATCGGCGGAGAAACTAGCCGATATTTATGTGCGAGAGGTTGTGGCACAACATGGAGTGCCTGTTTCTGTGGTGTCAGACCGAGATGTCCGTTTTACTTCCAGATTTTGGAAGCGGTTTCATGAAGAGATGGGCACTCGTTTCCATTTCAGCACCACTTTCCACCCCCAGACGGACGGACAGAGTGAGAGGACGATTCAGACCCTGGAGGACATGCTTCGGGCATGTGTCCTAGATTTCGGTGGCAGTTGGGATACATATCTTCTGTTAGCTGAATTTTCGTATAACAAAAGTTACCATGCGAGTATTGATCGACCTCCCTTCGAGATGCTATATGGGAGGAAGTGTAGGACCCCGATTTTTTGGGGCGAGGTCGGTCAGCGTGTCATTGGGAGCACCGAAGTGGTGCTCAAGATGAAAGAATTGATCTAGCAAGTACGCAGTAGGCTGCAGACTGCGCAGAGTCGGCAAAAGAGTTACGCCGATAGGAGGCGATCAGACTTGGAGTTTCAGGAGGGCGACATGGTCCTCCTGAAGGTGTCACCTTGGAAGGGTGTCATCAGGTTTCGGAAGAGGGGCAAGCTGGGTCCTAGGTTCATTGGTCCTTTCAGGGTTTTGGCCCGGGTGGGCCGGGTGGATTATCGATTGGATCTTCTGGCAGAGCTTAGCCAGATCCACAACACCTTCCATGTTTCCCAGTTGAGGAAGTGTTTGGTGGATGAGTCAGCAGTTGTTCCCTTAGAGGACATTCAGGTTGATAGCACCCTGAATTATGTTGAGAGGCCGGTCGCGATTCTAGATCGGAAGGCAAAGACCATGAGGAACAAGGTAATTCAGCTAGTGAAGGTGCAATGGAAGCACCAGAAGGGTTCAGAGTGGACGTGGGAATCAGAAGAGGAGATGCAGGAGCATTAACCGGAGTTATTTTCAGATTCAGTAGCAGCAGAGTTCGAGGACGAAGTCTGATTCAAGTGGGGGAGATTTGTGACGATCGTTTTCCGAGGTATAAATTTATTTAAATTCTCAAGTTTTGTTTGGGCTATTATAGAATTATATATGAGAGTGGGCCTTTTGTTTTGGGCCAAGTTATAGCCTGTCCATAATCCGTACGCGGGGCGTAACCTGTTGTACGCTGGGCGTAATGGCTAAATGAAACATGGGAAGGAGAGGCGTACGCGTAGCGTACCATAGTGTACGTCCAACGTACATGGCCAGAGGAAAAACACTAATTTTAGGGTTTAAGACGTATTTAAACCCCCATTATAGCCTCCCATTTGGCCTCATCACTTATCATTCACCCTAGAGAAACCCTAGTTCGTCCCCTTTGCTCCTTGCTTGTGTGTGTTTGATCTTTGAGCTTATTTTTGTGAAGAAGAAGAAGAAGAGAAGTGGAAGAAGGAGAACTTGAGTACCTTGAGCTCATAGATCTGGGATCATTCCTTCATTTGGCATTCAAAAGAGGTATAAAGCTTCCAACTTTCCTCTTGTATGTTTAGATCTAGGAGTTTTTGGAAGTTTGGACCTTTTAGGTCCAAAGGAGGGACCTTTATCTTACAACTACGTTTCTGGAGCTTGGGATTGCTATCCTTGAAGCTCAAGTGTCCCCATAGGAGTAAAGTTTCGATCTTTGAGGCTTATATGGAACCATGCATGAGATCTAGTTGGTTTTATGGAAGTAGAATGTTATTTGTGAGAGTTTGAGCCTTTATGAGGCTTGTAAGCCATCAAGTAAGCAACTTTATGGCTTAACTCATTGAATAAGCTTAGGATCTGCATTTGTAGCTAACTGTAGATCAGATTATTAAGCACTTAATAAGATGTTGGCTTAACAGGGCTGTACGCTGGGCGTACAAGGAAGTACGCTCCGCGTACAAGCCAGCAGCCAGTACGCTTAGCGTACCTTGGTGTACGCCCCGCATACGCTACCAATTTGGGCTTCGAGTGTTGGGCCTCGACGTGGGCTGGATTTCAGGCTTAGGGTCCTTCAGCCTTTATGGCCCATCAAAATTCAGTTGCTAGGGACCAAGGATTCAGTATTGGGCTTGTGTAAGGCCCAATAAAAGGGTTCTAGGCCCAATATAGGAAATTAGGCCATTAGTGGGCCTATAGTGGGGCCATAGATGGACTTAGAAAGAATTGAGGTTTTGGGCCCTATTGTGTCCCACACCATAGTAGGGGTAAAATGGTCATTTTACCAGAAGGAATTGAGGTTTTGGGCCCTATTGTGTCCCACACCATAGTAGGGGTAAAATGGTCATTTTACCCATAAGGGGATCCCTATTCTGATTTAGTATTTATTTCCCATTATAGCTGGGAAGCAGCCGGAGCAGCCGTCAGGAATTCCTCACTCAGGAGTTCAGCAACCAGTGTTTCGAGGTGAGTTTCCTTTCAGTAGGAACGGGTCTAACGCCACAATGCCGTCCCGTCTAACTAGTAGTAGTTTCCGGACTTCAGTCTGATGTAGTAGTTAGGATGTTTGATGCCTTCATGGCTCAGACAGGGTTTATGGATTATGTGTTCCGGGCTACGGCCCGATGCAGTATACAGTTTATGTGTTCATGATAGTCGTTATGTTTATGCTATGCTTTGTTATCCTTAGTCAGTTTCCGGATTTTGGTCCGATGCAGTTAGTTCCGGACTTCGGTCCAATGCAGGGGACAAGGTCCCAGTCAGTTCCGGACTTTGGTCCGATGCAGTTTCTGGACTTCGGTCCGTTGCAGAGGGCAACGCCCTGATTAGTTCCGGATTTCGGTCCGATGCAGTTTCCGGACTTCCGTCTGATGCAGTGGGCAAGGCCCAATATGTGTTTATATGTTATTGTATGATATGTGGTAGTTTGGGGGAGCTCACTAAGCTTTGTGCTTATAGTTTTAGTTTTGATTTCAGGTACTTCCGCAAGTAAAGGGAAGAGCTCGGGTTGATGGCATCGCACACACCACCGCTTCAGTTCGTCTTGGGAGTTGTTTTTGCTTTTCATAGATGTGGTTTGATACATTCTTGATACAGTTTCCTCGTAATACTTTGCTATTGTTTTGAGATATGATATTAACATGGTGTTTCAGTAACTATTAAACAAAAAAAAATTTGGGTCGTATTTTGGAACGTTACATATCGCCTCACAATCACTCGTGATAAAATCCATGAAGTGATTAGATGAGCGTGGGTATAGTCCAATACTGAAACCTTATGAGCACTCATGAATGTTGTAGCAAACTTTTGTTATGTCTAAACACTTCAGACAATCTACAAGCCAAATTCATGACATTCTTGCCTCCATACCCACTTCGAAAGTATAAATGATTATGGGTAGTTTGAATAACCTAATTATTTGGGAAGTTAAAACATGCAAAGTGAAACAAAAGAATAATCGAATCCAATATGGTCTCAAAACTTATGAATATAAATAAAACACATTTTATATAATCACCATATTGATTACACATTATTCATTGTATAATGTTTCGATTAATCAACTTAATACTTGAATTAAAACAATAGTTATCCCGTGGTTCATGCATACACACTATGTTTGCATATGGTCCTTTATTTTTGAAATAGATCAGTTGAACACATCTTCAATGAAACTCATTTCATAGTTCCAAATCCTTACCGTAAATTTAAGAGTACCATATTCTTGCCATTTATTGTAATCTGTTAGATTTTAAACTTAAATGCAATGATCCTCTTGTAATGAATATGCACAAAAGTCACTGAGACTTGGCAACAGATATCACAAAGTATTCTAATGGAGAGCAATTCCATGGAAACGAAGTCTCGCATTCAAAGTATATTCCTTTGAACATCCTTCTTGCATTAATTTTTCCAATCTTACACAAATTTAAAGAATAACTTCCACTTATGGTAATATTTCCATATTCTCATTTTGACTATCAAATCTGAACAAGAGTTGCCTCTTTTTAGAATATGTCAATATGGACCTTCCAAAATTCAGAATATACTTCCAACTATCCATAAGGAACCAATCTTTGGTAAACCTCAAATTGTCCTTGACAATTGCTTAACCATTTTAGTCATATCTCATCCTAGTCCCTTTTCCCTCTAAATGCCGTAGGCATTTGGAAAATTAGAACATATTAATAGTATAGTGTTGGGCGTGTCAAAACCAACAAATAAAGGGGTACGATATACTCCAAAAGAGTCCCACTATATTGCACTAAAAGGTAGCACATAGAAAGTAGGGTCGATCCACAGAGACACAGGACAATTGGACTAATACCTCTTTGCGCAAGGTACTTGTTCATAAAAGATTAAAGAAGGAGGGTTATGAATGCAATGATTAAACAAACAAATTAAAAACACAAGTAATCAACTAAATGATTCAATTAAATACATAATTTGTAAGGGCTCCAACTTCATGTATGACAACTTAGCAATTGTGATTCAAAGATGACACAATATTCGTTCAGTTCTATCTAAGTTGGTACTTGAAAGTGTTAACAATCTCTAACACTTCCCGTTCACCACATTAATTAATCGAAACAAGCTCTTTGATTAACCCTAACCATACTAACCTAATCTAAACAAGCTCTTAGAATTAGATTAAAAGATTGCATGAAGCTTTATGTGAATGTTCCCAACAACACCCAATACTCCTCACAAGCTCGGGAGTGTAAAAGTGTATGAATAAGAGTTACACAGAGATCAATTTAATGCTTGTCACTTGTTCGATTTCACAAAACAATTACAAATTTTGTAAAAGAGATAACTTGAATGACCCAACTCTAATTCAAATGGCCAATAAGAATCACAATTAGAATCAAACATCCGATTAAAGCTAAATCAAATTCACTAGATAGAAATTAAGAGCAAACATCAATTTAATGATTGAAGTCACTACCAGGAAGTCAAAACATGATATTAGAGAAACTAGTGTCCTAGCCACACATGGCTATAACAAGATCACAAATTTAAAAGATGGAAATAATGTACAATTACAACTTAAAAATACTATAAATAATGTTTCCAAATGATTACTGATCAAACCTTTGCAAAAACATTCGAAATCCCTTCTCAAAATATGTTATGATAAGTTGTGTCTGTGTAAAAATGACCCTCATCCCGTAATATGAAAGATAGGAAAAACTGTCAAAAGGCAGTTTTTGGGTCGAAGACAACCCATGTTAAAATAGGCTAAACTGACATGGGTTGTGTTCAGTAGTGAACACGGCACGTGTTAAACTTGGCTAAACTAACACGGCCCATGTCAGAATGGTCAACACGACCCGTCTACTCGTTTGACTCCGAGTCCAAACTTGATTTTTCCAACTTTTCCGTTTTGCATCGAATCATCCCGAAATCTTCACCCATGCTTCCCGGCATCTCCCAAAACGCGTTTCAACCTCTTGTTTACCTGAAAAGCCCATAAAGCGTGCAAATAAGGTTGTTTTAGAGACTAACATGACTTTGATGAAATACAAGAAAAATGAAAGACAACTATGCTAAATGGATGCACAAAAGTGACTAAAAGGTGTGTAAAAAGGTACACAAAAATGCACATAACAAGTCTCCTCGAGCTTCGAACTTTATTGTCCTCAAGAAAGAATATGTAAAATTTACACTAGAGAGAATAAAAGAAAAGAAAAGAAAAGAAAAGAAACCAAAACCAAAATCAAGAACCTTTTTAAATTCAATGCAAAAATCAAAACAATCATGAAAAAGATTCACCCCAATTAACCTCGTTTTTGTAGCATAGTTGAGAATGTATCTGTCGTGTCTTGAGTCAACTTGGCATTTGTCTCAAAATATTGTATAACAATAGAAATAACACATTGGCCACTCCCTAACGCAACTCAACAGAATCAAAGATCACAACACTTGTTCCCTTTCAATCACATCAAGTCAATTCATGGAACATATTATGGTCTTATTCTCGTGAAATTGTATGTGACAAAAATATGCTCAGTCATCTTTGTTTTACAAAATGTAACAATGACCGAATCCAACTATTTGTTGACTAACAACAATCTTTTTCTAAAAAAACTGTTCTAAGAATTCCCCAAAATTTACCCAGATTGGTTACAAATTTCAAACCACTTACACTAGTCAAAGTAATTAAAATTCAGTCCAAATGTCACAAGTTCAAGTCCTAGTCTAAGGGAATCTTTTTGCAGCCAAGCATTTTTCTTAAATCTATTCTTCAATTAAACTATAAAAATAAATATATACAAACTATCTAATTATGTTTTTCCTACAAATAAAGCTCATGGATTTCTTTGAAATCCATGTAACGGACTTCCAACCAACACATCTAGACCAGATGACCTTAGTGTGCTAGATTTAAAGAGATCCTGCAGGTTTACTTGCCCGAACCTCAAAGGCCAGAGATTAGCTTTATTTGGATACCTATAGATATCTATACTTTTTTTTGTTATTATTAAGTTCAGGACTTTCTATGGAACCCATGTAGCGAACTTTCAACCCAATCACTCCCAAACAATTCAGCTTTAGGCGATTAGATGTAGAACACCCCTCGGAGTTTAATTATTCGAGTCCCAAAGGTCACAGATTAACTTAAAAATTATTATTTTTTTAAAAAATTTATTATTTCTTTTTTAGTTTTTTTTGCTAGGCTTATTTCTTTACATTTCCATCCTTGACTTTTTTATTATGGGGACATCTCACAGTCTATTATTGTGTGAGGCTTCTAAGAAATATTTCAGTGGACTTAAGTCAACTTGCAAAGACCCGTAAGTATAGTTGGAAACTATGTCCCCAAGCAGGGTATATAAAAGAGACTTAGTAGAAAGGACTTTTTAGAGCGCTAGAAGGTTCGGGACACTGATATTTGACTCATACCTGGAATTTTAGGACCAAGTGAGCACTTCTTACTCATAAGACCGGTCACGTGTCTGAAAGATTGACTCATATCTGTCGTTGTGCTCCGGTGTTGACAACCTTTTCATATTCTATTTTGTACGAGTAGCTTTGGGAGGTGTGTTCGTATGCGATTACCTTGGTTTGATATTTTTCAATAACAAGAACAAGTCTAATCTCAAGACATACGACTCACTTACCAACTCAACTATTTTTAGAAGATTAGGCTGCCTTGGGTTGGACCAAAATAAACATAGATTTTTTTAAGAGTATGAATATGAACAAGAAAATACACGAGGATGAACCTAATGTACAACTCTACCCCTCCCCAAGCTTACATATAAGCAATGTCCCTGATGCTTGGAGAGGGTGGAACAACCTATTATGGAGGAGGAGAAGGCGAGTGGAACCCGGTTGGGTAAGAGTCCAAAATAGTCATGAGCGCATATAAATTGAATTTTTAAGCAAAATATGGATGATTAAAGATATGGAAAGAATTTACCGAATCGTTCTTGGAACCTTGAAGTTGGTGGTGAGAACCTCCTCTTCAACCTCCCCAAGCTTGCCTACATGAAGTATCAAGCCCAAAAGCACAAAACAAATTGTGAAAATTTCGGACCTAGGGGTTCTCGGAAGAGAGAAATTGTTTTGGGGGTGAGTTATGGGTGTATGGGGTGATAAAAACGAATTTTTAGACATAAAACATGTTTGTTAAGCAGCACGAACATGGACCGTGTTCTTTAGTGTAAAATCACACTGCCCGTGTTGGGGATTTAAAATCATTAATATGGTTGAACACGACCCGTGTTCAGTATAAGGAAAAAATCAACACGGACCGTGTACCCCTCTAACTGCGAAAATGTTTACCTATCTTGAACACGACCCGTGTTCAATATAAGGAAAAAATGAACACAGGCTGTGTACCCTTCTATTTGCCACTTCCCACTTTTTGAACACAAAAATCCCCTCTCATTCAAACAATATCGTTTTGCATCCCGAGGTCCGTTTGGTGAATTAAAAACATGCTCAAATGCATTCGGAACATTAAAAACCAAAATCTTCAAAGAAATGGAAATGTTTTTAAGAAAAAGACAAAAATGCCCCTGGGTTGCCTCCCGATTAGCCGCCCTGGTTTTAAGTAATCGGCTTGACTTGGCCCCTTAATATGCTTTGTTCTAAGTATGTGGGCCTCTCCAACACATCAACCTTCTCGCCATCACCTTCAATGGAACATTCAACCTTGGTTTGGCTTTCTTTTTGCACACAAACCAAAAAGGACTTAAACCCTTAATATCGAAGATTGTCCATTCAGTCCGTTTTTGGTATTCATTCAAAAGGGTTATCAAATCCCTGTTTTCCATCTTTGATAGTTTATTTGAGTTGATGACCGGTTGGGTGCTCTCCTTCTCGACATGTATAATCTTTAAAGGGTCCGATGGAGTTTTTGCCCCCGAATCTTGTGCTTGTTCCACCGGTGGAAGGAATTTAGCTTTGCTAGTATGTGGCTTGGGTTCCATATCATCAATCCGCATATGATGCTTGTCATCAATAAACTACAAAATCTCCAGCACCTCATTATTCATATCGAACTCCTTTGCAATCTCTTTGGCTTTGTTCCTGTCTAATTTTCATGACAAAACGAACTCTAGAAATTGATTGTTAGACAAGTTTAAACCCTTTCTAGTTGAGGGCTGGATCAAATTTACAAGATTGACATATTGAATATCAGAAGGATCCTTTTTTTTTCATTATGAACATTGAAGTTGATAACATCACCATCAAATTCCATACTTAAAGTTTCGTCGTAGACATCGATTTTTGTTTTAGAAGTTTTAAGAAAAGGTATATCCAAAAGTATGGAACTTGAACTTGGAGAGTCATCATCTCCCATATCTAATACATACAAATCGGCCGGGAAAACTAATTCATCAACTTTCACTAACACGTCCTCCAGTACACCTTTTGGATGTACCAAAGTCCGGTCGGCAAGTTGGATAATCACACCGGTTTTGCTCAATGTTCCTACACCAATTGATTAAAAAATAGAATATGGTAGCACATTTATGGATGCACCTAGATTGAGCATGGCTCGGGGTACATAAAGATTCCCTAATTTGCATGGCACGGTAAATACATCGGGGTCAATGCACTTCGGGGGCATCCTCTTTTGCAAAACCACATATACATTTTCCCCAGCTTTTACAATTTGGTTTCCTTTCAATTTCTTTTTAGATACACAAAGATCCTTAAGGAACCTTGCATATCTAGGTACCTGCTTGATGGCCTCGAGGAGTGGGATGTTAATGTGAACTTTCTGGAACATTTGCATAATCTCACTTTCCTCCCTTTCTTTCTTCATGCTCTTTAATCGTTTGGGAAATGGAGCAGGTGTGGCTTTAGACTTAGTCATAAAGGGTTTTTTTTCGGTTCTTTTGTCTTCCTTCTCCTCGTCTTTGGTTGCCTCTCCGACCACTATTTCTTCTTCTTCTTGATCAACTGATACTTTTGGACCATTGTAGCTCTTTCCGCCTCTGAAAGTCATGGCACACACGTTGTGCCTTGGGTTCGTTACCATTTGCGCGGGCAACTTTCCATGAGATTGTAGTTTCCTTATAGAGATAGCAAGCTGTGAAACTTATTGCTCTCTGTTCTTTATACTTGTTTTTGTCTCTTTTATGAAAGTTTGGGTGCTAGTAGCCAAACTCTTCACTATGTCCTCTAAGGACGTACTTGATGAACTCGCTTGTTGAGGAAGGTGTTGTGGCTGCCTTGGCTGAAAGTTTTGTGGTTGAAAAGGTGGTCTTTGTTGGTATTGATTTGGTTGACTTGGTTGATAACTTCCTTGTTGATTTCCTCCCCAACCTTGATTATTGTTCCATCTTAGGTCGCCCTGTGGCTGATCGTATCCTCTTTGATTTGGTCTGGAATAGCCTCCCATGGCTTTTTCTTCTTCATATTCCTTATCTTGAAGTTGAGGGCACATATCAGTTGGGTGACCTACTTGAGTACAAATACCACAAGGGCGAGGTGTGGGTTGCACACCTTTATCTTTAGCTAGCATCATAACCACTTTTGTAAGCTCGGACAATTGAGCTTCAATTTGAGGAGTTTGGACTTCCTTTACACCTCGGGGTGCATCCGTGTACCATTCTTCATGATGACTTGAATGCTTCGAATCTTCAACCATATTCGTGATTAAGTTGCAGATTTCGGTGGGAGTCTTGTCAAGTAAAGATCCGCCACTTGAGGCATTTAGAAGTCGTCTTTCCATTGGAGTCGTGCCTTTAATGAAGTATTGGACATCGGACACAAAGTTTCTTGAATCACTCCCAATACGTGTGAAAGCCTTCTATTTTATGTTGTTTGATTCCAATGATTTCCCTCCATAGGGTTGAAGGTCATAAATCCAATCTTTTTCTAAATCTTGCACCGCAAAGGGGAATGCCCTAAGCTTGATTTGATTCTCCGTGACATTGTGTGGTTTCATGCCCACACACACAACATGAAACTCAGTGAGGAACTTCTGAGGATCTTCATTTTCGAGGCATCTAAAGGTTGGAAGTAAGTGGATGAGTCCGGATTTTATTTCTAAGTTGTTAGTTGCCGGATATGTGATCCAAAGAGATTGTTGAGTAACCTCTTTCCTCGACCATTGACGAAGAGTTTGTTCGGGTGGTGGGTTTGGAGGTGGATTGCCTACATGGTTATGTTGGGTTTTGAGCAATCTAACACTTCCTAAGTGTGCATGCAACCCTAATAAACCTTGGATCTATGTTTGTCTAAATACATGCAAAATAATAATTTTTCCAAGGTTCATAACCTATCTAACATGGCATGGGGTACTTTTAAACATAAAAGAATTAGATGAGATTACATACCTTTTGATGATGAGTTTGATTCCTAAGGAGTTTGGATGAAATGCAACCCAAATGGACCATGCAACCCTAAGGAGTTTGGATTAAATAACATGACTTCATATTAATATATTATAACTTATAATATATTAATAAACATATGTGTATAACTCTCATAAAATTATCCATAAATAGTTTGGATGAAATGCAACCCAAATGGACCATGCCGGGTCGGGTCAAGTATATACCAAATAAGTTATGGAATTAGACACCTTATCCAACAGACTCCCACTTGGATAAGTCTAATAACTATATTTGCGTATGTTACTTCAGGAACCAACCAGCAATCGTAGCTCTCGAAAACTCTGTTGAACTATGAAGTGCCATTTTAGATAAGTGATCATATAATCCTCTGTTCTCATGATATCAGCCGAACAAATACATGGAACAACGTCGTACTTATTGTCCAACAGTTTGTTTCCCGATTTTTGATTTGTTTGACAAAGAACTTAATCGAACACATCAATTTAGTTCTGACCGGACGGTACATAGGTCACAACAAAACCATCGAGGGGCCCAGATATCGCTTCTATTTCTAGAAGGAACAGATAAACTTCGACTCATATGCTTGTTCTACTACTTGTTGAATTGTACACAAAGGCACGTTTTATAACATCAAGTTACTGATGCGTTTACGTGCAATCAATGCACAACCAACTCATAGGTAACAACTCATATCTCTAGGTTTGAAGATTTATATGATATTACCTTCTCACGATCACTCGAGATAAATTCCACGAAGTGATACAAGTGAGCGTGGGTTTATTCCAATACTCATAACTTATGAGCACTCATGAATGTTGTAGCAACCATTGCTATGCCTAAACCCATTTAGCCATCTACAAACTCGATTCATGACAGTCTTGATTCATACCTACTTCCAACATATGAACGACTGTGGAGTGTTTAAATAACTTAGTCATTCGGAAAGAATAACCTAGCTATTTTGGAAGTCAAAACATGCAAAGTGAAACACAATAATAATCGAATCTAATATGGTCTCAGAACCCTTTTGAATATAAATAGAACCACCTTTTATTTATCACCATATTGATTACACATTATTCATTGTATAATGTTTCAAACAATCATCTTAAGACTTGAATAAAAACAACAGTCGTCCCATGCTCCTAGCATGTACACTTTGTTTTCTAAACAATAGTTATGCCATACTCCAAGTATGCACACTATATTTGTCAATGATCCTTACATTGTGATGTAGATCAATTGAACATGATTCCAATGATACTCATTTCACAATCCCAAATCCTTATTGTAAATGTGAGAATCCCCGATTCCTATCATTTACCAAAAAAAATCTGTTAGATTTTAAACTTTTATGCAATGTTCCTCTTGTAATGATTATGCACAAAGTCACCAAAACCTTGTCACCAGTCATTATAGAGTATTCCAAAGAAGTTCAACCGCTATGGAACAGAAGTGTCATATTCAAAGTACATTGCTTTGAACATCCTTCTTGCATTAAGGTTTTCTAATCTTACATAGATTGAATAACTTCCACCTATGGAGACATTTCCATAGTCCCATTTTGACTATCACTTCCGAAGAAGAGTTACTTCTTTTCAGAATATGTCAATATGGTCCTTTCCGACAACTTACATCATACTTCCAACTGTCCCTGAGCAACCAATCTTTGGCGAACCTCAGATTTGTCCTCGACAATTGCTTAATCACTTTAGTCATATCCAGTTCTAGACTTTTCCCTTCTCAATGCCTTAAGCATTTGGAAAATTTAGAAAAGATGAATATTATAGCACATGCAATCGATCCTATATTCGAAGCATATGGGACACGATTCATGATGTTTGACATAAAGACATGATACTAGACCAGTCTTTTGCTACAATATTTTTTATCTGCCATGTTTTCAAATTTTAACTATGAAGAGGAATGTCGTAATCATAATCGAATTTTGAAAACGCAATATATATAAAATTTCCTTAAGTCGAACCATTCAGACATAAAATTCATATATATGTCCTTGACTAAAGATGATTAAAATCTCAATCTAAGCTTCTAGAATTGAAATGAAGTATAATTTCCTCTCCCTTAATTATAGCAAAACAACTTTTCAACCCCTGCAACTTCATGAATTGAAACTTTGTTTTCTATAATTAACATTGCTAACTTGCAACACTAAACGTAATAATCATGCTCCCACTAACATGATGATTATCAGCATAACACTTATGCTCCCACTAGCTCTGACATATTTCCAGAAATCTGCTGGACTTCTGAAATTTAGATTCATACACCCTTTCTTAGATAGCTCACATGTGTGTCTAAACAATTTTCAGAACTATGAAAAGGGATACCGTAATCATAGTCTTAATTGCTTAGGCATTTGCCATTTCTCACAAGTCCATGTTAGTGTGCCGGTTAACCACACGCGCTTCACTAACGACTTTTGAAAATGCAAATAACACAATTGATATCTACGTAAAATCTACTTAGTGAAAGCGTTTCCTCACCATCATTTTCATGAATCGAAGAGAAACCTTATGACACTTAGATTTTATAGTGTATGAGTTCCTATCCATATGAATTTTTCAAAACCATAATCACAAGATAAGGTTAGTGACAAATTCAGCCTTACATGGATTAAACTTGTTCAATCTTAGTTTCTTGTCACCTTGGTAGCACAAGGCCCACCAATGCTTCCGAGTTGAACTCTGATAACTCACATGCAAATTCAACTTATTTGAAGTAGGTACAGAAATAAGAACTATGTCAACACGATAGGTTGCAAACCTTAAGTCGTGTGCTAGTGATAAATTACAGGTTTTACTCTTGATTAAATCTTGAAACTCTTTTAGGATCTTTAAGGCTCCCACTGTCCCCTTGACATATAAGTTTCCCCAGTCAAGAACCATTCCTTGACAAAAAAAATATTCAAGGGACAATGCGGATTCTTATCAAGACTAACACTTCACTCAATTGTTCTTAGTTGGTCTTTGTCTCATCCAAGACATCACAACTTACCAATCTCAAATGTACAAGAGTAGAAAACATTTTACTCTTACATTTGACTAGTGTTAGTAAATCTTCCTTCATGTCACTCAAAGTTACAATCTTGGAGTATGACTCTAAGAATTGTTTTGGAACGAAGTATGACTCATCTTCTTGATTTTAACCAATCCAACAATTCATGACCTCTATTCTTAGCCATAACAATGCACTAAGACGTCCTTAGAGTATGAATTTGTGATATGGTTTCATAATCATTAAGATGATCATGAAATACGATACTAAAGTACTCTCCCATCCTTTCAGATTTGAGAAACTTTTATCTTTCTGCCTAATTTGATTCTTCTCATTTGTTCTGTCATACATTGTAACCTTTCCAATGTTACAGAATTATACTTAACCTTATAAGTATAATCATATTTACTAATCTTTAGTAAATCATGACAAATCAATCTTTGTGGTGGACCTTGACTAGCGCACACCCAGTGTACCTAATTCCTTAGCCCTTCAATTGACTCACATATACATGTGATCAAAGAATTAGTCTTAATTTTTCAAAGATGAAAATTCCCATTCATCATACAATACAACTTGTATGATTCCAAGTTTCTATCCAATTGAAACTTGGGTGATGAAAAACTTTCTTCATTCTGAAAATTCAGACACTACCACAAATGAAGGAATCAAATCCACTTTCCAATATTGCTATTACTGGAAACATATAAGCAACAATTTTCCACAGATGCCATTGTAAGGATATTTTTAAAATAAATAAAATTAAAACCCTTTTTTTCTTTTATTTTAAAACTTTGCGGAAAAACTTGTCCTTACAATCCACATGAAAACCTTGTTGTTATTTATTCATAAGCAATAATTATAACTCTTAAGCAACAACTCAAAATTCTGATTACCGAACCATGCGATCGAAACCCACCTTTGCAATCAGAATCAACATATACTTACTTTAAGCTTCCTATCTTTTCTTTGATTCTTAAAAACATCAGCATGTGACCCATTCAAATTATGTAATAAGAATCTCCAAATAGGAACTTAATAGAGTTAGATAGTGGACTTTACCCGAAGTAGAGTCAAACTTCTTGACTTGATCAACCGTATGACCTTTTAGGTGAATAGGGCAGCTTCGCAACTAATGCCCCTTCCTTTGGCAACAAAACACATGGACCCTTTGGTAATGGCACATGAGACTATCTCAGAATTTGCCTTTCTCTTTACTATTTGGTCAACCGAGTTGACTATAGCCGATCCCTTTCCATTGGGAAGAGAAATGCCTTTCTAGATATCCAATGCTACCATTGTCAATGTCCATTTAAGACTTGGGAAGTTGTTCTTTTAATCAAATTTGCTTTACTGGTGTTCCAAATCATTGCTGATTCCACAACACCAAGCAAATAGATAACATCATGGAGCGTCATGTCATAGTCTGTCTCATAGTAGTCCCAAAGAGACTCACTATGTTACTAAGAAAGTGATTGAACATCCAACTTTCACGAGACTTTGACACCCAACTCTCCCAGCTTGTCAATATGTGACTTTATCTCCTAGATGTGAGCACACATAGACTATGCTTGCCAATAGGGATTGAGTGACTTTAAACTTTTCAAGAACTTGTGGGTGAGGGAGAATAATTGGAGGAGGTGGAGGAAGTGAAGCATGATGTTGAGGGACACCATCTTCAAGAGATTTGGGAAGATCATAGTTGTCTGAACCAGACATCTATAATGGGAGAAAATCAAGTTAGTTGATTCAAAATCCTTAATATAACACCCAATATGAAATATTAAGGCTAGGACCCAACACAATATTTTATAATTTGGAAGAGGGATGCCGTAATCCAAGCTATAAAATATTTGAAGGTAGGCGAATGACGATTCACCAATTTCCACCATGAAAAACGAAATAATGTATTAGGTTTTAATTGGATTTGAAATTCCTAGATCTTTTGAGATTCATTGAACTTTTCAATGGCATGTTTCAATCTCGAGTGTGCCCTCTCAAATTTTGTGACTGGGATGCCGAGGATCACAAAACAAGGTGTGAATAACCATACCAATTCACTTGGTACCCTTAATATTATCACCTAATCAATGTGTCGGTTAACCACACACGCTCCATTGATCTATGACAAACATTAAGTCACCCTTCGTGATCCTTACTAGTCCAAGTTAGTGTGCCGGTTAACCACACACGCTCCACCAATGACTTGGTAAGGTACAAAGTGTGAATTCCATGGGCTAGCACCAAATTCACATTTTTCCTAAAGTAACTAAGATTGGGAATTTAAATAATAAATATTTAGTTACTTTATAATAATCATTATACTTTTAATGAGAATTTAAAGTCATTGTCCTACCCGTTCGGCTAACGACCCTCCACCAGTCAAGCAAGCGGTGGGTGAGAGTGGACACCCATTAAGTCGCCATTTTATAGACAACAACGTTATACCCACCTTATAGACCGACTTCGTGAATGAGGCCTACTAATGGTAAACGACTTGTTCTTACACACACACATATATATATATATATATATATATATATATATATATATATATATATAATTAACCATTAATGTTATAAATAGTATAAGTGTTGAATTTTAACTTTTAAAATTCTAAGTGTTGGAATTAAAGTTTATTAAAGTGTGTGAAACTTTTCCAAATTCCAAAACTTGAGGGCAAGTTTTGAAACTATTCAAAACTAACTAATTCCATGATTTATGTGTTTAAAGTAGTTTTAACCCAAAAACTCTTCAAGTTCCATAACTTGAGGACAAGTTATGGAAGACTTTAAACTAATAAAAGAATTACTTTTTCTTTATTTTATAACTTATGGAATTAATTAAGGTTACACTTTATTTATATATTTATTAATGAAGTGATTCTTGAATCTCCATAACTTAAGGACAAGACTCTTCATCTTTTGTAACCATCCAAAACTTTTCATTTCATAACTTATGAATTAAAGGTTCATAAAAATGAAGACTCTTCATTTTATGTAACTTATGTGTTTTTAATGTGTGTTAAAGAAAAGTGACCTTTGGATATCCATAACTTGAGAACAAATTATGGACTCCATTAAAACACATAAATGATCAAGAATTAATTCTAAACAATTCAGCAAATAATTCCTATCATCTTCTAAATTCATAAGAATATGAACATGATCATCAAAATTTCAAGAATGATATGAACACATAAAAATCATGGAATTTTGATATATGCTATTGTAAATGGATTAGAACAACCATTACACCAACTAAAACAAGTTTTAAAACACCAAAACAATTTAGGGTAATGTTTCTAGTCCATTTCCAGCAGCAAAAATCGAAATTCTGCATTCTGATCATTCTACTCGCCGAGTGCACGAACCTACTCGCCGAGTAGGATGAATTTTGCCTTGAACTCGGCGAGTCCCCCCATGGACTCAGCGAGTCCATCAGCCAGACAGCAACAATTTCAACTTTTTTCACTATTTTGCATCAAGTATCAAACAAGCAAGCCTAGGCTCTGATACCACTGTTGGGTTTTGAGCAATCTAACACTTCCTAAGTGTGCATGCAACCCTAATAAACCTTGGATCTATGTTTGTCTAAAGACATGCAAAATAATAATTTTTCCAAGGTTCATAACCTATCTAACATGGCATGGTGTACTTTTAAACATAAAACAATTAGATGAGATTACATACCTTTTGATGATGAGTTTGATTCCTAAGGAGTTTGAGGGCCAAGCACCAATAATGTGAATGCCTCAAATGGAATCACAAATCACCACAAACTCTTGGAAAACTTTGAGAGAGTGTATACACACATAGAAAATCGGCCACACACACAAAACCACACTAGTGTCACTAGTTGCCATTTCATGCACCATAAGCATGCTTATATAGTGTGCATGGTTAGGGTGAAACCCTAATAACCCATGACCTTTCCTTTTCCAAGGATCCATGGGTTAAAAGCTCCATGGATCATCCATGGACTTCCATATAAGCCTAGCCCATTAACAAATGAGTGTTAGCCCACACCGTATAAAACCAATAGCCCATAATCTAATTAGTCTTCCTTTTAATATCTAAATTAATTCATAATTAATTTAAGACTAAGACTAATTAAATAACATGACTTCATATTAATATATTATAACTTATAATATATTAATAAACATATGTGTATAACTCTCATAAAATTATCCATAAATAGTTTGGATGAAATGCAACCC
This sequence comes from Lactuca sativa, assembly GCF_002870075.4. NCBI lineage: Eukaryota > Viridiplantae > Streptophyta > Magnoliopsida > Asterales > Asteraceae > Lactuca > Lactuca sativa. The sequence continues at coordinate 247,716,171 of NC_056626.2, read as the reverse complement.
AAATGGACCATGCCGGGTCAGGTAAAGTATATACCAAATAAGTTGTGGACTTAGACACCTTATCCAACAGGTTATCTCCTAAGGTGTGAGTAGTGGTTGAAGTTTCTGTGGGTGTAGTGTTTGGGATATTATAAGTAGGTGAAGATGGTGGAGTAGTATTTTTGGCTGAGGATGGTTGAGATGAGAGTGATAGGCTTTTTGTTTCGGATGCGGACACACTTGAGAGGGGTATATCCTCCTAAATGTTGATTACTAGAGCCAAGTTTCTTCTTACGAAGCTTAGCTTGCTTCCTTAACTTCTTTGAAGTTTTCTCTATCTTCGTATCAATTGGCAATGGTGTACCTATACGAAAAGATCTAGGCATAAACAAATAGTAACACTGTGTCCCTGGCAACAACGCCAATTTGTTGGGCATGTCAAACCCAACAAATAAAGTGGTACGATATACTCTAAAAGAATCCCTATATATTTCACTAAAACATAGCACAAGGCAAGTAGGGTCGATCCACAGAGGCATGGGAGAATCGGTCTAATACCTGTTTGCGCAAGGTACTTGTTCACAAAAGATTAAACAATGAGGGTTTTGAATGTAATGATTAAACAAACAAATTAAAAACACAAGGAATCGGCTAAACGAGTCAATTAAATTCAGAATTCGTAAGGGCTCCAACTTCATGTATGACAACTTAGCAATTGTGATTCAAAGATGACACAATATTCGTTCAGTTCTATCTAAGTTGGTACTTGTAAGTGTTAACAACCTCTAACACTTCCCATTCACCACATTTATTAACCAAAACAATCTCTTTGATTAACCCTAACCATACTAACCTAATTTAAACAAGCTCTTACAATTAGATTAAAAGATTGCATGAAGCTTTATGTGAATGTTCCCTACAACACCCAATACTCCTCACAAGCTTGGGAGTGTAAAAGTGTATGAATAAGAGTCACACTAAATTTGTTCAATAGAGATCAATTTAATGCTTGTTACTAGTTCAATTTCACAAAATAATTACGAATTTTGTAAAAGAGATAACTTGAATGACCCAACCCTAATTCAAATGGCCTTTAAGAATCATAATTCGAATCAAACATCTAATTAAAGCTGAATCAAATTCACTAGATAGAAATTAAGAACAAACATCAGTTTATATGATTGAAGTCACTACCAACAAGTCAAAACATGAAATTGGAGAAACTAGGGTCCTAGCCACACATGGCTATAACAATATGACACATTTAAAAGATGGAAATAATGTGCAATTACAACTTAAAAATACTCGAAATAATGTTTCCAAAGGATTAATGATCAAACCCTTGCAAAAACCTTCAAAATCACTTCTCAAAATTTGTTCTGATAAGTTGTGTCTGTGTAAAAATGACTCTCATCCCGTAATATGAAAGATAGGAAAAGCTGTCAAAAGGCAGTTTTTGGGTCGATCACGGCCCGTGTTAAAATAGGCTAAACTGACATGGGTCGTGTTTAGCAGCCAACATAGCTCGTGTTGAAAAAGGCTAAACTAACACGGCCCGTGTCAGCAGGGTAACAACTTCTTCTTGGTCAAACACCTCTCGTGCCCACTTTTCAATGCAAATCCAACATGAACCCTGTACAACTCTGACTCCGAGTCCAAACTTGATTTTTCCAACTTTTCCATTTTGCATCCAATCATCTCGGAATCTTCACTCGTGCTTCTTGGCACCTCCCATAACGTGTTTCAACCTCCGGTTTACCTGAAAAGCCCATAAAAGCGTGCAAAGAAGGTTGTTCTAGAGACTAACATGACTTTGATGAAATACAAGAAAAATGAAAGACAACTATGCTAAATGGATGCACAAAAGTGACTAAAGGTGTGTAAAAAAAATATAGCTTATGTAATCGATCCTATATCCGAAGTATATGGTATACGATACATAATGTGTTACATAAATACATGATACTATACCAGTCTCTTGCTATAACATTTCCATATATTCTGAACTAAAATCTCAATCTAAGCTTTTAGATTTGAAATGAAGTATGAATTCCTCTCCCTTAATTATAGCAAAACAACTTTTTAAACCCTGCAACTTTTGCGAATTGAAACTTGTTTTCTATAATTAACATTGCTAACTTGCAACACTTAACGTAATAATTGTGCTCCCACTTGCATAATGATTACATTCTTATTAGCATAACACTTATGCTCCCACTAGCTTTGACATGTACCCAGAAATCAGTGGGACTTCTAGAAATCAATACTTATTGAATTTCATACCAAAGTTTAGATTTCTGATACAAGATGCTTCGATAAGACTTCATCTTGGCTTCTCAAACTCATACACCTTTCCTTAGATAGTTCACATATGTGTCTAAAAACTTTTAGAACTTACAGTAATAAGTCTCAAATGTTTAGACCTTTTTCCATTTCTCACAATTCAAACTATGAAGAGGGATGTTGTAATCATAATCGAATTTGAGAATGAAAATATCACAATTGCTAATTCTTTAAAATCTACATAGTGAAAGCGTTTCCTCACAATCATTTTCATGATTGGAGAGAAACCTTATGACACTTAGATTTCTATGGTGTATGTGTTCCTACCCATGTGAATTTGACAAAAACATAATCACAAGACAAGGTTAGTGACAAATCCAAACTCATATGGACTGAACTTGTTCAATCTTAATTTCTTGCCACTTGGCAGCACAAAGGCCTACCATTTCTTCCAGTTTGTTATGTAAACAATTGAGAACTCATAGAACTCACACACATAGTCAACCAACTGGAATGGGCACAAAAATAAGAATATGTCAACATGATAGGTTATAAGCCTCAAGTCGTGTATTAGTGATTAAACAATTGGTGTACTCTTGATTAGTTCTTGAAACTCTTCAAGATCTTTAAGACTCCCACTGACCTCTTGACATATAAGATTCACTTTGTTAAGGAACATTACTTGACAAGCCAATATTCAAGAGTTAGTCTTTGTCTTATCCAGAACATCACAACTTAAAAATTTCAAATGTACAAGAGTAAGAAACATTTTACTATAAATTTGATAAGTGTTATAAACGTTTCTTAAGATTGCGTCACTTAACTTAGAATCTCGGAGTGTGACTCTAAGACTCGATTTTGGAATGAAGTATGATTTATCTTCTTGATTTAACCATTTAACAATTCACGATCCCTCTTCTTAGCCATACAAATGCACTAAGATGTCTGTATAGAATCAATTGTGATATGGTTTCATAATCACAAAGATAATCATAAAATACAATACTTAAGTACTTTCCCTTCTTTTCAGATTGGAGAAACTTTACCTTTCTGCCTAATTGGATTCTTCTTATTCGTTCTACCATACATTGAAACTTTTCCAATGATTCAGAATTATACTTAGTCTTGTAAGTATAACCATATTTACTAAACTTTAGTAAATCTAACGAATAGTCTTATCGTTGTTTGTGGAGGAACTGACCAACGCACAACCAAATATACCCGATCCCCTAGTCCTTCTCTTGACTCACATATACATGTGAACAAGGAATTAGTCTTAATTTCCCAAAGATGAAGGTTCTCATCCATCACACAATACAAGTTGAACGATTCTAAGTTTCTATCCAACTGAAAATTGGGTGATGAGAATCTTTCCTTATTTTGTAAATTATGACACTACCACATACGAAATAATCAAATCCATTTTCTAATATTGCTATCAATGGAGACATATAAGCAACAATTTTCACAAATGCCTTTGTAAGGAAATTTAAAATAAGATAAAAATAAAAAAATATATTTATCTATAAAAATTGCGGAAAAAATTATCTTTACAATGCAAATACATATGAAAACTATGTTATTATCTATTCCAAAGCAATCTATCATAACTCTTTAGCAACAACTCAAAATTATGATCCTCGAACCATGCGATCTAAATCCATCTGTTCACGATCAGAATCGACTTACTCTTCCTTTATGCTTCCTTTCTTTTCTTTGATCCTACAAAACATCAAAATGTAATTACATTTCATCATGTATTAAGAATCTCCAAATAGGAACTCAGTAGAGTTAGATCGTGGACTTTACCTGAAGTAGAGTCAAACATTTTCACTTTACCATCCTTGCGATCTTTTAGGTAAATACGGATCAGAACAACCAGTGCCTCTTCTCTTGGAAATATAAACATATGGACTCTTTCGGAATGCTACATGGAGTTTATTATGTGTAGAGATCTTGGGATTTGTTTTGAAAACATTATTGATTATGGGTTTGAAATTGTGATGTGATACATTATGTGTTTTTGAAAACGAAAAATTATTTTGAAATTTTACGGTGTTACAAGTTGGTATCAGAGCCTTGGTTTGAGGGATTCGGATGCACATTCGGGCGTATTTGAACTCAAACCGAGGATTTGAGAAATTTTCAAATAAAACTAAAATTTTCTAAAAAGAAAAAGAGGTTTTGGAAGCAAACAGAGTGGAAGGTGTGTACGGTCAGCCAGCGCCCGAACGGTGAATCCCCAAAATACTCTTACATTATGTGTTATGAGTTATGATATGATATAAAATGCATGTTAGAGTAGGCTAGGTAATCATATTAGGACTAGAGTGGCCTGATTTGTGATGCCTTAGCCTAGGAGTTTTCTGTTGCTATGAGATGCTTGAGAGTGAGCAGGTAGCAGTGAGGAGCTTACGAGAGGTCTGCGGGAGATTAGACTATCCATAGCGAGATCAGAGTGCTTGTGATCTGGGATCCTAGGAGGAGGACTTCGGGTGAATACTGATGCGATGTGAGCGGTAGTATAGGGCCCGTACTACCGAAGACACCGGATCAGTGAGCAGTCCAAGTAAGAATCCTTAGGGTACTAGGGAAACAAGTGGGGACGAGAGATCAAGGAGTTGCCATGGTTCGAGTACCATGCATCGTAGCAGATGGAGGAGTGATGTTGTGGTTCGAGTACCATACATCGGAGCAGAATGAGAAGTGATGTCATGGTTCGAGTACCATGTGTCGTAGCATATGGAGGAGTGATGTTGTGGTTCGAGTACCATACATTGGAGCAGATTGAGAAGTGATGTCATGGTTCGGGTACCATACATCGGAGCAGATTGAGGAGTGATGTCATGGTTCGGGTACCATGCATCGTAGTAGATTGAGGGGGATGTCATGGTTCGAATACCATGCGTCGTAGCAGATTGAGAATAGATGTCATGGGCTGAGTACCATGGTTCGTAGTAAATGACGCTTGTGGTTCTCCGGTTATCCGGTTATGATTGTGTATGTGGAGATTGGGCGCGATGAGGTTTTAGGCATGAGGGCCATGATTGAGTTAGAAGAGGCATCCCTTGAGAGGGAGGTCGAGAGCATTTCAAATATTTTTGGTAAGTTGTCAGCTGTAGTCGCAAGACTCAAGGATGAGTGGAGATGGTTTTATGGAGGATTACGACTTGAGAGGCGCAATCAACCGAGAGAAAGGGGACACTTTTTGTGGCCTGAGTGGTGCTATTTCCGCTTCCTGTGGGAAACATAAGAGGTGTGAGACTTCGGTTTTGGGGTTAGGAGTAAACCCTGCGGGTTGACATTGATGGCGATCTTCCACCAGAGTTTTTGGCAGCGTGTCTGTCGTGAGAAATGATATACCATGAGCAGGTTGTTACTTGGGACTGAGATGGTCAGGGACCAAGATGCACCCTACTTGAGTATAGTAGGATGTATGCTAACTGTAGCAATGGGTGATCCAGAAAAGTATATCGGGGCGGTGACCCTTATGTCTATGTTGGGTATTGAGTACGGGAGTGGAGTCCCTGTTCTTGTGATGATTCACACATTGGTTGGGAATACGAGGATGAGGAGTATGATGATTCAAAATTTCCAGTTTGATAGTGAGGATTATTACTAGACAATTAAGATGTTTGGTAGTGGATGGTATGAGATTTTGGAGGGACTAGAGACAGTCGTGACGAGAAGTTCTTGAGGACTTCATCGGAGATTCAGGGAATTTTTGGGTTGCTTGATCCCTATGTGGGGAGGTCATGGGGCATCGTGTAGCGCCTTCCAAGAGTAGGTGCGATGTTCTGGTAGAAACTGTCTGTGGGATAGTTGTTAGTGCGTCAATTGGTGATGGTTCGAACCCTAAGTGGGGGAGAACCGGACTTTATGGAGGGGATCAGAGATTTGCTCAAGGGCAGTTAGGAATCTGGATATAGAGACCTGCGGTTCGGAATCATGAGACCAGGGTTATTAGTGGTCAAGGCGAAGTGCAGAGCGACATTATGCATGAGGTACGTTATGAGAACAGATGTGTGTCTCCACGGCAGGTGGCCATTGTTCAGGAATCTGGTGGTGGTTAGGGATGTTAAAGATGGTAAGTTCGTAGGGAGGGTATTGGCAACTAAGGAATTATGGTTCGATGTATGGATTGTTATATGCCCTTTTAAGGTATTTAGGAGATAATCGGGCAGCCAACTCCCGGGTCGGTAGGTGTATTCTTGTATGGGTTTTGAGCAGTAAAGGAAAGAACTTCGGATGGTCATCAACGCGTTCTGAAACGTTAGCGATTCCTTCGTGTTCCAATGGAGTGTTTGGATACACCGAGGTTGCGCGTTGGGTAAAATGAAGGATTATTTACAAGATTCGGAGAGAATGTATTGTTGTACCTGCTGGATGCTGAAAATCGGAGACAGTGGTTGAGGCAGGACTTTGGAATGTTTTGTAATGGTGTTCGGGGGATCTGAGTGTGGTGATGCTACGGGGAGCCGTGGTACTCACTAGTCAGAGGATGTTATGATGCTACGGGGAGCCGTAGTACTCATTATTCAGAGGAGGTTGTGGTGATGCTACGGGGAGTCGTGGTACTCACTAGTCAGAGGATGTTATGATGCTACAGGGAGCCGTAGTACTCATTATTCAGAGGAGGTTGTGGTGATGATACGGGGAGCCGTGGTACTCACTAGTTAGAGGATGTTGTGATGCTACGGGGAGCCGTAGTACTCACTAGTCAGAGGATGTTGTGATGCTACGAGGAGCCGTAGTATTCTCTAGTCAGCGAGAGGTGGTTATGAGGGAATACTCTTTTATTAGAGCACGATACATGAGGACCTCTGGCTTGAGTAGCTCTAGTATTGAGTTTTTTGGGAGTATGGTGGTTAAAACAGGGGCGAGACTGGGGTCTCCGTCCTTGACAGGAATCACTATATTTGAGTTGAGTGGTGATTGTCGCATCATAAGGGAATTGGGAAGGTGGTATTTGTGCTGGGCGCACGTTGAGTCATGGGATAAACGTTTCATTGGGACATGAGGTTCCAATGTTGGTACAGACCAAAATCTTGAGTTGAGTTTGGCATTAATGGTGTGTGGGTACACGAAGTGAGATTCTAGAATTCTGAGACGAATCCCATACTGAGAGGAGGGATTATTGCTATCACCCGATATCTTAGACCTAGGTAAGGTCGGTCCGCAGGTACGGGAAATGCCATGGGGAACATGAGACGATTCTATCGGGAGTATAGTATCTAGTTGGAGTAAAGAGAACCTTGAGAATTATGTATAACTAGGAAAAGAGAGCTGATACGAGAGGGAATTCAGGGAGAGTTTTTCTGCTGAGAGACTGGCGGAATTGTACGAGAAAGAGGTGGTATCGTGGCATGGAGTACCGGATCCGATTGTTTCAGATCGAGATGTGCGTTTCTCATGAGGAGTTGGGACGTGTTTTTGCCCTTGACTGAGTTTTCTTACAACAACAGACATCACTCGAGCATTAATATGCCACCCTTTGAGCTGTTGTGCAAAAGGAAGTGTCGGACCCTCATTCGTTGGGGAGAGGTAGGCAACGGTTGATGGCTAGTACAGAGATAGTGCTTCAGACAACATAGCAGATTTAACAAGTCAGACAGAGGTTGTTGACCGTTTATAGTCGCCAGAAGAGTTATGTGGATAGGAGACGATCTGAGCTCGAATTCCAGGTTAGTGATTTTGTACTCCTGAAGGTATATCCTTGGAAAGGAGTGATTCGATTCAGGAAGAGGGGCAAGTTGGGGCCCCAGTATATCGGGCTGTTCAGAGTGATCGCGAGGGTAGGCAGGGTAGCATATCGCTTGGAGCTACCTGCGGAGTTGGATCTGATTCATGATACCTCCCACGTGTCACAACTGAGGAAGTATATAGCCGATGAGTCGGCAATGGTTCCACTGGAGGATATCCAAGTGGATGCGAGTCTGTCTTGTGTCGAAAGACCAGTCACGATGGTGGATCAGAGGATTAGTGAGTTATCGGGGTTTGACATTCGAGGAGCAAATATCATGGTGATCCTTGAGTAGGCGGTCTGGCGGCGGGTCAGGCCACTAGAGTTTCCAGATTTTAGGATTGAGCATATCAGCGTCAGAGTGGTCGGATTAGTTTTGATTTTGGGAGTTCTATGTGGGTTCAATTGTCCATGGAAGAAGATTTCGGTATGGTATGAGATTCATTCGGTGGTACCCTTCAGAGATAGTATAAATTCATATATGGCTAAGGGGAAATTTCGAGGGCGAAATCTAATTCAAGTGGGGGAGAATTGTAACATCCTGTTTCAGATTGTCCGTGATTAGTGTTGGTGGGCCACAAGTCGGGCGCGAGAAGGTTTAGGGTTGAGGCGAGTTGCTAGAAACGTAAGGGATCTCATTACCTTTCAATATGTATGAGGATTGTGGAATCAAAGTTTTATTTTTGGAGCTATGGAAGTTTGGAGGGTTGACAAGTTAAGTCCTTAAAGTCAAGAAGTTGGCAGCGAAGTACGTTGGGCGTACGTATGCGTACACTTAGTGTACTGATGCGCGTGTTTCTTAAGCAAGAGCCACCTAGTACGCTGGCGTACCAGGGGGTACGCTGGGCGTACTAGGCATAGAAGAAAACCCTAATTTAGTGAAGTGTCCCTATAAAAAGAAAGAGATGGTCTCATTTCTGGCCACCTTCTTCAGTTATTAAACCCTCTCAAACCCTAATATTCGTACTTGAAGCTTGTGGTGGCCATGATGAGCTTGTTTGTGTTCTTGTGGACTTTTGAGTGTTAAGAAGGAGCATGGAAGGGGGTGAAGTCGAAGAGCAAGTTGTGGATCTGAGCTTCCTTGGGGCTAGAGCACCATTTGAAGGTATAAAGCTCCAAGCATTCCCTCTCTTTTTGTTTTTTGCATTTTAGGGACCATTTTAGGGTTTTTGGTCCCAAGCTTGAGACTTTATGAGTTGATGCACTCCAAAGCTTAATAACCTGTCCTTTTAAGCGTATCTAGTGATGAAGAACCATAAAAATGAGATCTTGATCGTGTGAATCTACCCATGCATGAGTTACGAGCATTTCGGGTTAAGAAAGTAAGATTTCTTATGTGTTGTGACCTCATCATCCATGCAAAGGCTTAAAGTCGATAACTTTATGGAGTAAGAGATGTTAGGAAGTCCAGATCCAAGAGATAAGTTAAGGTCTTAACGGGTTAAGACCCAGAAATTGATTTAAGCAAAACTAAGAGTACGCCCAACGTAATCCTAGTACGCCCCGCGTACTGGGCTGAGGTCCCCGATCAGATTTGTGCTTGCTTGAGTACATTGAGCGTAACAAGAGAGGTACGCCCCGCGTAACCCCTCTTTGGGCTTTTGGGCTAGGTGATCTTTTGGGCTTTAAGTGCTGGGCCAGAATCCTTGGGCCTGCTTAGTGGAGCCTGTGAACAGAGAATTAAATTGATGTCTTCGGCCTCATGTTGGGCTTGTCTTGTAGGGTGAGGTTGGGCCTTGGGGAAAGCCCATTTATTATTGGGCCTTGGTGGGCCCAATGGGTTAGGACCGTAATGGACTGGTAGATGGTCTATCTTTAGACCTCGTAATTAAGAAATTGGACTTAGTTCCTGATTGGGTTAATTGTGGGATTTGACACAGAGTTAGAGGTCGGTGTTTGGCAAGTAGCATGATTGGAGGCTGATTCTTCGTGCCAGGTGAGTCTTCTCACTATATGTTACCTTGAGTGGTATAATGAGTTGACCAGAGGGTCTTATGTGCTATGTGTGAGATTACGTGCTATGTATGAGATTACGTGCTATGTGTTATATGTATGCTGTATGATTGTGTAGACCGGACCAGAGGGTCCAACGATATAGACCGGACCGGAGGGTCCAACGATTCAGACCGGGCCAGAGGGCCCAATGAGCTATGACTGGACCAGAGGGTCCGACGAGCTACGGGACTAGAGGGTCCCGCTGAGACATCTTGACCAGAGGGTCGAGTTTAGCCTTGAGTGGCGTATTTGTGGTATGTGGTATTTTGGGGAACTCACTAAGCATTTATGCTTACAGTTGTTGTGTTGATGTCTCAGGTACTACCGAGGACCGTGGGAAGGCGACGGCGTGACACGTACACACACCGATGGAGTTTATTATGTGTAGAGATCTTGGGATTTGTTTTGAAAACATTATTGATTATGGGTTTGAAATTGTGATGTGATACACTATGTGTTTTTGAAAACGAAACATTATTTTGAAATTTTACGGTGTTACAATTCATATGTGAATATATCGTCTAATATTTATATGTGAATATACTGTGTAATATTCATAAGTCAATATATCATCTAATATTCACAAATGAATATACTATGTAATATTCACATGTGATATACAATGTAATACTATGTAATATTCAGATATGAAAATATTATTTAATATTCATAAGTGAATATACCATATAATATTCACAAGTAAATATATTATGTAATATTCATAAGTGAATGCATCGTCTAATATTTAAATATGAAGATACTATGTTTATTATATGCTATATTCATATATGAATGATACTTAAATTGTAAAAAAAAAAAATTAATCATAGTTTTTATTCATAACTGAATAACGAATGTACTGTAGTAAAAACCTAATTCATTTTTATTCACTTATGAATAACGATAGCTGAAAATATAAAAAAACAAATTTTTTAGTTTATCTTAAAAATATATCAATATGGATGTCGATTTGTAGAGAATAAAAAATCACGAATTTTGGTATATTTAAAATCATTTTTCGATAAAAATAGTTTCTTAAAAATTAAAAAAAAGGAATAAATTATGTTTTTGTATATATTAAGGTAATAATTAGCATAGTTTAAGGAAACATGTTTTGTTGGAAACACATGTTTATTCCTTTCCCATTTCTGCTGGTACGACGGAGGCTTTTGCAGTAAAAATAAATGAGTGGCTGGGAATGATTCCCCCATTCTCAACCTTTTTTTTTCTCAATTGAACCCTCCTCTCTCTCTCTCTCTCTCTATATATATATATATATATATATATATATATATATATTTATATACATATATATATATATATATATATATATATATATATATATATATCTATATATATATATATATATATATATATATATATATATATATATATATATATATATATATAAGGATAACCATTAGGAAGTTGACACTCATAGTGGTACATCTAACATAAAGCATACAGAAAAAAAGAACTAAAGTCAACATAAGTAACACACCGATCAATATAACCAAAATTTCTAGTAAACATGTAAGTAAAACCTTCCTAGATAAAACTTGAGTAGTGGCGAAATCATCTAAACCAAGAGAATTACTAACAGTCTTGTAAGAGAACCGCAATTGTAGCCATCCCAATCCATCAACAACCCATTCTAATCATTAGCATATAAGAAACTGGCACACAAGGGTAAAATCGGAACATAAGGAAGCTTCCCAACTTAAGTGTGCAAGCAACTTCCAATTGCAGCCAAACGAATCCAAGGGTATCCATCCAATGTCTTAAATGTAACAGCACCATCAATTGCGATAGCACAAACACTCTTTGAGTGAACTTCAGTTTTAATCTAACCAATCCACCAACCTGACAACTAGAAGTGAACCATAATAGTATCTAGCTTCCATTGCAGCCAAACACCACTAAGTATAACCAACCAATATCGTGAATGTAGCAGCACCATCTATTTATGTCAATACATGTATATAACCACTAAATACAATACCATAGATAACACACACCGAAGATTGTTTATATCCCCTCCCCGCTATCTATCCTCCCTATAAATTTATATGACACGGGGTCCAAAGAAAATGAGAAACAAAGCGAGTATCAATTGAAGCCAATAACTTATGATTTATGTCTAGCTAATCAAGAATACACACACCAAAACACACACAAATACACACTGGCGTGTAAGATTGATAATACACCAACATGTTCAAGGGACCCACCCTATTTTTCAAAAAACCCACTCCAGTTTTCCCCAACCATATTGATGTTGGGTTTCGTATACTACAAAATCCTATAGTGCACATACAACCCTAAATGATTTGGATCTATTTTTCTCTAATTATACATGCAATATTGTTTCCAAAGCATAAAACCTACAACGAGCATACAATTGACATAAACAACATAAAAGTGAGTTATAGAATTACCTCTTTGTTGTAGGCCTTTAAGAACTTAACACTTCAAATTATATGTCTCAAATGGTTCACAAACACCATGAAAAAATGGAGTACTTTTGAGAGGGAATATGAAGCACTAAAATTCGGCTATGCTTCTCGAAGAATACATGTTCAACCAATTTTAGGCAAAGTGGTGTAATATATAGTATAGGAATCTAAGGGTGTAAACCGTAATCCATACACCTGGGCTTATTATCCATGATCCATGATCTATGTGGAATAACCCTTTATGGATGCTTACATAAACTTAGTCCATAAGCCCAAACCATATATGTATAACTAATTTACACAATTAGTCCCCATTAATTTAATTAGTCACTTTTGATCACAAAATTAATTCCAAATTAATTCTTGATCAGTACTAATTATTAATTAAATAACACCATTTCATATTAATATATTATACTTGTAACATATTAATAATCATAAATAACCTGTTCTCAAAAGTCCATCCTATCAAATTGCTTTGGTGAAAGCAACCCAAATGGACCATGCTACTCTCGGGTCAAGTACATACAAATTATAGTTATGGACTTAGACATCTAATCCAAAAGTCTCCCACTTGGATAAGTCTAATAACTATTATTGCAAGTACGACTTAGACACCGACTAGCAATTGTAGTTCTTAAAAGCCACTGTCGAACTCTTACCTAGTCAATGACGCGTCTATTAGGTAAGGGATCATATATTCCTCCATTCTACAAGATATCATATGGATTGAGACATGGACTATAATCATTCTCTTTGTCCATCTGTTGTTTCCCGATTTCCGATTTATGACGACTGACTAACTGAACAAATCAAATTAGTCCAGGCTTGGCTAAGCGCTTACGGTTTCATCACTACATCATCGAGGGACCCACAAATATCGCTTTTATCTCTCTAAGGGAAAAAGGAATGGATAAACTTTGACTCAAATGCTTTCTTGTACTTACTCATCAAATCACACATAACATTATGTTTTATAAGACCAAGTTACTGGTGCGTTTACGTATGTCAATGTGCAACCATCTTGTAAATTACAACTCACATGTCATGGTTTCAAGAATTTAAGATACTATCGTGTGACGATCGTTTTCCGAGGTATAAATTTATTTAAATTCTCAAGTTTTATTTGGGCTATTATAGAATTATATATGAGAGTGGGCCTTTTGTTTTGGGCCAAGTTATAGCCTACCCATAAGTCGTATGAGGGGCATAACCCGTTGTACGCTGGGCGTAATGGCTAAATGTAACGCGGGAAGGAGAGGCATACGCGCAGCGTACCATAGTGTAAGCCCATCATACGCGGCTAGAGGAAAAACCCTAATTTTAGGGTTTGAGATGTATTTAAACCCCCATTTGGCCTCATCACTTATCATTCACCCCAGAGAAACCCTAGTTTGCCCCCTTTGCTCCTTGCTTGTGTGTGTTTGATCTTTAAGCTTATTTTTGTGAAGAAGAACAAGAAGAGAAGTGGAAGAAGGGGAACTTGAGTACCTTGAGCTCATAGATTTGGGATCATTCCTTCATTTGGCATGCAAAAGAGGTATAAAGCTTCCAACTTTCCTCTTGTAAGTTTAGATCTAGTAGTTTTTGGAAGTTTGGACCTTTTAGGTCCAAAGGAGGGACTTTTATCTTACAACTACGTTTCTGGAGCTTGGGATTGCTATCCTTGAAGCTCAAGTGTCCCCATAGCAGTAAAGTTTCGATCTTTGAGGCTTATATGGAACCATGCATGAGATCTAGTTGGTTTTATGGAAGTAGAATGTTATTTGTGAGAGTTTGAGCCTTTATGAGGCTTGTAAGCCATCAAGTAAGCAACTTTATGGCTTAACTCATTGAATAAGCTTAGGATCTGGATTTGTAGCTTCTAGATCGGATTATTAAGCACATAATGAGATGTTGGCTTAACAGGGCTGTACGTTGGGCGTACAAGGAAGTATGCACCGCGTATAAGCCAGTAGCCAGTACGCTTAGCGTACCTTGGTGTACGCCCCGCGTACGCTACCGGTTTGGGCTTCGAGTGTTGTGCATCGGCGTGGGCTGGGTTTCAGGCTTAGGGTTCTTGGGCCTTTATGGCCCATCAGAATTCAGTTGCTAAGGACCAAGGATTTAGTATTGGGCTTGTGTAACACCCAATAAAAGGGTTCTAGGCCCAATATAGCAAATTGGGCCTATAGTGGGGCCATAGATGGACTTAAAAGGAATCGAGGTTTTGGGCCATGTTGTGTCCCACACCATAGTAGGGGTAAAATGGTCATTTTACCCATAAGGGGATCCCTCTCCTGATTTAGTATTTATTTCCCATTATAGCTGGGAAGTAGCCGAAGCAACCGTCAGGGATTTCTCACTCAGGAGTTCAGCAACCAGTGTCACGAGGTGAGTTTCCTCTCAGCACGAATGGTTCTAAGGCGGCAATGCCGGCCCGTCTAACTAGCAGTAGTTTCTGGACTTCAGTCCGATGCAGTAGTTAGGATGTTTGATGCCTTCGTGGCTCAGACAGGGCTTAGGATCTGGATTTGTAGCTTGTAGATCGGATTATTAAGCACTTACTGAGATATTGGCTTAACAGGGCTGTACGCTGGGCGTACAAGGAAGTACGCGCCGCGTACAAGCTAGCAGCCAGTACGCTTAGCGTACCTTGGTGTACGCTCCGCGTACGCTACCAGTTTGGGATTCGAGTATTGGGCCTCGGCGTGGGCTGGGTTTCAGGCTTAGGGTCCTTGGGCTTTTATGGTCCATCAGAATTCAGTTGCTAAGGACCAAGGATTTAGTATTGGGCTTGTGTAAGGCCCAGTAAAAGGGTTCTAGGCCCAATATAGCAAATTGGGCCATTAGTGGGCCTATTGTGGGGCCATAGATGGACTTAGAAGGAATTGAGGTTTTGGGCCCTATTGTGTCCCACTCCATAGTAGGGGTAAAATGGTCATTTTGCCCATAAGGGGATCCCTATTCTAATTTAGTATTTATTTCCCATTATAGCTGGGAAGCAGCTCGAGCAGCCGTCAGGGATTTATCACTCAGGAGTTCAACAACCAGTGTCATGCAGTAGTTAGGATGGGTCTAAGGCCACAATGCCGACCCGTCTAACTAGCAGTAGTTTCTGGACTTCGGTCCCATGCAGTAGTTAGGATGTTTGATGCCTTCGTGGCTCAGACAGGGTTTATGGATTATGTGTTTCGGGCTACGACCCGATGGATTATGTTTGATGACTTCGGTCCCATGCAGTAGTTAGGATGCTAGTCGATATGTTTATGCTATGCTGTGTTATCCTCAGTCAGTTTCCGAATTTCGGTCCGATGCAGTTAGTTCCAGACTTCGGTCCGATGCAGTGGACAAGGTCCCAGTTAGTTCCAGACTTCGGTCCGATGCAGTTTCAGGACTTCGGTCCGATGCAGAGGGCAAGGCCCTGGTTAGTTCCGGACTTCGGTCCGATGCAGTTTCCGGACTTCGGTCTGATGCAGTGGGCAAGGCCCAATATGTGTTTATATGTTATTGTATGGTATGTGGTAGTTTGAGGGAGCTCACTAAGCTTTATGCTTATAGTTTTAGTTTTGATTTCAGGTACTTCCGCAAGTAAAGGGAAGAGCTCGGGTTGATGGCATCGCACACACCACCGCTTGAGTTCGTCTTGGGAGTTGTTTTAGCTTTTCATAGCTGAGGTTTGATACAGTCTTGATACAGTTTCCTTGTAATACTTTGCAATTGTTTTGAGATATTGACGTACGAGTTTTTACTTTATGATATTAACATGGTGTTTTAGTAATTATTAAAAAAAAACAAAATTTGGGTCGTATTTTGGAACGTTACAAGTTGGTATCAAAGCGTTGGTTTGAGTGATTCGGATACACTTCCGGGTGTGTCTGAACTCAAACTAAGGAAACGGTAAAGATTTTCAAAAGAAAAATGTTTTCGAAAATTATTTTTTTGAAAAAAAGAACTTAAAAGGAAGAAGAGTTTTATAAAAGGAAAATGGTGTGGTGTGTGCGATCAACCGAGCTCAAGTAAGTACTCCCAAACTACCATACAAGTTATATTATGATTATCTATTTCAGTTCCAGTAGAACAGCATGCTAGAATAGGACTAAGGATCTAGGAGGATGCCTTATGTGCCTGCTATATGTGTTTCAGCTTTATGAGAATTGCATGGTAGTTTTGAGTATACAGCAGAATGATAGTCTGTTTAGGTTATGCTTGATAGTAGGAGCTTAGCATTGTATGGTAGTACAGTTTCCTATTACGAGGATAGAATTGCTTGAGTAGTCTCCTATGTATGAATGTTGCTTGCTTTGTGCTTTGTGGGACTCTAGGTGCTGGGAGTTAGCCATTAGGTGAATGCGTCACATCACATGTGAACAGGGTTGAATAATCTCAGAGTGCTAGATTTAGCCCTATTGTGCAGCTCTTGTCTGAGTCTAACCGTTGTAGGGACGAGTCTTCTACTTGAAGGATTATCTAAGCCTCGCCGCATGTGATGGCATTCAGGTGACGGCTAGTTGGCATCACAAGGAGGCCGTCAGCAGCTGAGAACTGGATCGGGTATAGTCAGAGATTTCCCTAGGGCAAGCCTAGGATGAGAGTAGCAGAGATCAGTAGTAGTAGAAGTGACTTGGTGGAGTCGAGGCAGTACTTGAGGAAAGTACGGATAGATGTGGAAGGTAGTATGGGCCCGTACTACTGGAAGGAGAGGATCCATACTCGAATCAAGGAAAGCTGAGATGAGATCAGGAAACTTGTGGTAGTATTGATCCCTCGAGAATTATCAGTGTTCCTGACGTTATATTGTTGTGTGTCAGAATGTTGGTATTACGCCCTAGACCAGCAGTCGGCAGTTCAGGTGCCGGAGGGGGATCAGGATCAGGCCCGGAGGTCGGGCAGTTGGATGAGCAGACTAGGGAGTTTCTCTCTTCAGAGATTACTCGCACCATACTTGAGCAGACTCCTGTGATCTTCGGTTCGATCAAGGAGGTTATCTTAGAGATGATGGACGAGAGGTTGAGCACCTTCCGTGCTGGGGTGGCGGCCATGATGGGGTCGCGCACGCTTACGTTTAGGGAGTTCCGGGCATGTGGGGCTCCGGATTATCACGGGGCACGGGACCCCATAGCGAGCACCAGATGGTTGGCAGACATGGCCAATGCCTTCCGCACTAGCAGATGTCCCGAGGGGGACAAGGTCAGATTTGCGTCTTGTCTTCTGAAGGACAGGGCACGAGATTGGTGGGAGGAGATTGGTCATACCATCGGAGATGACGCAGCCCTGGATGCTATGACCTGGGCAGACTTTACTACCGTATTCAAAGCCGAGTTCGCACCGGTTATTGAGGTGCAGCAGTTAGCACGCGAGTTTCAGGATCTTACCCAGACTACAGAGACAGTGGCGGAGATTACTGCCAAATTTAGGGAGAGGGCTCTTCTTGTTCCTCAGTATGCGACTGATGAGGAAATGAAGAAGGCTCGTTATCATGAGATGCTGCGGAGTGATATCCGCCAGTTCGTGAGCCGATCCAGCTATAAAACGCTGGATGACATGATTGCTAGGGCGAGAGAGAGAGAGAGAGAGAGAGAGATTAACCTTGAGATGGAGAGAAAAAGGAAGCCATAGGCGGCTCCAGGTATAGGGAATGCGGGCAAAAAGCCCAAGGGTTCAGATCACAGAGCTAGGAGTCAGCAGAGTCACACTAGGTGTGGGAAGTGTGGGAGATTGCACGATGGGGCGTGCAAAGCAGGGAGTGTCGGATGCTACAAGTGCGGTCGGACTGAGCATATGAGCAGGGATTGTACAGCCACTACTGCCGCCGTTGTAGCATCAGATCTGATTTTCTTCCATTGCAATCAGAGGGGACATAAAAAGTCCCATTGTCTGAATTTAGTTGCTGCAGGAAAGGTGTCAGCACCTGCTCCTGCCACCTTGAGGATTACAGATGGCCGTCAGGGCCGATCTGAGACGCCAGTGGCAAAGAGTAGGGCTTTTCAGCTAACGACAGAGGAGGCACGAGCGACTCCTGACATGGTGTCGGGTATGTATTTTTTTCCTTTATCTCTGCATTTATTATTGACTGTTTCTTATGGTTATATGTTTTATATAGGGTCGTTCTCAGTGAACGGCATCTCAGCTACAGTATTGTTTTATTCGGGGGCTACCCGATCATTCGTCTCTCTTGCACTTAGCAAAAGGTTTAGCAGAGCTCCAGGGGAGCTAGATTGTCCACTTGAGGTTGAGATAGCAGCTGATAGGACCATTAGGGTTGCAAGGGTGCACAGAGGGTGTTCCCTACAATTATTCGATGAGCAGTTTCCGGTGGACTTAGTCCCTATTCCCTTGTGAGGGAATAAGGTTATAGTAGGTATGGATTGGATAAGCCCCAATGGGGCGGTTATATAATTTGAGCTGCAGTTAGTGAGGGTTCGCACTCCCAGTGGGAGATAATTAGTGATTCAGGGCGAGAGGCCACAGTGCAGACCAGTTCTATGTTCAGCGGCGAGAGTGAGGCGCTATTTTCAGCAGGGTTGTATCGGTTATGTTGCCTATGTTTTAGATGCCTGGGAGAAGTGCAAGATAACAGTTGATGATGTTCCGATAGTGAGAGACTACCCGGATGTATTTCCAGAGGATTTGCCTGGAATACCTCCCGAGAGGCAGGTCGACTTCAGGATTGACCTAATCCCTGGTGCGACTCCGATAGCCAAGGCACCGTATCGATTGGCTCCCCCAGAGATACAGGAGTTGTCTACGCAGCTGCACGAGCTGTTAGAGAAGGGTTTTATCAGGCCGAGCAGTTCACCCTGGGGAGCACCGATTTTGTTTGTGAAACAGAAGGACTGGTCGCACCGTATGTGTATTGCTTATCGGGAGTTGAATAAGGTAACGGTGAAGAACCGTTACCCACTCCTAAGGATATATGTTTTGTTTCAACAGCTGCAGGGAGCGTCTTGGTTTTCCAAGAACGATTTACGCTCCGAGTATCATCAGATGAGAGTCAGGGATGAGGATGTGTAGAAAACTGTTTTCAGGACCCGGTACGGTGATTATGAGTTCGTGGTGATGCCGTTTGGGCTAACCAACACCCCAGCTACGTTCATGGACCTCATGAACCGCGTATGTAGGCCGTTGTTGGATCGGTCAGTGATAGTATTCATCGATGACATCTTGGTTTATTCCAAAACTCAGGAGCAGCATGAGGAGCACCTGAGGGAGGTGCTAGAGATTTTGAGGAAGGAGAGACTTTTCGCGAAGTTCTCAAAGTGCGAGTTCTGGTTGCGTGAGGTGCAGTTCCTTGGACACCTCATCAACCAGAAGGGTATTTTGGTAGATCCAGCCAAGATTGAGGCCGTGATGCAGTGGGAGGTCCCGAGATCTCCATCTGAGATTCGAAGCTTCCTAGGTTTGGCAGGGTACTACAGGAGGTTCGTTTAGGATTTCTCCAAGATAGCGGTACCGCTCACCCGACTGACTAAGAAGTCGGTGGTGTTTCGCTGGGGGCCTGAGCAGCAAGCATCATTTGAGACCCTCGGGCAAAGATTGTGCGAGGCACCGATTCTTACCTTGCCAGAGGGAGTAGAGGATTTTGTGGTTTATTGTGATGCTTCTATCACAGGTATGGGGGCAGTGTTGATGCAACGAGGACATGTGATAGCTTATGCCTCGAGACAGTTGAAGCCTCACGAGGCATAAATATCCTACTCATGATTTAGAGTTGGGGCAGTGGTGTTCGCCCTCAAGGTTTGGCGACATTACCTCTACGGGGTTCGTTGTATCATTTACACGGATCACAAGAGCTTGAGGTACCTCATGAATCAGCCGAATTTGAACATGAGGCAGAGGCGATGGTTAGATGTGTTAAAGGATTACGACTGTGAGATCTTATATCAAACAGGGAAGGCCAATGTGGTGGCCGACGCCCAGCGTCGCAAGGCAGCAACGAGGATGACTGTGATTACTCCATTGTTGGAGCAAATCAAAGTGGCACAGGCTGAGGGCCTCAAGGAGGAGAGACAAAAGTGTGAGAGAATTGTGGGCCGAGTGGCTTCTTTTGACTACGACAGTCGAGGATTGTTGAATCTTCATGGGAGAGTATGGGTTGACGAGGCTCATAAGTCTCAATTTTCCATCCACCCAGGGGCGACGAATATGTATAGGGATCTTCGACCCGATTATTGGTGGCCCTGCATGAAACGGGATGTCGCCTGGTATGTAGAGAGGTGCCTGACCTGCAGGAAGGTCAAGGCAGAGCACCAGAGGCCCCACGGCAAGTTACAGCCGTTAGACATTCCAGTGTGGAAATGGGAGGATATGACCATGGATTTCATCACTAAGCTCCCTAGGACCGCACATGGGGTGGATTCGATTTGGGTTATTGTGGATCGGTTGACGAAGAGTACTCATTTTGTACCGATCCAGGAGAGTATATCGGCGGAGAAACTAGCCAATATTTATGTGCGAGAGGTTGTGGCACGACATGGAGTGCCAGTTTCTGTGGTGTCAGACCGAGATGTCCGTTTTACTTCCAGATTTTGGAAGCGGTTTCATGAAGAGATGGGCACTCGTGTCCATTTCAGCACCGCTTTCCACTCCCAGACGGACAGACAGAGTGAGAGGATGATTCAGACCCTAGAGGACATGCTTCGGGCATGTGTCCTAGATTTCGGTGGCAGTTGGGATACGTATCTTCTGTTAGCTGAATTTTCGTATAACAAAAGTTACCATACGAGTATTGATCAACCTCCCTTCGAGATGCCATATGGGAGGAAGTGTAGGACCCTGATTTGTTGGGGCGAGGTCAGTCAGCGTGTCATTAGGAGCACCGAAGTGGTGCTCAAGACGAAAGAATTGATCCAGTAAGTACGCAGTAGGCTGCAGACTGCGCAGAGTCGGCAAAAGAATTACGCCGATAGGAGACGATCAGACTTGGAGTTTCAGAAGGGCGACATGGTCCTCCTGAAGGTGTCACCTTGGAAGGGTGTCATCAGGTTTCGGAAGAGGGGCAAGCTGGGTCCCAGGTTCATTGGTCCTTTCAGGGTTTTGGCCCGGGTGGGCCGGGTGGCTTATCGATTGGATCTTCCGGCAGAGCTTAGCTAGATCCACAACACCTTCCATGTTTCCCAGTTGAGGAAGTGTTTGGTGGATGAGTCAGTAGTTGTTCCCTTAGAGGACATTCAGGTTGATAGCAACCTGAATTATGTTGAGAGGCCGGTCGCGATTCTGGATCGGATGGCAAAGATCTGGAGGAACAAGGTAATTCAGCTAGTGAAGGTGCAATGGAAGCACCGGAAGGGTTCAAAGTGGTCGTGGGAATCAGAAGAGGAGATGCAGGAGCATTACCCGGAATTATTTTCAGATTCAGTAGCAGCAGACTTCGAGGACGAAGTCTGATTCAAGTTGGGGAGATTTGTGACGATTGTTTTCCGAGGTATAAATTTATTTAAATTCTGAAGTTTTATTTGGGCTATTATAGAATTATATATGAGAGTGGGCCTTTTGTTTTGGGCCAAGTTATAGCCTGCCCATAATCCGTACGCGGGGCGTAACCCGTTGTACACTGGGCGTAATGGCTAAATGAAACGCGAGAAGGAGAGGCGTACGCGCAGTGTACCATAGTGTACGCCCAGCGTACGCGGCCAGAGGAAAAACACTAATTTTAGGGTTTGAGACGTATTTAAACCCCCATTATAGCCTCCCATTTGGCCTCATCACTTATCATTCACCCCATAGAATCCTTAGTTCGTCCCCTTTGCTCCTTGCTTGTGTGTGTTTGATCTTTGAGCTTATTTTTGTGAAGAAGAAGAAGAAGAGAAGTAGAGGAAGGAGAACTTGAGTACCTTGAGCTCATAGATTTGGGATCATTCCTTCATTTGGCATTCAAAAGAGGTATAAAGCTTCCAACTTTCCTCTTGTATGTTTAGATCTTGGAGTTTTTGGAAGATTGCACCTTTTAGGTCCAAAGGAGGGACGTTTATCTTAGAACTATGTTTCTGGTGCATGGGATTGCTATCCTTGAAGCTCAAGTGTCCCCATAGTAGTAAAGTTTCGATCGTTGAGGCTTATATGGAATCATGCATGAGATCTAGTTGGTTTTATGGAAGTAGAATGTTATTTGTGAGAGTTTGAGCCTTTATGAGGCTTGTAAGCCATCAAGTAAGCAACTTTATGGCTTAACTCATTGAATAAGCTTAGTATCTGGATTTGTAGCTTCTAGATCGGATTATTAAGCACTTAATGAGATGTTGGCTTAACAGGGCTGTATGTTGGGCGTATAAGGAAGTACGCGCCGCGTACAAGCCAGCAGCCAGTACGCTTAGCGTACCTTGGTGTACGCCTCGCGTACGCTACCAATTTGGGCTTCGAGTGTTGGGCCTCGGCGTGGGATGGATTTCGGGCTTAGGGTCCTTGAGCCTTTATGGCCCAATAAAAGGGTTCTAGGCCCAATATAGGAAATTGGGCCATTAGTGGGCCTATAGTGGGGCCATAGATGGACTTAGAAGGAATTGAGGTTTTGGGCCCTATTGTGTCCCACACCATAGTAGGGGTAAAATGGTCATTTTACCCATAAGGGGATCCCTATTCTGATTTAGTATTTATTTCCCATTATAGCTGGGAAGCAGCCGGAGCAGCCGTCAGGGATTCCTCACTCAGGAGTTCAGCAACCAGTGTCACGAGGTGAGTTTCCTTTCAGTAGGAACGAGTCTAAGGCCACAATGCCGGCCCGTCTAACTAGTAGTAGTTTCCGGACTTCAGTCCGATGCAGTAGTTAGGATGTTTGATGCCTTCGTGGCTCAAACAGGGTTTATGGATTATGTGTTCCGGGCTACGGCCCGATGCAGTATGCAGTTTATGTGTTCATGCTAGTCGAGATGTTTATGCTATGCTGTGTTATCCTCAGTCAGTTTCCGGATTTTGGTCCGATGCAGTTAGTTCCGGACTTCGGTCCAATGCAGGGGACAAGGTCCCAGTCAGTTTCAGACTTTGGTCCGATGCAGTTTCTGGACTTCGGTCCGATGCAGAGGGCAAGGCCCTGGTTAGTTCCGGACTTCGGTCCGATGTAGTTTCCGGACTTCGGTCTGATGCAGTGGGCAAGGCCCAATATGTGTTTATATGTTATTTTAAGGTATGTGGTAGTTTGGGGGAGCTCACTAAGCTTTGTACTTACAGTTTTAGTTTTGATTTCAGGTACTTCCGCAAGTAAAGGGAAGAGCTCAGGTTGATGGCATCGCACACACCACCGCTTCAGTTCGTCTTGGGAGTTGTTTTAGCTTTTCATAGATGTGGTTTGATACAGTCTTGATACAGTTTCCTCGTAATACTTTGCTATTGTTTTGAGATATTGATGTACGAGTTCTTACTTTATGATATTAACATGGTGTTTCGGTAATTATTAAACAAAAAAGAAATTTGGGTCGTATTTTGGAACGTCACATATCGCCTCACAATCACTCGTGATAAAATCCATGAAGTGATTAGATGAGCGTGGGTATAGTCCAATACTCAAACCTTATGAGCACTCATGAATGTTGTAGCAAACTTTTGTTATGTCTAAACACTTTAGACAAGCTACAAGCTAAATTCATGACATTCTTGCCTCGATACCCACTTCCAAAGTATAATTGATTATGGGTAGTTTGAATAACCTAGTTATTTGGGAAGTTAAAACATGCAAAGTGAAACAAAAGAATAATCGAATCCAATATGGTCTCAAAACTTATGAATATAAATAAAACACATTTTATCTAATCACCATATTGATTACACATTATTCATTGTATAATGTTTCGATTAATCAACTTAATACTTGAATTAAAACAATAGTTATCCCGTGGTCCATGCATACACACTATGTTTGCATATGGTCCTTTACTTTTGAAATAGATCAGTTGAACACATCTTCAATGAAACTCATTTAAAAGTTGCAAATCCTTACCGTAAATGTAAGAGTACCAAATTCTTGGGATTTACTGTAATCTGTTAAATTTTAAACTTAAATGCAATGATCCTCTTGTAATGACTATGCACAAAAGTCACTGAGACTTGGCAACATATATCACAAAGTATTCCAATGGAGAGCAATTCCATGGAAACGAAGTCTCACATTCAAAGTATATTCCTTTGAACATCCTTCTTGCATTAAGTTTTCCAATCTTACACAAATTTAAAGAATAACTTCCACTTATGGTAATATTTCCATATTCTCATTTTGACTATCAAATATGAACAAGAGTTGCCTCTTTTTAGAATATGTCAATATGGACCTTCCAAAATTCAGAATATACTTCCAACTATCCATAAGGAACCAATCTTTGGTAAACCTCAAATTGTCCTTGACAATTGCTTAACCATTTTAGTCATATCTCATTCTAGTCCCTTTTCCCTCTAAATGTCCTAGGCATTTGGAAAATTAGAACATATTTATAGTATAGTGTTGGGCGTGTCAAAACCAACAAATAAAGGGGTACGATATACTCCAAAAGAGTCCCACTATATTTCACTAAAAGGTAGCACATGGAAAGTGGGGTCGATCCACAGAGACACGGGACAATTGGACTAATACGTCTTTGCGTAAGGTACTTGTTCATAAAAGATTAAAGAAGGAGGGTTATGAATGCAATGATTAAACAAACAAATTAAAAACACAAGTAATCAACTAAATGATTCAATTAAATTCAGAATTTGTAAGGGCTCCAACTTCATGTATGACAACTTAGCAATTGTGATTCATAGATGACACAATATTCGTTCAGTTCTATCTAAGTTGGTACATGAAAGTGTTAACAACCTCCAACACTTCCCATTCACCACATTAATTAATCAAAACAAGCTCTTTGATTAACCCTAACCATACTAACCTAATCTAAACAAGCTCTTAGAATTATATCAAAAGATTGCATGAAGCTTTATGTGAATGTTCCCAACAACACCCAATACTCCTCACAAGCTCGGGAGTGTAAAAGTGTATGAATAAGAGTTATACAGAGATCAATTTAATGCTTGTTACTTGTTCAATTTCACAAAACAATTACAAATTTTGTAAAAGAGATAACTTGAATGACCCAACTGTAATTCAAATGGCCAATAAGAATCACAATTAGAATCAAACATCCGATTAAAGTTAAATCAAATTCACTAGATAGAAATTAAGAACAAACATCAGTTTATTGATTGAAGTCACTACCAAGAAGTCAAAACATGAAATTGGAGAAACTAGTGTCCTAGCCACACATGCCTATAACAAGATCACAAATTTAAAAGATGGAAATAATGTACAATTACAACTTAAAAATACTATAAATAATGTTTCCAAATGATTACTGATCAAACCTTTGCAAAAACATTCGAAATCCCTTCTCAAAATATGTTCTGATAAGTTGTGTCTGTGTAAAAATGACCCTCATCCCGTAATATGAAAGATAGGAAAAACTATCAAAAGGCAGTTTTTGGGTCGAAGACGACCCATGTTAAAATAGGCTAAACTAACACGGCCCATGTCAGCTTGGCTAAACTAACACGGCCCATGTCAGCTTGGTCAACAGCTTCTTCTTGGTAAAACATGCCCCGTGCCCATTTTTCAGTGCAAATCCAACCCGACCCGTCTACTCCTCTGACTCCGAGTCCAAACTTGATTTTTCCAACTTTTCCGTTTTGCATCGAATCATCCCAGAATCTTCACCCATGCTTCCCGACACCTCCCAAAACGCGTTTCAACCCCTGGTTTACCTGAAAAGCCCATAAAGCGTGCAAATAACGTTGTTCTAGAGACTAACATGACTTTGATGAAATACAAGAAAAATGAAAGACAACTATGCTAAATGGATGCACAAAAGTGACTAAAAGGTGTGTAAAAAGGTACACAAAAATGCACCTAACAAGTCTCCTCGAGCTTTGAACTTTCTTGTCCTCAAGAAAGAATATGTAAAATTTACACTAGAGAGAATAAAAGAAAAGAAAAGAAAAGAAAAGAAACAAAAACCAAAATCAAGAACCTTTTGAAACTTAATGCAAAAATCAAAACAATCATGAAAAAGATTCAACCCAATTAACCTCGTTTTTGTAGCATAGTTGAGAATGTATCTGTCGTGTCTTGAGTCAACTTGGCATTTGTCTCAAAATATTGTATAACAATAGAAATAACACATTGGCCACTCCCTAACGCAACTCAACAGAATCAAAGATCACAACACTTGTTCCCTTTCAATAACATCAAGTCAATTCATGGAACATATTATGGTCTTATTCTCGTGAAATTGTATGCGACAAAAATATGCTCTGTCATCTTTGTTTTACAAAATGTAACAATGACCGAATCCAACTATTTGTTGACTAACAACAATCTTTTTCTAAAAAAACTGTTCTAAGAATTCCCCAAAATTTACCCAGATTGGTTACAAATTTCAAACCACTTACACTAGTCAAAGTAATTAAAATTCAGTCCAAATGTCACAAGTTCAAGTCCTAGTCTAAGGGAATCTTTTTGCAGCCAAGCATTTTTCTTAAATCTATTCTTCAATTAAACTATAAAAATAAATATATACAAACTATCTAATTATGTTTTTCCTACAAATAAAGCTCATGGATTTCTTTGAAATCCATGTAACGGACTTCCAACCAACACATCTAGACCAGATGACCTTAGTGTGCTAGATTTAAAGAGATCCTGCAGGTTTACTTGCCCGAACCTCAAAGGCCAGAGATTAGCTTTATTTGGATACCTATAGATATCTATACTTTTTTTTGTTATTATTAAGTTCAGGACTTTCTATGGAACCCATGTAGCGAACTTTCAACCCAATCACTCCCAAACAATTCAGCTTTAGGCGATTAGATGTAGAACACCCCTCGGAGTTTAATTATTCGAGTCCCAAAGGTCACAGATTAACTTAAAAATTATTATTTTTTTAAAAAATTTATTATTTCTTTTTTAGTTTTTTTTGCTAGGCTTATTTCTTTACATTTCCATCCTTGACTTTTTTATTATGGGGACATCTCACAGTCTATTATTGTGTGAGGCTTCTAAGAAATATTTCAGTGGACTTAAGTCAACTTGCATCCCGAGGTCCGTTTGGTGATTTAAAAACATGCTTAAATGCATTTGGAACATTAAAAACCAAAAACTTCAAAGAAATGGAAATGTTTTTAAGAAAAAGACAAAAATGCCCCTGGGTTGCCTCCCGATTAGCCGCCCTTGTTTTAAGTAATTGGCTCGACTTGGCCCCTTAATATGCTTTGTTCTAAGTATGTGGGCCTCTCCAACACATCAACCTTCTCGCCATCACCTTCAATGGAACATTCAACCTTCGTTTGGCTTTCTTTTTGCGCACAAACCAAAAAGGACTTAAACCCTTAATATTGGAGATTGTCCATTCAGTCTGTTTTTGGTATTCATTCAAAAGGGTTATCAACTCCCTCTTTTCCATGTTTGATAGTTTATTTGAGTTGATGATCGGTTGGGTGCTCTCCTTCTCGAATCTTGTTACTTGTTCAATTTCACAAAATAATTACGAATTTTGTAAAAGAGATAACTTGAATGACCCAACCCTAATTCAAATGGCCATTAAGAATCATAATTAGAATCAAACATCTAATTAAAGCTAAATCAAATTCACTAGATAGAAATTAAGAACAAACATCAGTTTATATGATTGAAGTCACTACCAACAAGTCAAAACATGAAATTGGAGAAACTAGGGTCCTAGCCACACATGGCTATAACAAGATCACACATTTAAAAGATGGAAATAATGTCAAAAGGCAGTTTTTGGGTTGAACACGGCCCGTGTTAAAATAGGCTAAACTGTCATGGGTCGTGTTTAGCAGCTAACACAGCCCGTGTTGAAAAAGGCTAAATTGACACGGCCCGTGTCAGCATGGTCATCAACTTCTTCTTGGTCAAACACGTCCCGTGCCCACTTTTCAATGCAAATCTAACATGACCCCTGTACAACTCTGACTCCGAGTCCAAACTTGATTTTTCCAACTTTTCCGTTTTGCATCCAATCATCTCGGAATCTTCACCCGTGCTTCTTGGCACCTCCCATAACGTGTTTCAACCTCTGGTTTACCCGAAAAGCCCATAAAAGCGTGCAAATAAGGTTGTTCTAGAGACTAACATGACTTTGATGAAATACAAGAAAAATGAAAGACAACTATGCTAAATGGATGCACAAAAGTGACTAAAGGTGTGTAAAAAAAATATAGCTTATGTAAGCGATCCTATATCCGAAGTATATGGTATACGATACATAATGTGTGACATAAATACATGATACTATACCAGTCTCTTGCTATAACATTTCCATATATTCTGAACTAAAATCTCAATCTAAGCTTTTAGATTTGAAATGAAGTATGAATTCCTCTCCCTTAATTATAGCAAAACAACTTTTTAAACTCTGCAACTTTTGCAAATTGAAACTTGTTTTCTATAATTAACATTGCTAACTTGCAAGGAATTAGTCTTAATTTCCCAAAGATGAAGGTTCTCATCCATCACACAATAAGTTTCTATCCAACTGAAAATTGGGTGATGAGAATCTTTCCTTATTTTGTAAATTATGACACTACCACATACAAAATAATCAAATCCATTTTCCAATATTGCTATCAATGGAGACATATAAGCAACAATTTTCACAAATGCCTTTGTAAGGAAACTTAAAATAAGATAAAAATAAAAAAATATATTTATCTATAAAAATTGCGGAAAAAATTATCTTTACAATGCAAATACATATGAAAACTATGTTATTATCTATTCCTAAGCAATCTATCATAATTCTTTAGCACCAACTCAAAATTCTGATCCTCGAACCACGCGATCTAAATCCATCTGTTCATGATCAGAATCGACTTACTCTTCCTTTAAGCTTCCTTTCTTTTCTTTGATCCTACAAAACATCAAAATGTAATTATATTACATCATGTATTAAGAATCTCCAAATAGGAACTCAGTAGAGTTAGATAGTTGACTTTACCTGAAGTAGAGTCAAACATTTTCACTTTACCATCCTTACTATCTTTTAGGTAAATACGGTACCTTCACAACCAGTGCCTCTTCTCTTGGAAATATAAACATATGGACTCTTTGGGAATGCTACATGGGACTTTCTCAAACATAGCGTTTCTCTTTACGATTTGGTCAAATGACTTGACCATGGTCGATCCCTTTCCATTGGGAATAGAATGCTTTTCTGGACATTCAATGTTACCATTCTCAATGTCCATGGAAGTTTGGGCAGTAGATCTTCCAATCAAGTTTGCTTTACCAGTGCGTTAAATCATTGTTGATTCAGTAGCAACAAGCAAATAGGTAAGAACGATAAGGGTCATGTAGTGATCTTTCATATAGTAGTCCTTAATGAAATCACTATACGACTCAGGGATTGATTGAAGAAACAAGTCAACATCCAACTTCCTCAAGACTTCGACACCCAACTCTCTCAGCCTGTCAATATGTAATTTCATCTCAAAGATGTGAGCACATACATACTTTCCATCTTCGTGTTTGCTTTCGAATAGGTCTTGAGTGACCTTGAACTTTTCAAGTCTTCGAAAATGTGGGTTAAGGAGAATTGTTGGAGGAGGTGGAGGAAGTGAATTTCCACTACAACACGAAGAAGGGATTAAGCTTTCACCTTGATCGTCTTGTCGAATATCATCTTTATAAAGAAATTTTTTCCAAAAGGATAAGGTAGACCATAGTTGTCAGAACTAGACATCTATAGGGAGAAATTCAATTTTAGTTGATTTAAATACGTAATATAACACCCAAATCAAATATTCAGGTTAAGACCCAACACAATATTTTACAATTCAGAAGAGCGATGCCGTAATCCAATTGCAAAATATTTGAAGGCAGGTAAATGACGACTTACAAATTTCCACCATGAGAAACGAAAATGAACTTTAGGTTTAAAATTTATTGAAATTCGTAGATTCTTTGAGATTCATGGAACTTTTCAATAACATGTTTAAATCTCGATTGTGCCATTCAAGTTTGTGACTGGGATGCCGATGATCACAAACAAGGTGTGAATAACCATGTAAATTAGCTTGGTACACTTAATGTTACATATCACCTAATTAATGTGCCGGTTAACCACACACGCTCCATTGATCTATGATTAACATCAAGCTGCCCTTTGCTACACACTGTCAGTCCCAGATTAGTATGTCGCTTAACCACACACGCTCCACTAACGACTTATCAAGGTGCAAAGTGCAATTTTACAGGTTAGAACCAAATTCACATTTTTCCTAAGTAACTAAGATTGGGAATTTATAAGTGTTTAGATACTTGTTATTTTCCATTATACTTTTAATGAGAATGTACTATCCTACCCGTTCGGCTAACGACCCTCCACCAGTCAAGGAAGCGGTAGGTGAGAGTGGACACCCATTAAAATGCCATTTTATAGGCAGTAGCCTTATACCCCCTTATAGACCGGCTTCGTGAATGAGGCCTACTAACGGTAAGACTGCCTCTTCAACTTGTACATATATAATTATTAAAGTTTTAATTTGATATAGTATAAGGGTGTATTTTAAACTTTTAAAAAACTAGATGGTTTAATCAATTAATAAATTATACTCTTAATTTAATTACACTTAGGCCATGTCATTATGGAATTATTAATTCTCTTTTAATTAAACACTTCAATTAATTTAGTAAATTCCCTGAGGTGTAATTTGAACTACTCAAATAGTTCAAGGTTCTAAATATATAAAATTCAAAATGAAAACCTATTTAATTATTTTTTTAATTTATGAAGCTCAGAGTTACATCGTTTTAATTACAAGAGTTTCATAATTTGAGACTTTTCAAATACCAAAACTTGAGGGTAAGTTTTGTAACTCTTGAAAAACATTTGATTTCTACAACTTATGAGTTTAATGTGGTTTTTATGGAAAAACTTTTCATGTTCCATAACTTGAGGACAAATTATGGAGGACTTTAAAGAACATTTAGATTAATATTTTAACAAATAAAAATTATCATATAATTTATCTATGATCTAGTTATACTCATAAGTCAAGATAATTCATATCAACAATTTACAAGAAATTAGTCTATCATTTAAACTTATACAAATCTTGATATTTTGTTAATTATCTTTTAATTGGAGAAGGATAATCACTACCATATTAGAAAAAACAAATTTTATGATATAAAACAGTTTGTGGTAGTGATCCTAATAAAATTCTGGCAAAAACCCAAAAAACTGCAATATGATCATAACACTCGTCAAGCCTAACTATAGACTCGTCGAGTTCAAGGCAAAATTCATCCTACTCGTCGAGTCCAAGCATGTACCCATCGAGTAGGTGTTGTCATAACAATTTTCCAGCTTTGAAAAGTAAGCCATGCATCAAATATAATAGAAAAGTATCCTAGGCTCTTATACCACTATTGGGTTTTGTATACTACAACATCACATACAACCCTAAGTGCTTTGGATCTATGTTTTCTCTAATTATACATGCAACTTTGTTTCCAAAGCATAAATCCTACAACTAGCATACCATTGACATAAACAACATAAAAATGGTTACATAATTATCTCTTTTTTGTAGCTTGTGGGTTTGGCCTTTAAGAAATTAGCACCTCAAATGTGATGCGTCAAATGGTTCACAAACACCATAAACATATGGAGTACTTTTGAGAGGGAATACGAAGTACTAAAATTTGGCTATGCTTCTCTAAGAATACATGTTCAACCAATTGTAGGCCAAAGGGGCGTGATATATATAGTGTATGAATTTAAGGTTGTAAACCATAATCCATAAACATGGGCTTATTATCCATGATCCATGATCCATGTGGACTAACTATTTATGGATCCTTACATAAACTTAGTTATAAGCCCAATCCATATATATAACTACTTTACACAATTAGTCCCTTTAATTTAATTAGTCTCTTTTGATCACTAAACTAATTCCAAATTAATTCTTGATCAATACTAATTAAATAACATGATTTCATATTAATATATTATACTTGTAATATATTAATAAATCATAACTAACCTCTTCTCAAAAGTCCATCCTATCAAATTGCTCTGGTGAAGGCAACCCAAATGGACCATGCTACTCTCGGGTCAAGTACATACCAATTATAGTTATGGGCTTAGACACCTAATCCAACAAATGAAACCTACAAAAAATTGGCTATTAATATAAAGAGAGAACAAACACACTCACACCACTAAGTAGTCACCCTCGCACCACCAAACCCAAAATGAGATACCTATTACATGAATTGATAACACAATGGAGAGGAAGATGTTTTCAAGCAGATAATTCTTAATTTGTGTCTACCCGGCCAAAAGAAAACGCACACCAAACTACAATGCATCTACAAGAAAATAGGACACCAACAACATCAAAAAATTTCTAATTCCCTGGTTGTTACTACCCCCTTCCCCCAACATCAACAACATCATAAACACACACCATGTGTCCTAATTAAGTAGTATTCCTTTGCCCTATTTTTTACCCAAAGGATTGATTGTGTTTTGATCTCATCTAACAGTCGGCATTGTGCATGGACCTTGCAATTGAAAATATGGTCATTCCTAGCTCTCCAAATTGACCATAAGGTGAGCAACATAATTTCATGTGTTACTTTCTTTTGTTTTGGAGATTTGAAAAAGGAGTGAGAGGTAGATATGAGTTGTTCCATGTTTACTCTTCTTGAAATATCTATGTTACACCATCTCTCCCACAAAACCCAAACCTTCTTTATCCAAGAACACTTAAGATATACAAAATCATTTTCATCTTCTAGACAATAAAAGTGCAACTACATGAGGCGATATTCAACCTTCTCTTTGAGAACACCAATTTGGTCGGAAGAGAATTGAGCCCAACACACCACTAAAAGCAGTTGAGTTTAATTGGGACCCAATTATTTGACTAGTGTTTGTATGATAGATCCGTGAAGTAGATTGATTCCAAGATTTGTCGCATGGATTTTTGTAACACCTAGATCCGAAGGTAATTTAAATTCCATATTTTAGAAATTTAAGGGTTGCCATGGCGTTGGGGAGGCACCACGACATGGCAAATCAAGAAGCATCGCGGGTTCATTTTAAGCCAGCATGGCGTGGAAGTATATGGCTACGACATGATAGTTGGAAAATGAAAAAACCCTATTTTTGGGTTTTGCTACCTATTTAAAGGAATGATAAGGCTAGGGTTTGCTCACCTTCAGCCTCTTTGAGATCTAAGAAAAACCCTAATCCCCTCCTGTTTTGTTTAGGCCTTGATTTGGTGTTCTTTGAAGCCATTGAAGGAAGAAAAAAGAAGAAGTGAGTTATGATCCAGCAAGCAAGACCTCATACTTTGTGGTATCATTGTTATGGACCTTTGTAAGTGTCCAAGACTTGATTTTTAGCTTGATAGGTTGCTAGAGCATGAGTTTTGTCTCTAAATCTTCATGTTCTTGATTATTGGAGTGGTGAAATCTCATAAATTTGTAACTTTATGAATCTCCAGGCCATTTAGAATGGTTGTTGCCTTGGATTTGGATTTGTAGTGGGTTTTGGTATCATGCATGGATATTTAGTCAAAACCCCTCATTTTGACCTAACAAGAGCCTAAGACATGTATTAGATATGCATGTATAGAAAGTAAGGGTATTTATGTTGTTTTATGATGCTAGAAACATTTCTGGAAAAGTTGAACTAAAAGTCTTCAACATTAAGTTCTTAATAAATTAAGCCAAATTGTATTTTGCCCTTTTTGGACCGAGGAGTGAAATATTTACCTCTTGGAGAGTCTAAAGGGATAAAGTAGAAATTTTATCCACTTAGACCATAGTATGGACCGAAATCTGAGGTTGCGAGCCCTTTGAATCGAAGAAAGATGGCTTAACCCATTAGTTGTTAGGTACCCAATGCACATGGTGTGTGCCAGGTCTCCACTGTGTGGAGACTGGGATAAGAGTCGTCTATTTTGTCATTTAGTGGCCACGGCATGGCCATGGATGGCCACATCATGGAGATTAGATGTAGTGAATTTTGACTTCGACCGTTGACCATTGACTTTGACTATAACATCCCAAAAGTTAAGGTAAAAAAATTTATTTTTCCAAAACCAATCAAAATCATAAATTTTCACACAAGATAGTTTCCAAAATGTAAAATTCACAAATCAGAGTATCCAAGGAACAAATATAATAAAATCTGGAGGACTTGCATGATCAAGCCATTGCCTTACCCCGATCATCAGAAGTACCTGAAACATAACACATAACTGAAAGCCAAAGCTTAGTGAATCTCCGTAAAATACCGCACGTAACAAATAATATACAAACGTGCATGTTGGGTCCACAATCATCGGACTGGATTACCCTCGGGTCCACATCCATCGGGCAGGATTACCCCCTGCCCATAGTCATCGGACTGGATTGCCTCGACCCAATAAATCATCGGAGTGGAATGCCCTGGTCTGTTAGCTTACACACACAACAATGAAGCCTAAACCCAAATTGAACTATGTCGACATATGCAACAGATAAAACATATAACACTAAAATTATAATAGTATAGACTTAACATATCACTACAACATAACAACATTCTAAACTGGAATAAGTGTCTACTTGACTCGCATTAGTGTCTTCGAACCAAAAGTACAGTAAGGAACTCACCTCATAGTCTAAAAGGATAGCAGAAGAGCATGCTGCACCAAATGTGTGACGACCCGAAATTCCCATTCCGTACAAACAATATCACTTCAATAGAAGTTATAACATTCTTAGTCAATTTTCAGACTTTTCGTATAAGTTGGAATAATTCAGGGTTTTACACTTCAGTAAATATCAAGAGAATGGATGCACTATGGTTTTCTGCAACACTGTTATTCCAACATTCTGTTATATTAGAAATCATTTCAGGATTAAAAATATTTTCAGTCAAAAATATCTTACGACTATAAATAGATTTCTGAACCAAATTCATTCATTATTCATATTTCCAACTAGAGAAAAGCCATTTTCTCTCTCACAGATCTTCGGGTTTTCATCCCAAATCGCGAGTACACTTCTCTAGTTGTTTTATAATGCTTATTATATGCTTAGTAACATAGATTACATAACAAATCTGTGAGATTCGGGAGTTTACCGCCAAAAAACGTTCTTGGAGAGTAAACTCCAAAATGAGGCTTAAATGCCATCTAGTCCCATTTCCTTGTTCAGTAACTAGGTTAGGCTCGTATGTATGTATATTTGAGGCTAGAAAATAATCAAAAACACCAAGCTTAGGGTGTTCACAGCCCAAGAACTTCTTGGACCGTGAACTCCAAATTCAAGGGCCAAAATGTGCCCTAATCACTCCTAAAGCTTTAGACATTAACCCCAATTTATTCCTAGCTAAATTGTGGACATTAAAACATCAAAAGCACCCCCTTAAAGTGAGTTTACGGCCAAAGGAATACTATTAGGCCGTAAACACCAAACAAGGGCACCAAAGTGTGCCTAGGGTCCTCATTAGCCTTAAAACAAATGCCTAGAAATTATCCTACTTGTGCTTGGGACTTGAAAGAATAAAAATACCCATCCCATGAGAGTTTATAGCCATAAACTCTAAAGGAATTGGACTTGGGGGCATAAACTCCTCAAGGGAGTGTTTCTGTGCCCTAAACTACCCGAAGAACTAAACCACCAAGTAGAACTTATCCTAGAAATCAAATAACACTTCAAAACACCAAATGCCATCAAGTTTGGGAGTTCACGGCCGTAAACTCAAGGGTTTACGACCGTAAACTCCTTGTGTGGAGTTTATTGAGTGGTAAACACTTATATAAGCTCCTTGGAAACTTTAAACCCCTTTAGCCTTGTCCCACAACAACCTAGAAGCAACCCTTAGGACTTATAACACTTATACAAAGTGTTTACATGTTCTAGAGTGTCCCAACAAATTTTATTAGTTATTATTTGGCTAATTAGTTATATATGTGCTCATTATATGATAACTAGGCTCGTGTGTGTGAACAAGTCTCCGTTTGCCACCTAGTACAATATCTGACACTTCAATCCAATCCACTCACCACAAGTGAGTTCATACCCCTTTAATTAACCTTTGAAATACTTTTAAATGTTTTAAATGCATTTATGGGGGGGGGGGGGAATACAAGTTAAATACTTATAGTTATCACATCAATCACATGTGATTAATAACTATAAAACTAATGATTTTATCACTGTTCAAACTATTTATCAAACTGCTTTACTTCAAAATGTTTTACAAACTTTTCTTACCAAATACTTTTATTTAAACTTTGTTATACTTCTTATAAATTGCATGCCCATATATGTATAGATATATAAGAAATGTTTAAAGGGCTAAGGAAGGACATCCGCCCTATTTCCTTTTTCTCGATTTGGATGTGGTCTGGTGGGATGTCGGTTAGCCGTCTGAGGGTCGTTTCAATATTAATTATATATCATATGTACATATATAGACATAAAAGTACTCCTTTATTCATGCGTATCAGTACATCATTAGTAAGTTACCATCGGGGTAACACAGAATCACACTTATACTCTTGCTAGATCAATGAGTCAGTTTATTCATGAATTAATATTTAGTACTATGAGATCATATACATTACATTACTATGAAAACATATACATTACTATAAGAACATATACAAATATACTAGAGAAGAACTTGTACAACTATACTAGGAAGAGAACATATACAACTATACTAGAGAAGAACTTGTACAACTATACTAGGAAGAGAACATATACAACGATACTAGAACAAGTAACATTACATTACATATACATGAATACGTTAACAATTGTGATCCACTGTATAGGAGCATGCCTTAAATGTCATGGCCCGAGTTGTAGCCAGAGTCTCTTGAAGGGAGAGCGTGAGTTTGCGTATAGATCTATACTGGATTGACTATCCCACACCTGGTTGCTAGCTACTGCCGGACCTGCAGGTCTGCGGGTGCCAAACGTCATACCTTTTTACGACTATACCTTGTCGTTGTTACAGTCGATAGTATGGTGCAATTAATCACATAATACCTTAATATAAACTCGGTTTAAGGTAGTTAGTACAGTAGTAGTTCCTATAATACAACACTACAGTACTACAATAATTTACCCATTACATATATTTAGTGATTATGTCACTTAAACATTAATGTACAAACTATATTTTGTAAATGATAGTTACACTTGGGAAATTTCACACTTTTACAATACACAAACATACAAAATAGTTAAGCCTTGGTAGAAGGCTACTTTAATAGAAAATATAGGTTTTTCTGTGAGATTCAAACTTTTACAAACACTTACAAACATTTACATACATTTTACAAACTTACACTTGTGACATGTTCAAACGTTTTGATAACAAACATTAACACTAAAATACTTATGAACTCACCAGCTTAATGCTGATAAACTCTTTCAAAATAACATGTATTCTTAGGTCATCAGTAGACAGGTACCAAGGCCAACTTTTGAGAAGATGGAGCGCATCGAAGACCCATCTTATTATTTTGATTTACATTATATTTTTGGTGCCTATAACTGTACAGAACACGCTTGTATTAAAATTATATATTTAATGCAATGGATGATGTTGTTTGCTTGTTTACTTTTACTTTGTTGTGATACTCTACATGACGTCCTCCGCCCCAGAACGTTTATGCCGTTCTTGGTTTTGGGGTGTGACAAAATGCTAACTTTATAGATCACCTAAACAATAAACAATGACCTAACCCAAACTACAACTCAAAATACCCAAAATTCCCAAAGTCCAATTTGGTCAAACTCAAAGGTCATGGTAAAATTCAAAGTCAACTCCATCTAATTTCCACATCGTGGCCATACATGGCCACACCGTTGCTGCTAGTCGAAAAAACAGATGGGTCTCAATCCAGTCGCCACACTGTGGCAACCTAGGCCATGTTGTGGGCACTGGTCTGGACAACTTAAACCATTAAGCCATTTTGCCAAACTTCAAGAGCTCAAAAGCTGAGATCTGGTATATTCTATGGTCCAAGTGGATAAAGTTTCCAACTTTATACATTTGGACCTTCCAAGATATCGAGATCTCACTTCTAGGTTGAATTAGGGCAAACACATAACTTGGCTTAACCGATTATTCACATTCTTTTGACAACTATTAGCTCCACACTTCTAGGAACGTTTCTAGGATTGTATAACCACATAAAAACCCTTACTTTACATACATGCATGCCCAATGCATGTCTTCGTGCCTTATTAGGTGAAAATGAAGGTTTTTGACCCGAAGATCAATGCATGGCATCAAATCTCACTAATACTTCAGATCCATGGCACCACATGCCCTAAATAGCATGAAGATT
Source organism: Lactuca sativa (assembly GCF_002870075.4). Classification (NCBI taxonomy): domain Eukaryota; kingdom Viridiplantae; phylum Streptophyta; class Magnoliopsida; order Asterales; family Asteraceae; genus Lactuca; species Lactuca sativa. The sequence goes on along the minus strand of NC_056626.2, from coordinate 247,677,381 downwards.
CATAAATTTGCAAACTTTATGAGATCTCACTACCCAATAATACAGAACATGAGTATTAACGGACAACATAGCTGGATCTTGTCACATAAAGAAAAAAGGTATGATTATTGAGGATTTAGAAGAGTCCAAGAGGTTGCTACAACACGGATGATAACTTGCTTGCAGATTCTAAGCTCGCTTCTTCTTATTCCTTTCTTCAATGTTCATCAAAATCACCAAAACAAGGTTCAAACATAGGAGGAAAGGATTAAGGTTTGAAAATCTTAATCGGGGTAGATGGGGGCTGAGGGTGAGTACACCCTAGCCTCCACATTCCTTTAAATAGGGAGCAAAACATGAAAATAGGGTTTCTCATTTCCCAACTGCCACACCATGGTCATATATTCCCATGTTGTGGTGGCCTTAAATGAGCCTATGAGTTTTCTTGAAACGCCACGTCATGGCAACTTCCTCCATGCATGGCGGGCCTAATTGCTTAAATTACTGAATTACCTCGGGATTGGGGTGTTACAATTCTCCCTTACTTGAATCAAAGTTTGTCCGCAAAGTCTAATGTTGCAAATAACCCAGGGTAGTGCTCTCGCATATCTGCCTCAGGTTCCTAAGTCCACTCGGAACCCTTTGGATGCTGCCACTCAACTTTAGCCAATAGAACAACCTTGTTGTGCAAGGCAATCATTTTCCTATAAAAAATCACCACTGGCCTCTCAATATAGTTCATGCAATCATCAACCTAAATATCATCCAAAGGAACCCCTACTGAATCATCAACTAAACACTTATGTAGCTGAGAGACATGGATGGTTTTGTGAAATGTACTGAGAACCTCAACCACATCCAATCGATAGGCGACCCTAGAAATCACTGGAAACGACTCAATATATTGGGGCCCCAAATTTCCCCTCTTCATGAAGGGTAGTACTCCCTACCAGGGTGACACCTTCAATAAAAACATATCGCTGACCTGAAACTCCAACTCATAGCATCGTCTGTCCACACAACTCTTCTTTTCACTCTATGTTGTCTACAACCTCTGTCTTATCTGTTGTATAGGATGTGTCGTTTAAAGAACTACCTCGTTCTTCCGTATAACCTTGTGACCGACCTTCCCCTAACATATTGGGGTATGAAACTTCCTCCCATAAAGAAGCTCAAGTGGCGGTGCACCGATACTGGAGTGATAACAATTGTTGTAAGAAAACTCGGCCAAAGGAAGGTAAGAAACCTAACTCCCACCAAAATCTATAAACAAGCTCTTAATATATCCCCAAGTGTCTGAATGGTCCGCTCACTCTAGCCGTCAATCTGCAGATGATAGTAGTGCTAAAATTCAACCTTGTACCCAGTTCCTCATGGAACCTCTGCAAAAACCGAGAAGTGAACTAAGCATCTCAATCGGATACAATGGAAACGGGAACACCATATAGATCAACAATCTCGTGTAATTACATCGGCTAATTCTCAGCCGATGAGCTCACCTAAATACCTATTAAGTGGGCACTCTTGGTTAGACTAACCACTATAACCCATATTGCATCGAATCCCTTAGCTGTCTGTGGTAACTAGGTGATGAAATCCATGGTGTTTTGTTCCCATATTGACGTGGCATCCTCCAACTTCTGAAGCTTTCCATGCGGTCTCTAGTGCTCATCCTTAACTATCCGACATGTTAAGCACCTTTCAACATACAAGGCTATCTTCCTCTTCATGCACGGGCACCAATACCTAAGCCTCATATTCCGATACATCTTGGTGGCTCCAGGGTGTATCGAAAATCTAGACTTATGTGCCTCTTCCAACACAGTGTACCTGATCCCGCCAAAATCAAGTACCCACACCGGGTCAACAATCCACGGCTCTCGATAGAAATATTGACCTCCTATAATGAAAAATCACACTTGGAGAACTTGGCATACAATCATTTTGTCCTCAAAACTCCTAGAAGCTCTCGAAGGTGCTCCATATGTTGCTCCCTGTTCTTGCAATAGACCAGGAGATCATCGATGAATACAATAACTGATCGATCAAGCATCGGCCTGCACACTTAATTCATCAATGTGACGACCCAAAACATTCCATTCTGTACAACCATCCACTTCAATGGAAGTCAAAACTGATTCTGCTAACTTTCAAGCTTTTTGGAATAAGTTTGAGTGTTTTAAAGATAGTACATCAAGAGATATCAGGAGAGAGGATACCCTAGGGTTTATTGTGTAGCATTAAATGCCAAAAACTTCAAGAGTTTTGAGTTTACGGTCCAAAATGGTATTGGGACCGTAAACCCTAAATACTATATAAGCGAGACTTAGATATTTTAGTCACTTTTTCACATTTCCAAGACTATAGCCATTTCTCTCTCAAGTATCATCCCATTTTTGTTGAAGATCTTCAACTAGTAAGTGTTTCTAGCCCTAATATGTTTAGATCAAGTGTTAAACATCAAGAAATCATCCAAATACCCCAAGGAAAGGGTGTTCACGGCCCAAGATCTTCTTAGACCGTGAACACTAAAAATGAGGCCAAAGTGTGCCTTATTTCCCTTTAGACCTTGGAACCAAGCATCGAAAAAAACCTTGACATGTCCAGACCTTAGGAGCATCAAGAAAACACCGAAAATCACAAAGGGCAAGGTGTTTACGGCCCAAGAATCTTCTTGGACCGTTAACCCTAAAAAGGGTGCAAAAGTGTCTCTATAGTGTCCCTATTCTCTTGCCAAACCTTGGAAACAAATTTAGAACCTTCCTTTGATGTGTTTAGCACATGAAAACCCCAAGAATGTCCCATGTATATGTGTTTACGGTTTGGGGAGCTCCCAAAACTGTAAACACCTCTTAGGCATGTTTTTATGCCCCAAACTTTTTCCTTAAGCTTAGAAACTAGCCTAGACCTTTACCTAGAAGTGTTTAGGATTTGAAAACATCATTTTACCATAACCCATTTGGGTTTACTATCGTGAAACCAAAGACAAATGGTCCGAAAACCGTAAACCCCATAAAGGGGTGATATGTTGCCTTAATTACTTCCAAAGGCTAAGACTTGAATTTAGGATGCTTCAAAAGGACTTCTAGGACTTCAAAGCACAAAATGGTGAAAGTACCATGAGTTTATGATCGTAAACTCTTGGTTTTACAACCGTAAACTCAAGTGGAGTTGGTTACAAAACCGTAAACACCAATTAGTGCCATTTCACTTCCCTTTGTTGAATCACATGTGATTCTAACACTTAACCAAGGTGTTTCGTAGTCCCGGGAGGTGTTTCCTTTCATATAGTTGTTTGAAAACACAATATTCATGTCAATATGTGTCCTTATATATCAGTTAGGACTTATTGTGTCTCGGGACTTCATTCGTGGAACTTCTCATCCTTACACGCATACCCGTTTGAATCACCCTCATCAGGTGAGTTCATACCCCGTAATGAATCATTTAACCCTTTTAACTGTTTTAAGGGGGGGGGGGGAGTACAGGTTGAACATAATGATAATTGTGTAAATGTTTGTTGTTAAACATCTTCCAAAATGTTACTTATGTTATTTATAAGTTGTCAGCACATTTCAAAACTCGTTTAAAGTTATGTTACTTTATAGTTATACAAAACTCCGTTATTAAAGTAAAAGCATAACTTAGTAGAGAAATGAGTCATTTCAGTAACAGTCCAAGTAGAGCATTAGTAAACTATTGTAGGTATAGTTTAGGAGAATGCTATTCCTTACTTCTATTACAATGAAGCACACAAAGAAACAATACCACAACAGAACAAACAGTGAAGAGAATCAAACAATATCATAACAAAACAAACAGTGAAGAGAACCAAACAATACCAGAACAGAACATAACAAAAAAGTTAGGTTGCTATAGCATGAGAACACACAAACAGGATCTAATTATACTAATGAATCAGTAACGCATTAGTGATAGTTATATTGGGTATACATGATCATATAACATTAATGTGAATTACACTGCTTGTACGAAATTGCTGGGGTCGCGTTTGGTTCCCTCAATCTCTTTACATTGAGAGCGTTTAGTAGGGGTTCTAGCTTTCACATTATGACCGTAATAAAACAAATATGTTTTTAGGTTATTAGTACATCCGCAGGTCATTATAAACGACATTTGTGTACTTACTTCTCCCATTACTTTCATAAAGTGTCGGTACCACTTGAAGTTTGATCTATTTTCCAGTCAAGATAGTTATAAACTAGGGAGAATATACTTCTACATTTGACAAAGGAACAGTCGGTTTTAACTCAGAATAGAATATGCCTTGGTAGAAGGCTACGATTAAAGGTTAGGATCATAATGCTAACTTTATGATTCCTTAATGTATACACTATAGGATACATATATGCGAGTAGATTCCGACAGCTAATAGGATGTGTGCTCTTCGCTTCAATTCATGTTCCCGTTGGATGTGGGCTTGAACTGAGGTAACCTAATCTATTATCTACCCGAATCTATATATATCTATGCTTAGTATACATTAAATCATCATAAGGGTAGCCGGGATGGATCAGGTCATAGGACATAGAGTCAACACACAATTTTTCTAGTACAAAACTTACTTATCAAAGTCAGTATTTTTGGTATACAAAACTAGAGATTTCCCAAAAAAGGGCTTAAACCATTTTTTTAAGCCAGTACAGTTTCAGTGACTTTAGGTGACTAACTCTATAACACCTTAGTTTATACACCATGTTTATATATAAAACTAATATCCAATAGATAGCTAAATGTGTGTTTTCCGCCCGATCTCTTGTTCCTGTTGGATTGTGGGCTTAGGGCATATTCACCCAGTTAACTTTCTACCCGATATCAGATTATATATAGCAGTATAAACAAAGCTATTATAAAAGTAGTCACCGTAGTCATTACTTTTATTATAAGAAATATAGGTTTTCTTAAAAGAACTCTTCATTAGATATAAAGGAACCATTACAAATAACTCCATGAGTAACAAGTGACTACACCAGGGTTATATATGACAACGATCTAACAGCCAATGGAATGTGTGCTATCTACCTTACTTGCTGTTCCCCGTTGGTTGTGAGTTTAGGGAAGATGCGCACAATCGATTATTTATTTACTCTAAGTATATATAACTTGTACCCACTTAGTACGCATAGAATGGCATGTAGTGTCATTTTACTTAACTTCCATTCAAGTAGGAAATATAGGATTTTATAGAGGAACAGGCTAACATTTCAAAACAGAACTTACAGCTTACATTACTTGTGCATATACATTTTCAACCACATTTTACAACTTACTCACATCACTAAAATCTTATGAACTCACCAGCTTAATTGCTGATCAACTCTTTCGAATAACTTGTATTCTCAGGAGACTATTAGACATGTGCTTGTGCTGGGACTTCAGAAGATGGAGCATTACAGCTTCAAGTCATGTTTTGTTATTTGTTTATGACTTCTATGTTTTGTGAACACACACATTGTAAACACTTTCTTTCAAAATGAAATGGTTTTTCATTACTTGCTTACCATATACATATCTGGTGATACTTGACATGACGTCCTCCACCCCCGAACATTTCCGCCGTTTCGGTTTTGGGGTGTGACAGATTGGTATCAGAGCATTGTTTATAGTGAACTAAGTGTATCAACCAATAAAAGATCTACGTCTATAAATACAATGGGGCTTAAGTGCTCTGGATAATGATATATTTTAGAGTATAACTACAAGTTATAAAAATATACCTACTTGCTCATACATGTACATAATAGAAATAGGGTCACGAGGAGAACATAACTAAAAGTATTTAAAGGTTGGGCATTGTCGTCAACCAGAATAGTTATGTAATCATAGCTAGGATCAATATAGCCTGATCAACTATATTCATTCGAGATGTGAACGACATGTGTTTGGGAATGATGTGGTGTTGCAACAGAGTTAAAACTTACCGAAACACCAGTCAAGAAAAAGCCAGAACAAGTACAGTTAGAGTTAGAATACTATATGAGTATTTTGGTCTGGATAAATAACTTATGTGATAACTTAAAAGACCCTTGCAGATAGGTCTATAATCTTACAAGGTATATTCATAAAGTTTTATATATACTCAAGATCTTATAGACATAGAATCTGTGACCGACGCTTCGCTATCCATTCCTCTTAAGGAAGTAGTATTGAGGTGGGATCAATTATTCGAAGGTCTATTTGATCTTCAATTATATACAATACAAACTGGTGTACCTTGTACAATTATAGGAGGATTCCGTAAGGATCGCCCCATAAAGTTACCTTAAAGCTCATAGGTTCTTTAGTCACTTTCATTCTCGCATGACAAGCTCAGATAAACGTAACCACTTCCTCATAGTAAACAACAGAAGAGTTCAGGCGGAACAAGGACTAATTCATGAGAAGATTTCAAGGAAAGATCAACCGAAGTAACCAAAACGTCTTACGCGTCACACTAATAAATATTAATTAGCTTAATTTATCAAGCGAGTGGAAACACTACTCACATTACATGTGTTAGAATTATTTTCTTACATGCAGCAGGTAACAGTTATTCAGGAAACATATATTCATTCGAGGATAGTTATTTCAAATTCATAGAGTTTATTTGGTATAGACTCCTTTATGAATTGTTCGTAGAACCCTGTGGAAGCCAGGAACCGATACATCCAGACATAGGATTATTTTCTTACATGCAGCAGGTAACAGTTACTCACATTACATGTGTCCGTTGCTATAGACTTATTCCGTCTAATCATTGTTTTCTTTTACAAAGATGCCTCTTCGCAGATCACCCAGACACGCTACTCCGATAACTCCCATACCTTCTTCACACATCGATGCAACAACTGTAAACCCTGCAGTGGTTGCGTCTGTGCCAACAACCATGGCTCAATATCACCCCATCAGTACAGGTGGAGGTGAAACGCCTACTGATTCTACGCAAGGTGAATTCACTGTGCGCCAGGGAGAGTTCTCCTACAAGGACTTCACCAGATGCCAACCATTGTCCTTTAACGGGACTGAAGGAGTCATTGCACTCATGCAATGGTTCGAGAAAACAGAGTCGGTCATCGAAATTTGTTTATGCCCAGAAGGAAGCAAAGTGAATTTGTTGCCTGCACCTTCGATGGCAAGGCCCTAACATGGTGGAACAGCCATGTTAAGTCACTGACCCTATCAGTGGTAAACTCAATAGGTTGGGAAAACCTAAAAGAGTTAATACGGGAAGAATATTGCCCATTAGGTGAGATTCGAAAGCTGGAACAAGAGTTGTGGGATCTCACTATGGTCGGCTCAGACATAGTGACCTACACGGACCGGTTCAACGAACTAGCAGCTCTATGCCCCGAGATGATTACCTAGGAGAGCAAGAAGATAGAAAGATACATTTGGGTTCTGACTGCTCCGACCCAAGGAAATGTGTTGTCTTCTAACCCAGCCACGTTCGCTAGTGCTAAACGCTTGGCTCAGCGACTCATCGATCATGGAGTCCACCACAGCGTAAAAGTCCGTATTCCAGAGTGATCGAGGGAAGGGGACTATAATCATAAGTCGGGGAACAAGAGGAAGAAGAAACAAACAACACAAGACACCCCACAAGAGCAACAAGTGAGTACTATGTACGCCGCAACGACGCCTACTGCTTCAGCACCTGCCAGTCGATATGCGGGAAACCTTCCGAAGTGTGGAAATTGCAACTTTCACTACACTGGAGTGTGACGGGAAATGCAGTGTCTAAACTGCCACAGAAAGGGACACACAGTCCGTTACTGCAGGGCACCAGCTCAACCGATCTCCCAAGTCCTCGGAGTGGAAGAAAACCAATCCTGCTATGGCCGTGGTGAGACTGGACACAATCAGAGTCACTGCCCGATAATCAGGAACTCAGGTGCGGATAGACGTATTGTGATGATCACCGTAGGAGAATCTACCCTGGAGTCGTCGACGAGTCGTGGCACGTTTTCAAAATAGTATTTACTTTTAAAATTAATTTATATCCATATAAGATTAAAATTTGGGGATGACACTTAAAAGTAATTATAACAACTCGCATGTTGAAATAGGTCATAATATTCAAGAGAACTAAAAGATCCTTTAGAGAAGCTATTATGGCTCACCATATACATCAGGGTTGTGCATAACTAAGATGTTGCAAACTTAGAGTGAGTGACTCCGCTTAGGTTCCCTTTCCTTAATTCGTTGAGGATTTGAGGCAGAGATGCTCAGTTGACTGCCTGGCTCATCTTAAGTATTCACAACTTGTGTATGACGGGCGATGGTAGTGGTACCATGGGGGATCATGGTATAAAAGTATCCCTTCAGTTAGTAAAGCACTTTTATTTGTATGTATGCACACATAGCGGTGCGATACATCAGAGTGTTAATTTCAAAATAGAAAACAAGAAACACGAGATCAGTTACAAGGAGTACATTGTTGAACATACTAGGAGTATAATACCAAGCATACCAGGGATACATCGTCGTTATCAGACGTTTCTTTAATTTGACCAAAGCTTTGTTCAGTATAGAGTCCGTTGTATTCTTTCGCCATGAGTTGGCGTGTTACTCACCATACTGAGTTCATATGTTTCTATCGCTTCGATCGGCAAGTTCTTGAAACTTTCATCATTCGTATCGAAAGTCCGACCTGAATCAAAAACTTTATCTTTCGCATTCTAAACCCCCGAAGTACTTGTGCGAATAGTACTTTGTCCTCCGAAGCCTTGTCGTCAGATGTTTGCAGACCGTCACGAAATACCACTTGTCCAATAGACTAAGTTCGAGCACAGAGGCTATGGACGAATACAGCCCACCTATTATTATTTAGTATATACGTGAGGGTGGTATATGAGTATGATTAAGCAGATCTAGTATGTGTGTTTCCGCCCTATCTCCTGTTCCCCGTTGGGTTGTGGACCTGGGGCAGATGTCACACCCCAAAACCAAGAACAACGGAAACGTTCTGGGGCGGAGGACGTCATGTACAGTATCACAACAATGAAAAGTAGTAAACAAGCAACAACATCATCTATTGCATTAATAATATAATTATTATACAAGTGTATTCTGTCAAATTTTGATAAACACTAAAGCATAAATCAAAATGAAAGATGAGTCTTCAACGAGCTCCATCTTCCCTAATCCTTGCATCGGTACCTGTCTATGTTGACCTGAGGATACAAGTAATTTTGAAAGCGAGTATCAACTTTGAAGCTGGTGAGATTATAAGTATTTTAGCGTCTTAATTTGTATGTAAGTATTTGTATGTATATGAATTGTAAGTATTGAGAATGTATATGAACTATAAGTATAAAAATATATGTGAACTGTAAGTATAAAAATGTTTTGTATGATCCTAGGAAGCCCTATGTTTCCTACTAATCGTATCCTTCTACCAAGGCATCTAGTGTATGCATGTATGGCTCACGTAAGATAGTGTATTTTCCCAAATCTGACTATCATTAATCAAAATATAGTTTCTACATTACCGTGCGTCGTGTGATAATTCACGAAGTGAATGTAATGGGAAAAGAAATAGTACTATGGTGTAGTGTCGAACTACAACCGCACCTATTACCTTAAATCTAGGGTAATACTTCCAAGTACTGTAGTATTTGATATAAATAACTACATCGGTACTCAACTGCCTTATTTGAGGGATAAGGTATAATGTGATGTCTAGATCCCAGACTATATGCTCCCCTATCAAAGGGATTTTGGGACCTACCCACGACCACTGCATGTATGCAAGCCGTGAGCATCCACATTACTATGATCATGTATACTTGATATAACTATCACAATTGCGTTGTGATTCATCAATATAGTTAGATCCTGAACTGGCTCCGTGCTATAGCACCTAGTGACGTCTGTTCTATGTATATGTAAGTGTACTCATGTAAGTGTGATCATGTAATTGTACTTATGGAAGTGTGATCATGTAATAGTATAGTAGTGTACTATAATGTTCTACGTGTGCTAGCTGTAATGTGTGTTCTCCCTCTATCTAGCATGTATAGTAATGTACTGTAATGTTCTAGTTGTAATGTATGCTCTCTCTATCTAGCAAGTATAGTAATGTACAGTAATGATCTAGAAAGTATTGACTCATGAATGAACTGACTCATTGTATGATATTACGTTCTAGTAATAGTTCTAGTATCTTCCTAAACTACCCATATGGTAGTTTACTAGTAATCTAACTTGTACGTATGGACATTGATGGATACCCTTGCTACCCAAGGGAATGGGATGAACTGGAAGGACCTTTTATGACTATATATGTACATATGTTATATAACTAATATTTAAACAACCTTCGGACGAGTACCCGATATCCCACCAGACCACATCTCAAGCGCGAAAAGGAAATAGGGTGGATAGCCTTCCTAAGTCTTTTAAACATTTCTTATGTAACTATATATATAGAGGCATGCAATTTATAATATAAAAGCATAAATAAGTTTTGTAAAACATTTGAACATAATTATTATCTTCAGAAAAGATCAACTTGATGTCAACCTATAAAAAACAGTTTGAAGGCATAGGTTTGATAAAATAGTTTAAGTATAAGGAAACATTTGTTTGAAACACAATTGTAAATAAGTTTGAAATGTGATATACAGAGTAAAATGTACAGTGTAATAAGGAGTTTAAAAACATATAAAATGTTTATAAAAATCATTTGAAGGAAAATGTTTGGTAAAACGGCTAATGTGTAGTAAATCATTTGAATGCTGCATATTAATCACATGTGATTGATATAATAACTAGCATAATTCTACTTATTAATCACATGTGATTGATATAATAACTAGCATAATTCTACTTGTATCCCCCCCCCCCCCCCATAAAACACTTAAAAATAGTTTAAAACATTATTTAAGGGGTATGAACTCACCTGCAGTAAGTGACTGGAATTGAATAGACTATTATCGTAAGGAAGGATCGGAGAAGTGCTTGGTGTCAAATGAAGACTTTAGACACACACAATGATCCTAATTACATATGAAAACATATGTATATAAATAATTAGTGATTAAAACACTAATTATACAAGTATAAACATTTTAACGCGAGGAAAACACTTTTGGTCAAGTCCTAGGAGGCTAATGGGTTGCAACAAAGGAGTGCAATGCCCCTAATGGGAGTTTATGCTCTAATGGCCATATGTTTTGGAGTTTACGGCGCCAGGGGAGTAAACTCCTGGCCGTATACTCTCAACAAAGTCCCTAAATGAAGTCTAACAATTATACAACTCATGTGGTGAATTGCTTCAAGGATTAAACAAGTGTTTGGGCTTCCTATTAACTCCTTTGAGGAGTTTACGGCCATGGGACCATACTCTCTTGGATTCTATAGCTGTAAACTCCCTTGGGAGGGTGTTTATGGTGTTTTCTAGTCTCAAACATATCAAGGTTATGTTCTATGTCGGGTTCTAGGCATAAGGAAGGAGTTAGGGTGTCATTTGACCCCATTATAGTTGTTTACGGCCCAAGAACTTATCTTGGCCGTAAACTCCTTAATACATGTGATTCCTTATGCTTTCTAGGCTATAAACACTTTAGAGTACTTGTCCTAATTTAAGCCTAAGCCTTAGGAAGTGTTTCAAAGCATTTTGGCACTTAAACATGGAGTTCACGGACCAAGAAGCTCCTTCGCCGTGAACTCACTTTCATCATTATTTCTAATTAATTTTGGTGTCCTAAATATGAAATGAAGGCTTCTAGTTCGAGTTCTAAAGCTTTGAGGGTCATTGGAACCCTTTAGGACCTTAAAATGGAGTTTACTCCCCAAGTGTTCTTGGGCGGTAAACTCCCAAATCTTGGGGTCTTAATCCGATTTTGATGTTTTCTAGTCATATACACACTAGTATACAAGTCTAAGGTAGTTACAAATCACGAGGAAAGGACTAAGTAGCATTTAAGCCACATATTGGAGTTTACTCCCCAAGAACGTTCTTAGGCGGTAAACTCCCGAGTCTCACAGATTTGATATGTAATTGGTGTTTCTAAACACAATCTAAGGTATATAAAATAACTATATCGAAGTACTCACAATTTGGGATAAAAACCCGAAGATCCGTGAGAGAGAATTTTGGCTTTTCTCTAATTGGAATTCAACTAATGAACTATTTGGTTTAGTTTTCTAGATATAGTCCTGGGATTTTTGGAAGAAAATATTTCTATTCTCGGAATGAACTCTAATATCCTAGAGTATTGGAATAACAGTGTTGCACAAAACCCTAGCGCATCCACTCTCCTAATATCTCCTTAAGTGTAAGATCCTGAAAACTGCCAAACTTATACTCGAAATCTGAGTTTTCACTGTAACTGTTCTACATCTATTGGCTTGATATGGTTTGTTCATAATAGAAATTTCGGGTTGTCACATCATCCCCCTGTTGAAGGGAATTTCGTCCCGAAATTAGAATTTAGGCAATGAAGTATGCACGAATGGTCGAGTCGTGAGGAGGAAACTTCCTAATCGATTGGTTCTAGCGCACCTAAGTGAAATCGGGTTCTCGGTTGGCATTCCAACGAACCTTCACTAACTGGCGACGGCGTTGCTTCGTCCGCTTGACCTCTTGGTCGAGGGTCACTACGGTTCTAATATGAAGGCGAGGATCTCGACGAGTGGACTTACAAGAGTCTTGACGGAAAGGTATGGTTTCACGATCGAGACGCGAAGAGTACGATGTACGTTACTGAGTTCGCAGAGTAGGTCTAGTTTGTGCGAGGCACATGACCGATTCTGATAAGAAGCTCGGAGGTCCTGTCTATCTTGGATTTAGCTTTCCACGCCCTACGAGGCGTATTAAGCCGTTCCCAAGGGAGACTTCCTAAAGAATTTGGTTACTCACTTGGAATCTCCAAGGTTTCTTTTTCTTGTTTAACTTCCCAGACAAAGGCCACCCCTTGCTGGGTCAAAGTCGTATGGGTTTCTGTAGTTTGCGAGGAGTTCTGAATGAACTATGATAATAGGTCGGTAAGACCTAGAATTTGGCGAAAGGCTGTCGACGTCTCTGGTGTCGACAAATGCTCAACAGTTTTGACAAATTGAAAAAGTACTCAAAACTTCACACATTACTAACAGTGTGTCATATAAATTCGACTCTTCAATTTCACAACTCGTGCCTAGAGAACTTTGCTAAAAGTTCCTCTGTAGGGAATGTTTCCATGGGTTTTCTTCTTACTACGAGGGTAGATACGTAAGTCATTACATGGAGAAATGACGAACTGATCCAAGTAAGAAAGACGTACCCTACTCGTTTAGCTCATGAAAGCTATGGGCGTATTGGTCCTATCCGAAGGGTATCACTACGGACTCGAAGTTTCCATATCGAGTTCAGGAGATAGTCTTCCGGTCATCTCTCCCTAACACTCGAACTGGTGATATTCGGATCTCAGATCCATTTCTGAAAGTAATTCTTTCCTTGCGTTTGCTCAACCATTTCATCTATACGAGTCATAGATAATGGTTTCTAATGAAATATATTGACGGAGTCCTAGATATCCGAGGTACATACGATGCAATCTGTCGATCTCTGGAAGAATAAGACCGGAGTTCTCCAGGGTGAGAAACCTAGTCTTCTAATTCTATTTTTGTGTAGTTCGTTAAATTGTCCGGGCTGTTCTTGTATCTCCGTAGGTGTTTAGACTACAGGGCGATCTGTTTACAAGGGTCATACTGGGTCCTAAGTTTGTTCACATGGCGATGCGATTACTCGTAGGATTAGGCAGTTCTCCGTCCTGAAGTTCATATTAGGATTCATACCTGGTTTCACAATCACAATTTCGTGTATACGAGTCGTATATAATTAAGATTGAAAACGTAGTCGAATAACTGATTCTTCTTTAAGCTCACATCCCATCGGGGAAAAAGAAGTTAAAGTGGAATCATCAATTCTAAACCTGTAGAACCTTGATTATATATCACTCTTGTGCATACATTCCTCAGTGATAGATCAATCGTATGCATCCTTGGATTGAACTTGACGTACTGCACGAGTGGTACTTCGGGGGTTTCTTCAGAAAAGAAAAGAACTATGAGGTACTCCATGCATGAGTACTTCGGCGTTCTGATATTACGGCTTCGCTGGAAAAGCGATCTAGAAGAAAGAGATGTACGTATGAAGCTGTTATTGTGAGGATCAAATTGAATCGAGTCTCATGATAATCACAGAATCATACTGAAACATAAAGACATTAGATTTGAACATAAGACGTTTTACAGACAAAACACCATCGTGCAACCATCAACAAAGTTCCTACAAGACTATTGCTGCTAAAAAGGTATACTACAAAAGTCAAGTATATGCAGCACGAGCATCCCTAAACCTACGGAATCTCAAAAAAGATAGGACTCTAGTTGCACTAGTGCGGGATAGTTTATAAGTCCGTTACAACGAAATGCCTAAATTACATTAACATGGTTTCGGAGCAGGCTCTCCTGCAGTTGTGATCCTGAGAATTTTCCCATCTTCGCCAGAGTTCTGCGTTATCGGGCAATCGTTCTTGAGGTGTCCAATTTCACCGCATTGGTGACATATCTGGACAGCACCCACATCGGTGGAGGAAGTGAAGTGTCGAGTAGGAGTTATGGGGACACGGTTGCTTTCGTTGATCTTCCCTCTAGAGCAATTTCTGTAATATTGCCCTGCCTCACCACAACTATAGCAAACTAGGCTTGCTCCAGTGGTGGAGGTAGTTCTACAGAAACAAGAAATGTGTCCCATCTTGTTGCAATTATTGCATTGCCAGGCTCGCCAAATTCCCTTGTGGTGGTGGTTGCAAATTCCCAAGAACTTCTCTTGGCCGTAAACTCATTAATACATGTGATTCCTTATGTTTTCTAGGCTATAAACACTTTAGAGTACTTGTCCTAGTTTAAGCCTAAGCCTTAGGAAGTGTTTCAAAGCATTTTGGCACTTAAACATGGAGTTCACAGCCCAAGAAGCTCCTTGGCCTTGAACTCACTTTCATCATTGCTTCTAATTGATTTTGGTGTCCTAAATATGAAATGAAGGCTTTTAGTTCGAGTTCTAAAGCATTGAGGGTCATTGGAACCCTTTAGGACCTTAAAATGGAGTTTACTCCCCAAGTGTTCTTGGGCGGTAAACTCCCAAATCTTGGGGTCTTAATCCGATTTTGAGGTTTTCTAGTCATATACACACTAGTATACAAGCCTAAGGTAGTTACAAATCACTGGGAAAGGACTAAGTAGCATTTAAACCACATATTGGAGTTTACTCCCCAAGAACGTTCTTGGGCGGTAAACTCCTGAGTCTCACAGATTTGATATGTAATTGGTGTTTCTAAACACAATCTAAGCTATATAACATAACTAGATCGAAGTACTCACAATTTGGGATAAAAACCCGAAGATCCGTGAGAGAGAATTTTGGCTTTTCTCTAATTTGAATTCAACTAATGAACTATTTGGTTCAGTTTTCTATATATAGTCCTGCGATTTTTGGCAGAAAATAATTCTATTCTTGGAATGAACTCTAATATCCTAGAGTATTGGAATAACAGTGCTGCACAAAACCCTAGTGCATCCACTCTCCTAATATCTCCTTCAGTGTAAGATCCTGAAAACTGCCAAACTTATACTCGAAATCTGAGTTGTCACTGTAACTGTTCTACATCTGTTGGCTTGATATGGTTTGTTCAGAATAGAAATTCCGGGTTGTCACAGCAGAGTCGCACATCCGACAGTCCTACTAATCCTAATCATATACGGCTTGTATACACGAGGTAATGATAGATGGACCAAGTATGAATCCTATCAAGAACACTACGACAAAGTTGCCAGGTCTACGAGTGAGTATTCTACAAAGCAGAAGAGCTCAACCCCAGTAGTAATGTTAATAGAGCTAATTTCGGGACGAAATTCATTCTAACGGGGGGATGATGTGACAACCCAAAACATTCCATTCTTTACAACCATCCACTTCAATGGAAGTCAAAACTGATTCTGCTAACTTTCAAGCTTTTTGGAAAAAGTTTGAGCGTTTTAAAGATAGTACATCAAGAGATATCAGGAGAGAGGATACCCTAGGGTTTATTGTGTAGCAATAAATGCCCAAAACTTCAAGATTTTTGAGTTTATGGTCCAAAATGGTTTTGGGACCATAAACCGTAAATACTATATAAGTGAGACTTAGATATTTTAGTCACTTTTTCACATTTCCAAGACTATAGCCATTTCTCTCTCAAGTATCATCCCATTTTTCTTCAATATCTTCAACTAGTAAGTGTTTCTAGCCCTAATATGTTTAGATCTAGTGTTAAACATCAAGAAATCATCCAAATACCCCAAGGAAAGGGTGTTCATGGCCCAAGATCTTCTTGGACCGTGAACACTAAAAATGAAGCCAAAGTGTGCCTTATGTCCCTTTAGACCTTAGAACCAAGCATAGAAACAATCCTTGACATGTCTTGAAATTAGGAGCATCATGAAAACACCCAAAATCACAAAGGGCAAGGTGTTTACGACCAAAGAATCTTCTTGGACCGTAAACCCTAAAAAGAGTGCTAAAGTGTCCCTATATGTAACAAACCGTTATTTCAAACTTATGTAATAGTGTAGGTCAAATTGTTCTTCTTTTTAATTAAATAAAGAAAATTTTTGGCATACTATGTATATTTACATAATTGACCCTCAAAAATAAATTATTAAATAATCTCAATTGGGTTGAACCAAGTGATAGAGATTGTAACAAGGTTTCCAAAAATATAAGGAACACTAAAATCCGAGTTATAACGAAGAAGTTATGACCAATTGAAAATCCGCGACAAAACCGGCAAAACATTGTTCAGTGTAAAAATTGAATTTTTGATAAAAGGCTTTCTAGCCTTAACAATCTGAATGAAAGTTATAGTTTATGTTAAACCGAGAGTTTTCATAAAAAGAACGCCAAAATCTGACTTCGCATGAGGAAGTTATGATTTTTCGAAGTTTCAGTATAGCAGTGTACAGCTAAAAACTCGAAATAAAGATCGAGTGGTTTTTAGCCGACATGACCTAAACGAGAATTGAAGGTCTCGTCATTAGTATTACAACGGTAAAAAGACAGACAAAAACGGACGTCGTATGATGAAGTTATGAATTTATAACGGATTCACGTCCCGGTCTGTTTAAAATAATAATATTAAAAATAAATTCAAAATTAGCCTACGAAGTCAAAACGAAAGTCGTAGAGTATAATTTTAGCTACGCATGCATATAAAGAACGTCAAAAACGGAGTTCGTATGCAAAAGTTATGAATTTTACAAGTTTTGGCAAAAAAATAAAGAAAAATAGAAATACCCGGGAAAATTCGCATGAACAGTAGCGCCACCTCACCCCTCGCATGCGAGCCTCCACGTGTCGGCTGCTGAGTGGACCGAAGTCTCGCGTGTCACCTCCTGATTCGGCCACTTCTGCGGTCCAATCCCACTCGGACAGCCTCGCAAGGAGACACACCGGGGATGCTCCTCGCACACGCCTCGCACCACCCTCGGACACCCCTTCGCACGTGGCTTCTTTGCATTGGACCGAGGGCTAGACCAATCCGAGCCTACCACCTCCGAACCGAAGTTGCTTCCCTTCGCAGAATGTCAGCCTTGCAGAGCCTCGCACAAGCTTCGGATCCGAGGCTTCGGCCTATATAAGGCATGCGAGGGTTTCCGGATTTTTTACACTTTTCACCCCAAATTTTACTCTCTTTCACTTTTTCCACACCCTTAAGCTTATATAAAACCCTTAAATCCCCGGTATCAAGACTCGAGCCTAAAGTAAGACATGAAGCCCCGAAATTCTCGAGAATTCATCCTCTCTCCTGTCAAAACTCTGCCCGATTTGAGCCGGTTTCTCGACAAATAAACTCCTTTTCGTGAAACGAAACCCTATCTGAATTACCACCTGCCAAGTGAGTTCATACCCCCGTATTTTCATAATTTCTACTGTTTTAAGGGGGGAAATACAAGTATAACACAACAACTTTGTGTTATAAATAAATGATTTCAAATCACGATAAAATGATTTTAAAGCATCGAAAATACTTCAAATTTTGAACTCTTTTATAAACTTATATTTTTCCCAAATATACATATTTGTATATATAATTTAATATAAATAAGATTTAAAAGGCTTAGGACTAATAATTCATGTTAGGTCCTTTTCCTTGTTTGGATGTGGACTTATAGTACCAGTTATTTGTCCGAAGGTCGTTCAAATTTTACTTATTTATAAAACTGTATATGTATATAAAATTAAAAGTTATTTCATCAGTTTAATCACCCTTTGTAACATGTTGAGCAAAGGATTACATGCAAAAATAGTTATTTACCAATTCATAAAGTACATATAAATTATAATAGGTATAGTTTATGATACATAGAGCAATAATTCATATGAATACATTGTTTTACATGCAACAAGGGTTTTAACTCAAAACAAATCAAGGGTTTACACTTATCAAATACATGTTCGGGATACTAAGTCATGAACATAATGTCAATCATTTATCTCAGAATGATTGGGTTTTCATAACTAATATACATGTAACGTTTATATGCTTTTTATGAGACATTCAATTCAGGTTGTTTAGATTCATTCTAGACAACCAAGGTAAAGCCCTGACATTATAACCAGAATCTCCAGTCCGGGGATCAAAACAAGTTGTGTGTAGATCTATATCGGGATTGACAACCCCGCATTCAGGCTGCTAGCTATAGTCAGGCATACATGCCAATGAGTGGCAATTGTTATCAACAGTTTAAGCGCTCATCAGGCGTTTGTTTCAGGCGTTCATGTCTTAGTATGGTTATAATAACTCATTAAAAAGATATTAACAACACGTTAGTGTATAAATAACTAAACGTAAGTATATCTTCAAAGTACCAGTTTACAAAATGCAAAGTACAATGCTATACTATAGTTTTCAATAACAGCTGGTGAAGCCAGGCACACTCTCAAATACAAGTTTTACAAATACAATGGCTTACAAATAAGACGGTTTTATAGGAATAAAACTACTTTTCACATACCACAGAAAATATGGGATTTTCTAGAAGTGTTTTCATATTCAAAATACAAATACACCCATTCAAAACATAAAGACTTATGTACTCACTCAACTTATTGTTGATACTCTCTTTTCAAATTACTTGTATTATCAGGGAAATAATAACAGGTACTCCCCGAGCTTTTTGAGAAGATGAAGCCATTAGGAGTCTTATCTTCTTCCTTTGTATAACTATTTTGGTTTCAATATACAATGATTGAACACATGTAAATATTACACTTTTAAATACAATGGTTGTTTGTACTTTGATTACTATGATGCATGTGTTGTGATACTACAAATGAAATCCTCCACCCCCGGACGTTTCCGCCGTCTGGTTTGGGGGTGTGATAGATTGGTATCAGAGCATTGTTTATAGTGAACTCAGTATATCAATCCATAAAAGATATACAAACTATAAATACATTGGGGCTAAGAGATCTGACTACAAGTATACTTTTAAGAATTTTAAGTATTTTTACAAGAAGTATACTAACCCTCATCCCTACAAGTACATAGTCATAAGAACTTAAAAGTATTTGGATGTTGAACATTATAGTTAAACCCGAGCAGTTATGTAATCGTGTCTAGAATTAATATAGCCTGATCAACTATATTATTTTCAGACATGACCAACATGTGTTTGGGAGTGATAGTAGTGTTGTGACGTATCTAAAACTTACCAACTACCAAAGAAACTCTAAGAACAGAACATAAAATACTATAAGAATATTATAAACATCGATATGCTTTAGTTTTCTTTTCAAGCATTTCTCATAACCTTATTCTCGTACAGACACAAGGGCAGGACATCATCCACCAGGGGACCCTTATTTTCCAAATCATGGCAATCAGGAATGGATAGTGGAAGATCCAGAAGAAGACTCAGATGAAGAACCATTTGAGGACAGCGAGTCAAGCGGTACCGACACAGAGCCACAAGTCTGCAACCCGGGGATACGTCCCCCGAGACAAGAGGAAGCAATACCTATACACGAGTGGGGCCAATACATAAACCATTGGAGTCGACAAGACGGCCAACGCCCTCCCTACGGAATGCAACAGGGTTTCTATAACGTCTCAGAAGGAGGAGCAGCTGACAGAGCTCTTCCAGTTATAGTGAATCGAATTGCCCGACAATTCGATCAAGCAAGGATGTCAATCAATCGTATCCTAGAAGTGAATGCGGCTGCACAGGCTAACGTTGCCGATATCCTTCGTCTTGACGAGATGCAAGATGATACCCAACACCATACTGAAGCCCTTCAAAGGCAACTTAATGCTGCCGAATCAGAGATCAGAGGACTGAGGGAGCATCAAGCTGCCCAAGAAAGGCGCTGGAAATCACAAGACGAAGCGGAACCCAGTAACCGTCGTAGCAACCGTCGCAAGTAGTGTTTACACTAGTTTTCTAGTTTAATATACTGAATGTATAGACTACTTTCAGGACATGTACAAAATTAAGCATCAATATAATAATAAGCACCTTACTTCAACAAGAGCTATTACAATTTTCACAAACATTCCATTCCAAAGTTTTGGGATTAAGGATATGTTCCAGTGTTGTTTTTCATACTTTTCGATACGGCCGCGAAAATTTTTATTTTTGGTAGGTCGGTTTAATGTCGATACTTTCATAGTATTATGGACCTACTTGAAGGTCACATATATAGATTACATAGATATCAACACAATCGACATGTATTTAGATATTCTTTGAAAAATAACCACTCCAATTTATATTATCCTATTGCAAGTTATACTTGCAGTGGACATCTATTTTCAATTCTTTACAAGATTCTTGTTGAATTAAGTGTTTAAGTTCAGAGATATCAAATTCATATTCATTCTTGATATCTCAATATCTTTTTATCTATTGACTTTTATAGAAAAAGATGCCTCCTCGTAGGAATCCTAGACGTAACAATGAAACGGAAGCACCGACACCACCTCCACCACCACCCCCTCAATTCGATGCTGCCATGTTCCAAGCGGCAGTCACGGCAGCTGTAGCGGCTGCCTTATCTCATATCAATGCTGGCAGTACTAGTGGGTCGGGAGCTGATCCACGTCCTTCTAACCTTCTCGAATGCCAAACCCAGGACCTTTAATGGAACTGGAGGAGTGATGGTTTTAAGGCAGTGGATTGAGAAGATAGAAGCAGTCTTTGAAATCTGCTCCTGTCCAGAGTGTAGCAAAGTTAAATTTGCGGCCTTTACTTTCTTAGATAGGGCCCTAACATGGTGGAATGGCCATGTTAAGTCACTAACTTTGGTGGTGGCTAATACTATAAGCTGGGAGAACCTAAAAACCATGCTGAGGCGTGAATACTGCCCGCGAGGGGAAATCCAGAAACTGGAACAAGAACTCTAGAGTATTACTATGGCCGGTGCCGACATAACGACTTACACGAATCGATTCTGTGACTTGGCGATTTTGTGTCCGGATATGGTTGCTCCAGAGAGCAAAAAGATTGAAAGGTATATTTGGGGACTGTCGCCCCAGATACAAGCTAGTGTCATTGCATCAAAACCTGTCACCTTTGACAGTGCCAAGGAACTGGCACATTCACTTATTGACCACAGAAACCGTCAAAACTTTGTGGTTACCGCCCCAGAACAACCTAGGGAGAACAACAACAACAACAAGAAGAAGGGTTGGAACAAAAGGAAGGGAAAATCTCCTCTGGAACCTTCAAAGAAGCAACAAATAGTGGCAGTCCATGCTACTACTATGCCTGCTACCATACCTACTACTACACCTGTTGTTGCCCCTAACTACTCAGCACCAACTATGCCCTATGCCGGTAGCCTCCCCAAATGCAACAAGTGCAATTTTCACCACACCGGAAATTGCCCTGAAATGCAGTGCCGTAACTGCAACAGGAAAGGGCATACTGCCCGATTCTGTAGAACACCGCCTCAACCCCTTAACCAAGTACCTGCCTATGGAGTAAGTCGGGCATGCTACCAATGCGGTGATGTGGGGCATTTCAAGAAAGATTGTCCAAAAGCTGGAAATGCCGATGGGGTTGGGAGAATTCTAGCACTAGGTCATGAAGAAGCGGTGGCAGACCCTGCTATGGTCACGGGTACGTTCCTTCTCAACAATACTTATGCATGCATTCTTTTTGATTGTGGTGCCGAGAGGAGCTTCGTGAGCCATAACTTTAAACATCTACTAAATCAGAACTCCCAACCACTAAATAAAACCTTCACAGTAGAAATGGCTAACGGGAAATCCGAATCCACCAATGATATATACATAGGATGTACCCTTATGTTAAATGACTTGTCTTTCCCAATAGACCTTATGCCGGTCTCTATCAAAAGTTTTGACATCATAATAGGTATGGATTGGTTGTGCCCCAACCATGCCGACATCCTATGCTATGAAAGAGCTATTCGTTTGAACTTACCAACTAACGAAACTCTTATTATCTATGGTGACAAACCCGGAACAAACCTTCAGATCATTTCAAGCATCAAGGCACAGAAATACCTTCGCAAGGAGTATTGTGCATTCCTAGCTCATGTGGTAGATAAAAAGCAAGAAGGGAAAGACATCGCAAGCATTCCTAAAGTCTGCAACTTTCCCGATGTATTTCCCGATAATCTTCCAGGAGTGCCTCCCGAACGACAAGTCGAATTCCGAATCGAATTAATCCCTGGAGCTACCCTTGTAGCCAAATCCCCTATCGTCTTGCACCTTCTGAAATGCAGGAATTATCCAGCCAACTTAACGAACTCCTAAGCAAAGGTTTCATAAGACCGAGCTTCTCACCTTGGGGAGCACCGGTTTTGTTCGTAAAGAAGAAGGATGGATCATTCCGCATGTGTATACACTACCGCGAGCTGAATAAACTTACCATTAAGAATCGATACTCTCTGCCTCGCATTGACGATCTGTTCGACCAACTTCAAGGGGCGAACTACTTCTCGAAGATAGACTTAAGATCCGGGTATCACCAGTTACGAATTTTGGAGGAAGACGTTCCCAAAACCGCGTTCAGAACTCGTTATGGTCATTACGAGTTTATAGTGATGCCATTCGGATTGACGAATGCACCTGCAGTGTTCATGGACCTAATGAACAGAGTGTGTCGTCCATTCTTGGACAAATTCGTTATAGTCTTCATTGACGATATCCTTATCTACTCAAAGAGCAAAGAGGAACATGGCCAGCATCTTCATCAAATATTACAAAAACTTAGGTCGGAGAAGCTCTATGCGAAATTTTCAAAGTGTGAATTTTGGATCAGGAAGGTAGATTTCCTAGGTCACGTGGTTAGTTCAGAAGGAATACATGTCGACCCTTCCAAAATAAAGGCAATTGAAAACTGGTCAGCACCCAAAACACCTACAGAAATCCATCAATTCTTAGGTCTTGCTGGCTATTATCGCAGATTCATTCAAAATTTCTCTCGAATAGCTAAGCCTCTTACTACTCTGACCCAAAAGGGTGTAACCTTTAGTTGGGGAGAAAAGCAAGAAACAGCGTTCCAATTGCTGAAGCGAGCCTTGTGTAGTGCACCAATCCTGTCTCTCCCTAAAGGGACAGAGGATTTCGTAGTGTACTCTGATGCTTCTAATCAAGGGATTGGATGTGTTCTTATGCAAAGAGGAAAAGTTATATCCTACGCCTCAAGATAGCTAAAGACACATGAAGTCAACTATACAACACATGACCTTGAACTAGGAGCAGTGGTGTTTGCTCTGAAGATTTGGAGACATTACTTATATGGCACGAAATGCACAATATTCACGGACCATAAAAGTCTCCAACACATCTTCAACCAGAAAGAACTGAATATGAGACAACGACGATGGGTGGAGCTACTGAACGATTATGAATGTGAAATTCGTTATCACCCTGGTAAAGCAAACGTAGTAGCTGACGCCCTTAGTAGAAAAGAATACTCGGGACGCTGAGTACAGTCGTTGACCATGACAATCCATTCACATCTGTCCACGCAGATCAAGGAAGCTCAACTTGAAGCCTTGAAACCCAAAAACGTAGCAGGTGAAACTCTAAGAGGAATGGATAAGAACTTCGAAGTCAGGGATGATGGAGTCTATTATTTCATGAATCGGATCTGGACACCAAAGTTTGGTGGTTACAGAGATGTGGTTATGAATGAAGCACACAAAACCCGATACTCCATCCACCCAGGTTCAGACAAGATGTATCTGGACCTTAAGAAATTATATTGGTGGCCGAACATGAAGGCCGAAATCGCTACCTTTATGGGCAAGTGCCTTACTTGCGCCAAAATTAAGGTAGAGTACCAGAAACCTTCAGGCTTATTACAACAACCTGAAATCCCTGAATGGAAGTGGGAGCGGATTACAATGGATTTCATAACCAAGTTACCCAAGACATCAAGTGGTTATGATACTATTTGGGTAATCGTCGATAGATTAACCAAATCCGCACACTTCTTACCAATCAAGGAGACCGACAAGATGGAAAAGCTAACCAGAACGTACCCCAAGGAGATTGTTAGATTACATGGTGTACCAATATCTATTATTTTAGACCGAGATAGTAGATTCACCTCTCGTTTTTGGCAATCTTTATAAAATGCTCTGGGAACTAGGCTAGACATGAGCACAGCCTACCATCCGCAAACTGATGGACAAAGTGAAAGGACGATTCAAACGTTAGAAGATATGTTACGAGCTTGCGTGATAGACTTTGGAAAAGCATGGGATATTCATTTACCCCTTGCTAAGTTCTCTTATAACAACAATTATCACACTAGCATAAAAGCTGCTCCATTCGAAGCCCTCTATGGTCGCAAGTGCAGATCCCCTCTGTGTTGTGCTGAAGTGGGTGACACGCAACTAGCTAGAGGTCAAACTCCTGACAGTGCTCTCACTGGTCCATAAATTATTCAAGAAACTACCGAAAAGATCATACAAATTCGGGAACGACTTAAAGCTTCCAGAGATAGACAGAAAAGCTACGCAGACAAAAGGAGAAAACCCTTGGAATTCCAAGTTGGCAACCGAGTTTTGCTAAAGGTCTCACCCTGCAAAGGCATGATACGCTTTGGAAAGCGTGACAAACTGAACCCAAGGTATATAGGACCATTCGAGATTCTTGCCCGAATCGGCCCTGTAGCTTACAAACTTAGATTACCCGAAGAACTAAGTAACATTCATTCTACCTTCCACGTTTCGAAGTTGAAAAAGTGTCTTTCCGACGAGACTCTTGTGATACCACTCGAGGAAATCGAGTTAAACGAGAGCCTCAATTTTGTGGAAGAACCCGTAGAGATACTAGACAGGGAAGTTAAGAAAACCAAACAAAGCCGCATCCCGATAGTGAAGGTTCACTGGAATGCAAGACGGGGACCTGAATTCACTTGGGAACGGGAGGATCAAATGCAACAAAAATACCCACATCTTTTTCCCTAGTCTATCTGTAAAGTAAATTTCGGGACGAAATTCTCTCTAACGGGGGGATAATGTAACAAACCGTTATTTTAAACTTATGTAATAGTGTAGGTCAAATTGTTCTTCTTTTTAATTAAATAAAGAAAAATTTTGGCATACTATGAATATTTACATAATTGACCCTCAAAAATAAATTATTAAATAATCTCAATTGGGTTGAACCAAGTGATAGAGATTGTAACAAGGTTTCCAAAAATATAAGGAACACTAAAATCCGAGTTACAACGAAGAAGTTATGACCAATCGAAAATCCGCGACAAAACCGGCAAAACATTGTTCAGTGTAAAAACTGAATTTTTGATAAAAGGCTTTCTAGCCTTAACAATCTAAATGAAAGTTATAGTTTATGTTAAACCGAGAACTTTCATAAAAAGAACGCCAAAATCTGACTTCGTATGAGGAAGTTATGATTTTTCGAAGTTTCAGTATAGCAGTGTACAGCTAAAAACTCGAAATAAAGATCGAGTGGTTTTTAGCCGACATGACCTAAACAAGAATTGAAGGTCTCGTCATTAGTAGTACAACGGTAAAAAGACAGACAAAAACGGACGTCGTATGAAGAAGTTATGAATTTATAACGGATTCACGTCCCGGTCTGTTTAAAATAATAATATTAAAAATAAATTCAAAATTAGCCTACGAAGTCAAAACGAAAGTCTTAGAGTATAATTTTAGCTACGCATGCATATAAAGAACGTCAAAAACGGAGTTCGTATGCAAAAGTTATGAATTTTACAAGTTTTGGCAAAAAAATAAAGAAAAATAGAAATACCCGGGAAAATTCGCATGAATAGTAGCGCCACCTCACCCCTCGCATGCGAGCCTCCACGTGTCGGCTGCTGAGTGGACCGAAGTCTCGCGTGTCACCTCCTGATTTGGCCACTTCTGCGGTCCAATCCCACTCGGACAGCCTCGCAAGGAGACACACCGGGGATGCTCCTCGCACACGCCTCGCACCACCCTCGGACACCCCTTCGCACGTGGCTTCTTTGCATTGGACCGAGGGCTAGACCAATCCGAGCCTACCACCTCCGAACCGAAGTTGCTTCCCTTCGCAGAATGTCAGCCTCGCATAGCCTCGCACAAGGTTCGGATCCGAGGCTTCGGCCTATATAAGGCATGCGAGGGTTTCCGGATTTTTTACACTTTTCACCCCAAATTTTACTCTCTTTCACTTTTTCCACACCCTTAAGCTTATATACAACCCTTAAATCCCCGGTATCAAGACTCGAGCCTGAAGTAAGCCGTGAAGCCCCGAAATTCTCGAGAATTCATCCTCTCTCCTGTCAAAACTCTGCCCGATTTGAGCCGGTTTCTCGACAAATAAACTCCTTTTCGTGAAACGAAACCCTGTCTGAATTACCACCTGCCAAGTGAGTTCATACCCCCGTATTTTCATAATTTCTACTGTTTTAAGGGGGGAAATACAAGTATAACACAACAACTTTGTGTTATAAATAAATGATTTCAAATCACGATAAAATGATTTTAAAGCATCGAAAATACTTCAAATTTTGAACTCTTTTATAAACTTATATTTTTCCCAAATATACATATTTGTATATATAATTTAATATAAATAAGATTTAAAAGGCTTAGGACTAATAATTCATGCTAGGTCCTTTTCCTTGTTTGTATGTGGACTTATAGTACCAGTTATTTGTCCGAAGTTCGTTCAAATTTTACTTATTTATAAAATTGTATATGTATATAAAATTAAAAGTTATTTCATCAGTTTAATCACCCTTTGTAACATGTTGAGCAAAGGATTACATGCAAAAATAGTTATTTACCAATTCATAAAGTACATATAAATTATAATAGGTATAGTTTATGATACATAGAGCAATAATTCATATGAATACATTGTTTTACATGCAACAAGGGTTTTAACTCAAAACAAATCAAGGGTTTACACTTATCAAATACATGTTCGGGATACTAAGTCAAGAACATAATGTCAATCATTTATCTCAGAATGATTGGGTTTTCATAACTAATATACATTTAACGTTTATATGCTTTTTATGTGACATTCAATTCAGGTTGTTTAGATTCAGTCTAGACAACCAAGGTAAAGCCCTGACATTATAACCAGAATCTCTAGTCCGGGGATCGAAACAAGTTGTGTGTAGATCTATATCGGGATTGACAACCCCGCACTCAGGCTGCTAGCTACAGTCAGGCATACATGCCAATGAGTGGCAATTGTTATCAACAGTTTAAGCGCTCATCAGGCGTTTGTTTCAGGCGTTCATGTCTTAGTATGGTTATAATAACTCATTAAAAAGATATTAACAACACGTTAGTGTATAAACAACTAAACGTAAGTATATCTTCAAAGTACCAGTTTACAAAATGCAAAGTACAATGCTATACTATAGTTTTCAATAATAGCTGGTGAAGCCAGGCACACTCTCAAATACAAGTTTTACAAATACAATGGTTTACAAATAAGACGGTTTTATAGGAATAAAACTACTTTTCACATACCATAGAAAATATGGGATTTTCTAGAAGTGTTTTCATATTCAAAATACAAATACACCCATTCAAAACATAAAGACTTATGTACTCACTCAACTTATTGTTGATACTCTCTTTTCAAGTTACTTGTATTATCAGGGAAATAATAACAGGTACTCCCCGAGCTTTTTGAGAAGATGAAACCATTAGGAGTCTTATCTTCTTCCGTTGTATAACTGTTTTAGTTTCAATATACAATGATTGAACACATGTAAATATTACACTTTTAAATACAATGGTTGTTTGTACTTTGATTACTATGATGCATGTGTTGTGATAATACAAATGAAATCCTCCACCCCGGACGCTTCCGCCGTCTGGTTTGGGGGTGTGATACTATAGTGTCCCTATTTTCTTGCCAAACCTTGGAAACAAACCTAGAACCTTCCTTTGATGTGTTTAGCACATGAAAACCCCAAGAATGTCCCATGTATATGAGTTTATGGTTTTGGGAGCTCCTAAAAGCGTAAACACCTCTTAGGAATGTTTTCATGCCCCAAACTATTTCCTTAAGCTTAGAAACTAGCCTAGACCTTTACCTAGAAGTGTTTAGGACTTGATAACATCATTTGACCATAAACCATTTGGGTTTACTACCGTAAACCCAAACACAAATGGTCCAAAAACCGTAAACCCCATAAAGGGGTAATATGATGCCCTAATCACTTCCTAAGGCTAAGACTTGAAGTTAGGATGCTTCAATAGGACTTCTAGGACTTCAAAGCAAAAAATGGTCAAAATACCATGAGTTTATGACCGTAAATTCATGGGTTTACAACCGTAAACTCAATTGGAGTTGGTTACAAAACTGTAAATACCAATTAGTGCCATTTCACTTCCCTTTGTTTAATCACATGTGATTCCAACACTTAACCAAGGTGTTTCCTAGTCCCGGAAGGTGTTTCCTTTCATATAGTTGTTAATAAACACTATATTCATGTCAATATGTGTCCTTATATATCATTTAGGACTTATTGTGTCTCGGGACTTCATTCGTGGAACTTCTCATCCTTACATGCATACCCGTTTGAATCACCCACATCAAGTGAGTTCATACCCCGTAATGAACACAATGATAATTGTGTAAATGTTTGTTGTTAAACATCTTCCAAAATGTTACCTATGTTATTTATTAGTTGTTAACACATTTCAAAACTCGTTTAAAGTTATGTTACTTTATAGTTATACAAACCTCCGTTATTAAAGTAAAAGCATAACTTAGTAGAGAACTGAGTCATTTTATTAACAGTCCAAGTAGTCATTAGTAAACTATTATAGGTATAGTTTAGGAGAATGCTATTCCTTACTTCTAGTACAATGAAGCACACAAAGAAACAATACCTCAACAGAACAAACAGTGAAGAGAATCAAACAATACCATAATAGAACAAACAGTGAAGAGAATCAAACAATACCATAACAGAACATAACAAACAAGTTAGGTTGGTATAGCATGAGAACTCGCAAACAGGATCTAATTATACTAATGAATCACTAACGCATTAGTGATAGTTATATTGGGTATACATGATCATATAACTTTAATGTGAATTACACGGCTTGTAAGAAATTGCTAGGGTCGCGTTTGGTTCCCTGAATCTCTTTACATTGAGAGCGTTTAGTAGGGGTTCTAGCTTTCACATTATGACCGTAATAAAACAAATATGTTTTTAGGTTATTAGTACATACGCAGGTCATTATAAATGACATCTGTGTACTTACTTCTCCCATTACTTTCGTAGTGTCGGTACCAGTTGAAAGTTGATCAATTTTCTAGTCAAGATAGTTATAAACTAAGGAGAATATACTTCTACATTTGACAAAGGAACAGTCGGGTTTAACTCAGAACAGAAGATGCCTTGGTAGAAGGCTAAGATTAAACGTTAGGATCATAATGCTAGATTTATGATTCGTTAATGTATACGCTATAGGATACATGTATGCTAGTAGATTCCGACAGCTAATAGGATGTGTGCTCTTTGCTTCAATTCCTATTTCCGTTGGATGTGGGCTTGAACTGAGGTCACCCAATCTATTATCTACCTGGATCTCTCTCTCTCTCTCTCTCTCTCTCTCTCTATATATATATATATATATATATATATATATATATATATATATATATACGCTTAGTATACATTAGATCATCATAAGGGTACCAGGTATGGATCAGGTCATAGGACACCGAGTCAACGCACATTTTTCCTAGTGCAAAAGGTACTTATCAAAGTCAGTATTTTTGGTATACAAAACTAGGGATTTCCCAGAACAGGGCTTAATCCATTTTATTAAGCCAGTACAGTTTCAGAGACTTTAGGTGACTAACTCTATAACACCTTAGTTTATACACCATGTTTATATATAAAACTAATATCCAATAGATAGCTAAATGTGTGTTCTCCGCCCGACGTCTTGTTCCCACTGGATTGTGGGCTTAGGGCAGATTCACCCAGTTAACTTTCTACCCGATATCAGATTATATATAGCAGTATAAACAAAGTTGTTATAAAAGTAGTCACCGCAATCATTATTTTACTATAATAAATATAGGTTTTCTTAAAAGAACTCTTCATTAGATATAAAGGAATCATTACAAATAACTCCATGAGTAACAAGTGAATACACCAGGGTTATATATGAGAACGATCTAACAACCAATGGAATGTGTGCTATCTGCCTTACTTGTTGTTCCCCGTTGGGTTGCGAGTTTAGGGCAGATGCGCTCAATCAATTGTTTATTTACTCTAAGTATATATAACTTGTACCCACTTAGTACGCATAGAAAGTCTTGTAGCGACTCATCGGTCATGGAGTCCGCCATAGCGTAAAAGTCCCTATTCCCGAGTGATCGAGGGAAGAGGACTATAATCGTAAGTCGGGGAACAAGAGGAAGTAGAACCAAAGAACACAAGACACCCCGAAAGAGCAACAAGCGAGTACTATGTACGCCGCAACAACGCCTACTGCTTCAGCACCTGCCAGTCGATATGCGGGAAACCTTCCGAAGTGTGGAAAATGCAACTTTCACCACACTGGAGTGTGACGGGAAATGCAGTGTCTAAACTGCCACAGAAAGGGACACAAAGTCCATTACTGCAGGGCACCAGCTCAACCGATCTCCCAAGTCCTCGGAGTGGAAGAAAACCAAGCCTGCTATGGTTGTGGTGAGACTGGACACAATCAGAGGGACTGCCCGATAATCAGGAACTCAGGCGCGGATAGACGTATTCTGATGATCACCGCAGGAGAATTTTGTCACACCCCGAAAACCGATGGCGGAAACATTTCCGGGGTTGACTCCACGTTGAGTATCAAATCCAATACACATAGTAAGTAAAGTAGAACAACCATTACATTACATAATAAAGTTTTGCAGTTGTTTCAAAAGTAAAGTTTGTACAGTTGTGATACATAGTATATATAGACAAAAGAAATGGATCTTCATGTACTCCATCTTCTGATCAAGAGAAATCTCCGGGTACCTGTTCTAACGTTGACCTAAGAACACAAGCGGTTTGAAAATCAGCATAAAGCTGGTGAGTTCATAAGCGGTTTTGTTTGTGAATATGATTCGAGTTTCCTTTCTGTTTCTGTAATATCGAATGTACCAAGAAAATCCCATATTTTCTTAATAGTTAGTTATTGATTCACAAATGAAAGGTATGATAAGTTTATACTTTGAAAATATGTTTATTCATGTAAAAATGTATAGTTGGTTATATGACTGATTAAACTGATCTGTTTGCTTATCATGTGTTACCAGGAAAGTCCCATACTTTCCTTATTGTGTATTACAAATTGTAAAAGATGTAATGTTATCCAGTTCGTTATTCTTTCTAGTTAGGTAAGTGTTACCCAGAAAAGCCCCATGCTTTCCTGCATGTTGGTTTCAAATGTAAACGATGTAAAGATGTAAAAGATGCAATTGTGATTGGTTTCCATGTTTTCCCCAGGAAAGTCCCGTACTTTCCTGAATGTTAGTTACAGTGTTACGAAAGATGTGAAGGATGTAAAAGATGTATAAAGTGATTCATTATTACTATATGTAAATCTCTGTTATCCTAATTGCGAGTTCCATAACCATACAATAGACTAAAATCTGTGGCAATAAGTAGTCCACATGTGGCAATAAGTCGTCCACATACTTATGACTTTCGTCACCCTTGAACCATTTCGGTTCGGCTGTAGCTAGCAGCCAGGTGTGGGGTAGTCAGCCCCGTATAGATCTATACACTCAAGTCACGCTCTCTAAATACCAGAGATTCTGGTTATGGGTGTAGTCCTCCACTCGTGTACCCTGGTGGTGTGTTCTCCAAGGACGTGTCTCCAATTATACAGGATTAACAAATTTACTAGTAATAATATGATAGTCCTCCACTCGCGTATATGTGTGGAGTGTTACCGAGGACAAAACAGTGTACAGGTATTATATTCAAATGTCTTATGTAATGCTTTTAACTGATAAATTGTGGAAAATCATTTGTGAAATATATGTAAAACATAACAATTTAAAGACCTAATTCACAAATATATGTTACGTGATCTGCATGTTCAAATGGTTATCAGTTGTGGTAATCAGTAACAAAAGCATATGAATTAATAAACACACATCTGAAAACATGTTTTGAGTACAAGAATTTCCTTGTACTTTGCTTGTGTTCCCCCCCTAAAAACAGTGAAAACAGTGAAAAAGGGTAGGGGTATGAACTCACCGAACTCGGAAACGTATCGGTTTCGAATGCTAGACGTTGGTTCGGGGTTTGATTACTCGCGATGACCCTATGTAAAATGAAATAAGGTCCATATATATACAATTAGGGATATATTCACTAATCATATGGAACATTACACTCCAATGAGGTCAAACACCTTAAAATGAGCGTTTGGAGTGACCCGGGTGGCGTTTAAGGACTTGTAAAGGCACTAGGGACTTGGGACTTGAGTTTACTCTCCATAAGTAAACATTTAGATGAGTTTACAACCACAAAACACACACATACATGAGTTTACGGCCGTAAACTCATGTGGGTGTGGTTTTGGGTGATTAAATGGCTTAAAAGGCTTACATGGACATGGGAAATGATTCTAGGCTTTGTTCTAAATGCATGGTGTAACACCGTGATTTCCAAAAACAAAATTTTTCATTTAAATAATCAATTTAATATTAAAACACTTCTTTAAAATCTTATTCACATTCGAGTTACAAAATATAGTTTCATTTTCATTTGAATAGACAACCAGGATCCTCCAAAGCACAACTCTTTCTTCGGTGTGTACAATCGAACCGTTGCCATCCCGCGTTACTGTAAGGACCTGAAACAACATAACATAAACAAAGTAAGCACGAAGCTTAGTGAGTTCCCCAATATACCTTACGCACATACGCCTTCCGGCCCGGACCTTTCGGTCCACATAACATTGCCTTCCGGCCTGGATCTTTCGATCCACATAACATTGCCTTCCGGCCCGGATCTTTCGATCCACATAACATTGCCTTCCGGCCCGGATCTTTCGATCCACATAACATTGCCTTCCGGCCCGGACCTTTCGGTCCACAATATATATTGCCTTCCGGCCCATACACATATATAACACATAATACAAATACTCTAACACATAAAGCACATATATCATATATCATACCTGACCTTTCTGTCACATAATACCTTGCCTTCCGACCCATATATAAGCATGTAATTCACGCATAGCAGCTAACTTTCCATTTATAGCATATAAACATAACACATAACATACTTGACCTTCCGGTCACACAATCAAACCCTTCCGGGTGAAGTATAGTGAGAAGACTCACCTCGTAGACACTGGAAGATAGCAACTCCTAAAATCCCTTGCACTTGATCCTCCGAGCTACAAGCTCCCTGCCACATCATATATCCCTTTTTAATACTTCTATCTTCCACGTTAACTGACCCTAAGAAATCACACCAGTCAACTCTGGTCAACAGTCCATTGTCAGCTCGACTGGACTCGGCGAGTTCCCTGGCGACTCGGCGGGTCTGGTCGTCCTTCAATCCCCTAGGATTCCCCTTCTACTCGTCGAGTATCCTCATTGACTCGACGAGTCACTCCTGGAAGAATCGCGGGGCCACCCCGACTCCACTCGCCGAGTCTGAAGAACAACTCGGCGAGTCCCAGTGAATCTTCAAGCTACTCGCCGAGTCTGATCATCCGACTCGGCGAGTCCACGCCATGCAGTCGATCGAACTGCTTCCTGAGATACATATATTCCCGAATAAACAAACATGGGACCTTCTGGACCTCTAAGGGTCCTAATACAAGGTTATAAACATTGGGTAATCGACACAACAATCCGTCTAATCTCCAAATGGGTTTCACAAACCCTAAATCCATGCACACATTCACATCACAGAAAATAATCCGAAAGATTACCTGAATCATGCACCCTCAGTGTCCCCAAGCCTCAAAACGTGATTCCCTTGCTGTCCCATTAGCCAAAACCTTCTCCTTCTTGGACAATAACTTCCTCAAATCACCAATGATCTTCAATCCTTGCTCTAGCCGCTCCAGCCGCCTAGGGTTCCTCCCAATCGATCCAAAGTCGTGAAATGACGGCATAATAACCCTTATATACGACCCAATACTAAACGGCTAGGGTTTCCGCTGAACAGCGTCGACTCGCCGAGTCCATACCTGGACTCGTCGAGTCCAGTCGCGAACCCGCGACCAAATCTGCGACCCTACTCGGCGAGTCTGGCTCCCACTCGCCGAGTCTCCCCTTTAAAACACCCCAAAATGCAATTTAACAATACTTGAGATTTTGGGCTGTTACAATTCTCCCCCACTAGAATTAGACTTCGCCCTCGAAGTCTCACTCTGAAAGTAGCTCTGGCTGCTGCTCCCGCATCTCACGTTTCGGCTTCCCTAGACACCACCGATCTCTTCCGAGGCCGCTACTGAACCAATACCAGAGGTACCTTCTTGTTCCTCAGAACCTTGATATTCCGATCTCCGACGGCCACTGGCCTCTTGACGTAACACAGGCTCGCATCCACCTAATCGTTCCCTAGTAGAACCACTGCTGACTCATCCGCTATACACCTCTTCAACTGCGACACATACCAGTGTCATGGATCCGTCCCAATTCCGTTGACAGCTCCAAACGATAGGCCACCCTTCCTACCTTCGCACCTTCACGAAAAGACCCAACATACCGGGGCCCCCCATTTACCCCTCTTCCTAAATCGAAGCACCCCATCAGAAATACGAAGTCGCTGACCTGAATCATATGCTCGTAACGGCGTCTGCCTGCATAACTTCCTGTTAACTCTAGACGATCACTAACTCTCTTTAACCTGCTGAGTCTGCTCTGCCAACTAAGGCACGAACTCTAAACTGCTCATCACTCCCTCTGTAATCAGAAATTATCCAAGATGCACTCTGCTCCAAATTTCAACGATCACTCAACCCATAAGGGTTAGGAAACCCTGAACCACCGGATCCCCGATCCAAAGCCCACTTTGCCCATTCTGGACCGACTGAAAGATCCGTTCTCCCTCTCAGATCAACTCTCACAAGTTCCCTCTTGTCATTACATACACATATTGAACTAGTCCCAACACCCGCAGGTGGAAAGACCCGATGCACTGATGATATCCTCGAACATCTCCCAAGATGAACCACTACATTCACCCTACACTCTGATCAGATTCACACTGAGAATTTAAAATTTTCTCTCTCCATGCATCCCTTCTGAGCCTCAACAGACATCCCAACCGGATGGGTTCCTACTCCACTTCCGCGAACACGATGCTCACAACCATACTCGAAATACTCTATCCATAACTCTGCTCTGCAGCTTTCACTTTCGTGAACTTGCACCCCTTCGGAGTTACACACCTTCCTCTATTCCTTTTTCCAAGGAACCCTCTTGGCCATAATGCCACCCCAACCGGTGCCACGGTGCTCGCCCCAAGCGACACCACCCTTTTTGCGTAACTGCTATTCACATACTCTGGTTCTCATTGCAGGGGCTCTCAATCCCACGCACTCTCTCCACTCATCAAAATCACTGCCTCCGCTAAACAAGATCAATAACCCGGGGCCAGACCTTCCAATGCAACCACACTGCACATACGCGATCCGCAAATCTCAAACTAATCCAGCAATACCAACAGAGTCTCCAGTATGACTGGACCGACTCTCACAACACACACTAGCCACACGAGGCTATATCTCTGTGGGTCCGTACACCCAAACTCTGCGAACCCTTAGGTTCTAACTCTGGGAACCTTCCGGTTCCAGCTCTAGAAACATGCACAACATAATCCCGTGGGGTTAATGCAGTACAACCCATCACGTTCCTCTAACATACCAATACTCTGATCACATAACCCCGATTACTTACTCAAGCTTGATCCCGGCCTTCTCGCAGGCCACCAAAATCGAATGCCCTAGGTCTGTATCCCGCCCCGCATACCCGACACTCGCTCTCATCGGCCTGTACTCTGCGCTGACAAACACTGCTGAATCCCGGCAGCTAAGCACCCTTACATACTCATCGATCTCCCGGAGAATTTTCTAATTCTCCCCCACTAAAGCTCTGACTAACTGCCACCGATCGTCATTAACGACCTTTCAGAACCATCCTGCACAAAGAGAACATTTACCCACTGACTGCTTCCCACAAGCGTAAGCAACCCTCAGCAAAACACATCTCCTCCCTGATCAATCCGCTCAAAAGAATCCGATCTTTCAATTGTCCACTCCACAACTGCAGATGCTACCCGTCATTCAACCCAGTGCCGCATCTCCACTATCAACCCTCACGAACGATGACCAACGGAATTCCCAAGCAATAACCCATAACCAAACCCACAACCTGCCAAAGGTTGAATATCGCATCGAAAACCGCACAAGGCTACCGGTACCAAAACACCAAACTATAATCATACTAAACCATCAGGGAACAACGAATGCCAAGCGAAAACCTGAAGCACCAATTCATAACCATGCCAAACCCGCGAAACAACGAATACCGCATCGAAATTCACACCCGACACCAGCACAAACAATACGCCACAATCAACGCAAGCTACTCAAGACATCAAGAGAGCATCATACCCGCAGCTGCCTCCGGCACTGCTCCGTCTCCCTCTGCCGCAAGCTGATAAGCACGACCCTGAGCCCTTGGGCTCTGCTCCATCCTGTCCTCCTCCTGAACTCCTCAAGGTGGCCGATGCTAGAGCCTGCACCGGTCCTGCAGGAAACTGAGGACGGTTGACCCTCAAATGTCCAACCTACCGACACTGATAACAAATCCTGAAATCCCGAATTGGCACTGACTGCCGACAATCCCGTGCACCATGCCCCTCCTTTCCGCACTTGCGGCATGCACCACTGGGCCAACAAGCTCCGGTGCCATCTCTCTCACACTTCCCACAACTGTGACCGCTCCGATCCCCCCATTCTAACGTCTACGGTCATGGGCTGTTTCGGCGCCGGCTGCGACTGCATCGGGGCCTGCCTCATCTCACGCTACTGCAACTCAACCTCTAACTCACGCCACATGGCAGCCTCCTGCGATACCAACACGGTCTCGCGCCTCTGCGCAGGCACGAACCCCCCGTGAGCATACTCGGATATCGGGACATCTGAGCCTGCTCCGAAGCGAACTCAGGGCAAAACATCGCCCTCTCAATAAACATCCCGGTGCTCTCAGTCACCGACTCCAATCCTGCGTCAGCTTAAAGAACTTCCGAGCCAATTTCTCCTTTTCATCCCGCGGAACATAGCGAATACTGAACATCCCTCTGAATTGCTCCCATGAAACCGCAGCCCTCTGCGCATCGGAAAATGACCTCGTGGTCAATCTCCACCAATCCTTCGCCCCAAGCCTCAACAGGTTCAGAGCACACCCCCACCCTCTGATCAGCAGGGCATAAACTCGTGGGGAAACACCCCTCCATGTCTGATAACCATCTCGTAGCAACAATCGAGTCCTGAACTCCATCGAATGTGGGAGGCTTCGCATAATAGAAGTCCCGATACTGAAAACCCCGACTAGCCCCTTTCTTTGCCGTTGCTACGGCCGCTGTAACCGCCGCGGCAGCCGTCTCTGCGAAAGCCGCATATCGCTCATCCAACTACTTCAATCATAGTGGTCCTGATCGACCCAACAGTTCTGGCGACTCAACCCGCAACAATGCAGCGACCTCATCACGCAGGGTCTCGCGAACCCTCGCATCCCGCTCGCTCGTGCTCGTCCGATCGATAACCGGATAACAAGATAGCCACAAGCATCATCCACTACGAACCATGGTACTCATCCCATGACATCCCTCCTCAACATGCCTCGGTGTATGGTACCTGAACCATAGCACCACTCCTCAATCTGCTCCAATGTATGGTGCCCGGACCATAACATCACTCTGTATCCGCTCCGATGTATGGTATCCGAACCATAACATCACCCCTCAATCTGTTCCTTAGGACCTTTAGAATGCCCCCTGTATCAAGTATGGGTCCTCTGCTTTCAGTAGTACGGGCCCATACTACCTGCCACATCTACCCATACTTTCCACACGGACCATCCCAGAGTTCCTAAGTAGCTGATAAACCTGCTCTTTCACCCATCTCATCGCGCGTGCTCGCTTTCCAGCGAAATCCTCTACTCTACCAGCGCACTCATTTGGCTAGGTTTACTCCCTAGTCCCTTCCGCCGTCCTCCCACTTCTTTGCTATCAGCTGCTGAAGAGTTCCTAATGATGCCAGCCCTCTACCTCCTGAGTATCGTCATACTCACTTAGTAGCTGACTCCCATCATCGACAACTCCACAAAGCACAAAGCAAGCAGCATTCGAGCATTGAAGCATACATAGGACTCCCCATCTGTGGTAGCTCCACCTTCTCGGCTCATCCTCGGAAGTACCTCTGTACCCCGTAGCTTTACCCCTTGCGCGTTCTAACTAGATACTCTCACTCATCACATACACACAAAAGCATAACGCACATATAACAGCGAACCCTAGACTAAGGCATCACAAATCAGGCCACTCTAGTCCTAAGATGTGAAATACCTAGCCTGTCTCTAGCATGCAATAATGTCTCAAAAAGTGCATAATAGATATTTCATAATACAAAAGTAAGGGTATTTTGGGAAATCACCGTTTGGCTCTGGCTGATTGTACACACTGCTCTTTCTTGCTTTCTCTTTGAACTCTTATTCACTTTAGAAAACCATTTATTTGGAAAACCTTTCCTTACTTCCTCAGTTTGAGTCCAGATTTACCCGTAGGCGCGTCCGAATCCCTCAAACCAAGGCTCTGATACCAATTTGTAACACCGTGATTTCCAAAAACAAAATTTTTCATTTAAATAATCAATTTAATATTAAAACACTTCTTTAAAATCTTATTCACATTCGAGTTACAAAATATAGTTTCATTTTCATTTGAATAGACAACCAGGATCCTCCAAAGCACAACTCTTTCTTCGGTGTGTACAATCGAACCGTTGCCATCCCGCGTTACTGTAAGGACCTGAAACAACATAACATAAACAAAGTAAGCACGAAGCTTAGTGAGTTCCCCAATATACCTTACGCACATACGCCTTCCGGCCCGGACCTTTCGGTCCACATAACATTGCCTTCCGGCCTGGATCTTTCGATCCACATAACATTGCCTTCCGGCCCGGATCTTTCGATCCACATAACATTGCCTTCCGGCCCGGATCTTTCGATCCACATAACATTGCCTTCCGGCCCGGACCTTTCGGTCCACAATATATATTGCCTTCCGGCCCATACACATATATAACACATAATACAAATACTCTAACACATAAAGCACATATATCATATATCATACCTGACCTTTCTGTCACATAATACCTTGCCTTCCGACCCATATATAAGCATGTAATTCACGCATAGCAGCTAACTTTCCATTTATAGCATATAAACATAACACATAACATACTTGACCTTCCGGTCACACAATCAAACCCTTCCGGGTGAAGTATAGTGAGAAGACTCACCTCGTAGACACTGGAAGATAGCAACTCCTAAAATCCCTTGCACTTGATCCTCCGAGCTACAAGCTCCCTGCCACATCATATATCCCTTTTTAATACTTCTATCTTCCACGTTAACTGACCCTAAGAAATCACACCAGTCAACTCTGGTCAACAGTCCATTGTCAGCTCGACTGGACTCGGCGAGTTCCCTGGCGACTCGGCGGGTCTGGTCGTCCTTCAATCCCCTAGGATTCCCCTTCTACTCGTCGAGTATCCTCATTGACTCGACGAGTCACTCCTGGAAGAATCGCGGGGCCACCCCGACTCCACTCGCCGAGTCTGAAGAACAACTCGGCGAGTCCCAGTGAATCTTCAAGCTACTCGCCGAGTCTGATCATCCGACTCGGCGAGTCCACGCCATGCAGTCGATCGAACTGCTTCCTGAGATACATATATTCCCGAATAAACAAACATGGGACCTTCTGGACCTCTAAGGGTCCTAATACAAGGTTATAAACATTGGGTAATCGACACAACAATCCGTCTAATCTCCAAATGGGTTTCACAAACCCTAAATCCATGCACACATTCACATCACAGAAAATAATCCGAAAGATTACCTGAATCATGCACCCTCAGTGTCCCCAAGCCTCAAAACGTGATTCCCTTGCTGTCCCATTAGCCAAAACGTTCTCCTTCTTGGACAATAACTTCCTCAAATCACCAATGATCTTCAATCCTTGCTCTAGCCGCTCCAGCCGCCTAGGGTTCCTCCCAATCGATCCAAAGTCGTGAAATGACGGCATAATAACCCTTATATACGACCCAATACTAAACGGCTAGGGTTTCCGCTGAACAGCGTCGACTCGCCGAGTCCATACCTGGACTCGTCGAGTCCAGTCGCGAACCCGCGACCAAATCTGCGACCCTACTCGGCGAGTCTGGCTCCCACTCGCCGAGTCTCCCCTTTAAAACACCCCAAAATGCAATTTAACAATACTTGAGATTTTGGGCTGTTACACATGGAATGGATTGAAATCACTAAAATGATAAATTTTATGGGAGTTTACGGCCTAGCATAGGCTCCTGGCCGTAAACTCCTTAATCCTTATGAAAATGATGTTAAATGTTGTTAAAACAAATCACATGTGATTCTAAAAATTCCCATAAGCCTAGAAATGAGTTTGCAAGTGACATATAAGGGATTTATGGAGTTTACGGCCCATGAAACCCCCTTCATGGCCGTAAACTCTAATATGACAAGCTACAAAGTGTTTCAAGGCCTGAAACTAGCATAGAATGGCTTCTAAAATTCATCTAAAGGCTGTAGGGGTGTTTAGTTTGCATTCTAACACTAAAGATTTTGGAGTTTACGGCCCAAGAACATGTCTTGGCCGTAAACTCTTAAAAACCCCATAAAAGATGTGTTTAAGGCCTTTAAAGTATTTTTGGTTGGTCCCTTGATTTATTCCAAAGCTTTTGGTGGTGTTGGATGGCTTTCTAACACCTTAGAAATGGTTTTATGTCAAGTTTTGGGGAGTTTACGGCCCAAGCACTATCCTTGGCCGTAAACTCATCTAAGTCCCCCAAAAATCATGTTTCAAGTGTCCAAATGCTAATACCAAGGTCCTATAATTCATATCTAAGCCATAGATGTGATTTGGAAGGGTTAAAGGGCATGAAAAACCCCATAAACATGAGTTTACGGCCTAAGATTGTGCCTTGGCCGTAAACTCCTTCAAAGTCTTCAAAATCAATGATTTACATGTTCTAAGTCCATAACTTGAAGTCCCTTAGCCATATCTAAAGTCCAATTGAGTTTTGGAAGGAGTTTAAGAGCTTAAAACCCCATAAAATGGAGTTTACGGTCCAAGCTTGCTCCTTGGCCGTAAACTCATGTTCTTGACCCCAAAACTCAATTAATTCATCAATTTGAAGGCTAAAGATGATGAATAACATGCTAGAGAGGTTACCTTAAAGATTTGAAGCCTTAAACTTGTGACTTGGACCTTAATTCTAGCTTGGAGGAGAGACGTTGTAAGAGTTTAGTATGAATTTGGCCAAAGGCTTCAAATGGAGTCTAAATCATGTTTATATAGTGTTCGGGAATTTGACACGATAGAATTCTACCCGATACCGACGTTAAATGAGGTTTTTGGTCGTACCCGATTGAGTTATCGTAACCCGATATGTTAATTTCTAGAAATATTCCTATCACTAAAGTTGGGTGTTAAAATGATTTCTAAATGTATTAAGACACCCATTAAGTCATTTTAAATCAATATAAATTAATGACTTAATAAAATGGCGAATATTGGAAACGAAATTGAAAATGACATTGGTTGATCGGATCGAATTACAAGTTGTGGTACAAGAATTGACATGAAATTTCGGGTTGTTACATTATCCCCCCGTTAGAGGGAATTTCGTCCCGAAATTCAAAGTTTAAGACACAAGACAAGATGCAAATCATGGATTAGAAAAGTGTTGTGGATATTTTTGTTTAATCGAATCTTCTCGCTCCCAAGTGAACTCTGGTCCTCGCTTGGCATTCCAGCGAACCTTCACCAACGGGATGCGACTCTGTTTCGTACGTTTGATTTCTCGATCCATGATTTTGATTGGTTCCTCCACAAAGTTAAGGTTTTCATTGATTTCGATCTCGTCTAATGGAATCGTTAGGGTTTCATCGGATAGGCACTTTTTGAGATTTGAAACATGGAAGACAGGATGAATGTTACTGAGTTCGTGAGGTAAATGAAGTTTATAGGCAACTGGACCGATCCTGGAGAGAATCTCAAAGGGTCCAATGTACCTTGGATTAAGTTTCCCACGTTTACCAAAACGTACAGTGCCTTTCCAGGGCGAGACTTTTAACAGAACCCGATCTCCAACCTGGAATTCAAGGGGTTTCCGACGATTATCAGCGTAACTCTTTTGACGATCACGTGAGGCTTTCAGTCGGTTACGGATTTGAATGATCCTTTCGGTGGTTTCGCGGATGATTTCAGGACCAGTGAAAGCACTGTCGGGAACTCGATTCCTGGCTAAATGTGTATCCCCCACCTCGACCCAGCACAGAGGGGATCTGCACTTACGACCATATAGGGCTTCGAATGGAGCAGCCCTAATACTGGTGTGGTAATTGTTGTTGTATGAGAATTCGATCAAGGATAGATGTGTATCCCATGATTTTCCAAAGTCGATGACACATGCCCTAAGCATGTCTTCCAGGGTTTGAATTGTTCTTTCACTTTGTCCATCGGTTTGAGGATGATATGCCATGCTCATATCTAGTTTGGTTCCAAGGGCTTTCTGAAGGGATTGCCAGAATCTGGAGGTAAACCTGCTATCTCGATCAGAGATAATGGATACAGGTACACCGTGTAGACGTACTACCTCCTGGATGTAGATTCGTGCAAGTCTTTCCATTTTGTATGATTCTTTAATTGGAATGAAGTGTGCAGATTTTGTCAAACGATCGACAATTACCCAAATGGTATCGTACCCACTAGAAAACCTGGGTAGTTTGGTAATGAAGTCCATGGTAATCATCTCCCATTTCCACTCGGGGATTTCGGGTTGTTGAAGCAGACCTGAAGGTTTCTGATGTTCGACTTTGACTTTGGCGCAAGTCAAGCACTTGCCCACGAATGTAGCTATCTCAGCTTTCATGTTTGGCCACCAATATTGTTTCTTGAGATCCAAGTACATCTTATCAAAACCTGGGTGAATAGAGTATTTAGTTTTGTGCGCTTCTTCCATGACTATTTCTCTGAATCCTCTGGACTTGGGGATCCAGATTCGATTCATGAAACAGTGAACTCCGTCACCTCTGATCTCAAGTTTCTTTTCCATTCCTCTCAAAGCTTCCGCTGGCAC
The DNA here is from genome assembly GCF_002870075.4 of Lactuca sativa. Classification (NCBI taxonomy): domain Eukaryota; kingdom Viridiplantae; phylum Streptophyta; class Magnoliopsida; order Asterales; family Asteraceae; genus Lactuca; species Lactuca sativa. The sequence continues at coordinate 247,633,481 of NC_056626.2, read as the reverse complement.
GTTCTCAGGTTTCAGGGCATCTAACTGAGCTTCTCTGATTTGCTTGGGTAGGTTGGAATGGATGGTCATCGTCTGGTTCTTCACTTTGTGGTCTGCACTATCCTTTCGGCTAAGGGCATCTGCTACCACGTTGGCTTTGCCGGGGTGGTAACGGATTTCACACTCATAATCACTGAGTAATTCAACCCATCGTCGTTGCCTCATATTTAAGTCTTTTTGATTAAAGATGTGTTGTAGGCTCTTGTGATCAGTGAAGATTGTGCACTTGGTTCCGTAGAGATAATGTCTCCAAATCTTTAATGCAAAGACTACAGATCCTAGTTCCAAGTCGTGCGTAGTATAGTTAACCTCGTGTGCCTTCAACTGCCTTGAGGCGTAAGCAATCATCTTTCCTCTTTGCATAAGCACACAGCCTAAACCTTGATTAGACGCATCGCAGTAGACGACGAAATCCTCTGTCCCTTCAGGCAGAGACAGAACAGGAGCGCTACATAAGGCTTTCTTCAACGTTTGGAATGCAGTTTCTTGCTTATCACTCCAACAAAAGGGTACACCTTTCTGTGTTAGAGTGGTTAAAGGTTTGGCGATTTTGGAAAAATTCTGAATGAATCGTAGATAGTAGCCAGCGAGACCCAAGAATTGACGAATCTCTGTGGGTGTTTTTGGTGCCGACCAATTCTCTATTGCTTTGATCTTGGAAGGATCTACATGAATACCTTCCTCACTTACCACATGACCGAGGAAAGTTACCTTCCGTATCCAGAATTCACATTTGGAAAATTTCGCGTATAGTTTTTCGGATCTAAGGGTCTCCAACACTAGCCTCAAGTGTTGTTTGTGGTCCTCTTCGCTTCGGGAGTAAACGAGGATGTCGTCAATGAACACGATGACGAATTTGTCTAAGAAGGGACGGCACACCCGGTTCATAAGGTCCATGAACACAGCCGGTGCATTGGTTAGACCGAAGGGCATCACTACGAACTCGTAGTGTCCATACCGAGTCCTAAAAGCTGTTTTGGGCACATCACTTTCATGAACTCGCAACTGATGGTAACCTGACCGAAGGTCTATCTTAGAAAAGTAGCTGGCTCCCTGAAGTTGATCGAAGAGGTCATCTATACGTGGAAGAGGATATCGATTCTTAACGGTCAATTTGTTCAGTTCACGATAGTCGATGCACATCCGAAAGGATCCATCTTTCTTCTTGACAAACAGAACCGGAGCTCCCCAGGGTGAGGAACTTGGCCTAATGAATCCTTTACTTAGCAACTCATTGAGTTGACTAGATAACTCCTGCATTTCAGCTGGAGCTAGACGATACGGAGATTTTGCTACGGGAGTAGCTCCAGGAATTAGGTCAATACGGAACTCGACCTGACGTTCGGGAGGAATTCCTGGAAGCTCTTCAGGGAACACATCGGGAAAATTGCAGACCTCGGGAATGCTCGCGAGGTTTTTAACTTCTTGATCCTTGTTGATCACATGAGCTAAGAATGCAACGCACTCCTTTCGGAGAAGCTTTCGAGCTTTGATGCAAGAGATGATATGAAGATTGGAACTGGGTTTATCACCATAGATTACCAGAGTTTGATCCGAAGGAAAATTGAGACGGATAGCTTTTTCGTAACAAAGAATGGCAGCATGATTGGGACTCAACCAATCCATGCCAATGATAACATCAAAGCTCTTAATGGAGACGGGCATGAGATCTATAGGAAATGAGTGATTGTTTAAGGTAAGCGTACAACCTATGAATATATCGCTAGCGCGTTCTTTCTCACCGTTAGCCATATCGACAGTAAACGTTTCAGTTAATGGTTGAGGATTTGGTTTTAAATTATGTTTAAATGCATGACTAACAAAACTCCTTTCAGCACCCGAATCGAAAAGTATACTAGCATATGAGTTGTCGAGAAGGAACGTACCCGAAACAACAGTGGGATCAACTACCGCTTCCTCTCGTCCAATGGTTAGAATCCTTCTAGTGTTATCAGCAGTTGATTTCTTGGGACAGTTCCTTTTGAAATGCCCAACTTCTCCACAGTTGTAGCAGGCTTGACTAACACCTGCTCCCGATGATTGATTGGCTGATTGAGTAGGAGTTCTGCAGAACCGAACCGTGTGCCCTTTCTTACCACAGCTGGTGCAAGACAATTCTCGGCAAGGACCAGGATGATGATGGTATTTACACTTGTCACACAGGGGAAGGTTACCAGCATATTTACTGGTAGGAGTTGAAGCTGTGGATCCCATAACAGAAGCTGCAGTGACAGGAGTAACAGTAGCAGCATGGACTGCTACCGTCTGTTGTTTCTTGGAAGATCCTTGAGAAGATTGACCCTTCTTTTTCTTCCAGAATTTCCTCTTTTCACCACTCCTTTGAGTCGGCTCAGAAGTGGTAGTGATTTCCTTAATGTCATCGCTGTGATCAATCAGAATTTGAGCTAAAGTCTTGGCACTATCGTAAGTATTCGGACGAGCAGCCAAAACATGACTCTTTGTCGGTTGAGATAATCCCCAAACAAACCTTTCGATCTTTTTATTTTCAGGAGTGACTAATCCCGGGCAGAGAAGTGCGAGATCATCGAATCGGGAAGTATACGGAGCAATGTCAGAACCTATCATCTTCAAATTCCAAAGCTCGTGCTCTAATTTTTGCATTTCACCACGGGGGCAGTACTCAGCAAGGAGAAGTTCTTTCATGGCTTCCCAGCCCATGGCATTTGCTACAGGTAAGGTCAGAGATTTGACTCGGCCATTCCACCAAGTCAAGGCTTTATCTTCGAAGGTACAAGCCGCAAACTTAACTTTATCAGACTCTGCACAAGCACAGATTTTGAAGATGGATTCAATTTCTCGAACCATCGGGATAAAGAAATGACACCTCCAGTGCCATTAAAGGATGTTGGTTTCGCGTTCATGAAATCCTTATAAGAATTTCCTCTTTGGTGCCCCTGACTACCATCTGGGTTTTGGGTTTCACCTCCCGAACCCCCAGAGTTCAGTTGAGGGAAGAGAGCTGATATGGTAGCGGAAATGGTTGCCTGAAGTGTTTCCAAATCAATCTGAATAGGAGGTGGTGGCGGAGGAGGATTGCTGTTGTTCGTTGAGCTGGGTCTCTTTCTTGGAGGCATCTTGATCTAAAAAGATCAGGAAAGAGAGGATCATAAGTCCTCTGAATTGAATCAAGAGATATGGGACAGGAGATATCTCATCAAGGCAAATATAGCATCATACAAAGCGATAAAGAAGAAAGGAGTTGTCAAGATAGAACATTTTATCGCTAGAGGAATGATCAAGGAATAACACGTATACGAGGATTTCTACAGAGGATCGGCTCGAGAAATACTCCCATAGTATTTCATGGTTCGCTGCAGCGACGATTTGTTGTTTGGGATATTGGGTAAGTTTTAGGCATGCCACGTACCACAATCACTCCCAGGCACATGTTGGCCGTGTCTCGAATGAATATAGTTGGCCAGGCTATATTGACCCTAGACACGACTACATAACTGCCCAGGTTTAACTGCAATACACAACACGCATTTACTTATGTTTTGTTCTACTTATATATACGAATCTCGACGGTTCGGTATACTTGTATATTTTTGAAAATTACTTATAGTCTGGAGATACTTTTATTTCAGAGCACTTAGGCCCTTTAGTGTTTATAGTTTTATACCATGTAAGGTTTGGTATACTTTATTCACTATAAACAAGGGCTCTGATACCAATCTGTCACACCCCGAAAACCGAAGGCGGAAACATTTCCGGGGTTGACTCCCCGTTGAGTATCAAATCCAATCCACATAGTAAGTAAAGTAGAACAACCATTACATTACATAATAAAGTTTTGCAGTTGTTTCAAAAGTAAAGTTTGTACAGTTGTGATACATAGTATATATAGACAAAAGAAAAGGATCTTCATGTACTCCATCTTCTGATCAAGAGAAATCTCCGGGTACCTGTTCTAACGTTGACCTGAGAACACAAGCGGTTTGAAAATCAGCATAAAGCTGGTGAGTTCATAAGCGGTTTTGTTTGTGAATATGATTCGAGTTTCCTTTCTGTTTCTGTAATATCGAATGTACCAAGAAAATCCCATATTTTCTTAATAGTTAGTTATTGATTCACAAATGAAAGGTATGATAAGTTTATACTTTGAAAATATGTTTATTCATGTAAAAATGTATAGTTGGTTATATGACTGATTAAACTGATCTGTTTGCTTATCATGTGTTACCAGGAAAGTCCCATACTTTCCTTATTGTGTATTACAAATTGTAAAAGATGTAATGTTATCCAGTTCGTTATTCTTTCTAGTTAGGTAAGTGTTACCCAGAAAAGCCCCATGCTTTCCTGCATGTTGGTTTCAAATGTAAACGATGTAAAGATGTAAAAGATGCAATTGTGATTGGTTTCCATGTTTTCCCCAGGAAAGTCCCGTACTTTCCTGAATGTTAGTTACAGTGTTACGAAAGATGTGAAGGATGTAAAAGATGTATAAAGTGATTCATTATTACTATATGTAAATCTCTGTTATCCTAATTGCGAGTTCCATAACCATACAATAGACTAAAATCTGTGGCAATAAGTAGTCCACATGTGGCAATAAGTCGTCCACATACATATGACTTTCGCCACCCTTGAACCATTTCGGTTCGGCTGTAGCTAGCAGCCAGGTGTGGGGTAGTCAGCCCCGTATAGATCTATACACTCAAGTCACGCTCTCTAAATACCAGAGATTCTGGTTATGGGTGTAGTCCTCCACTCGCGTACCCTGGTGGAGTGTTCTCCAAGGACGTGTCTCCAATTATACAGGATTAACAAATTTACTAGTAATAATATGATAGTCCTCCACTCGCGTATATGTGTGGAGTGTTACCGAGGACAAAACAGTGTACAAGTATTATATTCAAATGTCTTATGTAATGCTTTTAACTGATAAATTGTGGAAAATCATTTGTGAAATATATGTAAAACATAACAATTTAAAGACCTAATTCACAAATATATGTTACGTGATCTGCATGTTCAAATGGTTATCAGTTGTGGTAATCAGTAACAAAAGCATATGAATTAATAAACACACATCTGAAAACATGTTTTGAGTACAAGAATTTCCTTGTACTTTGCTTGTGTTCCCCCCTAAAAACAGTGAAAACAGTGAAAAAGGGTAGGGGTATGAACTCACCGAACTCGGAAACGTATCGGTTTCGAATGCTAGACGTTGGTTCGGGGTTTGATTACTCGCGATGACCCTATGTAAAATGAAATAAGGTCCATATATATACAATTAGGGATATATTCACTAATCATATGGAACATTACACTCCAATGAGGTCAAACACCTTAAAATGAGCGTTTGGAGTGACCCGGGTGGCGTTTAAGGACTTGTAAAGGCACTAGGGACTTGGGACTTGAGTTTACTCTCCATAAGTAAACATTTAGATGAGTTTACAACCACAAAACACACACATACATGAGTTTACGGCCGTAAACTCATGTGGGTGTGGTTTTGGGTGATTAAATGGCTTAAAAGGCTTACATGGACATGGGAAATGATTCTAGGCTTTGTTCTAAATGCATGGAATGGATTGAAATCACTAAAATGATAAATTTTATGGGAGTTTACGGCCTAGCATAGGCTCCTGGCCGTAAACTCCTTAATCCTTATGAAAATGATGTTAAATGTTGTTAAAACAAATCACATGTGATTCTAAAAATTCCCATAAGCCTAGAAATGAGTTTGCAAGTGACACATAAGGGATTTATGGAGTTTACGGCCCATGAAACCCCCTTCATGGCCGTAAACTCTAATATGACAAGCTACAAAGTGTTTCAAGGCCTGAAACTAGCATAGAATGGCTTCTAAAATTCATCTAAAGGCTGTAGGGGTGTTTAGTTTGCATTCTAACACTAAAGATTTTGGAGTTTACGGCCCAAGAACATGTCTTGGCCGTAAACTCTTAAAAACCCCATAAAAGATGTGTTTAAGGCCTTTAAAGTATTTTTGGTTGGTCCCTTGATTTATTCCAAAGCTTTTGGTGGTGTTGGATGGCTTTCTAACACCTTAGAAATGGTTTTATGTCAAGTTTTGGGGAGTTTACGGCCCAAGCACTATCCTTGGCCGTAAACTCATCTAAGTCCCCCATAAATCATGTTTCAAGTGTCCAAATGCTAATACCAAGGTCCTATAATTCATATCTAAGCCATAGATGTGATTTGGAAGGGTTTAAGGGCATGAAAAACCCCATAAACATGAGTTTACGGCCTAAGATTATGCCTTGGCTGTAAACTCCTTCAAAGTCTTCAAAATCAAAGATTTACATGTTCTAAGTCCATAACTTGAAGTCCCTTAGCCATATCTAAAGTCCAATTGAGTTTTGGAAGGAGTTTAAGAGCTTAAAACCCCATAAAATGGAGTTTACGGCCCAAGCTTGCTCCTTGGCCGTAAACTCATGTTCTTGACCCCAAAACTCAATTAATTCATCAATTTGAAGGCTAAAGATGATGAATAACATGCTAGAGAGGTTACCTTAAAGATTTGAAGCCTTAAACTTGTGATTTGGACCTTAATTCTAGCTTGGAGGAGAGAGGTTGTAAGAGTTTAGTATGAATTTGGCCAAAGGCTTCAAATGGAGTCTAAATCATGTTTATATAGTGTTCGGGAATTTGACACGATAGAATTCTACCCGATACCGACGTTAAATGAGGTTTTTGGTCGTACCCGATTGAGTTATCGTAACCCGATATGTTAATTTCTAGAAATATTCCTATCACTAAAGTTGGGTGTTAAAATGATTTCTAAATGTATTAAGACACCCATTAAGTCATTTTAAATCAATATAAATTAATGACTTAATAAAATGGCGAATATTGGAAACGAAATTGAAAATGACATTTGGTTGATCGGATCGAATTACAAGTTGTGGTACAAGAATTGACATGAAATTTCGGGTTGTTACAAATTTACCCTGGAGTCGTCGACGAGTAATGGCATGTTTTCAAAATATTATTTACTTTTAAAATTAATTTATATCCATATAAGATTAAAATTTGGGGATGACACTTAAAAGTAATCATAACAACTCGCATGTTGAAATAGGTCGTAATATTCAAGAGAACTAAAAGATCCTTTAGAGAAGCTATTATGGCTCACCATATACATCAGGGTTGTGTGTAACTAAGATGTTGCAGACTTAGAGTGAGTGACTCCTCTTAGGTCCCCTTTCCTTAATTCGTTGAGGATTAGAGGCAGAGATGCTCAGTCGACTGCCTGGCTCATCTTAAGTATTCACAACTTGTGTATGACGGGCGATGGTAGTGGTACCATGGGGGATCATGGTATAAAAGTATCCCTTCAGTTAGTAAAGCACTTTTATTTGTATGTATGCACACATAGCGGTGCGATACATAGGAGTGTTAATTTCAAAATAGAAAACAGGAAACGCGAGATTAGTTACAAGGAGTACATTGTTGAACATACTAGGAGTACAGTTCCAAGCATACCAGGGATACATCGTCGTTATCAGATGTTTCTTTAATTTGACCAAAGCTTTGTTCCGTATAGAGTGCGTTGTATTCTTTCGCCATGAGTTGGCGTGGTACTCACCATAATGAGTTCATATTTTTCTATCGCTTCGATCGGCAAGTTCTCGAAACTTTCATCATTCGTATCAAAAGTTTGTCACACCCCAAAACCAAGAACGACGGAAACGTTCTAGGGCGGAGGACGTCATGTATAATATCAACAACAATGTAAAGTAGTAAACAAGCAACAACATCATCCATTGCATTAATAAAATAATTATTATACAATTGTGTTCTGTCAAATTTTGATAAACACTAAAGCATAAATCAAAATGAAAGATAAGTCTTGAACAAGCTCCATCTTCCTTTCTCCTTGCATCGGTACCTGTCTATGATGACCTGAGGATACAAGTAATTTTGAAAGCGAGTATCAGCTTTGAAGCTGGTGAGATCATAAGTATTTAGTGTCTTAATTTGTATGTAAGAATTTGTAAGTCTATGTATTGTAAGAATTTGAAAGTGTATATGAATTCTAAGTGTTTGAAAAACCCTAGAATCCCTATGATTCCTTCTAGTATATGAAGGTGTCTTCTACCAAGACCTAACTATTCTGTGTACGTGTCTCTTGTAAGGGTAAGTATTTTCCAAAGTATAACTATCATTATAAGAAAATTGTATCCTTTGGTACTAGGATACCTAAATATAATTCACCTCATTGGTTATGTGAATGAGTCACAAAATAAGGGTAATAATATAACTAACCTGAATATTACCCTTTGGTACTAGGGTAACTATCATTGTTAACTTTAAGACATCTGTAGACGTACTCTTACCTCTGTTGCTAACAGCTGGGTATAGGAATAGTTAATCCCTTAATCGTATACCTGTAATGGTACTAACCGTTGAAATCCGTGGACGTGCTTTTACCTCTGTAGCTAACAGATATTTTAGGAATGGTCAATCCCACAATCGTATCCTTGGGTACTAGGATAATAAATCCATTCTATCTCGTCGAATATGTGATTGTATCACATGGTAAAGGTAAGAATGAGGATTTGATAACAGAGTCGGTACATATAAAATGTAATAGGACTCCTCCTGATATATCTATGCAAAAGTACTCCTATAAGTGTGATCATGTAAATATTATAGTAGAGTACTGTAAGGTTCTACGTGTGGTAGCTGTAATGTGTGTTCTCTCTATCTAGCAAGTATAGTAATGTAATCATTCTAGTATAGTTGTATAAGTAATGTACAGTAATGTTCTAGAAAGTATTGACTCATGAATGAACTGACTCATTGTATGATATCGCGTTCTAGTAATGGTTCTAGTATCTTCCTAAACTACCCATATGGTAGCTTACTAGTAATCTAAGTGGTACGTATGGACGTGGATGTATACCCTTGCTACCCAAGGGAATTGGATGAACTGGAAGGACCTTTTATGACTTTATATGTACACATGATATATAACTAATATTTAAACGACCTTCGGACGAGTATCCGATATCCCACCAGACTACATCTCAAGGCGCGAAAAGGAAATAGGGTGGATAGCCTTCCTAAGTCTTTTAAACATTTCTGATATAATTATACATATAGAGGCATGCAATTTATAATAGAAAAGCATAAATAAGTTTTGTAAGACATTTGAAATATAAATATTATTTTAAGAAAAGATCGACTTGATGTCAACCTATAAAACAATTTGAAGGCATAAGTTTGATAAAACAATTTAAGTATAAGGAACATTTGTTTGAAAACAGTTGTAAATAAGTTTGAAATATGAAATACAGAGTAAGCGGTACAGTCTAATAAGAAGTTTAAAACATATAAAATGTTTATAAAAATCATTTGAAGGAAATTGTTTGGTAAAACGGCTAATGAGTAGCCAAATCTTTTGAATGCTGTATATTAATCACATGTGATTGATGTAATAAGTAGCGTAATTCTACTTATTAATCGCATGTGACTGATATAATACTAGCATGATTCTACTTGTATCCCCCCCATAAAACTTTTAAAATAGTTTAAAACATTAGTTAAGGGGTATGAACTCACCTGCGGTAAGTGACTGGAATTGAACGGACTGTTATCGTACGGAAGGATCGGACAAGTGCTTGGTGTCAAGTGAAGACTTAGCCACACACAATGATCCTAATTACATATGAATACATATGTATATAAATAATTAGAGATTTAATCACTAATTATACAAGTATAAACATTTAACACGAGGACAACACTTTTGGTCAAGCGCTAGGAGGCTAATGGGTTGCAACAAAGGAGTGCAATGCCCCTAATGGAAGTTTATGGTCAAATGACCACATTCATTGGAGTTTACGGCCTAGGGGAGTAAGCTCCTGGCCGTAAACTCTCAACCAAGTCTTGAAATGGAGTTTAGAATTATCATAACTCTAGTGGGGAATTGTTTCAATGCTTAACAAGTGTCTAAGGTACCATATTGACTCCTATGGGGAGTTTACGGCCCATAGACCATATTCCCTTGGAGTTTACGGCCGTAAACTCCCTTGCGAGGGTTATTATGGTGCTTTCAAGTCTCTATAATAACTAGGAACCATTCTAGGCTTTAGTACTTGGCATTAGGAAGGTTTATGGCACCAATTTGTACCATTTTATGGAGTTTACGGCCTTGGAACCTTTTGGGCCGTAAACTCCCTCACTAATGGGGTTCTAAGTATTTTAACTAGTCCAAAACTCATCTAGGTACTTGCCCAAATAGTCTCTTGGCTTAAGGAAAGATTTAGGGTGTCCTTTGACCCCTTTAAAGGAGTTTACGGCCCAAGAAATACTCTTGGCCGTAAACACTTCCACACTTGTGTTTCCATGAGTTTTTTAGGTTCTAATCATTTAGGAGTACATACCAAAATAAAGTCTAAGCCTTAGGGAAAGTTTGAAGGCATTTTGGAACCTAAAACATGGAGTTTACGGCCTAAGGAGCTTCTTGGCCGTAAACTCCCTTCTAGCAATGATTTCTAATGGTTTTGTTGGCATAAATCATGAGTTTAAGGCTTCTAGGTTTTTTTTAAGGCTAAGGGAACATTACGCACTCATTTGTGCCTTCACTTGGAGTTTACGGCCCAAGAGATGTTCCTTGGCCATAAACTCCTAAAACTAAATGCTCTTGATTGATTTCTAGCCCCTAATGTTCATACATAAAGTCCTTAACTAGTTGCCTAACAAGGAATTGGGACTAGGTAGCTTTTAGGCCTTGTTTTGGAGTTTACACCCAAAGAATGTTCTTGGGCCCTAAGCTCCCGGATCTTGTATTTTGGACATGTAAATAATGTTATTAAGCATATAACAAGTATCAAAATACATCTAGGAAAGTAGACTCACAATCTGGGATGAAAACCCGAAGATCCGTGAGAGAGAAATTGGCTTTTCTCTAATTAGAATTCAACTAATCAACCAATTTGGTTCAAAATTCTATTTATAGTCCTGAGATTTTTGGAAGAAATTATTTATATTCTCGGAATGGATTCTAATGATCTAGGTAAATGGAATTACAGTGTTGCATAAAATCCTAGTGCATCCACTCTCCTAATATCTCCTTAGGTGTAAAAACCCTGAAAACTGCCAAACTTATACCATAAGTCTGAATTTTCACTGTAACTGCTCTACTTCTATTGGATTGAAATGGTTTGATTAGAATGGAAATTTCGGGTTGTCACAAAGTCCGACCTGAACCAAAAACTTTATCTTTCGCATTCTAAACCCCCGAAGTACTCGTGCGAATAGTACTTTGTCCTCCGAAGCCTTATCGTAAGATGTTTGCAGACTGTCACGAAATATCACTCGTCCAATAGACTAAGTTCGAGCACAGAGGCTATGGACGAATACAGACCGCCTATTATTATTTAGTATATACGCGAGGGTGGTATATGAGTATGATTACGCAAATCTAGTATGTGTGTTTCCGCCCTATCTCCTGTTCCCCGTTGGGTTGTGGACCTGGGGCAGAGTCGCACATCGCACAGTCCTACTAATCCTAATCATATACGGCTTGTATACATGAGTTAATGATAGATGGACCAAGTATGAATCCTATCAAGAAGACCACGACAAAGTTGCCAGGTCTACGAGTGAGTATTTTACAAAGCAGAAGAGCTCAACCCCAGTAGTAATGTTAAGAGAGCTAGTTTTGGGACGGAATTCATTCTAAGGGGGGATGATGTGACAACCCAAAACTTTCCATTCTGTACAACCATCCACTTCAATCGAAGTCAAAACTGATTATGCTAACTTTCAAGCTTTTTGGAATAAGTTTGAGTGTTTTAAAGATAGTACATCAAGAGATATCAGGAGAGAGGATACCCTAGGGTTTATTGTGTAGCAATAAATGCCAAAACTTCAAGAGTTTTGAGTTTATGGTCCAAAATGGTATTGGTACTGTAAACCCTAAATACTATATAAGTAAAACTTAAATATTTTAGTCACTTTTTCACATTTCCATGACTATAGCCATTTCTCTCTCAAGTATCATCCCATTTTTCTTCAAGATCTTCAACTAGTAAGCGTTTCTAGCCCTAATATGTTTAGATCAAGTATTAAACATCAAGAAATCATCCAAATACCGCAAGGAAAGGGTGTTCACGGCCCAATATCTTCTTGGACCGTGAACACTAAAAATGAGGCCAAAGTGAGCCTTATGTCCCTTTAGACATTGGAACCAAGCATAGAATCAATACTTGACATGTCTCGACCTTAGGAGCATCTAGAAAACACCTAAAATCACAAAGGGCAAGGTGTTTACGGCCCAAGAATCTTCTTGGACCGTAAACCCTAAAAAGGGTGCAAACGTGTCCCTATAGTGTCCCTATTCTCTTGCCAAACCTTGGAAACAAACTTAGAGCCTTCCTTTGATGTGTTTAGCACATGAAAACCCCAAGAATGTCCCATGTATATGTGTTTACGGTTTGGGGAGCTCCCAAAACCGTAAACACCTCTTAGGCATGTTTTGATGCCCCAAACTGTTTCCTTAAAGTTAGAAACTAGCCTAGACCTTTACATAGAAGTGTTTAGGACTTGAAAACATCATTTGACCATAAACCACTTGGGTTTACTACCGTAAACCAAAACACAACTGGTCCAAAAATCGTAAACCCCATAAAGGGGTGATATGTTGCCCTAATCACTTCATAGGGCTAAGACTTGAAGTTAGCATGCTTCAAAAGGACTTCTAGCACTTCAAAGCAAAAAATGTTCAAAGTCCCATGAGTTTATGACCGTAAACTCATGGGTTTATGACTGTAAACACAATTGGAGTTGGTTACAAAACCGTAAACACCAATTAGTGCCATTTCACTTCCCTTTGTGGAATCAAATGTGATTCCAACACTTAACCAAGGTGTTTCCTAGTCCCGGAAGGTGTTTCCTTTCATATAGTTGTTTATAAACACTATATTCTGTAACAGCCCGGAATCTCAGGTATTGTTAAAATTATGTTTTGGGGTGATTTAAGAGGGGACTCGGCGAGTTGGAGCCTAGACTCGCCGAGTAGGGTCGCAGACTTGGTCGCGGGTTCGCGACTGGACTCGACGAGTCCGATATGGACTCAGCGAGTCTATGCTGTTTAGCGAAAACCCTAACCGTTCAGGTTTAGGTCGTATATAATGCACTTATAGGCCGTCATTGTCCGTCTTTAGTCGACTGAGAAGAACCCTAATCGGTTGTGGGCATCTAGAGCAAGATTGAAGGATATTAGGGCTTTGAAGAATTGTTGTACAAAGAGGAGAAGAGCTTTGGGCTAAAGGAACAGCAAGAGATTCGAGTTCTGCGGTTTGGGGACACAGAGAGTGCATATTTCAGGTAATAATTCGGATTCCTTCTGTTATATTGATGTGTGCATGGATTTAGGGTTTATGGAACCCATTTGGTGATTAAATGAACTAGTACCTTGTTACCCAACGTCTATAATCTTGTATTAGGACCTTTAGAGGTCCAGAAGGTCCCATGCTTGTGTATTTCGGGACGAGACTTATCTCAGGAAGCAGTTTGATCGACTGCATGGCGTGGACTCGCCGAGTCCGATGAACAGACTCGGCGAGTAGCTTGGAGATTGTCTGGAACTCGTCGAGCTGTTCTTCAGACTCGGCGAGTGGAGTCGGGGTGGCCTCGCGATTCTTCCAGGAGTAACTCGTCGGGTCAAGGAGGATACTCGACGAGTAGGTAGGGACTCTCAGAGAGTTGGAGAACGTCTAGACTCGCCGAGTCGCCATGGCACTCGCCGAGTCCGGTCGAGTTGACCGTTGACCGTTGACCAGAGTGGACCTAAGTCTGACTTCTTAGGGATAGTCATACTTAGAAGATATAAGTGTTAATGAGAGATATGTGATGTTATAGGAAGGTTGTAGCTCGTCGGATTGTGCACGAGTGATTTCAGGATTCGCTAGCTTTCGGCATTTACGAGGTGAGTCTTCTCACTATACTGTACCCGCAAGGGTTTGACTGTGTGACCGGAAGGTCAGATATGATATGTGATATGAATGCTATATGTGGTAAGTTATCTGTTATATGTGCTATATATGTCATGGGCCGGAAGGCGATTATATTATGGGCCGGAAGGCAATATGTTATGGGCCGGAAGGCGATATGTTGTGTGATGGACCGGAAGGTCGGCGTGGGTAGGACTGGAAGGTTTACCCAGCAGGGACGGAAGTCCCCTGAGACACATGGACCGGAAGGTCGGGGCCTGGAAAGGCGTATGTGCGTAAGTTGTATATTGGGGAAGTCATTAAGCATTTATGCTTACAATTGTTTATGTATGTGTTTCAGGTACTAGCGAGGACCGTGGGAAGGCGCCGGCGTGATCGATACACACTGAAGATTGTTTTTATGATCTTGGGATTTAGACTATTTGTATCTGATATAATACTTAAAATTATTTATGCCTTGTTTTGAATGGAAATACCTTATTTTTAAAAATGAAAAATTTGTTTGAAAATTTGAGTTGTTACAATTGGTATCAGAGCCTTGGTTTGAGGGATTCGGGTGCACCTTCGGGAGTAACTGAACTCAAACCGAGGATTTCAGGAAAACTTTTTAAATAAAGGCATAAACTTTTGCAAATGGTTTTGTGGTAAGCACGAAAGAAGCAGTGTGTCCGATCAGTCAGCGCCCGAACGGTAAATATCCCCAAAATACCTTACAATGTTATATGATATAAATTGTTATGCATGCTAGAAGACTAGGTATTCATGATAGGACTAGAGTGGCCTGATTTGTGATTCCTTAGTCTAGGGAAGTTTGCCGTTATGAGATGCTTTGCTAGTATGTGGGTAGATGGTGCATATCAGGAGTAGAGTACTCACTATCCGGGGTTTGGGGAGGAAGACTTGGGATGAATGCTGATGCGGTGTGGTCGGTAGTATTGGGCCCGTACTACCGAAGACACCGGGTCAGTAGAAGGCCCAAGTACGAATCCCTGGATATCGGAGACCGAGTGGGGTTGCGTTATCGAGTGCGATTACACTCGATGGAGTCTCTGATAGTTTTATGTTGTATTTTAGAGACATCATGGTTAGACCACGCCACGGAGCGAGTACGAGCGGTGTGAGTGACGAGGATATTTGTCAGATGATTCACGAGGAGGTAGCGGCGGCGATCCGGGCTGAGATCCCGGAGATGTTTGGGTCTATTAAGACCACCCTGATGGAGATTTTCGATGAGCGGTACGCCGCGTTGACTGAGGCTGCAACCGCTGCAGCTACCGCAGCTGTGGCCGCTGCTAGGCCACATGGGGGTGACTCGTTGCTGTTCCGAGAGTTCAGCAACACGAAGCCACCGGAGTTCGATGGGACGCAGGATCCGATTGCTGCGATGAGGTGGATCACGTACATAGAGGGGTGCTTCTACACATGTTCATGCCCGGAGCACCTGAGGGTACGGTTCGCTTTGAACCAGCTCCGTCTGGGAGCGAAGGACTGGTGGAAGTTCGTGACGGCGAACTTCACTTCGGCAGAGACTACAGCAGTGACATGGGAGGGGTTTACTGCCATGTTCAGGGATGAGTACGTTCCCCCAGTGGAGAGGGAACGATTGGTTCAGGAGTTCTTAAACCTCAAGCAGGGTACTAATTCTGTCGCGGTGATCACGCGGAAATTTCATGAGAGGGCGATGTTCTGCCCCGAGCTGGTGTCCACTGATCAGGCTCGGATGAGCTAGTACTTGGGAGTGTTGAGGAGGGATATCCAGGAGTTTGTGTCGAACTCCACCTACCATACTTTTGCTGAGCTTCAGGAAAATGCCAGGAAGCGCGAGATCGAGTTGGAGACCCAGGCCAGGGAGGAGGCCGAGTCTCAGCGGGTGGACCGGCGACCGGCTCAGTTCCAGCCGACAGCCAAGCGGACCAAGTCCGCCGATTCGAGGACGGGAGGTTCGAAGAGCCGCACTTGTGGAAAGTGCGGCAAGGGTCATGAGGGGGCGTGTCGATCTGGTGCTTGCTACAAGTGTGGCAAGGAGGGGCACATTGCTAGGGAGTGTCCCAAGGGATTTACGGTTTGCTTTCATTGCAACCAGACTGGCCATAGGAAGGCCGAGTGCCCTCAACTTCTTCAGGGATCTGCACCTGCTACCGGAGCTACTGCGACTCGACCGGTGAAGGCCGAGGCCCCGAGGGCTCGGGGAAGAGCCTTTCAGCTGACTGCGGAGGAGGTCCGCGCTGCGCCCGATGTCGTGGCACGTATGTTGTAATTCATGTATTTATTTTAATGTCGAGATGTTATGCTTATGTTATTATATGCGTAGGTACTTTCCTTGTGAACTCTGTGCCTGCCTTAGTGTTATTTGACTCGGGTGCGAGTAGGTCCTTTGTGTCCTTAGCCTTTAGTCAGCATATCAGCGCTAGTCGTGAGTCATTGAGTCGACCTTTGAGAGTTTCTATAGCCAACGAGAAAGTGATTTGTGCCACGGAGGTTCTTCGGGAATGTGTGCTAGAGATTTTCAGGGTTGAATTCCCGATTGACCTGATTCCTATCGCGATGGGTGATGTCTGTGTCATCGTGGGCATGGACTGGTTGAGCCGATTCGGCGCTGTCATCGACTGTGAGCGTCAGTTGGTGACTATACGAGACCATAGTGGGGGAGTTCTTTCGGTGTACGGCGAGGGTACCCGTTCGGGATCAGCTTTTTGTTCGGCCGCTAGGGCGAGGCAGTGTCTACAGTAGGGCTGTAAGGGTTTTGTGGCGTATGTGACGGATACGCGGGTGGTTTCCGAGAGACCGAAGTCAGTTGAGGAGGTCCCTGTGGTGCGTGAGTTTCCAGATGTTTTTCCCGAGGAGCTGCCGGGAGTACCTCCTGTGAGGCAAGTGGAGTTTGGTATCGATCTGGTTCCGGGGGCCGCGCCTATTGCTAAGGTGCGTTATCGTCTTGCACCTCCAGAGATGCAAGATTTGTCCTCGCAGCTCCAGGAGTTGCTGGGGAAGGGATTCGTTCGGCCGAGCAGCTCGCCGTGGGGAGCACCTATTCTGTTCGTCAAGAAGAAGGATGGTTCACACCGGATGTGCATTGATTACCGAGAGTTGAACAAGTTGACGGTCAAGAACCGTTACCCGTTACCGAGGATCGATGATTTATTCGATCAGTTGCAGGGAGCATCTTGGTTTTCCAAGATCGATCTGAGGTCAGGGTACCATCAGGTGAGAGTGCGGGATGAGGATGTCCAGAAGACAGCGTTTAGGACGCGATATGGGCATTATGAGTTTGTGGTGATGCCTTTCGGGCTCACCAATGCCCCGACTATATTCATGGATCTCATGAACAGGGTATGCAGACCGATGTTGGATCGATCAGTGATTGTATTTATCGACGACATTCTGGTGTATTCTAGATCTAGAGAGCAGCACGAGGAGCATTTGAGGGAGGTCCTTGAGGTATTGAGGTCGGAGAAGCTTTATGCAAAGTTCTCCAAATGTGACTTCTGGTTGCGGGAGGTCCAATTTCTAGGACATGTGGTTAATCAGAAAGGGATATTGGTCGATCCGGCCAAGGTTGAGGCAGTGATGAGTTGGGAGGTGCCGAAGTCACCCTCTGAGATCAGGAGCTTCCTTGGGTTGGCAGGGTATTATCGGAGATTCATCAAGGATTTCTCCAAGATCGCAGTGCCACTCACCAGGTTGACCCAGAAGGGTGTTGCATTCTCATGGGGGCCCGAGCAGCAGACCTCCTTTGAAACACTTCGCCAGAGCTTGTGCGAAGCCCCGATATTAGCTCTCCCAGAAGGGATGGAAGATTTTGTGGTATATTGCGACGCATCGATTTCAGGACTGGGTGCAGTGTTGATGTAGAGGGGTCATGTGATAGCCTATGCGTCGAGGCAGCTGAAGCCTCATGAGGCGAGATATCCCACGCATGATTTAGAGTTGGGGGCAGTAGTGTTCGCTCTCAAGATTTGGCGTCACTACTTGTATGGGGTTCGATGTACGATATACACGGACCATAAGAGTTTGAAGTATTTGATAGACCAGCCCAACCTAAATATGCGTCAGAGGAGGTGGTTGGATGTGGTCAAGGATTATGATTGTGAGATCCTGTACCACCCAGGCAAGGCTAATGTGGTAGCCGATGCATTGAGCCGCAGGGCGGAGAGCACTCCATTGCGAGACGTATGCTTGAGACTGACTGTGATGACTCCAGTGTTGGATGCTATTCGTGGGGCACAGGCCGAGGCTGTGCTACCAAAAATGAAGAAGAAGGAGCGGATTATGGGGCTAATATCAGAGTTCGTTAAGGATGGACGAGGGCTTATGACGTTTCAGGGTCGGATTTGGGTACCATTCGTGGGCGGTACACGTACTACTTTGATGGAAGAGGCTCATAGATCGAAATTATCGATCCATCCCGGTGCTACGAAGATGTATTTGGACTTGAGGAAGGATTATTGGTGGCCCTGTATGAAGAGGGACGTTGCATGGTTCGTCGAGAGGTGCTTGACCTGCCGTAGGGTTAAGGCCGAGCACCAGAGACCGCATGGCAAGTTACAGCCATTGGAGATTCCCGAGTGGAAGTGGGAACAAATCACTATGGATTTGATCACCAAATCCCCAAGGACTGCTAGGGGAGTTGATGCAATTTGGGTGATTGTGGATAGGGTGACGAAGAGTGCACATTTCCTTGCCATCAGTGAGAGTTCTTCAGCGGAGAATTTGGCGGAGATATATGTGAGAGAAGTGGTATCTCGGCATGGAGTACCGATCTCGATTGTTTCAGACCGTGATGTGCGCTTCACTTCCAGATTCTGGAAGAAGTTCCATGAGGAGCTGGGTACTAAATTGCATTTTAGTACCGCATACCATCCCCAGACAGACGGTCAAAGTGAGCGGACGATTCAGACGCTGGAGGACATGCTCCGAGCGTGTGTGTTAGATTTCGGGGGTAGTTGGGATGCGTATTTACCATTGGCAGAGTTTTCCTACAACAACAACCATCATTCGAGCATTGGTATGCCACCTTTTGAGCTGTTGTATGGTAGGAGATGTCGGACCCCCATTTGCTGGGGAGAGGTGGGACAGAGAGTGATGGGCAGCACAGAGATCGTGCTTCAGACGACAGAGCAGATTCAACAAGTTAGACAGAGGTTGTTGACCGCCCAGAGCCGATAGAAGAGTTATGCAGACAGGCGCCGATCCGAGCTTGAGTTTCAAGTCGGCGACTTCGTTCTCCTGAAGGTCTCTCCTTGGAAAGGAGTGATTCGATTCAGGAAGAGGGGCAAGTTGGGGCCCCGGTATATTGGGCCATTTCGTGTGATTGCAAGGATAGGCCGGGTAGCCTATCGGCTGGACTTGCCAGCGGAGTTCGGACAGATCCACGACACTTTTCATGTGTCACAATTGAGGAAGTGCATAGCCGATGAGTCGGCAGTGGTTCCATTAGAGGATATTCAGGTGGATACGAGCCTGAATTATGCCGAGAGACCAGTGGCCATCAGGGATCGGAAGATCAAGGTTCTGAGGAACAAGGAAGTACCTCTGGTGTTTGTTCAGTGGCAACACCGTAAGGGGTCGGAAATGACTTGGGAGCCGGAACGTGAGATGCGGGAGCAGCATCCGGAACTATTCTCTGAATGAGACTTCGAGGGCGAAGTCTAATCCAAGTGGGGGAGAGTTGTAACAGCCCGGAATCTCAGGTATTGTTAAAATTATGTTTTGGGGTGATTTAAGAGGGGACTCGGCGAGTTGGAGCCTAGACTCGCCGAGTAGGGTCGCAGACTTGGTCGCGGGTTCGCGACTGGACTCGACGAGTCCGATATGGACTCGGCGAGTCTACGCTGTTTAGCGAAAACCCTAACCGTTCAGGTTTAGGTCATATATAATGCACTTATAGGCCGTCATTGTCCGTCTTTAGTCGACTGAGAAGAACCCTAATCGGTTGTGGGCATCTAGAGCAAGATTGAAGGATATTAGGGCTTTGAAGAATTGTTGTACAAAGAGGAGAAGAGCTTTGGGCTAAAGGAACAGCAAGAGATTCGAGTTCTGCGGTTTGGGGACACAGAGAGTGCATATTTCAGGTAATAATTCGGATTCCTTCTGTTATATTGATGTGTGCATGGATTTAGGGTTTATGGAACCCATTTGGTGATTAAATGAACTAGTACCTTGTTACCCAACGTCTATAATCCTGTATTAGGACCTTTAGAGGTCCAGAAGGTCCCATGCTTGTGTATTTCGGGACGAGACTTATCTCAGGAAGCAGTTTGATCGACTGCATGGCGTGGACTCGCCGAGTCCGATGAACAGACTCGGCGAGTAGCTTGGAGATTGTCTGGAACTCGTCGAGTTGCTCTTCAGACTCGGCGAGTGGAGTCAGGGTGGCCCCGCGATTCTTCCAGGAGTAACTCGTCGGGTCAAGGAGGATACTCGACGAGTAGGTAGGGACTCTCAGAGAGTTGGAGAACGTCTAGACTCGCCGAGTCGCCATGGCACTCGCCGAGTCCGGTTGAGTTGACCGTTGACCGTTGACCAGAGTGGACCTAAGTCTGACTTCTTAGGGATAGTCATACTTAGAAGATATAATTGTTAATGAGAGATATGTGATGTTATAGGAAGGTTGTAGCTCGTCGGATTGTGCACGAGAGATTTCAGGATTTGCTAGCTTTCGGCATTTACGAGGTGAGTCTTCTCACAATACTGTACCCGGAAAGGTTTGACTTTGTGACCGGAAGGTCAGATATGATATGTGATATGAATGCTATATGTGGTAAGTTATCTGTTATATGTGCTATATATGTCATGGGCCGGAAGGCGATTATATTATGAGCCGGAAGGCAATCTGTTATGGGCCGGAAGGCGATATGTTGTGTGATGGACCGGAAGGTCGGCGTGGGTAGGACCGGAAGGTTTACCCAGCAGGGACGGAAGTCCCCTGAGACACATGGACCGGAAGGTCGGGGCCTGGAAAGGCGTATGTGCGTAAGTTGTATATTGGGGAACTCACTAAGCATTTATGCTTACAGTTGTTTATGTATGTGTTTCAGGTACTAGCGAGGACCGTGGGAAGGCGCCGGCGTGATCGATACACACTGAAGATTGTTTTTATGATCTTGGGATTTAGACTATTTGTATCTGATATAATACTTAAAATTATTTATGCCTTGTTTTGAATGGAAATACCTTATTTTTAAAAATGAAAAATTTGTTTGAAGATTTGAGTTGTTACATATTCATGTCAATATGTGTCCTTATATATCATTTAGGACTTATTGTGTCTTGGGACTTCATTCGTGGAAATTCTCATCCTTACACGCATACCCGTTTGAATCACCCACATCAAGTGTGTTCATACCCCGTAATGAATCATTTAACCATTTTAACTCTTTTAAGGGGGGAGTACAGGTTGAACACAATGATAATTGTGTAAATGTTTGTTGTTAAACATCTTCCAAAATGTCACTTATGTTATTCATAAGTTGTTAACACATTTCAAAACTCGTTTAAAGTTATGTTACTTTATAGTTATACAAAACTCCCTTATTAAAGTAAAAGCATAACTTAGTAGAGAAATGAGTCATTTCAGTAACAGTCCAAGTAGAGCATTAGTAAACTATTATAGGTATAGTTTAGGAGAATGCTATTCCTTACTTCTAGTACAATGAAGCACACAAAGAAACAATACCTCAACAGAACAAACAGTGAAGACAATCAAACAATACCATAATAGAACAAACACTGAAGAGAATCAAACAATACCATAACAGAATATAACAAACAAGTTAGGTTGGTATAGCATGAGAACGCACAAACAGGATCTAATTATACTAATGAATCACTAACGCATTAGTGATAGTTATATTGGGTATACATGATCATATAACTTTAATTTGAATTACATGGATTGTAAGAAATTGTTGGGGTCGCATTAGGTTCCCTCAATCTCTTTACATTGAGAGCGTTTATTAGGGGTTCTAGCTTTCACATTATGACCGTAATAAAACAAATATGTTTTAAGGTTATTAGTACATCCGCATGTCATTATAAACGACATCTGTGTACTTACTTCTCCCATTACTTTCGTAAAGTGTCGGTACCACTTGAAAGTTGATCTATTTTCTAGTCTAGATAGTTATAAACTAGGGAGAATATACTTCTACATTTGACAAAGGAACAATCGGGTTTAACTCAGAACAGAAGATGCCTTGGTAAAAGGCTAAGATTAAAGGTTAGGATCATAATGCTAGCTTGATGATTCCTTAATGTATACGCTATTGGATACATGTATGCTAGTAGATTCCGACAGCCAATAGGATGTGTGCTCTTTGCTTCAATTCCTGTTCCTGTTGGATGTGGGCTTGAACTGAGGTCACCCAATCTATTACCTACCTGGATCTCTCTCTCTCTCTCTCTCTCTATATATATATATATATATATATATATATATATGCTTAGTATACATTAGGTCATCATAAGGGTACCAGGTATGGATCAGGTCATAGGACACAGAGTCAACGCACAATTTTTCTAGTGCAAAAGTTACTTATCAAAGTCAGTATTTTTGGTATACAAAACTAGAGATTTCCCAGAACAGGGCTTAATCCATTTTATTAAGCCAGTACAGTTTTAGAGACTTTAGGTGATTAACTCTATAACACCTTAGTTTATACACCATGTTTCTATATAAAACTAATATCCAATAGATAGCTAAATGTTTGTTTTCCGCCCGACGTCTTGTTCCCATTGGATTGTGGGCTTAGGGCAGATTCACCCAGTTAACTTTCTACCCGATATCAGATTATATATAGCAGTATAAACAAAGTTGTTATAAAAGTAGTCACCGCAGTCATTATTTTACTATAAGAAATATAGGTTTTCTTAAAAGAACTCTTCATTAGATATAAAGGAACCATTAAAAATAACTCCATGAGTAACAAGTGAATACACCAGGGTTATATATGAGAACGATCTAACAACCAATGGAATGTGTGCTATCTGCCTTACTTGCTGTTCCCCGTTGGGTTGTGAGTTTAGGGCAGATGCGCACAATCGATTGTTTATTTACTCTAAGTCTATATAACTTGTACCCACTTAGTACGCATAGAAAGGCTTGTAGCGACTCATCGATCATGGAGTACGCCACAGCGTAAAAGTCCCTATTCCCGAGTGATCGAGGGAAGAGGACTATAATCATAAGTTGGGGAACAAGAGGAAGAAGAAACAAACAACACAAGACACCCCGAAAGAGCAACAAGCGAGTACTATGTATGCCGCAACAACGCCTACTGCTTCAGCACCTGCCAGTCGATATGTGGGAAACCTTCCGAAGTGTGGAAAATGCAACTTTCACCACACTGCAGTATGACGGGAAATGCAGTGTCTAAACTGCCACAGAATGGGACACAAAGTCCATTACTGCAGGGCACCAGCTCAGCCGATCTCCCAAGTCCACGGAGCGGAAAAAAACCAAGCCTGCTATGGCTGTGGTGAGACTGGACACAATCAGAGGGACTGCCCGATAATCAGGAACTCAGGCACGGATAGACGTATTCTGATGATCACCGCAGGAGAATCTACCCTGGAGTCGTCGACGAGTGGTGGCATGTTTTCAAAATATTATTTACTTTTAAAATTAATTTATATCCATATAAGATTAAAATTTGGGGATGACACTTAAAAGTAATTATAACAACTCGCATGTTGAAATAGGTCATAATATTCAAGAGAACTAAAAGATCCTTTAGAGAAGCTATTATGGCTCACCATATACATCAGGGTTGCGCAACTAAGATGTTGCAGACTTAGAGTGAGTGACTCCGCTTAGGTCCCCTTTCCTTAATAGGTTGAGGATTTGAGGCAGAGATGTTCAGTCGACTGCCTGGCTCATCTTAAGTATTCACAACTTGTGTATGACCAGCGATGGTAGTGGTACCATGGGGGATCATGGTATAAAAGTATCCCTTTAGTTAGTAAAACACTTTTATTTGTATGTATGCGCACATAGCGGTGCGATACATGGGAGTGTTAATTTCAAAATAGAAAACAGGAAACACGAGATTAGTTACAAGGAGTACATTGTTCAACATACTAGGAGTACAGTACCAAGGATACCAGGGATACATCGTCATTATCAGACGTTTCTTTCATTTGACCAAAGCTTTGTTCAGTATAGAGTTCGTTGTATTCTTTCGTCCCGAGTTGGCATGGTACTCACCATACTGAGTTCATATGTTTCTATCGCTTCGAACAACAAGTTCTCGAAACTTTCATCATTCGTATCAAAAGTCCGACCTGAATCAAAAACTTTATCTTTCGAATTCTAAACCCCCGAGGTACTCGTGCGAATAGTACTTTGTCCTCTGAAGCCTTATCGTCAGATGTTTGCAGACCCTGATGAAATACCACTCGTCCAAAAGACTAAGTTCGAGCACAGAGGCTATGGACGAATACAGCCCGCCTATTATTATTTAGTATATACACAAGGGTGGTATATGAGTATGACTACGCAGATCTAGTATCTGTGTTTCCGCCTTATCTCCTGTTCCCCGTTGGGTTGTGGACCTGGGGTAGAGTCGCACATCGGACAGTCCTACTAATCCTAATCATACACGGCTTGTATACACGAGGTAATGATAGATGGACCAAGTATGAATCCTATCAAGAAGACCACGACAAAGTTGCTAGGTCTACGAGTGAGAAGAGCTCAACCCCAGTAGTAATGTTAAGAGAGCTAGTTTTGGGACGAAATTCATTCTAACGGGGGGATGATGTGACAACCCAAAACTTTCCATTCTGTACAACCATCCACTTCAATCGAAGTCAAAACTGATTATGCTAACTTTCAAGCTTTTTGGAATAAGTTTGAGTGTTTTAAAGATAGTACATCAAGAGATATCAGGAGAGAGGATACCCTAGGGTTTATTGTGTAGCAATAAATGCCCAAAACTTCAAGAGTTTTGAGTTTATGGTCCAAAATGGTATTGGTACCGTAAACCCTAAATACTATATAAGTAAGACTTATATATTTTAGTCACTTTTTCACATTTCCATGACTATAGCCATTTCTCTCTCAAGTATCATCCCATTTTTCTTCAAGATCTTCAACTAGTAAGCGTTTCTAGCCCTAATATGTTTAGATCAAGTATTAAACATCAAGAAATCATCCAAATACCGCAAGGAAAGGCTGTTCACGGCCCAAGATCTTCTTGGACCGTGAACACTAAAAATGAGGCCAAAGTGAGCCTTATGTCCCTTTAGACATTGGAACCAAGCATAGAATCAATACTTGACATGTTTCGACCTTAGGAGCATCTAGAAAACACCTAAAATCACAAAGGGCAAGGTGTTTACAGCCCAAGAATCTTCTTGGACCGTAAACCCTAAAAAGGGTGCAAACATGTCCCTATAGTGTCCCTATTCTCTTGCCAAACCTTGGAAACAAACTTAGAACCTTCATTTGATGTGTTTAGCACATGAAAACCCCAAGAATGTCCCATGTATATGTTTTTACGGTTTGGGGAGCTCCCAAAACCGTAAACACCTCTTAGGCATGTTTTGATGCCCTAAACTCTTTCCTTAAGCTTAGAAACTAGCCTAGACCTTTACCTAGAAGTGTTTAGGACCTGAAAACATCATTTGACAATAAACCATTTCGGTTTACTACCGTCAAACCAAAGACAAATGGTCCAAAAACTGTAAACCCCATAGATGGGTGATATGTTGCCCTAATCACTTCCTAAGGCTAAGACTTGAAGTTAGGATGCTTCAAAAGGTCTTCTAGGAATTCAAAGCACAAAATGGTCAAAGTACCATGAGTTTACGACCGTAAACTCATGGGTTTACAACCATAAACTCAAGTGGAGTTGGTTACAAAACCTTAAACACCAGTTAGTGCCATTTCACTTCCCTTTGTTGAATCACATGTGATTCCAACACTTAACCAAGGTGTTTCCTAGTCCCGGAAGGTGTTTCCTTTCATATAGTTGTTTATAAACACTATATTCATGTCAATTTGTGTCCTTATATATCATTTAGGACTTATTGTGTCTCAAGACTTCATTCGTGGAACTTCTCATCCTTACTCACATACACTTTTGAATCACCCACCTCAGGTGAGTTCATACCCCGTAATGAATCATTTAACCATTTTAACTATTTTAAGGGGGGGGGGGGGGGGAGTACATGTTGAACACGTTGATAATTGTGTAAATATGTCACACCCCAAAACCATTGAACGGCGGAAACGTTCTGGGGTGGAGGACGTCATGTACAGTATCACAACAATGAAAAGTAGTAAACAAGCAACAACATCATCCATTGCATTAATAATATAATTTTAATACAAGTGTATTCTGATATGTATAATAGACACTCATGAATAAATCAAAATGAAAGATGAGTCTTGAACGAGCTCCATCTTCCTTAATCCTTGCATTGGTACCTGTCTATGATGACCTGAGGATACAAGTAATTTTGAAAGAGAGTATCAGCTTTGAAGCTGGTGAGATCATAACTATTTTAGTGTCTTAATTCGTAAGTAAGTATTTGTAAGTATAAATTTGTATGTACATGAATTGTAAGTATTGAAAATGTATGTAAATGAACTGTAGGTATGAAAATGTTTGTAAAACAACTGTAAACGTTTGAAAAGCGTTAGAAATCCCTATGATTCCTATTAGTAACAAAAGGAGTCTTCTACCAAGACTTAACTGTTCTCAATGTAGCCTTCTACCAAGACCTAACTGCTCTGCATGTAGTCTTCTACCAAGACCTAACTGTTCTCAATATTCGTTTCTTGTAAAAGTGTGTAATTTTCCCAAGTATAACTGTCATTTATAAAATATAGTTTTTACATTTATAGTTTAAGTGAAAAGATCACTAAATATATGTATAGGGAAAATTAATGTAGTGCTAAAACGTAGCGCTATAAGAACTACTGCTGTACTAACTACCTTAAACCGGATTTATATTAAGGCATCATGTGATAAATTGCACCATACTATAGACTGGTAACAACGACAACGTATAGTCAAAAATAAGGTATGACGTTTGGCACCCGCAGACCTGCCGTTCCGGCTGTAGCTAGCAGCAAGGTGTAGAATAGTCAATCCAGTATAGATCTATACGCAAACTCACGCTCTCCCTTCAAGAGACTCTGGCTACAACTCGGGTCATGACAATTAAGGCATGCTCCAATACAGTGGATCACAATTGTTAACGTATTAATGTAAGTGTAATGTAACGAACTGTTCTATCTGTAATGTACGTGCTCTTTACCTAGCAAGTATAGTAATGTACTCGTTCTAGTATCGTTGTATATGTTCTCTTTCTAGTATAGTTGTATATGTTCTCTCTCTAGTATAGTTGTAAATGTTCCTCTCTAGTATAATTGTATATGTTCTTCTCTAGTATAGTTGTATATGTTCTCATAGTAGTAAGTATACACTCATGAATGAGCTGACTCATAGTATGATATTGTTCTAATAATAGTTCTAGTATCTTCCTAAACTACCCCTATGGTAGTTTACTAGTAATCTAACTAGTACGTATGAACATGGATGTATACCCTTGCTACCCAAGGGCATGGGGTGAACTGGAAGGGCCTTTATGACTATATATGTACATATGTTATATAACTAATATTTAAACGACTTTCGGACGAGTACCCGATATCCCACCAGACCACATCTCAAGCGCGATAAGGAAATAGGGTGGATAGCCTTCCTAAGTCTTTTAAACATTTCTTATATAACTATACATATAGAGGCATGCAATTTATAATTTAAAAGCATAAAATAAGATTTGTAAAACCTTTGAACATAAATATTTTCTAAGAAAAGATCGACTTGATGTTGATCTATAAAATGGTTTGAAGGCATGGGTTTGATAAAACGGTTTAGTATAAAGAAACATTTGTTTGAAACACAATTGTAAATAAGTTTGAAAAGTAATATATGGAGTAAAATGTACAGAGAAATAAGGAGTTTTAAACACATAAAGTGTTTATGAAAGACATTTGAAGGAAACTGTTTAGTAAAACGGCTAATGAGTAGCCAATCATTTGAATGCTGCTTATTAATCACATGTGATTGATATAATAACTAGGATTATTCTACTTGTATCCCCCCCATAAAACATTTAAAAACAGTTTAAAACATTGATTAAGGGGTATGAACTCACCTATTGTGAGTGGTTCTGATGAAAATGTTGGATCAGTTGCTAAGTATCAAGTGGTGGCTGGAGTACACACGCGAATCCTATCTAGCATATATTGACACATATATGAATATAATTAGTGTATTAACAACTATTAATGAATTGGGACCACCTTAGGGACTAGTAAACACTTATATTGAAGTGTTACAACCATATATGGTTGTATGAAGGGGTATAAGGCTTTACAAAGGAGTGTAACGCCAAAATACACACTATATGTGTGTGTACGGCTAGGTGTGCGGCCTAGTGTGCTGCCAGCACATGTGTGCGGCCCTGTGTGCGGCCATGTGTGCTGCGAGGTGGTGTGTGCTGCTATGTGTGCGGCCAGATGATGATCTTTGTGCTCTTGGTGTTCTTCATACCTTTTATGAAGATCTTCAAGGAAAATGGATGATACTTGAGAGGATGTTCGAGTTCTATGCTTGAAGAAGTGTTCAAAAATGACTAAGTGAGGTATATATAGGTGGAGTGTGCGGTTGGGAAGGGTGTGAGGCCGCAAACACATGTGTGTGGCCGCACACTCCATGTGTTGGAGTGTTTGGCCTCTTTTTGATTCCTACACTTTGAGTTAACCCTTTTCCACACTCCAACCTTGATTATAACACGTTTAGAACGCTCCAATAGACCCTAAATGGTATTACAAGATAGCCAAACGAGTCTATTATCGATAACGAATGAAGAATGCAAGTTAGAAATTTTCGGGTTGTCACCAAATGTTTGTTGTTAAACATCTTCCAAAATGTTACTTATGTTATTTATAAGTTGTCAACACATTTCAAAACACGTTTAATGTTATGTTACTTTGTACTTATACAAAACTCCGTTATTAACGTAAAAGCATAACTTAGTAGAGAAATGAGTCATTTCAGTAACAGTCCAAGTAGATCATTAGTAAACTATTATAGGTATAGTTTAAGAGAATGCTATTCCTTACTTCTAGTACAATGAAGCACACAATGAAACAATACCACAACAGAACAAATAGTGAAGAGAATCAAACAATACCATAACAGAAAAAACATTGAAGAGAATCAAACAATACCAGAACAGAACATAACAAACAAGTTAGGTTGCTATAGCATGAGAACACATGAACAAGATCTAATTATACTAATGAATCACTAACGCAATAGTGATAGTTATATTGGGTATACATGATCATATAACTTTAATGTGAATTACACGACTTGTAAGAAATTGCTAGGGTCGCATTTGGTTCCCTCAATCTCTTTACATTGAGAGCGTTTAGTAGGGGTTCTAGCTTTCACATTATGACCGTAATAAAACAAATATGTTTTTAGGTTATTAGTACATCCACATGTCATGATAAACAACATCTGTGTACTTACTTCTCCCATTACTTTCATAAAGTGTCAGTACCACTTGAAAGTTGATCTATTTTCTAGTCAAGATAGTTATAAACTAGGGAGAATATACGTCTACATTTAACGAACGTACAGTCGGGTTTAATTCAAAACAGAAGATGTATACGCTATAGGATACATGTATGCTAGTAGATTCCGACAGCTAATAGGATGTGTGCTCTTCGCTTCAATTCCTGTTCCCGTTGGATGTGGGCTTGAACTGAGGTCACCCAATCTAATATCTACCTGAATCTATATATATATATATATATATATATATATATATATATATATATATATATATATATATATATATGTTCTTAGTATACATTAGGTCATCATAAGGGTACCAGTTATGGATCAGGTCATAGGACACAGAGTCAATGCACAGTTTTTCTAGTACAAAACTTACTTATCAAAGTCAGTATTTTTGGTATACAAAACTAGAGATTTCCTAGAAAAGGGCTTAATCCATTTTATTAAGCCAGTACAGTTTTACAGACTTTAGGTGACTAACTCTATAACACCTTAGTTTGTACACCATGTTTATATATAAAACTAATATCCAATAGATAGCTAAATGTGTGTTTTCCACCCGACTTCATGTTCCCGTTCGATTGTGGGCTTAGGGCAGATTCACCCAGTTAACTTTCTACCCGATATCAGATTATATATAGAAGTATAAACAAAGTTGTTATAAAAGTAGTCACCGTAGTCATTATTTTACTATAAGAAATATAGGTTTTCTTAAAAGAACTCTTCATTAGATATAATGGAACCATTACAAATAACTCCATGAGCAACAAGTGAATACACCAGGGTTATATATGACAACGATCTAACAACCAATGGAATGTGTGCTATCTGCCTTACTTGCTGTTCCCCATTGGGTTGTGAGTTTAGGGCAGATGCGCACAATCGATTGTTTATTTACTCTAAGTATATATAACTTGTACCCACTTAGTATGCATAGAAAGGCTTGTAGTGTCATTTTACATAACTTCCATTCAAGTAGCAAATATAGAATTTTCTAGAGGAACAGGCGAACATTTCAAAACAGAACTTACAGCTTACATCACTTGTGCATATACATTTTCAACCACATTTTACAGCTTACTCACATCACTAAAATCTTATGAACTCGCTAGCTTAATTGCTGATCAACTCTTTCGAATAACTTGTATTCTCAGGAGACTATTAGACAGCTGCTCGTGCTGGGACTTCAGAAGATGGAGCATTACAGCTTCAAGTCTTGTTTAGTTATTTTGTCACACTCCAAAACCACGAACGGCGGAAACGTTCAGAGGTGGAGGACGTCATGTACAGTATCACAACAGTGTAATATAATAAACAAGCAACAACATCATCCATTGCATTATAAGTAGAGTTTTAATACATGTGTGTTCTTTCATAATGTACAACAATAAAATGAATAATCAAAATAAGGCGAGTCTTGTTTGTGCTCCATCTTCTCCGGTAATCTGACCATCGCACCTGTTTACCTGATGACCTGAGAATACAAGTTATTTTGAAAGCGAGTATCAGCCTAAAGCTGGTGAATTCATAAGTATTTAAGTGTCATTGTCTTCTTTATGAAAATCTGTTATGAAGGCCATGTAAATCTTTTATGTGGAATAATTGATATAAGTTTGAAAATCCTAGAAAATCCCTTATTTCCTATAAGTATGAAATGTAGTCTTCTAACAAGACCCAAATGTTGTATAAGTAAAATGATAGTTTTTCCTTTCTATTGACTAGTACTAGAGTACTTAGCCTAAATCCTCGTTTATGTGAAAGTATCAAAAAATAAAGTAAACAGGAAAAAGTACTAATGTAAGTGTCGTCACTGGGTACTAGGACTAACACAACATCGCAATAAGCGAAGAAGATAACCTAATGAACATCCGAAGATTGTTTGGAAAAAGTATAAATGTAAGTGTCATCGTTGGGTACTAGGAGTAACACAACGAAGAAGATAACCTAATGAACATCCGAAGATTGTCCAGAAAAAGTATAAATGTAAGTGTCATCACTGGGTACTAGGAGTAACACAACATAGAAGATAACCTAATGAACATCCAAAGATTGTCCAGAAAAAGTATAAATGTAAGTGTCATCGTTGGGTACTAGGAGTAACACAACATTGCAATAAGCGAAAAGTATAAACTAATGAACAATCGAAGATTGTCCACTTGTCCTCTGTAGCAGTAGCAGGTGGGCGGAGGGGTTAGCCCCGGCTATCGATCTACCTAATATAAATAGTAACCTTAGACCTCCGTAGATGGTCATCGACCACTGGTGCTAATCAGCGGGGTTCAGAATGGTTAGTCCCGCCGAGATATCCCATTGAACTGGGATAGGAAATATAATTTACACAGAAAGTACTAATAAATCATCCTCTTAGTTCTAAGTACAAGTATCCAGGTAAGTAAATACATGATAATGCAACTATGTAACAGTGTTCATGTATGGTATTCATGTATGTGTGTTCATGTTTCAGGTACGTATATGTAAACATATTCATGTATCATGTAATCCTAAGTACGTGTACTCATGTATCATGTAAGGTATTGGTATCGACTCATGAATGAACTGACTCTTGTGTGATTCCTTGTAGTAGTAATAATGTTTGATATCTTCTGACTATCCCTATGATAGTTAACTGGAAGGTAACTGGTTGTTTACGTAGGTTTATGAACTCTTGCTACCCAAGAGTATTTGAAACTAAATGAAGGGTGAAAACTATAATCTCTAACATATAAATGAACATATGTGCATAAGTATAGCTTGATTCAAGAAGGTAAAATAATGGTTTTGCAAGATATCCAGGAGTTTTGAACAATAATTAAGAATGACTTGATCTCATTTTAATAAACATTTGAAAACTAATACTTTTGTTATCAAGGTATTTTAAGATAGAAAACCATTTCATGTGACACCTTTTGAAATATGTGAAATCTACCGAGTGAAAACACAGTTATAAAATACATAAGATTGATTTAATAACATACTGTTTTCTACTTGTATTCCCCCCCCCCCCATTAAAGCATTTAAAATCATTTAAAACATTGATTAAGGGGTATGAACTCACCTGTAGTTGGTAGTTTAGATGAGCTGGACGGTGTAGGATTTGTTAGGCGTCAAGTGAGGACTTGTACACACACTACGATCCTAATGAACATATAATCACACATATATGCACTCAATTAGACTTAAATTACTAATTGATAATGTTAAAACATCCTAGAACATAGAAAACACTTTATACAAGTGTTTTAAGCCATAAGGATTGCATCTAAGCTATTGTGGGACAAGGCACTTGGGTTTAGGGCTCCAAAGGACCCTATATATGAGTTTACTATCCATATAACATCACACATGGAGTTTACGGTTGTAAACTCTTGAGTTTACGGCCGTAAACTCCCAACCATGGGGGTATTGTGTGTTTTGAAGTTCCAAATGATTCCTAGAATTATTCCAACTTGGTGGTTAAATTCTTGGAAGGGTTTAAGGCATATAAACACTCCATTTAGGAGTTTACGGCCCTAATCCCATTTCCCTTAGAGTTTGCAGTCGTAAACTCTTATGTATGGGTGTTTTTAATGCTTTCAAGTCTCTTGCACATGTGGTATAGGTTCTAGACTTTTATTCCAAGCATATGAAGGCCTTAGGCACACTTTGGTGCCCTTCTTTCATGTTTACAGCCCAAGAACCATGTCTTGGCCATAAACTCACTTTGGAAGGTGATTTTGATGTGTTTTGGTCTTGATTTAAGTGGGAACAATTCCTAGTAAATGTCCAATGCTTTAGGTGCCTGAAAATCACCCTTTTGTGCATGATTTTGGAGTTTACGGTCCAAGATCCTCTTGGGCCGTCAACTCCCATACATATGTGTTTCTTTTGTGTTTTCATGTCTCATATACACTTATAAACAAGCCTAAGGCAGTGGTATATCGCGGGGGAAGGGCTAGGCATTGTTTTCGGGAGTTTACCGCCCAAGAACACCTTGGGGAGTAAACTCCTAAATCTAGTGATTTAGCTATGTAATCTATCTTATGAACACATTTAAAGCTATATAACACTACCAGAGAGAGGTACTCAAGATTTGGGATAAAAACCCGAAGATCCGTGAGAGAGAAAATGGCTTCTCTCTAGTTGGAATTCCGAATAATGAATGAATTTGGTTCAGAATTCTATTTATAGTCCTGAGATATTTTTGGCAGAAAATATTTTTATTCCTGAAATGATTTCTAATATTACAGAGTGTTGGAATAACACTGTTGCACGAAACCCTAGTGCAACCACTCTCCTGATATCTCCTTAAGTGTAAATCCTGAAAAACTGCCATACTTATATCCGAAGTCTGGAATTTCACTGAAACTGTTCTAAGCTCTTTTGTCTTGATATGGTTTGTTCAGAATGGAAATTTCGGGTTGTCACATATTTGTTTATGACTTCTATGTTTTGTGAACACACACATTGTAAACACTTTCTTTGTAAATGAAATGGTTGTTCATTACTTGCTTACCATATACATATCTCGTGATACTTGACATGACGTCCTCCACCCCCGAACGTTTCCGCCGTTCCGGTTTTGGGGTGTGACAATCAAATCCAGAAATGGCCCATGTGCATTGATGAGTCCAAACAGCATCAACACGAATTCGTAATGACCATAGCGAGTCTGAAATGTGGTCTTCTCCATGTCCTCCTCTCTAACCCTCGTCTGATGATACCTCGATCCAAATCGATCTTGGAGAACCTAGATGCACCCTGCAGCCGATTAAAAAGATCATCAATTCGTTGAAGTGGATAACGGTTCTTCATTGTTAATATTTTCTACTCCCAATAGTCAACACACATGTGGTGGGATCCATCCTTCTTGTTCACAAACGAGATAAAAGCTGCCCATGACGAACTGATCGGTATTATAAACTACTTGCGCAACAGCTCCTGAAGCTAAAAGGACAACTCATGCATCCCTAGTGTTGCTAAGAAGTACGATGACTTAGTAATATGGGCCGCACCAGGGACCAAGTCACTCCTGAACCGAACCTACCTCTCACGAGGAACGCCGGGTAATTCCTTCGGGAATACTTCTGGGAACTCTCTAACTACTGGTATATTTAAAAGTGAAACCTCCTTCACGACCCAAGTATCAACCATAGATATTGTCGAGTACTGGCAATAGAACAAAAGGCCGATCTAACCCTAGTAGCCTTACCATAAATAACCAGTTCTCCCCCACTTAGAATTACCACCCATTTACGCTCACATGTAATCATCTCATTAAACTTGCTCAACTTGTCCATCCCTACTATAAAAAACACACCACCATAGGGATAGGGATCAGATTAATTGGGTAAGGCACCCAAAATATCTCTATGGTACAATCCTGAAAAATGCTCAGTGCTAAAATACCGTGTTCATTGGTGTTGGAAAACCAGAACAGACACTCCAACTCTCCAAGATTCATATCAAAGCTCCTACTAAAGGACTAAGGCACAAAGGACCGACTTACTGTAGGGTTTGGAGCATTCTAACACTCCTAACTATACATGAAACCCTAAATACCTTGGATCTATTTTTTCTCTATTATACATGCAAATATGAGCTTTCCAAGGTATTCATCCTAACTAGCAAAATAACATTGATTCATATGGGTATCTCAAGTTAGAATTACATACCTCTTTAATGTAGAGTGTTTTCATCAAGCTTGAGTGCCTAGTGCCCCAAGGGTGACACCTCAAATGGTTCACACAACACAAAATACGCTTAGAATATATTAAAGAGAAATCCACACTTCATGAAATCGGCTAGCCCTTGATTCTCACATATAGTCCCCGATTTCTTGGGCCATGGGATTCTTTTATATGGTGGCTATTAGGGTTACACCATGTAACTCATAACTTTACCCATTCCTTTATGCTACATGGATTTTAACTTCCATGGAGTATCCATGGGTCACCCCATAGACTTAGTCCAACATAAGGAATCTTAGATCACAAGCCCACATATATAAGAATGAATGATTTACAAAATCAACCCATATATTTAATTAGTCTCCTTTTGATCTCTTAATTAATTCCAAATTAATTCTTGATCAATACTAATTAAATAACCTTATTAATATATTAGAACTTATAATATATTAACCAACCTTATGTGTTATTTCTCTCATTATAGTCTATCCAAATGCATGATGCCATGCAACCCAAATGGACCATGTCGGGTCGGGTCAAGTCTTACCAATTATAGTTATGGACTTATAAATTAATCCAACTGTGTCCCACTTGGATAAGTCTAAAACTATTATTGCGTATGACTTCAAGAACTGACTGGCAATCGTAGCTCTCAAAAGCTTATGTCGAACTCTGACCTTATCGATGAACTCTGACCTTTGTCAATGACTTGTCCATTAGATAAGGGATCATATATTCCTCCATTCTATATATCATATGGACTAAGACATGGATTATAAATCATTCTCTCTGTCCATTTGTTGTTTCCCAATTTCCGATTCATGATGACTGAATGATCGAGCAAATCAAATCAGTCATGTCTTGGCCAAGCACTCACATGTATCATCATTAAATCATCGAGGGGCCCACAAATATCACTTTTATCTCGAAGGTAAAAGGAATGGATAATGTGACAACCCAAAATTTCTTATCTGTACAAACATATCAATTCAATAGAATTTAGAACAATTGCTATCAATTTTCAGACTTTTTAGAGTAAGTTTGAGTATTTTAGGATTTCACACTTTAGTGATAACAGGAGAGAGAGGATGCACTAGGGTTATTGTGCAATGTAGTTATTCCAAAACTCTAACAAATTAGAGTTCATTGCTTGAATAAAATATTTTCTGACAAAACCCTGAATTTGAGAGTATATATAGAAGATCTAGTCATTATTTTCACTTTTTCCAAAACGTCTCAAGATCCAAAACCATTTTCTCTCAAGTACCACCCAAAAAGATATTCAAGATCTTCAATCTATTAAGTGTTTCTAGCTTCCTTAAGTGATTATATGCTTAGATCTAGTGTTTTAAAACACTTCTAACCGTGAAATCATTCAAAAAAGGTTGATTCTTCTTTTTAACCAAGAATACCAAGAACACACTCTAGTGTTCTTGGACTTTAAGTTCATTTCAAGCTTCCACAAAGTAAGTACTTATATCCTAGAGTCATTTAAAGCTTGCTACACATCTTAATATCAAGAAAATTTCCCAAGAACACCAAGAACAAGGTGTTCACGGTTTTCGGAGCTCCTAAAACAGTAAACACCAAGTAAGGTGCAAAGTGGTGCCTTAGTGTGCCTAGATGCTTCACAATGCCTTAGGGACTTGTGTAGACCCATCCTTGATGAGTTTATCACACAAAAAGCACAAACATATCACATTTATATGTGTTTACAGTTTGGGGATCTCCCAAAACCGTAAACACCCCAAAAGGTGTATAAATGTCCCATATTTACTCCTTATGCCTAGAATCTAACCTAGGCTATGACCTTGAAGTGTTTAGCACTTGAAAACATCAAAATAACTAAGTCCATGAGAGTTTACGGTATTAAACTCATGGAGAAATGATCCATATACCGTAACCTCCATTTAGGAGTGTTTTGATGCCACACAACACTTCCTAAGGCTTAAACATGAAGTAGGAATACTTGGATTGGCTTAGAAAGCTTCAAACAAGAAATGGTCACAAAGGGGTGAGATTACGACCATAAACCCAAGGGTTTACGACCGTAAACCCTTTTGCTAGTGACCACAAAACCGTAAACTCCCTAATGGAGTGTTCCTTGAACCCCAAACACACTAGCCATTCCCTACAACACTTAGATGCAATCCTTGGGACTTATAACACTTCTATAAGGTGTTTAGCATGTCCTAGGGTGTCTTAACTTTGTTTATTAGTTGTTTAAACACTAATTGGATACATATATGTGATATTATATGTTAACTAGGATCATTGAGTGTGTTCAAGACTTCACTTGACACCTAGCAATCCTACATCTTCAGTTCATCCGTACCACTCACTACAAGTGAGTTCATACCCCTTAATCAATGTTCTAAATGTTTTTAAATGCTTTTATGAGGGGTATACAAGTAGAATCATGCTAGTTATATATCAATCACATGTGATTAATAAGCAGCATTCAAATGTTGTACTACTCATTAGCTGTTTTACCAAACAGTTTTCTTCACATGATTTTCATAAACGTTTTATATGTTTAAAACTCCTTATTAAACTGTTCATTATACAATTTTATGTTTCATTTCAAACTCATTTACAATTGTGTTTTAAACAAAGGTTTCTTTATACTTAAACTGTTTTATCAAACAAATACTCTCAACCCGTTTTATAGACTGACATCAAGTCGAGGTTTACACAGATAGGAATCATGTTTAAAGGCGTTACAAAACTTATTTTACGCTTTTATATTGAGAATTGCATGCCTATATATGTATAGTTATATAAGAAATGTTTAAAGGACTTAGGAAGGCTATCCGCTCTATTTCCTTTTCACCGTTGGGATGTGGTCTGGTGGGTATCAGGTATCCATCTGAAGGTCATTTAAATATTAGTTATGTATCATGTGTACATATATAGTCATAAAGATTCTTCCAGTCAGTTCAATACCCTTGGGTAGCAAGGGTATACTTCCGTGTTCATACGTACCAGTTATATTACAAGTAAGCTACCATATGGGTAGTTTAGGAAGACACTAATACGTTTACTAGAATACGGAATCATACCATGAGTCAGTTCATTCATGAGGCTATACATGCTAGATAGAGAGAGAACACACATTACAACTGGTACACACAATACATTACTATACATGCTAGATAGAGAGAGAACACACGTTACAGCTAGCACACATAGAACATTACAGTACACTACTATACTATTACATGATTACATTTACATGATTAAGATGATTACGCTTACATGAGTACGTTTACATAGATACGTTTACATGATTACGTTTACATGATTATGTTTAGATGATTACGCTTACATGAGTATGTTTACATAGATACGTTTCCATGAGTGCGTTTACATATAAGATAATAGGACAGACATCACTAGGTGCTATAGCATGGAATGATTTCAGGATCTAACTATACCAATGAATCACAAAGCATTGTGATAGTTATATTGGGTATACATGATCATAGTAATGTGGATGTTCACGGCATGCAAATATGCAGGGGTTGTGTATGGGTTCCAAAATCCCTTCGACAGGGGAGCGTCTAGCCTGGGATCTAGCCATCACATTATCCCTTATCCCTCAAATAAGGAAATATTAGTACAAAAGTAGTCACTTATTACAAATACTACAATATTTACAAGATTACAATAGGTTAAAGCTAGTTAGTATGCTTGTAGTTATTTGATACTACACCATAGTACTATTTCATTTTCCCATTACATTCACTTCGTGAACATTCACACGATGTACGGTAATGTAGAAGCTATATTTTCAATAATGATAGTCGGATTTGGGAACATACACACTCTTACAAGAGACACACACACATAGATACTAGATGCCTTGGTAGAAGGATACTTTTAGTAGGAAAGATATTGTTTTCTAGGATGTTCAAAACGTTTCATACTTACAGTTCATATACATACAAATACTTACATTTCACATACATACAAATACTTGGATACATATTAAGCCACAAAAACACTTATGATCTCACCAGCTTTAAAGTTGATACTCTCTTTCAAAATAACTTGTGTCCTCAGGTCAATAGTAGACAGGTACTGATGCAAGGTTTAGAGAAGATGGTGCTCGTTCAAGCGTCATCTTTCATTTTGATTTATACTTTAGTGTTTATCATAATTTGACAGAACACACTTGTATTAAAATTATATTATTAATGCAATGGATAATGTTGTTGCTTGTTTACTACTTTTCATTGTTGTGATACTGTACATGACGTCCTCCGCCCCAGATGGTTTCCGCCGTTCATGGTTTTGGGGTGTGACAGATTGGTATCAGAGCATTATTTGTAGTGAATCAAGTATATCAACCCACAAAAGAGATACAGACTATAAATACAATGGGATTAAAAATACTCCGACCAAGAGTTTACACTTTAAATAATAAAATATTTAATAAAGTATACGTATCTGCATTCATACTAAAATTAGTGTCACTAGAACAGTACAAAAGAATTACGATTGTTGTGAAACACAGGTGGGCTTAGAGACATATAGTCAAAACTAGGAAGATATAGCTTGATCAACTATATTATCCGAGAGTTCACTAGCATGTGCCTAAGTGTAGTTGTGAGGTTGCAACAAGTCTAAAATCTTACCAACAATACCACAATGAGAACAACAGAACATAAACCTAAAATACTATAGGGGTATTTGGTGTTACTATAGGTACTTTATACTTGATAACTAAAAAGGACCTACATTACTAGGTTAATAGTTGCTAAGTGGATACACTAAAGTTATATGTAACTAGGATGCTATAGACTTAGAATCTATGGAAATTTTGCTTTACCCCTATTCTTTGTGAATTTGGAGTTAAGGTCACCTATTCGAAGGCCTATCCTATTTCGATTACATATAACTGGTATGCACTTCACAAATAGTGATGTAACTATTGAAGATTTTCTAAATAATATGTAGATAATTATTTTCTTACCCCAATTCTCGCGTAGATAACATGGTTGGACTCCATCCCCACGGCAACCAATACCTTTCGAACGAAGTCATTGTTGGATGGTTTGGAGAAGAACCAGAGAATGATCATCCGATCCCTTTGAATTATCACCATGGTGAAGACCTTTCGGATGATGCTAAATCTGAACCCGAGGTTGAGAACCTACCCCAGGCAACTCACTTTCCAAATCCTAACCCTTGTCCGACTTTTCATGGCCCGACGCCTCCATGGGTGGAATGCTTGGAAACATGGAGCCAAGGACAAGATCAGCCCATCCCATTTAATGGTGACCGAAGATTTTATGACCTGAGCAATGGGCGCTCAGCAGACAGGATCTTGCCAATCCTGGTCTACGGAGTGACTCGAAATGAGATTCAAGGTAGGACAACCCTACATCAGATCACAGAAGTTGTCACCAATGTGAGAATGCCTACCCTTTGCACCATTCGCCTGGAAGATGTTCGTGAGAGATATGAGAGAGACCATGAAGCCCTGCTTCAAGCACTGGCTGAATCACGAGCCGAAGTCATAGAACTCCGAGTATGCCAGAGGGTGTACGAAAGACACCTGATTGATTTGGAATGCCAACTGGCTGAACTGAGAGTTCACCAGAGGGATGACCGTCACCAATAGTAGATGCCTTACTTTATTTTCCTTGTTAAAAGGAATCGTTTTCTATCTACGCCCGATGTGGATTTTTCTATGAAACTATCTCGTACTGTAAGTACTTTAGTTAGGCCTTTATGCTGTGAAGGGCTATCTACTCTGGATATGATGTAAGACCTGTTACAAGGTCATTTTTCCGAACTTTTACGTCATGAATATCAAAGATATTCGACAGTCGGCTAACTTCTGTGTCATTCTTTATTCAAATACTCTCATCATCCTTTCATTGGAGTCTATCTAAAACATGCTTTAGACAAGACATTGGACTATTGTAATTTAACTCCGGATACAATTCCAAGTCTCTTTTAGTGGTTGGATCATGTTATTCACCAACCAACGATACCTCGGCTAGAACGATAAGCGTCTTGAGACTAGTCTACGAACTTACTTCCACTCAATACTAGATCTGCATCATAGGGATGTAGGTCAAACCTTCGCGAACATACTTCCAGTCCGTACTAGGACTGCATCATAGGGATGTAGGTCAAACTTTCGAGAACATACGCTTACTCCTTTCTTGAGCAATCAAATACTGACTCACGAAGTCATTCTCTTTTCATGTAACAGAATCATGTCGTCACCCGGAAATAGTCAGCCGAGCAGCGAAACCCCTATCCTCCATA
Organism: Lactuca sativa; assembly: GCF_002870075.4. Classification (NCBI taxonomy): domain Eukaryota; kingdom Viridiplantae; phylum Streptophyta; class Magnoliopsida; order Asterales; family Asteraceae; genus Lactuca; species Lactuca sativa. Next base: position 247,591,937 of record NC_056626.2, on the reverse strand, counting down.
TCGACGCCGCTACATTACAAGCTGCAGTAGCAGCTGCGGTGACAAATTTCCTTACACACATCAACTCCGGCAACACAAGCAAGATTGACAAAGGAGTCAGGAGTTCCGATTGTAGTACCAAATCGGGAAACCAACAAATGATAACAGTCACAGACCTACAAAGCCGAAAAACTAAGAGGAATAAACGAAAGCGCCAAGCCCAAAAGGAGCGCAAGAGATCTCAAAAACTTGCCATGCCACAGCAGCAAGTGGCAACTCCTGCAGAACTCTTTAGGAGGCAATTTCCAAATTGGAGTAATGAGGAAGGCACTCGTGTCCACGTAACTCTGGCTAAACACCTCACTCCTACCACCAATGCTAGTGCTAGCCAATCATGCCACCAATGCGGTGATATAGAGCACTTCAAGAAGGATTTTCCTATAACAAAGAACTCCGGCGCAGACGGTAGAATTGTAAGGATCACTGCCGTAGGGGAGACTACTCCGGACCCACGTTAATGTACTTAAGGTGTTTCGTTGTAACAGACTTATAAACCATCCAAAACTAGTGCAACTAGAGTCTTATCTTTTGCGAGATCCCGTCAGTAAAGGGATGCTCGTGCTACGTATACTTGTCTTTTGTAGTATACCTTATTCGCAGCAATAGTCTTGTAGTAAGTCTAAAGTACTGTAACTCTGTTGATGGTTGCACGGTTGTCTTTTGTCTGTAATGCCTTATGTTCAAATCTAATGTCTTTAATTTTCCTTATGATTCCGACATTATCATACAACGAGATTCAATTTGATCCGCACAAAACCAACTTCGTACGTACATCTCATTCTTCGAAATCGTCTTCCAGCGAAGCCGTCATATCAGAACACCGAAGTACTCATGCATGGGGTACCTCATAGTTCTTTTCCCTCCGAAGAAATCCTGAAGTACCACTCGTACAGTACGTCAAGTTCAATCCAAAGATCCATACGGTTGATCTGTTGCTGAAGAATGTATACTTAGGGTGGTATATAATCAAGGTTCTGCAGGTTTAGAATTGATGATTCCACATTAACTTCTTTCCTGGTTGGGAAGCGAGCTTAAAGAAGAATCAGTTATTCGACTACCTTTTCAATCTTAATTATATACAACTCATATACACGGGACTGCTATTGATGAATCATGTATGACGTCTAATATGAACTTCAGGACGGACACTACCCAAGACTACGAGTAATCGCATCGTCATGCGAACAAACTTAGAACCCAGTATGACTTCCGTAAACGGATCGCCCTACGGTCTAACGCCCATGGAGATACAAGAACAATCCGGACAACTTAGTGAACTACTCAGAAATAGAATTGGAAGACTAGGCTTCTCACCCTGGAGAGCTCCGGTCTTATTCTTCCAGAGGTAGGCGAATTGCATCATATGTACCTCGGCTATCGGGGACTCGTTAAGATTTCAATTAGAAATCATTATCTCTGCCTGGCATGAATGTGTGGGCTAAGCAAACGTAAGGAACGATTTACCTTTCAGGAATGGACCTTGATCCGAATATCAGCAATTTCGAGTGTTAGGGAAGGATGCCCCAAAGACTACCTTCAAAAACTCGATGCCGACACTTCGGGTCCATAGTGATACCCCTCGGATAGGACCAATACGCCCATAGCATTCCTGAGCTTAATGGGTAGGGTACGCCGTTCTTACTTGGATCCGTTCGTTACTCTCCTTGTAATTACTTACTTATCTACCTACGTAGTAAGAAGGAACCCATGGAAACATTACCCTCAGAGAAACTTTTCACGAAGTTCTCTAAATACGAGTTTTAGAATTGAAAAGTCAAATTCCTAAGACACACTATTAGTGATGTGGAAATTCTTGAGTAGTCTGTCAATTTATCCAAAACCGTTGAGAAATTCTTGGCACTGAAGACGCTTACGAAATTCGCCAAATTTTAGGTCTCGCCGACTTACTGCCGGGAGTCCATTCAGAACTCCTCGCGAATTACAGAAACCCTTACGACTTGACATAGCAGAGGGTGGCCCTTGACTTGGAAGATAAGCAAGGAACCTTGAAATTCCAAGTGAGAGACAAAATTCTTTAGGAAATCTCACTCTAGGAATGGCTTAATACGCTTCGTAACGCGTGGAAAGCAAAATCCAAGATAGTCAGGAACTCCGAGATTCTTATCGGAATCGGTCCTGTATCTTGTAGACTAGACCTACTCTGCGAGATTAGTAACGTACATTCTAAACTTCACGCTTCGAACTTGTAAAAAGTATCTATCCGACGAGACTCTTGAAATCCCACTTGGAGAAATCGAGTCGCACAAGAGCCTCACCTACGTGGAAGAACTGTAGTAACCATGGACTGAGAGGTCAAGCAGACGAAAGAAAGTCGTATCGCGATAGTGAAGGTTCGTTGGAACGCCAAGCGAGGACCGGAATTCACTTGGGAGCGTGAGGATCAGATGAAACTAAAATATCCTCGTCTTTTTACTTAGTTATTTGTAACTACTTATTTGCTTAAATTCTAATTTTGGGACGAAATTCCTTCTAATGAGGGGATGATGTGACAACCCGAAATTTCTATACAAACATATCAAGTCAATAGAAGTCAGAACAGTTGTTGTCAATTTTCATACTTTTTAGAGTAAGTTTGAGTATTTTAGGATTTCACACTTTAGTGATAACAGGAGAGAGGATGCACTAGGGTTATTGTGCAATGCAGTTATTCAAAAACTCTAAGAAATTAGAGTTTACGGCTTGAATAAAATATTTACTAACAAAAACCCTAAATATGAGAGTATATATAGAAGATCTAGTCATTATTTTCACTTTTTCCAAAACTTCTCAAGATCCAAAACCATTCTCTCTCAAGTACCATCCAAAAAGATTTTCAAGATCTTCAATCTAGTAAGTGTTTCTAGCTTCCTTAAGCGATTATATGCTTAGTTCTAGTGCTTTAAAACACTTCTAACCGTGAAATCATTCCAAAAAGTTTGATTCTTCCTTTTCACCAAGAACACCAAGAACACACACTAGTGCTCTTGGACATTAAGTTCATTTCAAGCATCCACAAAGTAAGTACTTCTATCTTAGAGTCATGTAAAGCTTGTTGTACATCTTAATTTCAAGGAAATGTCCCAAGAACACCAAGTACAAGGTGTTCACGGTGTTGGGAGGCTCCCAAAACCGTAAGCACCAAATAAGGTGAAAAGTGGTGCCTTATGGTGCCTATATGCTTCACAATGCCTTAGGGACTTGTGTAGATCCATCCTTGATGAGTTTATCACACAAAAAGCACAAACATATCACATTTATATGTGTTTATAGCTTGGGGATCTCCCAAAACCGTAAACACCCCAAAAGGTGTATAAATGTCCCATATTTACTCCTTATGCCTAGAATCTAACCTAGGCTATTACCTTGAAGTGTTTAGGACTTGAAAACATCAAAATACCTAAGTCCATGAGAGTTTACGGTAGTAAACTCATGGAGAAATGGTCTATAGACCGTAAACTCCATTTAGGAGTGTTTTGATGCCACACAACACTTCCTAAGGCTTAAACATGAAGTAGGAATGCTTGGATTGGATTAGAAAGCTTCAAACAACAAATGGTCACAAAGGGGGTGAGCTTACGACCATAAACCCTTTTGCTAGTGACCACAAAACCGTAAACTCCCTAATGGAGTGTTCCTTGAACCCCAAACACACTAGCCCTTCCCTACAACACATAGATGCAATCCTTGGGACTTATAACACTTGTATAAGGTGTTTAGCATGTCCTACGGTGTCTTAACTTTGTTTATTAGTTGTTTAAACACTAATTGGATACATATATGTGATATTATATGTTAACTAGGATCATAGAGTGTGTTCAAGACTTCACTTGACACCTAGCAATCCTACATCTTCAGTTCATCCGTACCACTCACTACAAGTGAGTTCATACCACTTAATCAATGTTTTAAATGTTTTTAAATGCTTTTATGGGGGGGGGGGGGCGGGGATACAAGTAGAATCACACTTGTTATTATATCAATCAAATGTGATTAATAAGCAGCATTCAAATGATGTACTACTCATTACCTGTTTTACCAAACAGTTTTCTTCACATGATTTTCATAAACATTTTATATGTTTAAAACTCCTTATTTAACTATTTATTATACACTATATGTTTCATTTCAAATTCATTTACAATTGTTTTGAAACAAATGTTTCTTTATACTTAAACTGTTTTAGCAAACCAATACTCTCTACCCGTTTTATAGGTTGACATCAAGTCGACCTTTACTTAGATAGTAATCATGTTCAAAGGTGTTACAAAACTTATTTTATGCTTTTATATTGTCAATTACATGCCTATATATGTATAGTTATATAAGAAACGTTTAAAGGACTTAGGAAGGCTATCCGCTCTATTTCCTTTTCACCGTTGGGATGTGGTCTGCTAGTTATCAGGTATCCGTCCAAAGGTTGTTTAAATATTAGTTATGTATCATGTGTACATATATAATCATAAAGGTTCTTCCAGTCAGTTCAATACCCTTGGGTAGCGAGGGTATACTTCCATTTTCATACGTACCAGTTATATTACTAGTAACCTACCATATGGGTAATTTAGGAAGATACTAATACGTTTACTAGAATGCGGAATCATACCACGAGTCGGTTCATTCATGAGTCTATACATGCTAGATAGAGAGAGAACACACATTACAGCTAGTACACACAGTATATTACTATACATGCTAGATAGAGAGACAACACACGTTACAGCTAGCACACGCAGAATATCACAATACACTACTATACAATTACATGATTATGTTTACATGATTACGTTTAGATGATTACGCTTACATAAGTACGGTTACATAGATACGTGTAACAACCCGAAATTTATATCCCTAAATGTAACCCTTTTCGTGACTCCTTCTGATCATCCAATCGCCGATTCCGATTTCGTCTCCGATTCCGACATTTTATTAAGTCATTAATGTGGATTTTATTTTTATACTTAATGAGTGTCTTAATACCCTTAGAACTCATTCTAACGCCTCATATTATTGATCGGAACATTTCTAGAATCAACCATATCGGGTTACGGCAAATTGGCCGGGTGCGACCAAAAGCCTCGTCTAACGCCGGTATCGGGTAGAATTCTACCGTGTCCCGAACTTGGACACTATTTAAAGTGATCCAAGTCTTCATTTTGAAGCTTTTGCTTCATTTTACAACTATCACTCCAACCTCTCTTCTCAAACTAGATTTAAGGGTCAAAATCTCAAGTTTAAGGCTTCAAATCACCAAGGTACCTTCCCTAATTTGTAATGCAACCTCTCTAGACTTCAAATACGAGTTTAAATCATGGATTAGGACCATTACCATGAGTTTACGGCCCTAGAACAGTCCTAGGCCGTAAACTCATATAAATGGGGTTTTTGGAGCAACAAAACCCTTCCAAACCACAATTAGACCTTGAATATGGCTAGATGACTTAATGAAATGGAACTAGAATGCCTCAAACCATGATTTAGAGCCTTATATATGATTTTACGGCCCAGGATGGTGCTTAGGCCGTCAACCCATATTTAAAGGGTTTTTAATCCCTTAAACCCTTCCAAGACACAAACAAGACTTAGATATGACTTTTAGAATGTTGGTTATGGACCTAGAACACCTTAGACATGGATTTTTAGGGGTTTGCATGATTTTACGGCCAAGGCATGTGCTTGGGCCGTAAACTCCTCAATCATGGATGTAAACTCATTTTCAAAGTGTTAGAAAGCCATCCAACACCACCAAAAGCCTTGGAATAAGTCATAGAACCAACCAAAAATAGTTTAAGGGCTTTAAACACAACAAAACTCTTCATTTGAGAGTTTACGACCATATAATGTGCTCCAAGGCCGTAAACTCCAAAATGGATGTCAAATTGTCCCCAAAAATCATTTCAAGGTTTGTAGGAATTTTTAGAATCACATGTGATTAACTTTGGGACCTTAAAAACACATATTCAAAGGAGTATGAGAGTTTACGGCCATAGGCCCCATGCCAAGGCCGTAAACTCCCTTATGTGTGTTATTTGATGTTTTAAATTAATTCCAAGCCTTAGGAAAAATTATTCCAAGCATTTCCAAGTGATATTAGCCATTTGTGACCCATTAAGCTCCATAACCCTTGCCAACATGAGTTCACGGCCGTGAACTCATGTGTGGGTAGTGTTTAGGCCGTAAACTCATTAGGAAGTTTACTCTTGGGGAGTAAACTCAAATCCCAAGTCCCTCGCTTCAATTCTCGTCCGTAGATGTCACCCGGGTCACTCCAAACACCCGTTTTGAGGTGTTTTCGTTCGTTGGAGTGTGACTTCATATCTAATTAGAGTTTATGAATTTAATTAGATATATTTGTATTCCATTTAATATTACATAGGAACCTCGCGGGTTATCAGGAATCGATTCGACGTTTAGCATCAAAAATCGACACATTTCCGCGTGCGGTGAGATTCATACCCCTACCCTTTTTCAATGGTTTTTCAATGTTTTCAGGGGGGAATACAAGAAAAAGTACAAGAATATCTTGTACTCAATCACATGATTTCAGTTAAATGGTTTCATAATTGTCCATTTTTAAGAATGGAAAACCTTTTAACAAACTGTTTTAATTTGCAGAGTTGTTTGTTTTAACCTGATTTTCAATTCTTATTATACATTGACGTATTGTATACTTTATATTTGATTGTTCACATTTAAACTGATAGAAAACATAAACCATTGCAATGTCTTTAATAAAACACTAAGGTTCGAGTGTAAAGACATACACCATCAGAAAACATAAAACATCTGTATGTCCTTAACAATACACCTAGGCTCAAGTGTGATAGATAAATACAATCATAATATACAAATCAATTGTAATGTCCTTAATAATACACCTAGGATCGAGTGTAAAGGACAATCACCATAAGATAACACATATATATCATTTGTAATGTCCTTAATAATACACCTAGGATCGAGTGTAAAGGACAGTCATCATTAGATAACACCTAGACTCGAGTGTAATGTCCTTAATAAAACACCTAGGCTCGAGTGTAAAGGACAGGTACGTAGAACATAGCTAGTCGTAAATACTACTTTCCTAGTCGAAAAGTAAATAGTAATCTTAAAGACTGGAGACACGTCCTTGTAACACTTCCTTGGCACGAGATAGTGGAGGACTAACCCTGTAACCAGAATCTCCGAACGTAGGAGAGCGTGGCTTGAGTGTATAGATCTATACGGGACTGACAATCCCACACCTGGCTGCTAGCTACAGCCGAACCGAAAGGTTCAAGGGTGACGAAAGTCATAAAAAGGATACTGGCCCTGGTCCGAGTCATATCTAGTCTGAGTATGGTTAAGGACTCGCAATTAGGATTATTAACACTTTACGAGTATTTACTAGTTTTATGTACGTAATAAAACTAATGCACGTTCAAGGATGACAGACACACATACACACACATTCAGGAAAACATGGGGCTTTCCTAGGAAGTACACTGAACACAACCAGAATCGGTAAAGATACACGTATACAGTCAGTAAAACATGGGGTTTTCCTGGGGGAGGACACTGAACATAATCAGAATTACTAATAGTTCACACACCCACAGTCAGGAGAACATGGGGTTCTTCCTGAGTAACCGTAGTATGAAACTAGAAAAGTGTAACAAGTTAAATAACTGAACTACAATTCACAAGAACAATCATGTTTTTCATTGTACATCGTTTACTTTACTTTTCGGATTTGGAAACTAACTTTACATAAGAAAATATGGGATTTTCTTGGATAACCTCGATTTCAGAAAAACTAAGGGAACTCGTACATTTTGAAAAGACAAAACCGCATATGAACTCACCAGCTTTATGTTGATGTTCAAACCGTTTGTATTCTCAGGTTCACATTATTTAGGTACCCGACGATCTCTTTTGGTGAAGAAGAAGTGCGTAGAAGACTCGTTTCATGTCGTTTATATATGATATGTATCACTTGTATAATTTATGCTTTTTTAAAATGAATGTAAAACTTTCATATATGTAATGTAATGGTTGATTTACTTTACTTACTATGTAAATTGGATTTGATACTCAATGTTTCCGCCTTCGGTTTTCGGGGTGTGACAGATTGGTATCAGAGCCCTTGTTTATAGTGAATGAAGTATACCAAACCTTACATGGTATAAAACTATAAACATTAAGGGGCCTAAGTGCTCTGAACTAAAAGTATCCTTCAAAATATAAGTATTTTCGAAAGTATATAAGTATACCAACCCGTCGAGATCCGTAACTACAAGTAGAACAGAACATAAGTAAATGGGTGTTGTACGCTGCGGTTGAAACAGGGCAGTTATGTAGTCGTGTCTAGGATCAATATAGCCTGGCCAACTATATTCATTCGAGACACGGCCAACATGTGCATGGGAGTGACTGTGGTATGCGGCATGCCTAAAACATACCATAATACCACAAACATCGAGCTAGTGTCGTAACGAATCATGAAATACTATGGGAGTATTTCTCGAGCCAATCCTTGGTAGAAATCCTCGTTCATACATTGTTCTTTGATCATTCTCTTAGCGATAATTTTCTTGTCTTGATAACTCTACCCTGCTTTATCGCTTATTCAACTTATATCTGTCATATCTCTTGATTCAATTTAGAGGACTTATCATCCTCTCTTCCTTGATATTATTATATCAAGATGCCTCCAAGAAACAGACCCAACTCCAAGACCAACAACCCTCTGCCACCACCTCCTCCCCAAATTGATCCAGTAGTATTCCAGGCAGCTGTTACAGCCGCGGTAACAGCTGCCATGTCTCAACGGAACTACGACGGTTTTGGTGGTTCGGGAGGTTACCCAAACCAAAAACCAAGAAAACAGTTAGGGACGCCGGGAAGAGGGTTCCTATAATGATTTCATGAACGCCAAACCAACGTCCTTTGATGACACTGGAGGTGTCATTTCCCTCACTCGATGGTTTGAGAAGATCGAATCCATCTTTGAAATTTGCGCCTGTTCAGACTCAGACAAGGTGAAGTTTGCCGCCTGCACCTTTATCGACAAAGCCTTGAATTGGTGGAACGGCCGAGTCAAATCCTTAACCTTACCTGTAGCCAATGCCATGGGTTGGGAAGCCATGAAGGAACTTCTGCTGGTTGAGTACTGCCATCGGGGCGAAATGCAGAAATTAGAACATGAACTTTGGAACTTGAAGATGAAAGGTTCCGACATCACTGCTTATACTTCCAGGTTCGACGACTTGGCACTACTCTGCCCAGGAATGGTTACCCCAGAGAGTAAGAAGATAGAAAGATTCATCTGGGGGCTGACCCAGCCAACGAAAGGAAACGTCTTAGTCGGGAGGCCGGATGCATACGACATCGCTAAACGCTTAGGACAAATCCTAATCGATCATAGCGAAGACCTTGAGGAAGCAGCTACCACTCCTGAGACGACAATAAGGAGTGGTGAGAAAAGAAAACTTGGGAAGAAAGAGAAAAGTCAGGCATCGCGTGAATATTCGAAGAAACAGCAAATGGTGGCAGTTCACGCTGTCACTTCCCCTGCAACTGTTTCTGTTGTTGAATCCTCAACTCGAAAACCTGCCAATAGGTATATTGGAACTCTTCCTAGTTGTGTCAAGTGCAACTATCATCATCTTCCTTCCGGTCCATGTATCGAGGTAATTTGCAACAAATGTGGCATAAAGGGTCAGATGGCGAAAAACTGTAAGACACCAACCCAATCAACGATTCAAACTTCCGGAGCGGGCATTTGTCGGGCCTGCTATGGTTGTGGAGAAGTTGGGCATCTTAACCGAAACTGTCCCAAAGCTATAACACCTGGCAACACCGGAAGAGTTCTAGCGATAGGACAAGAGGAGACAGCCACCGATCCCACCATTTCCACATGCATATTTCCCATTGTTAAATTTATATGCCTGTGATTCTTTTCAATTCTAGCACCGAAAGCAATTCATTTACCATCCATTGGAACATCTTCTAACCCCGTCGTTTGCGAGTAACCGAAAATGTATACCTTCGAGATGGTTACCACGTGAGAACGAGAATGCTTGTGTCGTATCCCTAGATTGTATTCTCAATCCAAGTGATTATTCTTTCCATTCGACCTATTGGCAAACTTTTTATGAAATGCTATGATGTCACCTTTAGCATGTAATGACTGAGCCTCATTCATGCTGTCTTTCCTAGTTTCGAGAAAGCCATTCGTTCCAACCTTCCTCCGACTCGACCTTCATGATCCTCGTACATCAAAGCTTAAAAAGTTTTCCCATGTACCTCTTGTCCGTGTAATCATCGAGAAACGAGAAGTCTACGATTCTTTCCCCGATACTGTTTCCAAAGAATTCTTGATAATTCTTTCCAAACGTGTAGTCAAGTCTCGCATCGAACTAATCCCGGGAATTTACTCGTAGCCGAACCTCAGTAAGCACGATATGTGCAACTCAGCAATCAGGGCATGATACGATCACTACGAGGTAGTAGTGGCGCCCTTCGGTCGAACCATTTTCTTGGTCATGTAGAAAAGCAAAGACAATAAAGAATTAGTCGACATCGGGAACACCCATGGAAACCTGTCGATTCTTGGGTTCCACCGACTATAATCGTAGACTCTTGTAGAAGTTTCCCTTAGAACCATCAGACCCTTAGTTACTCTACCATGTGAAAATGTACCCACTTGTTGGAGGTTTTACCCTAGAAAAACATAGTACGCCTTGGGAAGTGCGGAAAACTTAACTTGTGGAACCTTAGACTCTTCGAGATCCTCGTTAGGAATCGATTCCGTAGCCCTCTCCGAGCTATCTTCAGGACTCAGTAGCAACCATCTAATATTCCGCATATTTATTTGTAAGGCTTGCTGTGACATCCCCAAAATCTCGGCCAGAAAAGACCGATTTTCATTTATGCTTTTAAAATAATTTCAGAGTAAATCCTTTTGATTTGAAAGAGTTGCGGAATTTGTTCCCAAAAACAAAACATGATAAAACAATGTTTACCAAAGCATTTCATAAAAGAAATGTATTTTCATTATAATCAAAACTCGGGGTGTCATGTTCCGATACAGACCAATAAGCATAAACGAATACATTACAATTCATTCAACAAATATAAACATATGCAGACTTGTAATCAAAACAACTGATGGTTCATCCATCTCATGCCCTTGCGCCACTTCATGTAATACAATTAAAATTGAGTGGGTCAGGCTTGGGAGCCTGGTGAGCATATAGGGTTTTCAACCCACAATAAATAATCATATTTAATTTTCACCAACCAACAATAACCCAATTACCCATTCCCGTTATTCTCACTTTATGTCCCTAAAACAACTAACATAAGGGACCTAGTCTAAGAATATTTCATCGGGGCGACAACACATGCTTCGGGGGTACCTCAGCAATATAAGTCAAATAAGGCAACCATGAGGGCGATGGAGTACAGCGAATGAACACCCAAGTTCATTAACACCTACAGGTGGCGAACCTGCTAATGTTTCCACAAGACTGTCTAGAATAGCCAGTGGTCGTCATCTAAACTCCGCTAGATGACTAAATCAAACAACAACGAGGCCTCTCATCTGTTTATTACACACCAACTATCTACCCATGTTCTACCCAACATATTAGTAGATAAAATATACATTTTTATACATAGTTTTGAAAACCTGTATAGCATGCTTTAATCAACACATAATCCACATAATAGATGAGGCACACACACACATAGCACATATCTCATAGAGAATAAATCATATCTATGAAATAGAAGAGAGTGAATACACATTCACACATAACACAACCAAATATATACACATAGCACTTATTTTATTTAAAATACTTCATATTATTGTATTTGGAAAAAGGTAACTACACACTCACTTGATCAGAAGATGATCGGATAGCACTACGACTTGCAGAAGTAGTAATCCTCAGCAGATCTAGAAGATCTCTTCAAAAATCAAACTTCTCGCGGGCAGAGCTTCGGCTCGGGAACCGAACTTCTTGGGATCTTCGGGATCTCAGGACTTGCCTCGGGGCTCGAGAATAATACCGGGGCTTCGGGATATTTCTGGCACGCAAAACGATGCAAAACGGGAGAGAGATGAGAAGAAATTGGCAATTGGGTCGGCTGCCCTCGCATCCTATTTATAGGAGGCTGGAGCCTCGGAGTACGCGGGGCGTACTACAGTACGCAGCGCGTACTGCTTCTGAAATCGTCACTGCATGCGTCATCCGAAATGTCGACACTCTTCGAAGTACGCGGGGCGTACCTCGGATCAGACCGGTGACTCGCCTTCGGATAATGCCTCCGAATTTCCATTTAAATTTAAATACAAAATAATTAATAAACTTTGGAAATTCATATCTTCTTCATACGAACTCCGTTTTCGACGTTCTTTATATCCACGCGAAGGTGAGACTACGCTCTACAACTTTTGTTTAGACTCCGTCGGCTAATTTTGATTTATTTTTATTATTTATTTTTAATAGGCCGGGACAGAAAAACTTCGTTATAAAATCATAACTTCTTCGTTTGACGTCCGTTCTCGCCTAACTTTTTATCGCTTTGATACCAACAATGAGATCTTCGATTCTCATTTAGATTGCTTCGGCTAAAAACCCCTCGATCTCAAATCGAGTAAGATAGGCTGCTCACCGCTAAGCCGAAACTTCGATAAATCATAACTTCCTCATACGAAGTCAGATTTGGGCGTTCTATATATATTTGGAAACCTCGTTTCAACTACTACAACATTATTCAAAGATATTAAGTTTATTTTACACTTAAATTTTGACGCTTATTTTTATTCTTAATTAATCAAACCACATAAATAAGCAATTAAGCACAAAACACATAATACTCAAATAACAAAATCTTATTATTTCAAAACGGGTTATAGAGGTTAACCTAGGCTATTACATTGCTAAAAATGGCAAGCCCGGACACACAGGCGTTAAAGTTCTCTCCACCATAGAATGATTCCGTCCCCGGAATCACACATCAACAAACAAATGCGGATAGCGACTCAACATGTCACTCTCCGTCTCCCAGGTGAGATTCGGCCCATTCGTGTGTTTCCATCGGACAAGCACTAACCCAACCATTTTGCGTCGCAACTTCTTAGTCTTTCGGTCAACAATTGCCTCTGGTTCTTCAATCAACCTTTTTTTCTCATCAACTCTCAATTTAGAAATTGGAATTATGTCAGGAACTTCTCTCGTGAACTTCCTCAAATAACACACATGAAAAGTGTTGTGAATTCCACTCAGTTCCTCGGGTAATTCGAGCTTGTAAGCTTGGTTCCCAATCCTCTGGAGAACTTTAAATGGTCCAATAAACCTTGGACTCAACTTTCCCCTTTTACCAAATCTTATAAGTCCCTTCCACGGCGAGACTTTAAGCAAAACCGAATCTCCAATCTCAAAAGTCATCGGTCTTCGCGTTTTGTCAGCATAGCTCTTTTGACGATCTTGAGCTGCCAACATTCTTTCTCTAATTATTTTCAACTTTTCAGCAGTTTGATGAACCATCTCTGGTCCCATAAACAGCTTTTCCCCAGCCTCAAGCCAACAAGACGGCGTACGACACTTCTGTCCATACAAAGCTTGATAAGGTGCCAACTTAATGCTCGAGTGAAAACTATTATTGTAGGAAAATTCTACCAAAGGTAAATGTTCATCCCAATTACCTAGGAATTCCAAGGTACATGCTCTCAGCATATCTTCAAGTGTTTGTATTGTTCTTTCACTCTGACCATCAGTCTGCGGATGGTAAGCTGTACTTAAACATAACTTGGTACCCATTTCCTCTTGTAGACTTTTCCAAAACCTCGAGGTGAAACGGCTATCACGATCCGATACAATCATTAACGGAACACCGTGAAGCCTCACAATTTCCTTCACATAAGAATTTGCAAGCTTTTCCATAGACCATTTCTCCTTGGCTGCTATGAAATGCGCACTCTTAGTGAATCGATCAACGACCACCCAAATCATGTCGTGACCATTCTTTGTTCTGGGCAGTTTAGTGACAAAATCCATAGCAATGTCTTCCCACTTACCCATAGGCACGGGCAATGGTTCTAAACTCCCGTAAGGTTTCTGATGTTGTGTCTTGACTCTCGCACAAGTCACACACTCAGCCACATACTTTGCAACATCGAGCTTCATTGTCGGCCACCACTAGTAGGGTTTCAGGTCCCGATACATTTTAGTGATACCCGGATGAATTGAGTACATGGTTTTGTGAGCTTCTTCCATCAGAAGATCTCTAATTCCTCCTGACTTAGGTACCCAAATACGATCTTGGAATACCTTCAGTCCATGACCGTTAGTACCAAACACCAATGTTTTACCCAAACGTTCCTCCTTTCGGTCATTTTTCTCAGAAGCTTCCTCTTGAGCTTTCTTTATACTCTCCACAATGGTCGAGACAACTTCAGTTCTCAACACTCTTGGCCTTTTCCTTTCAAGATTGACCTTCCGACTAAGAGCATCAGAAACAACATTAGCTTTACCGGGGTGGTAAAGTATCTCACAGTCGTAGTCTTTAAGTAATTCTAGACAGCGTCGTTGCCTCATATTCAATTCTTTCTGATTAAAGAGATATTGGAGACTCTTATGATCAGTAAAAAGTTTGCACTTCGTGCCATAGAGGTAATGCCTCCATATTTTTAGAGCGAAAACTACCGCTGCCAACTCCAAATCATGAGTCGGGTAATTCTTTTCATGCTCTTTCAGCTGTCGAGACGCATATGCTATCACCTTTTCTCTTTGGGTCAAAACACAACCCAATCCAACCCCAGACGCATCGCTATAGACAGCGAAGTCTTCAACTCCATCGGGTAGAGAAAGTATCGGTGCCTCGCATAGCTTCTTCTTTAACTTCTTGAATGCTTCTTTATGCTTATCACTCTAAGCATAAGTAGCTCTTTTGTGGGTCAAAGCTGTCAATGGAGTAGCAATCGAAGAAAAGCCTTGGATAAACCTTCGGTAATATCCGGCTAATCCTAAAAAGCTTCGAATCTCCGTGCGACTTTTCGGTTGTTCCCACTTCATCACAACTTCGATCTTCGCTGGATCAACCATTATCCCCTCTTGGTTGACCACGTGACCCAAGAATTGGACTTCACGAATCCAAAAATCACATTTGGAGAACTTCGCATACAGCTTCTCCTTCTTCAAAACTTCCAACACTTCTCGCAAGTGTCTGCCATGCTCCTCCTGGCTTTTCGAATAAATCAGAATGTCGTCTATGAACACTATCACGGATTTATCAAGGAAAGGGTTACAAACCATATTCATTAAATCCATGAATGCTGCAGGAGCATTGGTTAGTCCAAACGACATAACCAAGAACTCGTAGTGTCCATATCTAGTTCTGAATGCAGTCTTCTCGATATCTTGCTCTCTTACTTTCAGCTGATGATATCCTGACCTTAGATCGATCTTCGAGAAATAGCTCGAACCTTGCAATTGATCAAATAGGTCATCAATCCTCGGCAACGGATATCTATTCTTTATTGTTGCCTTGTTCAGCTCTCTGTACTCGATGCACATTCTCATACTTCCATCTTTCTTCTTCACAAATAACATCGGAGCTCCCTAGGGCGATGAACTAGGTCTAATGAAAGCTTTGTCCAATAACTCCTGAAGTTGCATCATCAGCACCTTCATCTCCGTCGGTGCTAATCGATAAGGTGCTTTTGCTATTGGCGTGGTTCCTGGTAACAAGTCTATTCTGAACTCCACTTGTCTATCAGGTGGTAATCCAGGAAGATCTTCGGGAAATACTTCCGGATAATCACACACCACTGGAATGCTCTGCATCACCTTCTTTTCTTTCTTAGCATCAATCACGAATGCTAAATATGATGTACATCCCTTAGTCAAACACTTTCTGGCTTTCATTAGAGAAATGATTCCAGAATTCACTCTGTGTTTGTCCCCATACACCATAAACGAATCTTTACCAGACGGGTTTACTTTAACTATCTTCTTCTTGCATAAAATTTCGGCATCGTTGGCGCTAAGCCAATCCATTCCCAACACGATGTCGAAACCATTAAGCTCGATAGGCAATAATTCTTCGCGAAACTTATTTCCATTAAGGTCGATTAAGATGTCTTTCATACGATGGCTAATAGGTACAAACTTGCCACTAGCTACTTCGACTAATAAAGCATCATCTAGTCTAACAATAGGCAAAGCTAGCTTTCTACCAAACTCATGCGAAATAAAGGAGTAGTTGGCTCCAGAATCAAACAAAATTTGAGCAGGTAAATCATTTACGAGAAAGGTACCTGAAGCGACATCAGCTTCATCTTTCGCAGCCTCAAGTGTCATCTAGAATGTTCTCGCCTTCGGCTTTGGTGGAATGGTGGGCCTAGCTGCCTCCTTCTTCTTCGGACAGTCTTTCAACATATGCCCCTCTTCGTTGCAACCAAAACACATCCTGTTGTTGTTCGGACATTCATTGGCAAAATGTCCAACCTTCCCACACTTGTAGCAGGTCACATCCTCGCTACATTTCCCAAAGTGCTTTTTCTTACACTTATCACACCACTTCGCTTCGCCTCCTTTTCCTCCAAACTTTTTCGAATCAGATTTCGAAAATTTTCTTTTCTTACCGGAACTAGATGTTCCCTCAAACTTCCTTTTCTCACCAACCTCAACCTTGTCGGTGGTTCTTCCCTTTATCATGTTCTCAACAGACTTGGCAGCCCAGATAGTTGCCTCTAGAGTAAGTGCCTGACGTACTGGCACCTCGTACTCCCATGGGAGTCCCTTCGCATACTGTTCCACCTTTGTCAGCTCATCTGGAATGATGCGCAAAGCAAACTCCATCTTATCGGTGAAGTTATTGGTCTAGTCATCAACTGACATGCTGCCTTTCGTCAATGTTAGGAACTTGTTCTCCAACTCCAACAAATTTTGAGCCGAGCAGAACTTGCGCTTGAACTGCACCAAGAACTCTGCCCATGACAATTGCAGTGGCTCATTAGGGTTCAACGTCTTTCCTAGAGTGTTCCACCAATGAATGGCTCCACCTCGGAACTGACGCACGGCATAGATAGTCTGCAACTTGCCTCTGCAGCCACAAGTCATAAAGGCTAACTCCATTTCGGAGATCCAATCCATAACCCCAATCGGATCCTCCTTTCAATTGAAGGTCGATGGTTTGCAAGTTAGAAAGTCCTTGTACTTGCATCCCATTCCATCATTCCTTCCATTATGGTTATGTTGCCTAACTATCGGTGGGTTGGCTTGACCAATAGACCCATTGAAGTTTCTACCTTCCGAGTGCCCTTCATTTAATTCAGGCTCCTCTACACGAATTGACAGTTCTTCACGATTCTGTTGAAGCAACCGTCTAGTTTCATCCATCTAACGATCCAACAACGTCTGAATCATCATTTGCACACCAGCCATGGTTAATGGCTCAGGTGCTGCTGCCATGACAGGTACTTGTTCAATCACTGGTGGTTGATTCCTGTTTTCATCAGCATTTCCAACTCCACTTCTTGTTCTCACCATTTTGATCTACACACTGAATAAGGTGAAATTAGATCCTCAATCATGGTAGATATTCAAATCTTCCTTATCACTCCAAAACGTTTACATGCTAGTTCTAATATCGTAGAAGTACGCTTAGAATCCTACACACATAAGGTTTCTAGATCCAGTCGGCAGCAGACCATAGATCCGAACAAATAGTATCATATATGGCAACATATAACATTTAGCACATAAAGCATTTTAGGCAACTTTCCTAAAATAAACCAGTGCTCGTGTCTAAAACACAACAGACACACATCTCAAAATTCCACTTACCATTCTAAGTTTAAGTATAGAAATCCTACAAATTCCTAGTTCGCTTAAACTAATGCTCTGATACCAACTGTGACGTCCCCAAAATCTCGCCCAAAAAAGACCGAGTTTCATTTATGCTTTTAAAATAATTTCAGAGTAAATCCTTTTGATTTGAAAGAGTTGCGGAATTTGTTCCCAAAAACAAAACATGATAAAACAATGTTTACCAAAGCATTTCATAAAAGAAATGTATTTTCATTATAATCAAAACTCGGGTGTCATGTTCCGATACAGACCAATAAGCATAAACGAATACATTACAATTCATTCAACAAATATAAACATATGCAGACTTGTAATCAAAACAACTGATGGTTCATCCATCTCATGCCCTTGCGCCACTTCCTGTAATACAATTAAAATTAAGTGGGTCAGGCTTGGGAGCCTGGTGAGCATATAGGGTTTTCAACCCACAATAAATAATCATATTTAGTTTTCACCAACCAACAATAACCCAATTACCCATTCCCGTTATTCTCACTTTATGTCCCTAAAACAACTAACATAAGGGACCTAGTCTAAGAATATTTCATCGGGGCAACAACACATGCTTCGGGGGTACCTCAGCAATATTAGTCAAATAAGGCAACCATGAGGGCGATGGAGTATAGCGAATGAACACCCAAGTTCATTAACACCTACAGGTGGCGAACCTGCTAATGTTTCCACAAGACTGTCTAGAATAGCCAGTGGTCGTCATCTAAACTCCGCTAGATGACTAAATCAAACAACAACGAGGCCTCTCATCTGTTTATTACACACCAACTATCTACCCATGTTCTACCCAACATATTAGTAGATAAAATATACATTTTTATACATAGTTTTGAAAACCTGTATAACATGCTTTAATCAACACATAATCCACATAACAGATGAGGCACACACACACATAATACATATCTCATAGAGAATAAATCATATATATGAGATACAAGAGAGTGAATACACATTCACACATAACAAAACCAAATATATACACATAGCACTTATTTTATTTAAAATACTTCATATTATTGTATTTGGAAGAAGGTAACTACACACTCACTTGATCAGAAGATGATCGGACAGTACTACGACTTGCAGAAGTAGTAATCCTCAGTAGATCTGGAAGATCTCTTCAAAAATCGAAGTTCTCGGGGGCAGAGCTTCGGCTCGGGAACCGCACTTCTCGGGATCTTCGGGATCTCGGGACTTGCCTCGGGGCTCGAGAATAATACTGGGGCTTCGGGATATTTCTGGCACGCAAAACGATGCAAAACGGGAGAGAGATGAGAAGAAATTGGCAATTGGGTCGGCTGCCCTCGCATCCTATTTATAGGAGGCTGGAGCCTCGGAGTACACGGGGTGTACTGCAGTACGCAACGTGTACTGCTTCCGAAATCGTCACTGCATGCGTCATCCAAAATGTCGACACTCTTCGGAGTACGCGAGGCGTACTCGCGTACGCGGCGCGTACCTCGGATCTGACTGGTGACTCGCCTTCGGATAATGCCTCCGAATTTCCATTTAAATTTAAATACAAAATAATTAATAAACTTTGGAAATTCATATCTTCTTCATACAAACTCCGTTTTCGATGTTCTTTATATCCACGCGAAGGTGAGACTACGCTCTACAACTTTCGTTTAGACTCCGTCGGCTAATTTTTAAATTATTTTTATTATTTATTTTTAATAGGCCGCGACAGAAAAACTTCATTATAAATTCATAACTTCTTCGTTTGACGTCCGTTCTCGCCTAACTTTTTATCGCTTTGATACCAACAATGAGATCTTCGATTCTCATTTAGATTGCTTCGGCTAAAAACCCCTCGATCTCAAATTGAGTAAAACAGGCTGCTCACCGCTAAGCCGAAACTTCGATAAATCATAACTTCCTCATACGAAGTCAGATTTGGGCGTTCTATATATTTGGAAACCTCGTTTCAACTACTACAACATTATTCAAAGATATTAAATTTATTTTACACTTAAATTTTGACGCTTATTTTTATTCATAATTAATCAAACCACATAATTAAGCAATTAAGCGCAAAACACATAATACTCAAATAACAAAATCTTATTATTTCAAAACGGGTTACAGAGGTTAACCTAGGCTATTACATTGCTAAAAATGCCAAGCCCGGAAACACAGACGTTACACTTGCCGACCTGATGAAACCCTAGTAGTTCCTTTGAGGAGATCAAAACCAATGAAAATTCGAACCTTCGTGTACGAATCAATTGAGATCATAGATTGAGGGGTTAACCATGCGTAACAAAGCCACACCCTGAAAATGAGGGTTCGCTGGAATGTCAAGCGGAGACCCGATTCCACTTAGGAGCTTGAAGACCCGAGGCAGTAGATTCATCCTCATATCTCTTTTCACTTCGTGATCTGTGTTCAAATCTTTGAATTTCGAGACGAAATTCCCTCTAACGGGGGGATAATGTTAGAACCCAAAATTTATATCCCCAAATGTAACCCTTTTCGTGACTCGTTCTGATCATCCAATCACCGATTCCGATTTCGTCTCCGATTCCGACATTTTATTAAGCCATTAATGTGGATTTTATTTTATGACTTAATGAGTGTCTTTATACCCTTAGAACTCATTCTAACACCTCATATTATTGATCGGAACATTTCTAGAATCAACCATATCGGGTTACGGCAAATTGGCCGCGTGCGACCAAAAGTCTTGTCTAACGCCGGTATCGGGTAGGATTCTACCGTGTCCCGAACTTGGACACTATTTAAAGTGATACAAGTCTTCATTTTGAAGCTTTTGCTTCATTTTACAACTATCACTCCAACCTCTCTGCTTAAACTAGATTTAAGGGTCAAAATCTCAAGTTTAAGGCTTCAAATCACCAAGGTACCTTCCCTAATTTGTAATGCAACCTCTCTAGCCTTCCAACTCTAGTTGAAACCATGGATTCGGACCATTACCATGATTTTACAGCCCTAGAATAGTCCTAGGCCATAAACTCATATAAATTGGGTTTTTGGAGCAACAAAACCCTTCCAAGCCACAATTAGACCTTTAATATGGCTAGATGACTTAATGAAATGGAACTAGAATGCCTCAAACCATGATTTAGAGCCTTATATATGAGTTTACGGCCCAGGATGGTGCTTAGGCCGTAAACCCATATTTAAAGGGTTTTTAAGCCCTTAAACCCTTCCAAGACACAAACAAGACTTAGATATGACTTTTAGAATGTTGGTTATGGACCTAGAACACCTTAGACATGGATTTTGAGGGGTTTGTATGAGTTTACGGCAAGGCATGTGCTTGGGCAGTAAACTCCTCAATCATGGGTGTAAACTCATTTTCGAAGTGTTAGAAAGCCATCCAACACCACCAAAAGCCTTGGAATAAGTCATAGAACCAAACAAAAATAGTTTAAGGGCTCTAAACACAAAAAAAACTCTTCATTTGAGAGTTTACGGGCATAGGATGTGCTCCAAGGCCATAAACTCCAAAAAGGATGTCAAATTGTGCCCAAAAATCATTTCAAGGCTTGTAGGAATTTTTAGAATCACATGTGATTAACTTTGGGACCTTAAAACACATATTCAAAGGAGTATGAGAGTTTACGTCCATAGGCCCCATGCCAAGGCTGTAAACTCCCTTAAGTTTGTTATTTGATGTTTTTAATTAATTCCAAACCTTAGGAAAAATTATTCCAAGCATTTCCAAGTGATATTAGCCATTTGTGACCCATTAAGCTCCATAACCCTTGCCAACAGGAGTTCACGGTCGTGAACTCATGTGTGGGTAGTGTTTAGGCCGTAAACTCATTAGGAAGTTTACTCTTGGGGAGTAAACTCAAATCCCAAGTCCCTCGCTTCAATTCCCGTCCGTAGATGTCACCCGGGTCACTCCAAACACCCGTTTTGAGGTGTTTTCGTTCGTTGGAGTGTGACTTCATATCTAATTAGAGTTTATGAATTTAATTAGATATATTTGTATGCCATTTCATATTACATATGAACGTCGCGTGTTATCAGGACTCGATTCGACGTTTAGCATCCGAAATCGACACATTTCCGCGTGCGGTGAGATTCATACCCCTACCCTTTTTCAATGGTTTTTCAATGCTTTCAGGGGGGGATACAAGAAAAAGTACAAGAATATCTTGTACTCAATCACATGATTTCAGTTAAATGGTTTCATAATTTTTCATTTTTAAGAATGGAAAACCTTTTAACAAACTGTTTTAATTTGCAGAGTTGTTTGTTTTAACCCGATTTTCAATTCTTATTATACATTGACGTATTGTATACTTTATATTTGATTGTTCACATTTAAACTGATGGAAAACATAAACCATTGTAATGTCTTTAATAAAATACTAAGGTTCGAGTGTAAAGACATACACCATCAGAAAACATAAAACGTCTGTATGTCCTTAACAATACACCTAGGCTCAAGTGTGATAGACAAATACAATCATAATAAACAAATCAATTGTAATGTCCTTAATAATACACCTAGGATTGAGTGTAAAGGACAATCACCATAAGATAACACATATATATCATTTGTAATGTCCTTAATAATACACCTAGGATCGAGTGTAAAGGACAGTCATCATTAGATAACACCTCGGCTCGAGTGTAATCTCCTTAATAAAACACCTAGGCTCGAGTGTAAACGATAGGTACGTAGAACATAGCTAGTCGTAAATACTACTTTCCTAGTCGAAAAGTAAAGAGTAATCTTAAAGATTGGAGACACGTCCTTGTAACACTTCCTGGGCACGAGATAGTGGAGGACTAACCCTGTAACCAGAATCTCCGAATGTAGGAGAGCGTGGCTTGAGTGTATAGATCTATACGGGACTGACAATCCTACACCTGGTTGCTAGCTATAGCTGAACCGAAAGGTTCAAGGGTGATGAAAGTCATAAAAAGGATACTGGCCCTGGTCCGAGCCATATCTAGTTTGAGTATGGTTAAGGACTCGCAATCAGGATTATTAACACTTTACGAGTTTTTATTAGTTTTATGTACATAATAAAACTAATGCACGTTCAAGGATGACAGACACACATACACACACATTCAGGAAAACATGGGGTTTTCCTGGGAAGAACACTGAACACAACCAGTATCGGTAAAGATACACATATACAGTCAGGAAAACATGGGGTTTTCCTGGGGGGCGGACACTGAACATAATCAGAATTAGTAATAGTTCACACACCCACAGTCAGGAGAACATAGGGTTCTTCCTGAGTAACCGTAGTATGAAACTAGAAAAGTGTAACAAGTTAAATAACTGAACTACAATTCACAAGAACAATCATGTTTTTCATTGTACATCGTTTACTTTGCTTTTCGGATTTGGAAACTAACTTTACATAAGAAAATATGGGATTTTCTTGGATAACCACGATTTCAGAAAAACTAAGGGAACTCGTACATTTTCAGAAAACAAAACCGCTTATGAACTCACCAGCTTTATGCTGATTTTCAAACCGCTTGTATTCTCAGGTTCACATTAGACAGGTACCCGACGATCTCTTTTGGTGAAGAAGAAGTGCGTAGAAGACTCGTTTCATGTCGTTTATATATGATATGTATCACTTGTATAATTTATGCTTTTTAAAACAAATGTAAAACTTTCATATATGTATTGTAATGGTTGATTTACTTTACTTACTATGTACATTGGATTTGATACTCAACGTGGAGTCAACCCCGAAAATGTTTCCGCCTTCGGTTTTCGGGGTGTGACAATACGTTTACATGATTACACTTACATGAGTAGGTTTAGATGATTACACTTACATGAGTACGTTTACATAGATACGTTTACATGAGTGCGTTTACATATACGATAATAGGACAAACATCACTTGATGCTATAGCATGGAACGATTTCAGGTTCTAACTATACTAATGAATCACAATGCATTGTGATAGTTATATTGGGTATACATGATCTTAGTAATATGGATGTTCACGGCTTGCAAATATGCAGGGGTCATGTATGGGTCCCAAAATCCCTTTTGACACGGGAACGTCTTGCCTGGGATCTAGCCATCACATTATGCCTTATCCCTCAAATAAGGCAATATTAGTACACAAGTAGTCAGTTATTACAAATAATATAGTACTTACGAGATTACAATAGGTTAAAGTTAGTTAGTACGGTTGTAGTTATTTGATACTACACCATAGTACTATTTCAGTTTCCCATTACATTCACTTCGTGAACATTCACACGATGCACGGTAATGTAGAAGCTATATTTTGAATAATGATAGTCGGATTTGGGAAAATACACACTCTTACAAGAGACACACACACAGATACTAGATGCCTTGGTAGAAGGATACTTTTAGCCGGAAACATATGGTTTTATAGGATGTTCAAAACGTTTCATACTTACAGTTCATATACATACAAATACTTACATTTCACATACATACAAATACTTGCATACAAATTAAGACACTAAAACACTTATGATCTCACCAGCTTTAAAGCTGATACTCTCTTTCAAAATAACTTGTATCCTCAGGTCAACAGTAGACAGGTACTGATGCAAGGTTTAGAGAAGATGGTGCTCATTCAAGACTCATCTTTCATTTTGATTTATACTTTAGTGTTTATCATAATTTGACAGAACACAGTTGTATTAAAATTATATTATTAATGCAATGGATGATGTTGTTGCTTGTTTACTACTTTTCATTGTTGTGATACTGTACATGACGTCCTCCGCCCCAGAACGTTTCTGCCGTTCATGGTTTTGGGGTGTGATAGATAAACTTTGAATCATATGGCTTGTTCTGCTACTTGTTGAAGCATACACAAAGGAACATTTTATAATATCGACTTGCCAATGCGTTTTCATGCAATCAATGTATAACCAACTCATAGTAACAACTCCTATCTCTAGGTTTGAAGAATATAAGATATTATCGTCTCATGATCACTCATGATAAAATCCGTGAAGTGATTCCAATGAGCGTGGCTTGAATCCAATACTTAGAACTTATGAGCACTCATGAGTGTTGTAGCACCACTTTGTCCAACATCTTAAACCTCTACAAGCCAACCCATGAAGTCTTGATTCATATCTACTTCCAACATATGACCGACTGTGGATGGTTTGAATAACTTAGTCATTCGGAAAGAATGACCTAGTTTATTCTGGAAGTCAAAACATGCAAAATGAAACACAAGAATAATTGAATCTAATATGGTATCAACACCTATGAATATAAATAAAACACCTTTTATTGATCACCATATGATTACACATTATTCATTGCATACTGTTTCAGCTATCAACTTTATTCTTGAATTAAAAAAATAGTTGCCCCATGCTCCGAGCATGGACACTATGTTTTTCTAAACAATAGCTTTGCCATACACCAAGTATGAACTCTATGTTTTTCTATGATCCTTACTTTGTGAAATAAACCAATTGACCAAACTTTCAATGATTCTAATTTCACACTCACGAATTCTTATGGCAAATTCTGAAATTCCAAATTCATGCCATTTTATCGAAATCTGTTAGATTCTAAACTTATATTTCACACTCACGAATTCTTATGGCAAATTCTGAAATTCCAAAGTCACAAAGACTTGACAACAAACATTACAGAGCATTCCAAAGGAGATCAACTCCTTGGAAATATCCTTCTTGCATTAAGTTTCCTAATCTTACACATATTTATTGAACAACTTCCACTAATGAGATCATTTCTGTTGGATTAATGTCTAAGTCCATAACTATAATTGGTTAGACTTGACCCGAACCGGCATGGTCCATTTGGGTTGCATACCATCATGCACTTGGATAGACTATAATGAGAGAAATAAGACACTTATGGTTATTAATATATTATAAGTTCTAGTATATTAATAATAAGAATAATAAGATTATTTAATTAGTATTGATCAAGAATTAATCTAGGATTAATTAAGTGATCAAAAGAAGACTAATTAAATATATGGGTTGATTGTGTAAATCATCCATACTTGTATAGTGGGCTAATGCTCCATGGATAATCAAGTTGGGCTAAAACCCATAGGATGGTCCATGGATGCTCCATGGTGTATTTATACCCATGGATCATGGAAATGAAAGGCCATGTCAATTAGGGTTTACATGGTGTAACCCTAACTATATAAGCATCTTATTCTTGACCAAAATTGGCAACTAGTGTGTGAACTAAAAGGGCTAGCCGATTTCATAAGTTGTAGAATTCTCTCAAGTTATTCTAAGTGTTTTGGTGACTGTGATTCCATTTGAGGTGTCACACTTGGGGCACTAGGCACTCAAGCTTCATGAAGACTTTCTACATAAAAGAGGTATGTATTCTATCTTGTTATATTCTTTATTTTATATGCTAGATTAGGATAATACCTTGGAAGTTCTTATTTGCATGTATAATAGAGAAAACATAGATCCAAGGTATTTAGGGTTGCATATACACTTAGGAGTGTTAGAATGCTCAAAACCCAACAGTGGTATCAGAGCCTAGGCTTGTTTTCATGTTATACCTACAATAGAAGCTGAAAAAAAAACGAATTTGTTGCTGTCTGATCATCAGACTCGCCGAGTCCATTTGATGAACTCGCCGAGTCCATGAGTAAAATCATCCTACTCGCCGAGTAGGTTCATGCACTCGCCGAGTAGGAGCCCCAGACAACATATATTCGCCGCTTTTGGCTAGAAATGGACTAGGAACATTACCCCAAGTTGTTTTTTGAACTTATAAACTTATTTTTGATGTGGTAATGTTCATGCTAATCCATTTTCAAAGATAATTGTCATAAGATTCATGTTTTGTATTAGTTTAAGGTTTAGACTAATTACATGAAAAAGTTTGGTTTGAATTATCTTGTTCTTATGAGTTGCTTAGATTAATAGAAAAGTTAATTGAAATAGTTGTTTTCAATCCATTTTAATCTAAGAGTTGAGTATAAAATGTGTTTGTGTAACTTGTCCTCAAATTACATGAAGAGTCACATTAAAGACTCATAAAATTCATAAAAGTTGGCAATGGTTACAAAATGAAGAGTCTTGTGTCATTGAATAATTTTTTATGACTCCATAACTTGTCCTCAAGTTATGGAAATTCAAGAGTCACTTCATTAAAGAAAAATATGTAACCATGATTAAATTCATAAGTTATAAAATAAAGGAAAAGTTACTTCTTTTATTAGTTTAAAGTCTTCCATAACTTGTCCTCGAGTTATGGAACTTGAAGAGTTTTTGGATTAAAACTACTTTAAACACATAAGTTATGGAATTAATTAGTTTTGAATAGTTTCAAAACTTGCCCTCAAGTTTTGGAATTTGAAAAAGTTTTCAAGTATGAATCCTTTAATTCCAAGTTGGCCCTTAGAATTTTAAAAGTTAAAATTCAACCCTTATACTTTATAATATTATAAGTTAATAATATATATATATATATATATATATATATATATATATATATATATATATATATATATATGTATAAGAGTAAAGTCAGTCTTACCGCTAGTACGCCTCATTCACGAAGCCGGTCTATAAGGTGGGTAGAAGGTTGTTGCGTATAAAATGGCAACTTAATGGGTGTCCACTCTCACCCACCGCTTGCTTGACTGGTGGAGGGTCGTTAGTCGAACGGGTTTGACAAGACTATAATTCTCCTTTCATTAAAAGCATCAATGATAAATACTAAGTAACTAAACTACTTAATATTACCCAATCTTAGTTACTTAGGAAAAATGTGAATAAGGTGCTAACCCATGAAATTACACTTTACACTTTGTCTAAGTCGTTAGTGGAGCGTGTGTGGTTAACCGGCACACTAAATTGGACTTAACAAGGTAGGTAAAGGGTGACTTAATATTTATCATAGTATCGATGGAGCGTGTGTGGTTAACCGGCACATCGATTGAGGGGTAATTTATTAAGGGTACCAAGTGATTTGCATGGTTACTTCACACCTTGTTTTGTGATCCTCGGCATCCCAGTCACAAAACCTGAAGGGCACGCTCGAGATTGAAACATGCCTTTGAACAGTTCAATGAATCTCAAAGATCTAGGAGTTTCAAAACCAATTAAAACCTAATAATTCATTTCGTTTATCTTGGTGGAAATTGGTGAATCGTCATTCACCTACCTTCAAATATTTTATAGCTTGGATTACGGCATACCTCTTCTAAGTTATAAAATAGTTTGTTGGGTCCTAGCCTTAATATTTCATATTGGGTGTCATATTAAGGACTTAAAATCAACTATCTTGAATATCTCCCAAAAGATGTCTGGTTTAGACACCTATGATCCTCCCAAATCTCTTGAAACAAGGTTTCCTAATGAAGATGACGTCCCATGGATATCATACTTCTTTCTCCTCCTACAATTATTCTCCCCAACCCACTAGTTCTTGAAAAAGTTTAAGGTCACTCAAGCCCTATTGGCAAGGCAAGGTCTAGGTGTGATAACATCATGGAGATGTAGTCACATATTGACAAGCCGGGAGAGTTGGGTGTCAAAGTCTTGAGAAAGTTGGTGGTTCAATCACTTTCTAAGTCACATAGTGAGTTCCTTTGGGACACCTATGAAACAGACTATGACAAGACCCTTAATGATCTTATCTATTTGCTAAGATCAACTTCCTAAAACTTTATGGACATTGACAATGATGACATTGGATATCTAGTAAAGCTCTCTCGTCCCAGTGGAAAAGGATCGGCCATTGTCAACTCGGTTGACCAAATGGTAAAGAGAAAAGCTAATTCTGTGATAGTCTCGTGTACCATTATCAAAAGGTCCATATGTTTATATTGCCAAAGAAAGGGGCATTGGTTGCGAAACTGCCAAATTTACCTAAGGATGTTAAAGTCAATAAGTTTGACTCTACTTCAGGTAAAGTCCACTATCTAACTCTGTTAAGTTTCTATTATGATATTCTTGATACATGATGTGACTGGGTCACATGCTGATGTTTTAAGAATCAAATAAAAAGTGAAGAAACTTAAACAAAGAATATGCTGAATCTGATCGCGTAGATGGATTTCTATCGCATAGTTTGAAGATCGGATTCTTGAGCTACTTCTTAGGAGTTATGAGATATTGCTTAGGAATAGATACAACAAGTTTTCATATGAATTGTAAGGACAAGTTTTTTCCGCAAAGTTTTAAAATAAAAGGAAAAAAAAATTTGTGATTTTATTTATTTTAAAATATCCTTACAATGGCATTTGAGGAAAAATTGTTGGTTATATGATTCCATTAATAGCAAGAGTTGAGATATGAAATTGATTCTTTCATTTGTGGTAATGTCTAAATTTACCAAATAAGGAAAGATTCTCATCACCCAAGTTTCAAGTGGACCGGAACTTGGAATCATGGAAGTTGTATAGCATGATGAATGAGAACTTTCAAGTATTGGAAAATTAAGACTAATTATTTATTCACATGGATGTGTGAGTCAAGTAAAGGACTAAAGGATCGAGTACACATTCTTGTGCACTGATTAAGTCCACCACAAAAGTTTGATAAGACTATTCGTCATGATTTACTTAAGTTCAGTAAATATGATTATACTTACAAGCTTAAGTGTAACTCTGAGACATTGGAAAAAAGGTTTCAATGTATGGCAGAGCGAATAAGAAGAATCAAATTAGGCAGAAGAATAAAAGTTTCTCAAATCTGAAAAGATGGGAGAGTACTTTAGTATCCGTTTTGTGATCATCTTAATGATTAAGAAACCATAGCACAATTAGTTCTCTAAGAAAAATCTTGGTGCATTCTTATGACTAAGAAGAGGAACTTGAATTGTTGAAGTGGTTAAATCAAGAAGATGAGTCATACCTCGCTCCAATACAAGTCTTAGAGTCATACTCCAAGATTGTAACCTGAGTGACATGCCTTAAAGAAAGGTTTAAAACACTTGTCAAATGTGAGAGTAAAAGTTTTCTACTCTTTTACATTTGAAATTGGTAAGTTGTGATGTTTTGGATAAAACAAAGACCAACTAAGGCCAATTTTGTGAAGTGTTTGTCTTGATTAGAATCCACACTATCTCTTGGATGTTTGACAAGGGAGTCTTATAGGTCAAGAGGACAGTGGGAGTCTTAAAGGTCTTGAAAGTCTCAAGAACTAATCAAGAATAGAACCTAAAGTTCTTCACTAGCACACGACTTGAGGTTCACAACCTATCGTGTTGACATATTCTGTGCCCATTCTAGTTAAAGTTGGCTTTGCATATGAGTTCTTAGAGTTCTCAATTTGTTGCACAACAACTTGGAAGCAATGGCAGGCCCTTGAGCTGCCAGGTGGCAAGAAATTAAGATTGAGTTCAATCCATATGGATTTGGATTTGTTATTATTTTTGTGTTGTGATTATGGTTTTGACAAATTCATATGGGTAAGAACACATACACCAGTAAATCTAAGTGTCATAAGGTTTCTCTCCGATTCATGAAAATGATGGTGAGGAAACACTTTCACTAAGTAGATTTTATCTAGATAGCAATTGTGATATTTGCATTCTCAAAGTCGTTAGTGGAGCGCGTGTGGTTAACCGGCACACTAATATGGACTTGTGAGAAATGGCAAAAAGGTCTAACCATTATGATTACGGCATACCTCTTCATAATTGTTTAGACACACAAGTGTACTATCTAAGGGTAGGTGTATGATTTTGATAAAGTCTTATCAAAACAATCAAGTATCAGGAATCTGAACTTTAGTAAGAAAGTCAGCTGATTTCTGAGTACATGTCAAAGCTAGTGGGAGCATAAGTGTTATGCTAATAATCATCATGTTAGTGGGAGCATGATAATTATGATAAGTATTGCAAGTTAGCAATGTTAATTATAGAAAACAAAAGTTTCAATTGGGAAAGAGTTGTTTTGCTATAATTAAGGGAGAGGAAATTATACTTCATCTCAAATCTATAAGCTTACATTGTGAGGTTTTAATCATTTAGTCAAGGATATATATATGAATATCATGTTGGAATGGCTCAACATAAGGAAATTTGGTATATGGGTCCATTATTTGGGTTCTAAAATTCGATTATGATTACGGCATCCCTTTTCATAATCTGAATTATGAGAACTTGGCAAATTGAAATGGACATGTTATAGCAAAAGACTAGTTTAGTCTTTATGTGAGACATCATGAATCGTGTCCATTATGCTTCGGATATAGGATCGATTACATGTGCTATAATCATCCGTTCTAAAATTTTCCAAATGCCTAGGGCATTAAGAAAGGAAAAGGTTTAGAACTGGATATGACTAAAAGGATTAAACAATTGTCGAGGACAATCTAAGGTTTACCAAAGATTGGTTGCTCAAGGACAGTTGGAAGTATAGTGATAATTCTGGAAGGACCATATTGACATAATCTGGAAGAAGCAACTCTTGTTCAGAAGTGATAGTCAAATTGGAATTTGGAAATGTTTTGAAGTTAGAATTTTCAATCTGTTTAAGATTAGGAAACTTAATGCAAGAAGGATGTTTCTAAGGACCTGATCTCCTGTGGAATTCTCTGTAATGATTGTTGTTAAGTCTTTATGACTTTGTGCATAATCATTACAAGAGGATCAATGCATATAAGTTTAGAATCTAACAGATTTCAGTAAATGGCATGAATTTGGAATTCTTGCATTTGCAGTAAGGATTTGGAGTGTGAAAAGAGAATCATTGAAGTTATGTTCAATTGATCTAGTTCACAAAGTAAAGATCATAGACAAACATAGTATGCATACTTGGTGTATGGCATGACTAGTGTTTAGAAAACATAGTGTACATGCTTGGAGCATGGGACAACTATTGTGTTAAATTCAAAAATAAAGTTGCTAGCTGAAACAGTATACAATGAATAATGTGTAATCATATGGTGATAAATAAAAGATGTTTTATTTATATTCATAAGTTATGAGACCATATTGGATTCGATTATTATTGTGTTTCATTTTGCATGTTTTGACTTCCCGAATAAACTGGGTTATTCTTCCGGAATGACTAAGTTATTCAAACCATCCACAGTCGATCATATGTTGGAAGTAGATAAGAATTAAGACTGTCATGATGGGTTGTAGAGGTATAAGGTGTTGGACAAGGCTACAACAATCATGAGTGCTCATAAGTTCTGAGTATTGGATTCAACCCGCGCTCATTGGAATCACTTCATGGATTTTATCACGAGTGATCATGAGATGATAATATCTTATATTCTTCAAACCTAGAGATATGAGTTGTTACTATGAGTTGGTTGTACATTGATTGCACGAAAACGCATACGGTAACTCGGTGCGATAAAACGTGCCTTTGTGTATGATTCAACAAGTAGTAGAACAAGCCATATGAGTCGAAGTTTATCCGTTCCTTTTACCTTCGGGATAAAAGTGATATCTGTGGGCCCCTCGATGATTTGATGATGACAAATGGAAGTGCTCGGCCGGGCCAGGACTGATTTGATTTGTTCAATTAGTCAGTCGTCATAAATCGGAAATCGGGAAACAGCAAATGGACAGAGAGAATGATTATAATCCATGTCTCAGTCCATATGATATCTAGAACGGAGGAATATATGATCCCTTATCTAATGGACAAGTCATTGACAAAGGTCAGAGTTCATCTACAAGGTCAGAGTTCGACAGAAGCTTTTGAGAGCTACGATTGCCGGTTGGTTTCTGAAGTTATACGCAATAATAGTTTTAGACTTATCCAAGTGGGAGACTGTTGGATTAATGTCTAAGTCCATAACTATAATTGGTAAGACTTGACCCGACCCGGCATGGTCCATTTGGGTTGCATACCATCATGCACTTGGATAGACTATAATGAGAGAAATAAGACACTTATGGTTATTAATATATTATAAGTTCTAGTATATTAATAATAAGAATAATAAGATTATTTAATTAGTATTGATCAAGAATTAATCTAGGATTAATTAAGTGATCAAAAGAAGACTAATTAAATATATGGGTTGATTGTGTAAATCATCCATACTTGTATAGTGGGCTATTGCTCCATGGATAATCAAGTTGGGCTAAAACCCATAGGATGGTCCATGGATGCTCCATGGTGTATTTGTACCCATGGATCATGGAAATGAAAGGCCATGTCAATTAGGGTTTACATGGTGTAACCCTAACTATATAAGCATCTTATTCTTGACCAAAATTGGCAACTAGTGTGTGAACTAAAAGGGCTAGCTGATTTCATAAGTTGTAGAATTCTCTCAAGTTATTCTAAGTGTTTTGGTGACTGTGATTCCATTTGAGGTGTCACACTTGGGGCACTAGGCACTCAAGCTTCATGAAGACTTTCTACATAAAAGAGGTATGTATTCTATCTTGTTATATTCTTTATTTTATATGCTAGATTAGGATAATGCCTTGGAAGTTCTTATTTGCATGTATAATAGAGAAAACATAGATCCAAGGTATTTAGGGTTGCATGTACACTTAGGAGTGTTAGAATGCTCAAAACCCAATAATTTCCACATTCCCCTTTTGACTACCACTTCTGAACAAGAGTTGCCTCTTTTTAGAATATCTCAATATGGTCCTTCCAACAATTAACACTGTAAACCTTAGATTGTCCTCGACAATTACTTACAGTGTGCACTCCTCCGGTGTCTTTATTAGTACGGGCCATATACTATCGTCTACAACGCATTAGTATTCACCCTAGGTCCTCCTCCTTGGATCCCAGATCACAAGTACTCTATATCTCACTGGCATAGGTTACCCTTCGGTAGACCTTTCATCAGCTCCTTACTGCTACCTATTCTCTCTCAAGCATCACATAGCAGCAAAATCCTTCCTAGGCTAAGGCATCACAAAATCAGACCACTCTAGTCCTAATATGAATACCTAGCCAACTCTAGCATGCATATCATATCATAACATATGTCATAACACACAATGTAAGGGTATTTTTGGAAATCACCGTTTCGGCGCTGGCTGATCGTACACACTGCTCCTTTCTGTCTTTCCCAAAAACCTTTTACTCGTTTATAAAAATTGTTTATTTTATGAAAAACTTTCACAGTTCCTCAGTTTGAGTTCAGATTCGTCCGAAGATGAATCTGAATCCCTCAAACCAAGGCTCTGATACCAACTTGTAACGACGTAATTTTTTTTCAAAACTAATTTTCATTTTTAAAACACACTTTCATTGAGACGACAATCATAAAAACATAATGTGTCCACTGTAACATAACAAAACATGTACCAAGATCTCAATATGATAAACTCTATAAATGTGTATGGATCATGTCGGCGCCTTCCTGCGATCCTCGCTCGTACCTGAAACACATAACATAACAACTATAAGCATAAATGCTTAGTGAGTTCCACAAAATACCACATACCCCACATACGCCTTTCCAGACCATAACTCTGTAGGATCTTCTGATCCATGTGTCTCAGGGGACATCTGTCCCAAATCCCGGTAGACCTTCCGGTCCTACCCATATCGACCTTCCGGTCCTACCCAAATTGACCTTCCAATTCATATCATCTTGACCTTCCAGTCCTTATCATACGTAACATACATAGCACATACATAAATATCATCTTAACCTTCCGGTCCTTATCATACATAACATACATAGCACACACATATGACATAACCGCATATATCACATACATCATATCATACAAGACCTCCCAGTCACACATAGCTACACTTCCAGGTACAGTATAGTGAGAAGACTCACTTCAATCAAGTCGAATAAACTCTCGTGCCCAACGTCCCGACCTAGCCTCCTCCTATTATTCAAATAACATTCCCGATCAATACTCTCCCATGATCTCATCTCTACAAAATGCGTAGAAGGCCATTCTACCCTACCCTGAACTCTCCTGAAATAGTGTTGACCAGAACCCTAAAGTCAACGAAAACCAACGGTTAAACTTTGACCCAACTCGTCGAGTGCACAACGGCAACTCGGCGAGTGCATACGGGTCCTCTAAATCTTTTCGGACTCTCTTGGCTCGTCGGGTCATTCTTCAACTCGACGACCTACACTTGACACGAATCGCGAGTTAACCCCGACTCGACTCGTCGAGTCCGCTCATGGACTCGGTGAGTTCATTCCATGCTCACACTCAAATGACCTTCTGAGTTCAGATCTTTTCCTCTAGTCCATAGATCTGACCTTCCCAAGCTCAATAAACACCTAAAGGTTCGAACTTGATACTCATGCATCCTAAGTCCAATACTTTCATAACTCATCATAAAGTAAGATGGATAAGGTCCTCTGGACCACTATGTGTCCAGATCTGAAGCCGAAAAATGATAAGGGACCATATCTCTCACAATTATCCCAATAAAGGGTATAGAAAACCCTAGATCCATGGATTCTTTAACAAAACAGGAAGAGGATCGATATGCTACCTCAAAGATGATTCCCTCTTCTTGAAATCCACAAATATGCAACCTCCTTGGCATCCTTTAAGCTGGAATCAACTTCTTCTTGCAAAAACCAACCCAAAAAGGTAAAATAATGGCTTCTTCTCTCTCACAAAAGCTCAAGCACTATTAGGGGTTCTCTCAAGGGTCTGGTAGCCACAAATGGTGGCTATAAGGGTCCTTAAATAGGTCCCAAACCCGAGAAATTAGGGTTTCATTAAGCAACATGGACTCGCCGAGTCCTTCATTAAACTAGACCAGAACATGCGCGATCCCACTCAGCGAGTCTCAGCATCCACTCGCCGAGTCCCTCTCTAAAATTCAATATAAATACATAAAATAAGATACCTGGGAATCCAGATGTTACAATTCTCCCCCACTAGAATCAAAGTTCTCCCTCGAAGTCCTGCGAAACAAACAATTCTAGATGATGCTCCCGCATGTCCAACTCTGGCTCCCAGGTTAGCTCGGACCCTTTCTAATGTTGCCACTAGACTTGCACCAGTCACACCTCCTTGTTCCTCAGAACCTTGATCTTTCGATCTCGGATCGCGATTGTAATCTCCGCATAACTCAGACTCACATCCACCTGAATATCCTCCAAAGGTACCACCGCCGACTCGTCGGCTATACATTTCCTCAACTGCGACAAGTGGAAGGTATCATGAATCTGGCTCAACTCCGCATGTAGCTCTAACCGATATGCTACCTTGCCCACCCTTGTAGTCACCCTGAATGGACCGATGTAACGGGGCCCTAGCTTGCCTCTCTTCCTGAATCAGATCACTCCTTTTCAAGGAGATACTTTCAGGAGTACGAAGTCCCCCACCTCGAACTCCAGCTCGGATCTTCGCCGATCCGCATAACTCTTCTGACGACTCTGAGCTGTCAGTAACTTCTGTCTAACCTGATGTATATGCTCTACTGTCTGAAGTACTATCTCAGTGCTACCCATCAGACGCTGCCCTACCTCTCCCCAGCAAATGGGAGTCCTACACCTCCTCCCATACAACAAATTAAAGGGAGGCATACCAATACTACAATGGTGGTTGTTGTTTTATGAAAACTCAGCCAATGGCAGATACATGTCCCAATTTCCTCCGAAGTCCAACACACATGCTCGGAGCATGTCTCGAGCGTCTGAATCATCTGCTCACTCAGTCTGTCCGACTGGGGGTGGTAGGTGGTACTGAAATACAACCTCGTACCCAACTCCTCGTGGAACTTCTTCCAGAACCTGGAAGTGAAACGTACATCTTGATCTGACACGATCGAGATCAGTTCCCCATGACGCGATGACAACTCCCTCACATACAACTCTGCTAACCTCTCGGTAGAAGAGCTCTCACTAATAGCAAGAAAATGCGCGCTCTTCGTCAACCGGTCGACGATCACCCAAATTGCATCAATACCCCTCGCGGTCCTAGGTAATTTGGTGATGAAGTCCATGGAAATCTGTTTCCACTTCCACTGGGCAACCTCAAGTGGCTGCAACATGCTGTGCGGATGCTGGTGCTTGGCCATAACCTTGCGACAGGTCAGGCACCTCTCGACAAACCACGCGACATCCCTCTTCATATAGGGCCACAAATAATCTTTCTTCAGGTCCAAATACATATTTGTGGCCCCAGGATGGATCGAGAATTTCGATCTATGTGCCTCCTCCATCAGAATGTTACGTGCCCTGCCTACATACGACACCCAAATCTGACCTTGAAAGGTGTTCAGCCCTCGACTATCGGTAACAAACCCAGGTACCTGTCCAATCACCCACTCCCTCTTGCGGTTCTCCGATCTCACGGCCTCAGCTTGGGCCTCCCGAATGGTGTCCAACACCGGAGTCATCACTGTCAATATCATACAAGTGCCTCGAATCGTGGCACTCTCCACTCTTTGTCTCAGCGTATCAGCTACAACATTAGGTTTGCCTGGGTGGTACAGGATCTCACAATCGTAATCATTTACCACGTCCAACCATCTCCTCTGACGCATATTCAGATTGGGCTGATCCATTAAATACTTCAAACTCTTGCGGTCTGTGTATATGGTTCACCGAACCCCATACAAATAATGATGCCAGATCTTGACGGCGAACACCACTGCCCCCAACTCCAGATTGTGGGTGGGATACCTCGTCTCATGAGGCTTCAACTGCCACGATGCATACGCTATCACATGCCCCCTTTACATAAGCACTGCACCCAACCCCGATATCGATGTGTCACAATACACCAGAAAATCCTCCATCCCTTCCGGGAGGGATAACACAGGGGCTTCGCATAACTTCTGGCGAAGTGTCTCAAACGAGGTCTGCTTCTCCGGACCCCATGAAAAAGCAACACCCTTCCGGGTCAACCTGGTGAGAGGCACGATAATCCTGGAGAAATCCTTGAGAAATCTACGATAATTACCTGCCAATCCCAGAAAACTCTTGATCTCCGAAGGGGACCTCGGCACCTCCCAACTCATCACCGCCTTAATCTTGGCCGGATTGACCAATATCCCATCCTTGTTGACGAGGTGTCCTAGGAACCGGACCTCTCGTAACCAGAAATTACACTCGGAGAATTTGGCGTAAAGCCTCTCCGACCTCAAAATTCCGAGGATCTTCCTCAAATGCTCCTCATGCTGCTCTGTGGTCCTCGAATACACCAGTATATCATCAATGAACACGATCACCGAACGATCCATCATTGGCCTGCACACCCTGTTCATGAGATCCATGAACGCTGCCGGTGCCTTGGTGAGCCCGAAAGGCATAACCACAAACTCATAATGCCCGTATCGAGTCCTGAACGCTATCTTCTGGACATCCTCATCATGCACTCTCATCTGATGATATCCAAACCTCAAATCAATATTGCAGAACCAAGACGCTCTCTATAACTGATCGAACAAATAATCGATCCTCGGTAATGGATAATGGTTCTTGACCATTAAATTGTTCAACTCCCGGTTATCAATACACATCCGGTGTGAACCATCCTTTTTCTTGACAAAAAGGATCGGTGCTCCCCAAGGGGAACTACTCGGTCGAATAAACCCTTTCCCTAGCAGCTCTTGAAGCTGCGAGGATAAGTCCTGCATCTCTGGCGGCGCAAGGCGATAAGGCGCCTTGGCGATAGGCGCTGCCCCCGGAACCAAATCGATGCGGAAATCTACCTGCCTCTCTGTAGGCACACCCGACAACTCATCAGGAAAAACATCCCGGAACTCACGCACTATCGATACGTCATCCACCGAACATGGCCCCTCGGCGGCCCCTTGTGTGTCCATCACATAGGCTACAAACCCGCTTCAGCCCTGCTGTAAACTTTGTCTCGCTCTGGCAGCCGGACAAAACGCTGACTCAGAACGAGTACCCTCACCGTAAACCATATGTACTACCCCACTGAGGTCTCGTATCGTCACCAACTGACGCTCGCAGTCTATAACAGCCCCATATCAGCTCAACCAATCCATGCCCACTATGACACACGCGTCCCCCATCGCTATCTGTACCAGATCTATCGGAAACTCAATACCGAAGATCTGGACTACACATCCCCGTATCACACCTGTAGCATATACCGCTCACTCGTCACCTATGGAAACTCGTAGAGGTCGACTCAATCCCTCACGTCTGCTACTGATGTGCCGACTAAACGTAACCGACACAAATGATCTACTCGCACCCGAGTCAAATAACACTAAGGCAGGTACAAAACTTACAAGAAAAGTACTTACGCATAACATCATATAAGCACAAAATCTCAACTCAACATAAATAAATGAAGGATACACACCAGCCACAACATCGGGTGCTGTGCGGACCTCCTACGCTGTCAAATGGAAAGCTCTCCCGCGAGCCTTTGGTGTCTCGGCCTTCACTGGCCGAACCTCGGTAACCCTAGTAGCAGGTGCATATCCATATGCTGACCCCTGATGTAATTGCGGGTACTCGGCCATCCGATAGCCAGTCTGGTTGCAATGGAAGCAAACCATAAATCCCTTGGGGCAATCCTTGGCGATATGCCCCTCCTTGCCACATTTGTAGCAAGCAACCGATCGACAGACCCCATCATGACCGTTGCCACACTTCCACAAGTGCGGCCGTTCTGGCCTCCATATCTTGTATCAGCGGACTTGGCCTGCTTGGCTACCGGCTGAGACTGTACCGGCCGCCGATCCATCCTCTGAGACTCGGCCTCCTCCCTGGCCTGAGTCTCCAACTCAATCTCCCTCTTCTAGGAATTTTCCTAGATCTCAACAAATGTCCGGTAAGTCGTGTTCGACACGAACTCCCGAATGTCTCTCCTCAAAATGCCCAAATACCGGCTCATACGTGCCTGCTCAGAAGACACCTGCTCAGAGCAGAACATCGCCCTCTCAAGAAACTTCCTGGTAACCACAGTAACAAAATCAGTACCCTGCTTGAGGGTCAAGAACTCTTGAACCAACCGTTCCCTCTCCACCGGGGGAACATACTCATCTCTGAACATGGTGGTGATCCTCTCCCAAGTCACCTCTGAAATCTCTGCAATAGTGAAGCTTGCCGTCACGAACTTCCACCAGTCCTTCGCTCCCAAGCGAAGTTGGTTCAACGCGAATCGAACCCTCAGATACTCCGGACATGAACACGTGTAGAAGCATCCCTCAATATCAGCAATCCATCTCATAGCAGCGATCGGATCTTGCGTCCCATCAAACTCAGGTGGCTACGTGTTGCTGAACTCCTGAAACAACAACGAGTCACCTCCCTGAGGCCTGGCATCAACCACACCTGCGGTAGTAGCAGTAGCAGCAGCCTCACTCACCATGGCATACCGTTCATCGAAAGTCTTAATAAGTGATGGGATTAAAATAACTTTTAATCTATGAAGATCGATTAGATCTTGAACAAGTATATGAATAAGAAACAGCAAGAACGCAATAATAATAGCAAACCAGAAAGAAATATTAAGAACAAAACAGCTTGAATCAATCATGTCGAATGATTAAATAAAATCCTTAGAAGAGCTCGATTAAGAACATCAACTGTAAAGGATTGGAAGATTACAAGAACGATTACTGGAAAAATATTGTACTCTTGATAAATCGCTATATCGATAATTTCTAGAATCTTAACCTAATATGCATGCAAGCATTAAACTTATATACAATACATAAAAGGCTCTCGGTTGGACAGGCCCAAACCGGAGAATACAAGGCTAATCTACGAGCCCAAAAGACGCAACATTTAATAGAACTTCAGCCCAACAATCTCCCCCCTTTGCGTCAATTTGGAGCGAGACCTTCACTTCTTACTTGGGCCGGCGGCTGAAGCTGGTACCTTCTTCTTCACGGTACTAAACAGACACTTGGTTATGGAAAGGATGGTCTGTCTAAACCGGATGTACCAATTGATCATATCATCGAAGTACTTGATGTCATCAGCCGAATTGTCCTTACACCGCTTGACGATTGATAGGACGTGCTCCAAGCAAGTTGTGGTGTAGAGGTGCTTGTCAGCTAAAGCGAACAGACATTTCTGTCCTTCGGCTCTGGTGAACATCACAGAGTTTTGCCTCGAATCTATCTTGCCCGTTTGCATTGTGTTTAGATCACTGGCCGATCCCACAGGCTTGACTTTCGGTTTCTTCTTAAAAACTGTGGCAACCTCCTGATCCATTAGGGCCACCTCCATGATATAGCATGCCAGCATCCTTTTGACATGGTCTAAGATGGGACCATATTCGGCTTCGTTTGTCAGCAGGATGTTGTACAAGACTATCCAATCATGAGGGTTCAGATTGGGCAGATCCGCCAGAGAGATCATGTGAGCAGTTCTTGCAGATCCTCGGATAAGCTTGAACTTCACGTTTGTGAATCTCCCCACGGCAAAAGGCTTCATCACCTGAACATTGACAATCTTCTGGGCGCTCCATGTAAGGTATTGAGGGCGAGCGGCCTCCAGGTAGAAGTCAATGAGCTCCCTGTCAAGCTCATCGTTCGGATGCGGAACTTCGAAAATGTTAGAGAAGGCGTGGAAGATGAACGCCTTTCGAGTCAGCGGCATATCAAACTGCGAATCGACCGAGTTGTTGCAGTCGAATGATATCACCGGCTCGAGCCATAGTATTCTTGGAGTCTCTATGGCCTCTTTTATCAACCGATCCCTGGTCCAGGCAGGGAAGAGCAGCTTTCGGCTCTCAAGGAGATCGTGGGCTTCTTTTTGTTTACGTTCGGCTTCTTCAGCTTCACGTGCCACACGACTGACATCGTCATCAGTATTGCGACTGTTCTTTCTCTTTAACATGTCCGCAATAGTCTCCTTGTCTTCATCTTCATCTTCATCTTTATCTCCTCCCTCTGCTATGTTTTTGCCTTTGTTCTTCACACCCGAACCCGAGGCATGACCAGTTGGGGTTGGTTCGGTTGTGTGAGTAGCTTTGGAGGAAGGAGGTGGTTTCGATCCTTTCTTCTCATCTCCCCCTTGTTTCGGAATGGACACGAAACTGGGTAGGCCTTCAATTTTACTCAAGAGGTCCATGCCCGGAGAGAGTTTCTCAGCGAGGGTACGCCTCACTGAGTGATTAAGGATGGGGTCGTGTGCTTCCAGGATGTTTGAGAGAGCGGCGTGGACATCCGAAACACACGTCTTTATGACTTCCCTCTCGGATCGAAGAGCTTACAATTGTTGTTCGGAGTTGGAAAGTTGGGTGCTCTTGACCTTAAGGGCGGTAGTCTTACTCGCCAGGACGTCCATCAGTGAATTTTCAGCTGCAAGATCCTCTTGTAGCTTTGCCAAGCGGGCATCGATGGAGGCACAGAGTGCCGAGTTGTCGTCGCTAAGGTTCTGTCTGAGGGTAGCGAACGAGGAAAACTCCGTCTTTACAAACTGGGCCAATTGATGAACAACTGGTTCCAGAGTTGTTTTCGTGGCTTCGGCGCTTTCCTGCATAGACTGCAGCAGGATTGTAGCGTCATTGAATAGTTTATCGACTTTTTCGGTCGCAGCCTCACAGGCTCGGGTGGAGGCGTCTATCGCAGTAGTTGCTGAGGCCATTG
Source organism: Lactuca sativa (assembly GCF_002870075.4). Classification (NCBI taxonomy): domain Eukaryota; kingdom Viridiplantae; phylum Streptophyta; class Magnoliopsida; order Asterales; family Asteraceae; genus Lactuca; species Lactuca sativa. The sequence goes on along the minus strand of NC_056626.2, from coordinate 247,549,593 downwards.
AATCATGTTGAGCCCGGGAGAAGGCATCAACTATTTTCTGAAGGGCAGCTTCAGATAAGGATGACTGCTGGTTGGAAGAGGAGGCGAGAAATTGATCAACCTTCTCGTTAAGCTCGCAGAGATGCTTCTTTGTCACTGGAGCATCATCCTCCTCATCACTCTGAACTTGAAACGGACTATAGTAGACCGAATCAAAGTTCATGTGATCACCACCAAGGTATTGATCATCGCCATCGGAGGCGTCCTCTGGAGATTGAGGTAGTGGTGAAGCTGGGGGTGTTGTGGGTTTGGTTGGTTCAGGTTGAGTGGGTGGGGGATTAGTTTCGGGTGGTGGTGGTGTATGGGTTTCGGTTTGTGGAGGTTCGGTAACGGGAGGGGTTTCGGTTACAGGTGGTGTTTCGGTTGATGTGGTGAATATGGGTGGAGGTATAGGGAATGAGGTTGGTGGTATAGTAGGGTTTATGGTGGGAATGGAAATAGGTATTGTGGGTGGAGGGGAAGGAACTGGTGATTGGTGAAGTTCCATCTCCGGGGTTGGGGACCGAGGGGGTGTGTTGCCTCGTTGTGGAGATTCGTCTCCTTGTGATCCCTCAGAGTCCGAACTCCCACCTTCGGATTCGCTTGAAGAGGAGGGTATGATGAGCTTTCGCTTCGGTTGAGTCTTCCTCCTTTTCGGTTGTGGGGATGAAGCAGATTTCTGTTGTTTACGCTTCTTTGGAGAAGGTTTTGGGGCTTTGGATGGTTTCTTCCCTTTGTCTGCCTTTTTACCCCTGGCCACTGGTTTGTCGGCATCATGAATTGATCGCAGCATGTCCGGTGTCAGTTCCCTCGGACCAGATGGTTGAAACTCCTTGATCGTTTTAATCAATCGGCTATCTGCTGGCACATCAGCATACATCGACTCCGGGATAGAGCCAATGAAGGAGAATTTGGAGGCATCGGATACGATGATCTTCTTGGTATGAAAGGTACCAATAGAAGACATCGGTGCACTGTCGGCTGTGGGAACGTTAAACTTGTCCATAGCCCATCTGGTGATCAAGATCCAGAACCGGGCCAGCGACACTTCGGAGTGTCGAGAAGTGGAAGAAAGGCTCTGAATCAGTTGTTGCCAAAGGACAAATCCATAGTCCAGATTGATCCCGTTGTACACCCCATACATAATTGACAGGAAAAGACGACTGGCCCCGTCCGATCCTGAGCTCCTTTCTGACAGTCCCTTGAAGAGAACTGTAAATAGCCCATTCCACAGGGGTGGTAGGCAGGATTTCTTGAACCTGGCGACGGAGGTGAGAACTTCCGTGTAGCCCATGTTATAGAACATGTTGTAGAGCATACCAACCGGAATCGTCTCCGGGTGAACACGCGATGGGTCAGCAGCAAACCCAAGCATGGTGCAGAAGCGGGGACGAGAAATCGACGTCTTGTGTTCCGCCACTTCGAAAAATACCCTGTCGACGCCCTTGTCGTAGTAGGCCGTCGCATAGACCTGAGATAGAGCCACCATTGGCACCGTTTCAATTCTGGATAATGCAGTAGCAAGCTGGGAGTGCTTGAGGCATTCGATGACCGCCGACATGTATGGATCATATGCCAGTGGATTCAGATCGATGACAAGGCATTGCTGGGGTCTGATGGGAAGAATCTGAGAAGTAGCATGGACGGAAGAGGATTCAGCCATTGTTGTAGGTTTGGAGAAAAAGATAACCGGGAGAGAGTTTGGAAGTATTTTTTTTTTCTTTGGAAATTATGAGGCAGTAAAGAGGTAAAAGGTGGTGTTGATGGGTTTTTATAGTAGGTGATAGGAGAGAGAAAAATCGTTTCAAATCTCTTATGGAAATACGAAACGGGTTTTTGGAATGACTGATTGGTGACAGTTGGGACGTGCGATGATCACGTAGGAGAGAGAGTGTCAGATTCCTAGGATCACGCCGCCCAATAAGCGCCGGTTCAGAGAGAGGAACCGTTTCCATTTCCACACGCGTCATTAATGCCAGATGGATGACGCTTCAATACTGCATACGCGTCCAATAAGTGTCAGAAAAAGCGCGGCCGCTTCAAATTCACGCGCCCTCCTTTTTACCGTCGTTTGAATTTCTATCCATTTAACTCCCGCCGAGTCAGCAACTTTTTGTCTAATTCTCTTTTAAACGGCTGTTTCCACTTTATGATCCACGTGGCTAATTTTCGACCACAACTTCATTTGTAACCATCCAGTAAATATCCAGCCTGTAAAATAATTAGTAACGGAATTTTGGAAAATCTAGGATTTTCGTGCAAAGAGTGTAAAAAAAATAAAGAAATAAAGCAACTCTTTTTAGGATAATCTGTGATGTCAATAATGACACGAAACTGATGATCCCGGGCACGAATCTCTTCCTTCAAGGTCAAGAGAGACCCCAAAGTGTTAGTGTGGAATCCCGTTGAATTACGATCAAACAATTATTAAGAAATGTTGAAAGGCTTCTTTTAATTAAGGTAATTAAGGGTGGTTTCGCTTTGATTCAACAATTCAATACTTGATATAAGAACGAATGTGAACAAAGTACTTGTGAGACCAGTGTAGTCTGTTGAACAAGTAGGTTTGAGTTGATTTTGTAGTGGCTTGGATTAAAATGAAATCTCAGATAAAAATTTAAAACCGGATCCCTTGGGAAGAAATGTCATGGTGTGTAACAATTTCATTGGAACCACGCAAAAAGAAAAGAAATTGAGATTTCATGAAGGTACATTCGTCAATTCATTGGTGAAAACTTGATCAACTTAATTGGTCACCGTCAATTCGTTGGTGTTGAATTTTGGGTTTCACTTAGGTCGTAGTGGCACGTAGCTAAGATCATAAACACAGATGTTGTGTAACCATAAACCTCAGTGGTAGATGCTGAGAGTCTCAAGGGTTACAGTGATGAAACGAATGTTATGGAGAAGTGTAATGGGGATGGTGAAAGAAGACATAGTACCTCTGCTGCGAACAAAAGGACCAAGCAGGATACTCTTAACTCATGTGAGAAGAGTGTGAGGTAGCTCACGATTAGAATAAATGAGTTAGCCTTATTGGGAAGACAAGGTTTGTGTATACCAGGTCATGAAGGCAATTATTCAAAATCTTATGAGGCTTGGGACACATACAGCAGCATGCTTCTAGGGATACTTAAGTAAGTCATCGAATATATCCCCATAAACGAATGAGCACACAAAAAGAAATAAAATATTTTTGGAGTTTTTGAAATTGAAAATAAAAATAAAAATTAAAATTAAAAATAAGACGTAAAAAAAAATTATAAAAGAGTTAAAAGAAAAAAAATATGATTAAAAAAAACTTTGGAAAAAAAAAATTGAAAAACCGAACCCGAACGTTCGGTTGGTTTCGGTTGGAAAAAGTTGAAAAACCGAACCCGAGCGTTCGGTTGGTTTCGGTTCAGGAAAATTTTGAAAAACCGAACCCGAACCTTCGGTTGGTTTCGGTTCAACAAAATTTTGGAAAACCGAACCCGAACCTTCTGGAGGTTTCGGCTCAGGAAAATTTTGAAAAACCGAACCCGAACCTTCGGTTGGTTTCGGTTCAACAAAATTTTGGAAAACCGAACCCGAACCTTATGGAGGTTTCGGTTTTGGAAAATTTCTAAGAAACCAAGGAGTTTAGATATGCAATAAAAAAAACTTTTCACATAAAGAAAAACAAATTTTGCACAAGAAATATACAACTCAGAAAAACTACCTTTGAAGAAATGAGCGAGTGAAATGGTTGAACCGAACCCGAACGTTCGGTTGTATTCGCTTCTTACGTTTGAGATTGAGAGGTAGTGTGAGGTACTGACTCTGATTCCATCATTCCTAGCCCTTGCAATATTTTATTGAACGATGCTTCTGGAAGAGCTTTTGTAAAGACGTCAGCCAGTTAATCAGTGGTTCTTACGAAGTGAACTTCGACATTACCATCTTCCACATGATCTTTGATGAAGTGATACCTCAGTGCTATGTGTTTGGTTTTAGAGTGTTGCACTGGGTTATGACAGATCCTAATTGCACTTTCAGAGTCACAATATAGTGGGATCTTCTTCATATTGAGTCCATAGTCTCGAAGTTGACTCTGGATCCAAATCACTTGTGATGTGCAGGATGCCGCAGCAATATATTCCGCTTCAGCAGTAGATAGCGACACACATGTTTGTTTCTTGGATTGCCAGCTGACCAATTTCCCATCAAGAAATTGACAGCCACCAGTTGTGCTTTTGCGGTCGAGTCCACATCCTCCAAGGTCAGCATCAGAATAGGCTTGAACGAAGAAGCCTGAATTGGATGGATACCATAGACCTAAGGAGGCGGTTCGCTTGAGATAGCGTAGGATGTTCATCACTGCCAGCATGTGAGGTTCGCGTGGGTTAGCCTGAAATCGAGCACAATAACATACAGAAAACATGATATCAGGCCTGCTAGCAGTTAGATACATCAACGAGCCGATCATTTGACGATAGAGCGTGATGTCGACAGCCGGTTTATCCAGTGAAGGGGTCAGCTTGGTGCCGAATGCCATTGGGACTTTGACTTTTGAGTCTCCCATCATTCCAAACTTCGCTAGGAGAGTCTTTGTGTAAGCTTCCTGATTGATAAAGATGCCTTCGGGTCCCTCTCTTATATTTAAACCCAGGAAAAAATTAATAGGACCCATTGAGCTCATTTCAAACTTAGTCTCCATCAACTTTCTGAATTCAGCTGTTAAGCTGGGATTCGTAGAGCCAAAGATGATGTCTTCGACATAAATTTGAACTATCATAAGGTGGTTACCTTCCTTTTTGCGAAAGAAGGTTGGGTCAACCGAACCTTGTTTGAATTTGGACATCTTTAAAAATTTTGTAAGCGTTTCATACCAAGCCCTCGGAGCTTGTTTAAGGCCGTACACAGCTTTATCCAGAATATAACAATGATTTGGATACTTTTCGTTCACGAACCCAGGAGGTTGCTCCACATACACAGTTTTTTCAAGTTCTCCATTGAGAAATGCACACTTGACGTCCATTTGGAAGACCTCAAAGTTTTTGTGAGCAGCATAGGCCAGAAATATTCTAACCGATTCTAGCCTAGCTACTGGAGCGAACGTCTCTTCGTAATCTATCCCTTCCTCCTGACAGTATCCCTTAACAACCAGACGAGCCTTGTTCCTTATGACATTACCTTCCTTGTCCATTTTGTTTCTAAAAACCCATTTAAGACCAACAACTGAAGCATCCGGAGGAGTTGGAATGAGGCGCCAGACTTTGTTCCTTTCGAACTCGTTCAGTTCGTCTTGCATTGCTTGAACCCAATCAGAGTGATCGAGGGCAGTGTTCACTGTCTTCGGTTCAACTTTTGATACAAATGAGTTAAACATACAAAACTCAACCTTCGAGAATAAGGATGTCTGTTTTGCCTTCAGTTGAGATCGAGTCAGAACCTTTTCAGATACATCACCAACTACTTGAGAGATAGGATGATCTCTGGTCCATTTTATAAGAGGAGGGTAATTCGGATCGAAGGTTGGATCTAGTTCAGTGTTGATCATCTCTTCTGGCTCAGATTGACTATCAAAATCAAGCATCATATCATCATGCTCCCCCTCAATTGATGAGTCTTGAGAAACATGAGGTTCAGGGGTTTCTTGTGATGCTGGACTTTCAGGCATTGAAGCACCTTCGGTTGGAGGGGCATCTTCGGTTGGAGAGTTACCTTCGGTTGATGAAGGACCTTCGGTTGAAGTAGTAGAGCTTGGCTCCCCCTGGACTTGTGAGCTAGGATCCCCCTCGATAAGAGAACTTGGCTCCCCCTCGATTGAAGCATTGTTGGTTGGAGATTCATCAGTGGGCGAATTTCCTTCATGCATTCTTCTTGCAGCATCATCGACAATCTGCTTCATATGATCTATTTTGTTGTCAGCTGCACCTGCTTCGGAGAGAGAAGCTTTTTCCGGTTCATCAAAGAGTTCCAGAAATTTCTCATACAAATTGGCGATTGAGACTGTGACTTGGCCAGTTTGAGGAAATATTTCCCCGGCAGTGTCATCTATGGCCTGTAGCTTCTTGACGTAGTTATCGTCGAAGGTCACATAGTATGTCTCTTCAATCCTTCTTGATCGTTTGTTTAGGACCCTGTACGCCTTTGAAGTGAGTGAGTAACCTAGAAAGATTCCCTTGTCGGCTTTGACATCAAACTTGTTGCGGTGTTCTTTAGAGTTAAAGATGAAACACCTTGAGCCAAAAACGTGGAAAAATTTCACGTTGGGTTTTCTGTTGTTTAATATCTCATATGGTGTGAGCGTGAATCGCTTGTTGAGATAGGACCTGTTTTGTGTATAACAAGCAGCAGAAATAGCGTCAGCCCAAAAATAAAGAGGTAAAGAAGCGAAACTTAACATAGTTCGGGCAGCTTCACACAGAGATCGGTTTCGTCTTTCGACTATCCCGTTCTGCTGTGGTGTGTAGGGAGCTGAGAAATTATGGCTAATTCCCTTTTCTGCAAGAAACTCTTCAAACTCTCTGTTCTTGAATTCGAGACCATTGTCGCTCCTGATGTTTCGAACGACCTTCTTGAGCTGAACTTCAATTTGCTTGATGAACACCTTCAGCTTTTGAGTCGCTTCAAATTTGAGCTTTAGAAAGAACACCCATGTAAATCTTGAGAAGTCATCAACGATAACAAGAATGTACTTGCTACCACTGATGCTTTCAATAGATGAAGGACCACACAAATCGATATGAAGCAATTCGAGTGGTTCAACAACTTTTGTGTTAATTATGGATGGGTGACTTTGACGACTCTGCTTTCCCATTTCGCATGCAGCACATAAATGCTCTCTGTCAAACTTGAGAAATGGAAGACCCCTAACGTGACCTCCAGTGCCAAGTCGGTTGATATCTTTGAAATTGAGATGAGAGAGTCTTCTGTGCCACAACCAGCTTTCGTCGGATTGAGCTTTTGATAGCAGACATATTGTTGGGTTTCCTTTGATGGGTTTCATGTTCAGGGGAAACATTTCACCCTTTCGTTCTGACTTCAAAATCACTTTCATTGTCTTTTTCTCTATGATTTTAGAACCTTCATCATCAAATGAAACTTTGAGACCTATACCTCCAACAAGCTGAGATACACTGATGAGGTTGTGTTGAAGTCCTTCCATATAGGCCACCTTCCTTATGGTAAATTCACCATTCGTTATCATCCCATATCCCTTTATGGTGCCGAAAGAGTTATTTCCAAACTTAACATTGCCACCATTTGCAAGAGATCTGTATTCCCTGAGCTCCTCTTTCCTCCCTGTCATGTGACGCGAGCAGCCACTGTCGATGTACCATTCTTCGTCAAACTGCTCGTCACTTATAACCTGCAAAAATTAAGCAGATTTAGGAACCCAAAGTTTCTTGGGTCCATGTGAGGTTTTCATGGGAACGGGAATAGTTAGAGAGATGTCAACAAGATATGTTCTTTTAATTAGAGTTGTTTCATCTTTCTTTTTTATGGTGAATACTTTTATTTTGTTAAGATTGGGTTGGTTTGCTTTGGGCTCAGGTTTGGATTCATCGACCTTTTGCTTTCCCTTCTGTTCAGCTGGTGAATGAGGTTTTTGAGGAAAAGCGGGATAAGCTTTAGAGCAAGATGGAGATGAATGAGTAGAAGTAGAAGAACGAGAAGAATTAGAACGAGAGAATTTGGATGGGGAGGACTTCCTGGCTAATGAGTCTAGGTGACCCTTTTGCTTTTGATCATTGGAGGGGCTGACCTTCGAGTCTTGTTCTCTTTTGACTTTAGAGCCGAACCTCTGTGTTTGGTTGGAGTTATTCTAGGAACCGAACCTTTGGTATCGGTTGAAATCCTCTTGTGAACCGAACCTTGACTTTCGGTTGTTGTCTTCTTGCGAACCGAACCTTGACTTTCGGTTGGTATCTTCTTGCGAACCGAACCTTGACTTTCGGTTAGAGGAACTTTCAGGCTTTCGTACAGGATTGTTTTCATACTTCATATTCTTGTCCTTGTGTGAATAGTATGCATTCTGGGAGTGCCAGAATTGTTTCCTTTCAGAAAGGTTTTTCCTGTATCTTAGGTTCCTTTCTATCTTTTTGTCTCTCATCTGTTTAGGTTGATGATGAACGTTCGCTTTTGCTTTTGATGTCACCTTGGCTGGTTCCTTTTGAACTTCAGGAGTTTTTCTTTGAGCCGAGGGAGCAGAGGGAATATCTGAAGAAGATTCAGTTTTCCCTGAGGAAGTGGAAGGAGTATCTGATGAAGTTTCACTTCGAGCTGTTGGCGTTGAAGGAATGTCTTCTTTTGCTGAACGATTAACCTCTTGAGGAGTATCTTTTGTACCACTTGTGCTTGGTTCACTGAAATTATCAGGCTTGTTCAAGGGTTCAGGTATGTATCTCCCTTTCTTCATCCAGGAGGTTCTTTCAGATAGGCCAACGGTTTCGTTTCCATTATCAATAGGAGCTTCCCAGAAGAACTCATCACAGCCATCAGCATTGTCTTCGTTAACAATTGCCGTGAGTTCAGCTGTTTGATGTTCGGTTACTCCAGTCACTTTGTATACCTGATTCGGAGTGGTCCTGACTTTTTGATACACAACAGCCTTTTCTACTAATTTCGGGGACTTTTGTTGGGACAATCTAGCGAATTCCACAGAATTTTCAGAAATAAGATTTTTGTGGTTTTCAGTTTCGCTTTTAACATATTCTGAGCAGTCAACCGTATCCTCTACAGAAATTTCACTCATGTTTTCTTCCTCGTTAAGCTCAGATGCATTTTCAACATCGATTTTATTTTCTGAGCTTACTTTGGTGTTTAGAGAGTCAAACTTTTGTATGGTTTCGGTTCTCAGTTTAAGTCTGTCATTTTCGTCCAAAAGATTTTTGAGCATGTCCTTATGGTCTTTGGATTTAATGAAGGACTCAATTTTGTCCAGTCCAATTTGATAAGTTGGGTTGACATCATCAGACAAAATCACACTCTCACAGTTGTAAGCTTCGGCATCGATTTCATCCTCCTTAAATTCTAGGAAAGGTAAAATCATACGATGGATCTTTTTGCCTATCTCACAGTCCAAGTGAAGTTGACTAATATTGGAATATAAACGTTTAGCTATTAAACAAAAAACATTTCGTTGTTTTAACAATTTCAAATTGTCTCTCTGCAAATAAATGTTTTCGTCTTTGACTTTAATTAATTCCGACTCTTTTAACTCAATCCACATACGCCGCTCCTCACTCTTCGACGCCACCCTGCTTAGTTGATCAGTCAGGTTAGAATTGGTGACTCGAGTTTGAGTTAAGTTGCTATCTAAATGAGAAATTCTTGTATTTACGTTTTTTAGTTCTTTCTCATATGAGGATAATGGTACTTTAGATAAAATAAAAGCAGATTGTACCTTCTTTATCAGTTCATCGAGCTCATTGAACTGTTGGCTGAGTGGTTTGGCCGTAAAGCACAAATCTTCCTGCACCTTCGGTCCATTGCTTCCTCCATCGGTATTGTATCCCCTCATCTGAGATACGCCAGACACCATGAAGCATTTTCCACCACTGCTTTCCTCCTTAGCCATATAAGCCTTTCCATGAGTAGGCTTCCTCACTTCTTCGTCTTCTGAGTCAGTAGACCAAACTTCGGTGCTACCGAACTCATCGTCATTAACCGAACCCTGCACAATAAGAGCATTAATAGAGGGGTTAGCGGTAGACTTTTTCTTTCTTAACTCATCCAATCTCTTCTGCAGCACGGCTTCCTCATCCTTTCCATCGTCCTTTTCAGCCATCTTCTTAAGAACACAGTCCTTAGCATAGTGATTCTTGCCACCACAGTAGAAACAGCTTACTCCGGAATCGCCATCTGCCTTCGGTTCCTTCTTGGACTCCTCAGTCTTCGGTTCATTGTTCGCCTTTTCAGAGCTGTAACTCCCCTGCCAGTTTCGGTTTTTGTTGTTGGGGAATCTCTTCTTTATGAACCTCTTAGGATTGGATACCATCATGGCATAATCCTCAGTTGAGAGGTCATATTCTTCCAAGTTGAGCTCTTCATCTTCCATCACAGCTTTACTTTTAGATAGGAGGGCCAACGAACCAAGACTGGAAACAACATTCTTCTCTTGAACCACAATCTTCTCTTGGGACTTTAAAATACCCACCAGTTTCGCCAAAGAGTATGATTTAAACTGTTCATGGGCTTTGACTGTGGAAACAACTGCTCTCCATTCAGATCTCAGTCCGTTCAAGAAAGTAACCTTTTGTTCGATGAGCTTCCTTTCAATGTCGTGTTTAATCATCTTGCTAAGAAGATGATTGAAGCGATCAAACGTCTGGGTCACAGTTTCATCGGCCCCTTGCCTGAATTCACCAAACTCAGATAGAAGCAAGGTTTGGATAGAATGTTCAAGATCTTCGTCTGTGGAATACAGTTCGCGAAGTCTATCCCACACTTCCTTCGCCGTAGTGCATGAGCTGACCAGTCTGAATGTGTCGGACTGAAGGGCGAATCTGATCAACCTTAGTGCCTTAATATTGCACTGGAATTTGTCTTTTTCATCTTGTGCAATATTCGTCACGTCCTTAAGCAGATCGTTGTACTCCTTTTGCGTCTTAATAACTCTGGATGTCGCGGAATGAGAAAACGGTCCGTTGATGATAGCTTCCCATATGAGAAAACCATTGTCTTCCGATCCAATCACATAGTCTTCAAAGTGATGTGCCCATACTTCATAGTCATGGGTGTACAAGATTGGAATCTTTGTCGTCGAACCGATGCTGTTGGAAATATTAATGGGGTTTGATTGCGTCGCGTCCATTATGATCGTAAAAACCTGTTCAAAGATCAGACTTGTAATAAAGCAGATTAGGGCAAAATAATAAATATTAAGATACGTCAATTAAGATGACGGCTCAATAAATATCGATGATTGCGGAAAAACCCTAATGGAAATCTTTTTCATAGAAAAGATGTGTATCGATTACACAGCCTCCTGCTCTGATACCAATTGATGGGATTAAAATAACTTTTAATCTATGAAGATCGATTAGATCTTGAACAAGTATATGAATAAGAAACAGCAAGAACGCAATAATAATAGCAAACCAGAAAGAAATATTAAGAACAAAACAGCTTGAATCAATCGTGTCGAATGATTAAATAATATCCTTAGAAGAGCTCGATTAAGAACATCAACTGTAAAGGATTGGAAGATTACAAGAACGATTACTGGAAAAATATTGTACTCTTGATAAATCGCTATATCGATAATTTCTAGAATCTTAACCTAATATGCATGCAAGCATTAAACTTATATACAATACATAAAAGGCTCTCGGTTGGACAGGCCCAAACCGGAGAATACAAGGCTAATCTACGAGCCCAAAAGACGCAACATTTAATAGAACTTCAGCCCAACAATAAGTGTGGTCTTGATATACCCAAACATGTCCGAAATCTCAGCTCAGATCGCCGCTGCAACCTAATCATGGATCATCTGACGAAGCTCCTCGTCACTCACACTGCTCGCCTCAGGTCTGTGGAATGTCCCAACCATGATGTCTCTAAGATACAACATACTACTATCAGAGACTCGCTCGAGTATACTCGCACTCCATAACTCAACCATACTTGTTCCTTAGTACCCAAAGGATACTTACTTAGAGTGTGCACTGCTCCAGTGTATTTAGTAGTAAAGGCCCTATACTACCGTCTACACCGCATTACTATTCACCCTAGGTCCTCCTCCTTGGATCCCAGATCACAAGTACTCTATATCTCACTGGCATAGGTTACCCTTCGGTAGACCTCTCATCAGCTCCTCACTGCTACCTATTCACTCTCAAGCATCACATAGCAGCAAAATCCTTCCTAGGCTAAGGCATCACAAAATCAGGCCACTCTAGTCCTAATATGAATACCTAGCCAACTCTAGCATGCATATCATGTCAAAACATATCTCATAACACATAATGTAAGGGTATTTTGGGAAATCACCGTTCGGGCACTGGCTGATCGTACACACTGCTCCTTTTTGTCTTTCTCAAAAACCTTTTACTCTTTTAGAAAAATTGTTTATTTTATGAAAAACTTTCTCAATTCCTTAGTTTGAGTTCATATTCATCCTAAGATGCACCCGAATCCCTCAAACCAATGCTCTGATACCAACTTGTAACGATGTAATTTTTATTTCAAAACCATTTTTCATTTTTAAAACACACTTTCATTCATACGATAATCATAAAAACATAATGTTTGCACTGTAACATAACAAAACATGTCCCAAGATCTCAATATCATAAACTCTATAAGTGTGTATGGATCATGTTGGCGCTTTCCTTCTATCCTCGCTCATTCCTGAAACACATAACATAACAGCTGTAAGCATAAATGCTTACTGAGTTCCCCAAAGTACCACATAGCCCACATACGCCTTTCCAGGCCATAACTCTCTAGGATCTTCCAATCCGTGTGTCTAATGGGACTTCCGTCCCAAATCTCGGTAGACCTTCCGGTCCTACCCATATCGACCTTCCGGTCCGTACCCTCTTGACCTTCCAGTCCATATCATCTTGACCTTCCGGTCCTTACCATACGTAACATACATAGCACATACAAAAATATCATCTTAACCTTCCGGTCCTTATCATACATAACATACATAGCACATACATATCACATAACCGCATATAGCACATACATCATATCATACAAGACCTCCTAGTCACTCATAAGTACCCTTCCTGGCACAGTATAGTGAAAAGAATCACCTCAATGAAGTTGCATAAACTCTCGTGCTCAACGTCCAGAACTAGCCTCCTCCTATTATTCCATTAACATTCCTGATCAATACTCTCCCATTATCTCATCTATAAAAACTGGGTAGAAGGCTATTCTACCCTGCCCTGAACTCTCCAAAAATAGTCTTGACCAGAACCCTAAAGTCAACGAAAGTCAACGATGAAACTTTGACCCGACTCGTCGAGTACACAACGGCGACTCGGCGAGTCCAAACGTGTCCTTTGAATCATTTCAGACTCTCTTGGCTCGTCGAGTCATTCTTCCACTTGACGACCTACACCTGACACAAATTGCGGGTCAACCCCAACTCGACTCGTCGAGTCCGCTCATGGACTCAGCGAGTTCATTCCATGCTCACACTCAAATGACCTTCTAAGGTCAGATCTATTCCTCTAATCCATAGATCTGACCTTCCCAAGCTCAATAAACACGTAAAGGTTCGAACTTGATACTCATGCAACGTCCAAATGACTCTACTTGATGATTTAGCCCCAAATATAACATCCTAAGTCGAATCCATTCATAACTCACCATAAAGCAAGATGGATAAGGTCTTCTTGACCACTATGTGTCCAGATCTGAAGCCTAAACATGATAAGGGACCATATCTCTAACAAATCGTCCCGATAAAGGGTATAGAAAACCATAGATCCATGGATTCTTTAACTAAATAGAAAGAGGATCGATATGCTACCTCAAAGATGATGTCCTCTGCTTGAAATCCACAAATATGTAACCTCCTTGGCCTACTCTAAGCTGGAATCAACTTCTTCTTACAAAAACAACCCACAAAGAACAAATAATGGCTTCTTCTCTCTTACAAATGCTCAAGCACTATTAGGGTTTCTCTCAAGGGTCTGGTAGCCGCAAATGGTGGCTATAAGCTTCCTTAAATAAGTCCCAAACCCAAGAAATTAGGGTTTCATTAAACAACATGGACTCGCCGAGTCCTTCATCAAACCAGATCGGAACATGCGTGATCCCACTCGGCGAGTCTCAGCGTCCATTCGCCGAGTTCCTTTCTAAAATTCAATATAAATACATAAAATAAGATACCTGGGAATCCGGATGTTACATGCTACTACAGCGTGGAGTAGGAGTAATCAGAGGATTACGCCTGGTTGATTTGTGAGGAGGCGTCCTTTAACTATAATTTTAAAGGAAAGATGTACATGGTGGTTAGAATCAATTTTGAGCATACTGAGAGTGATCCATGGGCTAAATCGCCATAGTCCAACAGCTGAATGAGTGTATGTTTTGAAATAGAATATAGTTGGTGAGTGGAGAGGCACAAGGGTACAAATTTTCCAACAAATTAGATAACTGTCTATATTACTGGTATTATTGATGTAACAAGTTCGGCGAAAAATTGACCTAACAGTAGGTCTTATATCATACCATAAGAAAAAGGTTAATAGTTTTTAGATTCCTAGCTAGAGTACTTGAAGAGTACGAATATTTTTACAGACAAAAGCTTCATAGAGCATAGTTAGCGAAGGCTATTCCTTGAGTCAAAAGAAAAGATGAACTAAACACCTTCTACCTACGAAGGGCATTCCTCGGGCGAACGCTAAGTTCTGCCAGTTGACGCTCCATTTTGAGAAGGTGTCGTCCGTAGACTCTTTGGCGAACCCGGAGCTCTATGACTTCAGCCTGAGTCTTAGCTAGTGCTTTCCGCAGGGTCACTATGAAGGGTGTGCGACGACTATGAAGGTGTGCGGCCTCACACCCTTCATGAAGATGATAAAATCAGGATTTTCAAGCATATCATCAAGTGTTCTTAACGTATAAGCCGATAGAACAAGTATATGCACGTTATATAGGCTTGAAAAGGATGATTAGGGTCCAAAACTTAGTGTGTGTTCTTGGTGTTCTTGAAGATCTAACACCAAAAACATGTTTTCATGGATCAAAGTAGGGAAGAAGGCTAGATAAGTCCAAATATAACCAAATCAAAGGAAGTATTACTTACTTTTATGAAGAACAAGATGAAGATTTGTATGATACTTGAGAGAAAAAACGTGTTTCAGCTATGAAGGAGTGGAATAGTGTTTAAAATTTAGTAACGTTGACTTATATAGGTAGGAGTGTGTGGCTGGGTTGGGTGTGCGGCCGCACACACCTTTGTGTGGCCATACACTCAAGTGTGCGGCGGCACACTCCATGTTTTGGAGTGTTTGGCCCGATTTTGCTTGATATGCATTAGGTTATCCCATTTCTAGGTTCCTACCTTCATTGTACTAGGTTTAGAACACTCCATTAGACTCTAAACAGTGTTAAAAGCTAGCAAAACGAGTTTAACTTCAATTCAATTGGTCTATCGTACAAGAAAGAAATTTCGGGTTGTCACATACTTGACCCGATTATAGCATGGTCCTTTTTCGGTTGCTATCGCCAGTGCAATTTGTTAGGATGGATTTTGAGAATAAGGTTATTTATGGTTTATTAATATATTATGAGTATAGTATATTAATATGAAATCATATTATCTAATTAGTGTTTATCAAGAATTAATTTGGAATTACTATTGAAGTCAAAAGAGACTAATTAAATATATAGGGATTGATTATGTAAATCAATAATTCTTGTAGTGTGGGCCAATGATCCATGAATATGTAGATGGGCTAAACTAATCCATGGATAGTCCATGGGGGTTAAATCCATGGAGCATGAGAATGTGGAAAGTCATGGTTCATTAGGGTTTACAAAGTGTAACCCTAGCATGTGCAACACTATAAATAAGCCCCTCCTAGAGCCAAAATCGATGGCCACTTACTTTCCTAGAGGGTGAAGTTGATTTAGTGCTAGTAACATATTCTCTCAAGCCTCCTCTTGCATATTCGTGTTTGTGAACCAATAGAAGCATCAAACTTGAGGTGCTCAAGCTTTCAAAGGTCAAGAACTACAACTCCTTCTAAGAGGTAAGTCATCTAACGAGTTGTATTATTCATTTGACAATTTGTATGCTAGTTAAGATATATGCTTTGGAAAATTGAAAATGAATGTATAATTAGAGAAAACATAGATCCAAAGCATTTTGGGTTGCATGTACACCATAGGAATGTTATAGTGCTCAAAACCCAACAATTATTTGTCACAAATGTAACAAAGAAAATTACTTTTCAACTGATTGCAAAGCCAATGTTGTGAAAGCTGAAGCATTATATCTTATAATTGGTTAGGAGATGGAAGACAAAGAAAAGGCAAGGGCATACGTAGCCCAAGTAAAGAGGGATCATCAAGTATGGTCCTCTGGAGATGAAGATGAAGATTATAACATAAAGGGAAAAGCAAAAATATGCATGGTGGGAACTGCTGATGAGGATAGATCAATAAATCTGGAGAAAAACTACTGCTTCATGGCGAAAGACGGAACTCTAAGCATCATCAAATAGGTAAAACTCATGATCCAATCTAATAACTACAACATGCATGATTGTCAACCCTTCTTGGAAAATTAATGAAACTTGTGATGCCATCCCTTCAGACTATAACAAGGCATTAGATGAGAACAACATAGTGTCCCATGAAACGTTTCATGTTAGAGGACGACTAGAAGATAAGAGACTTAAAGTTGCCATGTTAGAGAATGACTCAGTATTAGAGAAAGATGCTAGGATGTTGTGTGAGACACAGTTAGGGATAGCCTTGAATAAAAGGGATTTAGCCTAAAAGGAAAATGTATGTTTAAATCTGTTAATCAAAAAGTTTTTTTAATGAAAGTGAGGCTATTGAAAATCTTGTAAAAATGGCACTACATATAACACATACAATTGGGGATGGTCCAATGGGTTTTCAACCGTAAAGGACTCATCACCTCGATTTAACCAAGACCTTCCATATGTCCCTCCGGATCGAGAATTTTAGTTCCCTGTCAATGACAAAATGTTCCCCAAAGAGACTAGATGTCACTTAGATAGGCTTCATGAACTGAGTAACAATTGCATTATTGAGGAAATTATCCCCGAATCCTCAGACCCCATACCAATCACTAACACTAATCGTTCCAACTCCCAGTCTTCTTCTGATGTCGACGAAGAAATTGTTTTGGAAGGACCAAACTTAGTCAATGACTGTCCATCTTTATCTTCCTTAAGGTGTCCCAACAAAAATCTATGCTTGACTTATTCTGCGATAGTCCAATCATCCTTATCGCAGACAACAGGCAAAGTACAGTGAACATTTAGCCTATTCATCATGAATTACCAATTGAAAATTTTGAGTTTGGACAATGTTCACAAAATCTTGAACACTCTAGTTCAGATGATTCCAGCCCATGTTTTTTAAAATAGTCAACACCTCTCAAACCGCAGTTGAACATTTCTGACAGCGGTTCTCCAAAAACTCATGCAAAATTAGCTTTCAAGGAGCATCTCAAATCTTGAAACAAAAGGCGGGATGTTAAACACGATAACAATTTCAAACATCTCGAGGTTTCCAAACAATGGAATTTAGAAAAACCCATCAATGACAAAAATCTTTCAAAAAACACTGAAGTCAAAGTTTTCGAGAAAAAGGAGTGTACATTAACAAAAAAAAAAATTCAAACTCTCCTGAAAAATCCCAAAAGAGAGTTACGTCTTTTCAAATGTATATTTTCCAAATTATTCCTTAAAATATCCAAAATGGAAAGGTCTTTTACTAACTCCTAAGCCTGAAAAGTCATCCCAGTCGCCTCTTAAGTCAACACCTTGGAGAAATTCACGTGTAAACACTTTTTAAATCCCAAGGTTGCTACAAAATAACAGAACACAGCCTCCAGACCGATGTCTAAACCTGGTGTTTGGATAAAACTTCTTTCTCCTGGAATTTTTCTCTTGAGAATATTGCATCTTAATCAACCTCGTAACATTCCCAAAGTTACCACGTACCCAGGACTAGGCCTCGACTCTAACATTAAACTTGTTCCTGTAACCCATGTGTACGCATCAATTCAGAAAAATCTCAGTTTGTCCTTGGGCTCCAAATTTGTTTGGGTGCCCAAACTAACCCATTAATTTTTTAGGCAATGTGCATGGAGGAACAAGAAGAGGATGGTTAATTGATATTGCTTGCTCCTTGCACATGACCGGAAGGTTAGAGTACCTTCGTGACTTCAGACCTATATGTAATGGTGGACATGTCACATTCAGTAACAACGCAAATGGAATCATTCGAGGTTATGGTGTTCTGACTACGTGTAACTTCTCAATTCAAGAGGTTGCTTATGTTGAATGTCTCATGCATAAGCTGACCAGTGTGGGTCAATTATGCAAAGTTGGTCATAGAGTCGAGTTTGATAGTGAGTATTGCCACATCTTAACGAGTGACAGAAGCACCTGCTTGATTTAGTCTAAATCCGAAGGCACAATGTATCCTTTGGATGTCTCATTGATCATTTGGAAACCGCAGTTCTGTTTTCTATCCAAAGCCATATCTGAAGTTAGTTGGTTGTGGCACCACAAGCTAGCTCATCTCAACTTCTGGTATATCAACAAATTAGTGACAGAAGAACTTGTTCGTGGTCTTCGCTTCTAAAATACAACAATGATTCTCTCTACCTAGTGTGTGAGTGTGAAAAGAAAACCAAGGGAAGCTATCCACTTATTATCAATTCTTCAGTTACTGAGCCATTGGAGTTACTTCATATTGATCTCTGTGGTCCATCTTCTGTAGTCATCCTTCATCATATGAAATACATACTGGTTATAGTTGATGACTACACACGTCTCACTTGGGTCTTCTTCTTGAGACTCAAATCAGATACACCACATGTATTTATTAACTTCATCAAAGAAATTGAACTCCAAATCAAGCTACCAGTAAGAAGAAAAAGAAGTGACAATGGAACCGAATTCACTAATCAGTTCTTGAATACTTTCTTTGTTTCAAAGAGCATCAGTCACAACTTTTCATCTCCCTACACACCACAACAAAATGGAGTTGTAGAGAGAACTAATCATACATTCGTTGAAGCAGCTAGATCAATGTTAAATTTTGCCAATCTTCCTCTATACTTCTGGACCGAAGTAGTGGCAACTGCATGCTCTATTCAAAATTGAAACATCAGTTGCAGATGTTTCGTGATCATCTTAACAAATTTGCACCCAAGTCAAATGAAGGCAATTTTCTTGGCTAATCAACCAATAAAGTGGCCTATCGGGTTGTCATCAGACGCACAAGACTAATAGTCGAAAGCTTCGACATTAAATTCGATGACTATTATGTCTGCAACATTGCTCCTTCAAATGTAACCAAATTCATCCTAGAGAGTGATATTCCAGCGTCCTCGGGCCCTTAAACATAGTTGAAGTTAACTATGATGTTCTTTTTGACCCTGTAGAAACGGCACATCTTTATGAAATCCTTGTGTCATCGGTAGCTCAACAACAACATGTTGAAGTATTTGGTCCATCTCTATCTAATGATTTGTCACTCAACACTTCCACCTCGCCGGTTGAGGGGGAAAGTTCAACTCCGATTCAAATGACAACCATCGAGGTTCCAGTACTAGAAGACGCAGCTTCGGTACCTTCTCAAAGAGTCCTTATCCAACTGAATGTTCCTTTAGACTCTGAGGATGAAGAATTGAGAATATTGACACAAGATCAGATCCAAGTTATCACTTATACATCTTTCCAGGGGGAACCATCTTCATTCCTGGGGGAACTCCCATCTCCATTTCAGGGGGAACCTTCTTCCACAGATGTAGTTCAAGTTTCTACAGTCCAAGATACTTTTGCGGGCTGCTCTCAAGTCGAGGGGGAACTACCTTCAACAACAGAACACTTTGACATTGAATATATTCCTTCTAACGCAACTGCTGATCACCAACAATCCCGCCTTCATATTTAGACTAAGGATCACCCACCAGGTCAAATCATCGGTAACCCATCCGCAGACATACTAAATCGATCTTCTAGTGATCTAACGAACCATTGCCACTACGAAACCTTCATGTCCGCAGTCGATCCTCGAACCATCAAAGAAGCACTCATGGAGCCTGACTAGATCACCGTAATGCAAGAAGAATTAGTTGAGTTTGAAATAAACAAGGTGTGGAAGCTGTTATCGAAGCCGAAAGGACACACAATCATTGATACTAGATGGGTTTACAAAAACAAGCTTGACGAATCTGGTGCAGTGGTAAGAAACAAAGCATGACTTGTCGCTAAGGGGTACAGTCAACTAGAAGGCGTTGACTACGATGAAACCTATTCCTTTGTAGCACGATTGGAAGCCATACATATCTTCTTGATGTATGCGGCACATAAGAACATCAAGGTTCACCAAATGGATGTAAAAAGTGCATTTCTTAATAGTGAATTAAAGAAGGAGGTTTACTTGCGAAAACGTCTGGGCTTCAAATGTCAAGAATTTCCAAACCATTGTTACAAGCTTGTAAAGGGGGTCTATGGTCTCAAACAAGCTCCATAATCATGGTATGAGACTCTTTCAGAGTTTCTCATCATGTCTGGATACAAAAGAGGTGTAATTAATCCCACTTTATTCAAGTGGGAAAAGGATAATCACTTAATACTCGTCCATATATATATGTGGATGATATCATATTTGGTTTAACTGACCTGAACATGTTTGGAAGTTCTTGACATTCGAAGCACCCGCAATTCCTCTTTAATTGATAGCTACCGCACTCCTATAAAGAACCTATTTCTTTTCTTTTCAAAAAATTCTTGAAACATTTTCTTCATTGTGGTTCTAGAACAACATATTCATCATGTGGGTACGGCAATCACACATGATCTATATATTCTTCAGGTCCTTTAATCCCTTTTATTTCTAATTGTTTGATCAAGTGTTTCCTTAGCTCAATATACTGCAGCCATACCATTTCCCAACCGTAGTCATCGTCATACCGCAGTCCCATTAAAGGATTCCACAGTTACTTCATAATTCTTTATGATAAGATTTAGTGATATTTAATGATTCTCCTAAAATAAAAAATTCCTCATAATAGCAAAACATTCATGTTGTAGCATACAACGTTTCAGTTGCTTTCGAAAAATCACTTTTCTGTGTCAGACCTATTTTGGGCTATAAAACAAATAAATCATTTTTCAATAAAAGAAATCTTTTGAGAAAATCTTTTCGTGTAATGTGTCATGTCCCATAGCCCCCAAACTGTAAATTATGTTTCAAGTTCTGCTTTTTACAACGGATAAAACCCAGTCACCACACAATCTATATCATGTGATCATCGGCCTGACAATTTTTTTAATACCCCTGTAGGGCTGAAGTTTTATTTGATGTTGCGTATTTTGGGCTCGTTAGATTAGCCTTGTATTCTCCGGTTTGGGCCTGTCCAACCGTGAGCCTTTTATGTATAGTATTTAAGTTAATGCTTGCATGCATATTAGGTTAAGATTGCAGAGATTGTCAAAATAGCGATTGATACAGCGTACAACATTTTTCTTTCATTGTTCTTGTAATCTTCTAATCCTCTACAGTTGATGTTCTTAATCGAGCTCTTCTGAGGATTTTATTTAATCATTCGACACGTTTGATTTAAGCTGTTTTGTTCATATTATTACGTTTTTGCTGTTTCATATTTATATACTTGTTCAAGATCTAATCGATCTTCATAGATTAAAAGTTGTTTTAATCTCATCAATTGGTATCAGAGCAGGAGGCTGTGTAATCGATACACATCTTTTCTGTGAAAAAGATTTCCATTAGGGTTTTCCGCAATCATCGATATTTATTGAGCCGTCATCTTAATTGACGTATCTTAGTATTTATTGTTTTGCCCTAATCTGCTTTATTACAAGTCTGATCTTTGAACAGGTTTTACGATCATTACGGACGCAACGCAATCAAACCCTATTAATATTTCCAACAGCATCGGTTCGACGACAAAGATTCCAATCTTATACACCCATGACTATGAAGTATGGGCGCATCATTTTGAAGATTACTTTATTGGATCGGAGGACAATGGTTATCTTATATGGGAAGCCATCATCAATGGACCGTTTTCTCATTCTGCTACATCCAGAATCATCAAGACATAGAAAGAGTACAACAATCTGCTTAAGGACGTGAAGGATATTGCACAAGACGAGAAAGACAAATTCCAGTGTAATATTAAGGCATTAAGGTTGATCAGATTCGCCCTTCAGTCAGACACATTCAGACTAGTCAGCTCATGTACTACAGCGAAGGAAGTATGGGATAGACTTCGCGAACTGTATTCCACAGACGAAGATCTTGAACATTCTATCCAAACCTTGCTTCTATCTGAGTTTGGAGAATTCAGGCAAGGGGCCGAAGAAACGGTGACCCAGACGTTTGATCGCTTCAATCATCTTCTCAGCAAGATGATCAAACACGATATTGAAAGAAAGCTTATCGAACAGAAGGTTACTTTATTGAACGGACTAAGGTCTGAGTGGAGAGCAGTGGTTTCCACAGTCAAAGCCCATGAGCAGTTTAAATCATACTCTTTGGCGAAACTGGTGGGCATTTTAAAGTCTCAAGAAAAGATTGTAGTGCAAGAGAAGAACGTTGTTTCTAGCCTTGGTTCGTTGGCCCTCCTATCGAAAGGTAAAGTTGTGATGGAGGATGAAGAGCTTAACTTGGAGGAATATGACCTCACGTCTGAGGATTATGCCATGATGGTGTCCAATCATAAGAGGTTCATAAAGAAGAGATTCCCCAGCAACAAAAACCGAAACTGGCAGGGGAGTTACAGCTCTGAAAAAGTGAACAATGAACCGAAGGCTGAGGAGCCCAAGAAGGAACTGAAGGCAGATGGCGATTCCGGAGTAAGCTGTTTCTACTGTGGTGGAAAGAACCACTATGCTAAGGACTGTGTTCTTAAGAAGATGGCTGAAAAGGACGATGGAAATGATGAGGAAGCTGTGCTGCAGAAGAGATTGGATGAGTTGAGAAAGAAGAAGTCTACTGTTAACCCTTCTATTAATGCTCTTATTGTGAAGGGTTCGGTTAATGACGATGAGTTCGGTAGCACAGAAGTTTGGTCTACTGACTCAGAAGATGAAGAAGTGAGGAAGCCTACCCATGGAAAGGCGTATGTGGCGAAGGAGGAAAGCAGTGGAGGAAAATGCTTCATGGTGACTGACGTATCACAAATGAGGGGATACAACACCGATGGAGGAAGCGATGGACCGAAGGTACAGGAGGATATGTGATTTACGGCCAAACCACTCAGCCAGCAGTTCAATGAGCTCGATGAACTGATAAAGAAGGTACAATCTGTTTTTATTTCATCTAAAGTACCACCATCCTCATATGAGAAAGAACTAAAAAATGTTAATACAAGAATTTCTCATTTAGATAGTAGCTTAACTCAAACTCGAGTCACCAATTCTAACCTGACTGATCAATTAAGCAGGGTGGCGTCGAAGAGTGAGGAGCGGCGAATGTGGATTGAGTTAAAAGAGTCGGAATTAGTGAAAGTCAAAGACGAAAACATTAATTTGCAGAGAGACAATTTAAAATTGTTAAAACAACGAAATCTTTTTTGCTTGATTGCTAAACGCTTATATTCCAATATTACTCAACTCCACTTAGACTGTGAAATAGGCCAAAAGATCCATCGCATGATTTTGCCCTTCCTAGAGTTTAAGGAGGATGAAATCGATGCCGAAGCCTACAATTGTGAAAGTGTGATATCGTCTGATGATGTCAACCCAACCTATATGTATGGACTGGACAAAATTGAGTCCTTCATAAAATCCAAAGACCACAAGGACATGCTCAAAAATCTTTTGGATGAAAATGACAGACTTAAACTGAGAACCGAAACCATGCAAAAATTTGACTCTCTAAACGCCAACGTAAGCTCAGAAAATAAAATCGATGTTGAAAATGCATCTGAGCTCAACGAGGACGAAAATATGAGTGAAATTTCTGTAGAGGATACGGTTGACTGCTCAGAATTTGTTAAAAGCGAAACTGAAAACCACAAAAATCTTATTTCTGAAAATTTTGTGGAATTCGCTAGATTGTCCCAAAAAAAGTCCCCGAAATTAGTAGAAAAAGCAGTGGTCTATCAAAAGGTCAGGACAACTCCAAATCAAGTATACAAAGTGACTGGAGTAACCGAACATCAAACAGCCGAGCTCACAAATATTGTAAACGAAGACAATGCTGATGGCTGTGATGAGTACTTCTGGGAAGCTCCAATAGATAATGGAAACGAAACTGTTGGCCTATCTGAAAGAACCTCCTGGATGAAAAAAGGGAGATACATACCTGAACCTTTGAATAAGCCTGATAATTTCAGTGAACCAAGCACCAGTGGTACGAAAGATATTCCTCAAGAGGATGATCGTTCAGCAAAAGAAGACATTCCCTCTACTCCAACAGCTCAAAGTGAAACTCCATCAGATATTCCTCCCACTTCCTCAGTACAAACTGAATCTTCTTCGGATGTTCCCTCTGCTCCCTCGGCTCAAAATAAAACGCCTGAAGTTCAAAAGGAACCAGCCAAGGTTACAGCAAAAACGAAAGCGAACGTTCATCATCAACCTAAGCAGATGAGGGATAAGAAGATAGAAAGGAACCTAAGATACAGGAAAAATCTTTCTGAGAGGAAACAATTCTGGCACTCCCAGAATGCGTACTATTCACATAAAGACAAGAATCTGAAGTATGAAAACAATCCTGTAAGAAAGCCTTAAAATTCCATCAATCGAAAGCCAAGGTTCGGTTCACAAGAAAATACCAACCGAAGGCAAAGGTTCGGTTCTGAAAAGGACTTCAACCGAAACCAAAGGTTTGGTTCCAAGAACAACTCCAACCGAACGCAGAGGTTCAGTTCTGAAGTTAAAGGAGAACAAGACTCTAAGGTCAGTCCTTCCAATGATCAAAAGCAAAAGAGTCACCTAGAGTCACCAACCAGGAAGTCCTCTCCATCCAAAACCTCTAATTCTAACTCTTCTCGTTCTTCTACTTCTACCAATTCATCTTCATCTCGCTCTAATGCTAATCCCGCTTCTCCTCAAAAACCTCATTCATCAGCTGAACAAAAGGGAAAGCAGAAGGTCGATGAATCCCAACCAGAGTCCAAAACGAACACAACCAATCCTAACAAAATAAAAGTTTTTACAATTAAAAAGAAAGATGAAACAACTCTAATAAAACGAACATATCTAGTTGACATCTCTCTTACTATCCCCGTTCCCATGAAAAGCTCACATGGACCCAAGAAAATTTGGGTTCCTAAATCTACTTAACTTTTGCAGGTTATAAGTGACGAGCAGTTTGACGAAGAATGGTACATCGATAGTGGCTGCTCACGTCACATGACAGGGAGGAAAGAGGAGCTCAGGGAATACAGATCTCTTGCAAATGGTGGCAACGTTAAGTTTGGAAATAACTCTTTCGGCACCATAAAGGGATACGGGATGATAACGAATGGTGACTTTACAATAAGGAAGGTGGCTTATGTGGAAGGACTCCAGCACAACCTCATTAGTGTATCTCAGCTTGTTGGAGGTACAGGTCTCAAAGTTTCATTCGATGATGAAGGTTCTGAAATCTTAGAGAAAAAGACAAAGAAAGTGATTCTAAAGTCAGAGCGAAAGGGTGAAATGTTTCCTCTGAACATGAAACCCATCAAAGGAAACCCAGCCATATGTTTGTTATCAAAAGCTCAATCCGACGAAAGCTGGTTGTGGCACAGAAGACTCTCTCATCTCAATTTCAAAGATATCAACCAACTTGTCACTGGAGATCATGTTAGGGGTCTTCCATTGCTAAAGTTCGACAGAGAGCATTTGTGTGCTGCATGTGAAATGGGAAAGCAGAGTCGTCAAAGTCACCCATCTGTAATCAACACAAAAGTTGTTGAACCACTCGAATTGCTTCATATCGATTTATGTGGTCCTTCATCTATCGAAAGCATCGGTGGTAGCAAGTATATTCTTGTTATCGTTGATGACTTTTCACGATTTACATGGGTGTTCTTTCTAAAGCTCAAATCTGAAGCGACTCAAAAGCTGAAAGTGTTTATCAAGCAAATTGAAGTCCAGCTCAAGAAGGTCGTTCGTAACATCAGGAGCGACAATGGTCTCGAATTCAAGAACAGGGAGTTTGAAGAGTTTCTTGCAGAAAAGGGAATTAGTCACAATTTCTCAGCTCCTTACACACCACAACAGAACGGAATAGTCGAAAGACGAAACCGATCCCTGTGTGAAGCTGCCCGAACTATGCTAAGTTTCGCTTCCTTACCACTTTATTTTTGGGCTGATGCTATTTCTGCTGCTTGTTATACACAAAACAGGTCCTATCTCAATAAGCAATTCATGCTCACACCATATGAGATAATAAATAATAGAAAACCCAACGTGAAATTTTTCCATGTGTTTGGCTCAAGGTGTTTCATCTTTAACTCAAAAGAACACCGCAACAAGTTTGACGTCAAAGCCGACGAAGGAATCTTTCTGGGTTACTCACTCACATCCAAGGCGTACATGGTCCTAAACAAACGTTCAAGAAGAATTGAAGAGACATACTATGTGACCTTTGACGATAGCTATGTCAAGAAGCTACAGGCCATAGAAGACACTGCCGGGGAAATCTTTCCTCAAACTGGCCAAGTCACAGTCTCGATCGCCAATTTATACGAGAAGTTTGTGGAACTCTTTGACGAACCGGAAAAAGCTTCTCTCTCAGAAGCAAATGCAGCTGACAACAAAGTTGATCATATGAAGCAGATTGTCGAAGATGCTGCAAGAAGAATGCATGAAGGAGAATCGCCCACTGATGAATCTCCATCCATTAATGCTTCAGTAGAGGGGGAGCCAAGTTCTCATGTCGAGGGGGAGCCAAGCTCACAAGTCCAGGGGGAGCCAAGCTCTACAACTTCAACCGAAGGTGCTTCACCAACCGAAGATGCTTCTCCAACCGAAGATACCCCTCCAAACGAAGGTGCTTCAACGCCTGAAAGTCCAGCACCACAAGAAACCCATGAACCTCATGTTTCTCAAGACTCATCAATTGAGGGGGAGCATGATGAGATGACGCTTGATTACGATAGCCAATCTGAGCCAGAAGAAATGATCGACGCTGAACTAGACCCAACCTTTGATCCGAATTACCCTCCTCTTACCAAATGGACCAGAGATCATCCTATCTCTCAAGTAGTTGGTGATGTTTCTGAAAAAGTTCTAACCCGATCTCAACTGAAGGCAAAACAGACATCCTTATTTTCAAAGGTTGAGTTTTGTATGTTTAACTCATTTGTATCAAAAGTTGAACCGAAGACAGTGAACACTGCCCTCAATCACTCTGATTGGGTTCAAGCAATGCAAGACGAACTGAACGAGTTTGAAAGGAACAAAGTCTGGCACCTCATTCCAACTCCTCCGGATGCTTCGGTTGTTGGTCTCAAATGGGTTTTTAGGAACAAAATGGATAAGGAAGGTAATGTTATAAGGAACAAGGCTCGTCTGGTGGTCAAAGGATACTGTCAGGAGGAAGGGATAGATTATGAAGAGACGTTCGCTCCAGTAGCTAGGGTGGAATCTGTTCGAATATTTCTGGCCTATGTTGCTCACAAAAACTTTGAGGTTTTCCAAATGGACGTTAAATGTGCATTTCTCAATGGAGAACTCGAAGAAACTGTGTATGTGGAATAACCTCTTGGGTTCGTGAACGAAAAGTACCCAAATCATTGCTATATTCTGGATAAAGCTGTGTACGGCCTCAAACAAGCTCCGAGAGCCTGGTATGAAATGCTTACAAAATTTTTAAAGATGTCTAAATTCAAACAAGGCTCGGTTGACCCAACCTTCTTTCGAAAAAAGGAAGGTAACCACCTTATGATAGTTCAAATTTATGTCGATGACATCATCTTTGGCTCTACGAATCCCAGCTTAACAGCTGAATTCAGAAAGTTGATGGAGACTAAGTTTGAAATGAGCTCAATGGGTCCTATTAATTTTTTCCTTGGTTTAAATATAAGACAGGGACCCAAAGGCATCTTTATCAATCAGGAAGCTTACACGAAGACTCTCCTAGCGAAGTTTGGAATGATGGGAGACTCAAAAGTAAAAGTCCCAATGGCATTCGGCACCAAGCTCACCCCTTCACTAGATAAACCGGCTGTCAATATCACGCTCTATCGTCAAATGATAGGCTCACTGATGTATTTAACTGCTAGCAGGCCTGACATTATGTTTTCTGTGTGTTATTGTGCTCGATTTCAGGCTAACCCACACGAACCTCATATGCTGGCAGTAAAGAACATCCTACGCTATCTCAAGCGAACCACCTCCTTAGGTCTATGGTATCCATCCAATTCAGGATTTTTCGTTCAAGCCTATTCTGATGCTGACCTTGGAGGATGTGGACTCGACCGCAAAAGCACAACTGGTGGCTGTCAATTTCTTGATGGGAAGTTGGTCAGCTGGCAATCCAAGAAACAAACGTGTGTGTCGCTGTCTACTGCCGAAGCAGAATATATTGCCGCTGCATCCTGCACATCCCAAGTGATTTGGATCCAGAGTCAACTTCGCGACTATGGACTCAATATGAAGAAGATCCCACTATATTGTGACTCTGAAAGTGCAATTAGGATCTGTCATAACCCAGTGCAACACTCTAAAACCAAACACATAGCACTGAGGTATCACTTCATCAAAGATCATGTGGAAGATGGAAATGTCGAAGTTCACTTCGTAAGAACCACTGATCAACTGGCTGACGTCTTTACCAAAGCTCTTCCTGAAGCATCATTCAATAAAATATTGCAAGGGCTAGGTATGATGGAATCAGAGTCAGTACCTCACACTACCTCTCAATCATCTGACTTGCTCATTACTTCAAAGGTAGTTTTCCTATGTTGTATATTTTTGTTTGTACAAAATTTGTTTCTCTTTGTCTAAAAAGTTTTTTTTTATTCAAATTGCATATCTAAACTCCTTGGTTTCTTAAAATTTTCAAAACCGAAACCTCCAGAAGGTTCGGGTTCGGTTTTTCAAAATTTTCCAGAACCGAAACCAACCGAAGGTTCGGGTTCGGTTTTCAAAATTTTCCTGAACCAAAACCAACCGAACGCTCGGGTTCGGTTTTTCAACTTTTTCCAACCGAAACCAACCGAACGTTCGGGTTCGGTTTTTCACTTTTTTTCTTTTCAAAGTTTTTTTAAGTCCTAATTTTATTTTTTTTATTTTTTTATTTTTATTTTTTTTAATTATCAAAACTCCAAAAATATTTTAATTTTTTTGTGTGTGTGCTCATTTGTTTATGGGATATATTTGATGACTTACTTAATTGTCCCTAGAAGCATGCTGCTGTATGTGTCCCAAGCCTCATACGATTTTGAATAATAGCCTTCATGACTTGGTATACACAAACCTTGTCTTCCCAATAAGGCTAACATATTTATTCTAATCATGAGCTACCTCACTCTTTTCTCACATGAGTTAGGAGTTTCCTGCTTGGTCCTTTTGTTCGCAGCAGAGGTACTAGGTTTCCTTACACCATCCCCATTATCCTTCTCCATTACATTCGTTTCATCAACGTAACCCTTGAGACTCTCAGAAACTACCACTGAGGTTTATGGTTACACAACATCTGTGTTTATGATCTTAGTTTCGTGCCACTACGACCTAAGTGAAACCCAAAATTCAACACCAACGAATTGACGGTGACCAATTAATTTGATCAAGATTTCACCAATGAATTGACGAATGTACCCTCATGAAATCTCAACTTTTCTTTTGAGTGATTCCCATGAAATTGTTACACACCATAACATTTCTTCCCAAGGAATCCAGTTTTAAATTTTCATATGAGATTTCATATAAATCAAAGCCAAAACAAAATCAACTCCACCTACTTGTTCAACAGACTACACTGGTCTCACAAGTACTTTGTTCACTTTCGTTCTTATATCAATTGTATTGATGAATCAAAGCGATACCACCCTTAATAAGCCTAATTAAAAGAAGCCTTTCAACATTTATTAATAAATGTTTGATCGTAATTTAACGGGATTCCACACTAACACTTTGAGGTCTCTCTTGACCTTGAAGGAAGAGATTCGTGCCCGGGATCATCAGTTTCATGTCATTCTTGGCATCACAAAATATCCTTAAAAGAGTTGCTTTATTTCTTTTTATTTTACACTCTCTTCACGAAAATCTTTGATTTTCCAAAATTCCGTTGCTAATTATTTACAGGCTGGATTTTACTTTCGTGGTTAATTATGGAGCTGTGGTCAATAACAATCCACGTGGCAATTTAATTCAAAAATGACGTTTAAAAGGGATAAGACGAAAGGTTGCTGACTCGGCGGGAGATTAAAAGGATTGAATTTCAAATGACAGTAAAAAGTGGGCGCGTGTGAAGGTGAAACGGCCGCGCTTTTACTGACATTTATGGACGCGTGTGCGATTATCAAGCGTCATCTCTCTGGCATTAATCGCGCGTGTGGAAATGGAAACGGTTTCTCTCTCTGAAACGGCGCTTGTTGGGTAGCGTGATCCTAGGAATCTGACACTCTCTCTCCTACGTGATCATCGCATAAAAGATATCAAATGATTTTTCTCTCTCCAATTCCTCACTATAAAATGGCGTCTACAACACTATTTACCTTTTTACTGCTTCCGGATTTTCTAAAGAGCAAAAACCTCCAAAGTACTTCACTGTTCATCTTCTTCTCCAACCTGAAACAATGGCTGAATCTTCTTCCGTCCATGCTACTTCTCAGATTCTTCCAATCCGTCCTCAGCAATGCCTAGTAATTGATCTGAATCCACTGGCGTATGACTCCTATATGTCGCCGGTCATCGAATGTCTCAAGTACTCCCAGCTTGCTCCTGCACTGTCACGGATTGAAACGGTGCCAATGGTGGCCTTATCTCAGGTCTACGCGACGGCTTACTACGACAACGCCGTCGACAGGGTATTCTTCGAAGTGGCAGAACACAAGACTTCGATTTCTCGCCCCCATTTTCTGCACTATGTTAGGGTTTGTTGCTGACCCGTCGCGAGTTCACCCGGAGACGATTCCGGTTGGGATGTTGTACAACATGTTTTACAACATGGGCTACATAGAGGTTCTCACCTTCGTCGCCAAGTTTAAGAAGTCCTGCCTACCGCCCCAGTGGAATGGGTTATTTACAGTTCTCTTCAAGGGGCTGTCAGAGAGGAGCTCAAGATCTGACGGTGCAAGTTGTCTTTTCCTTTCAATAATGTATGGGGTATACAATGGGATAAACTTGGACTATGGGTTTGTCCTTTGGCAACAACTGATTCAGAGCCTCTCTTCCTCTTCCTGACACTCTGAGGTGTCGTTGGCCCGGTTCTGGATCTTGATCATAAGATGGGCCATGGACAAGTTTAATGTTCCAACTGCCGATGGTGCATCGATGTCTTCTATTGGTACGTTTCATACCAAGAAGATCATCGTATCCGATGCATCAAAATTCTCATTCATTGGCTCTATCCCGGAGTCGATGTATGCCGATGTTCCCGCCGATAGCAGACTGATCAGGACGATCAAAGAGTTTAGGCCAACTGGTCCGAGGGAACTGACATCGGACATGTTGCGATCGATTCATGATGCCGATAAACCGGTGGCCAGGGGCAAAAAGGCAGAGAAGGGGAAGCAAGTATCTAAAGCTCCAAAGGGACCTTCTCCCAAAAAGCGAAAACAACCGAAGGCTGCTCCGTCCCCACAGCCGAAAAGGAGGAAAACCCAACCGAAGCGAAAGCTCCTTATTCCCTCCTCTTCAAGCGAATCCGAAGGTGGGAGTTCGGACTCTGAAGGATCTCAAGGAGACGAATCTCCTCAACGAGGCAACACACCACCTCGTTCCCCAACCCCTGACATGGAACTTCATCAATCTCCTATTCCTTCACCTCCACCAACAATTCCTATTTCCATTCCCACCATAAACCCTACCATTCCCCCAACCTCATTTCCTATACCTCCACCCATATTCACCACATCCACCGAAACACCACCAGTCACCGAAACCCCTCCAGTAACCGAACCTCCACAAACCGAAACACATACCACCCATCCTACCCATACACAACCACCACCAGAAACTAACCCTCCACCCACTCAACCTGAACCAACAAAACCCGTAACACCCCCAACTTCACCACCACCTCAATCTCCAGAAGACGCCTCCGATGGTGGTGATCAATATCTTGGTGGTGATCACATGAACTTCGATTCGGTCTACTATAGTCCGTTTCAAGTTCAAAGTGATGAGGAGGATGATGCTCCAGTGACAAAGAAGCATCTCAAAGAACTTAACGAGAAGATTGATCAACTTCTCGCCTCCTCTTCCAACCAGCAGTCATCTTTATCTGAAGCTTCCCTTCAGAAGATCGTTGACGCCTTCTCCAGGGCTCAACATGATTCCGTAGCCTCAGCAACTGCTACCATCGACGCCTCCACCCGAGCCTATGAGGCTGCGACCGAAAAAGTCGATAAACTATTCTCCGACGCTACTGTCCTGATAAAATCTTTGCAGGAAAGCGTCGACGCCACAAAGACAACTCTGCAACCGATTGTTCAGCAATTGGCCAAGTTCGTCTCGACGGAGTTGACTTCGTTCGCTACCCTCAGACAAAATATCAGCGACGACAACTCGGCACTCCGTGCCTCCATTGATGCCCGTCTGGCAAAGCTTCAAGAGGATCTTGCAGCTGAGAACTCTCTAAAGGACGTTTTGGCGAGTAAAACAACCGCCCTAAAGGTCAAGAGCACACAACTTTCCAACTCTCAAGAACAATTGGACGCTCTTCGATCCGAAAGGGAGGTCATAAAATCATGTGTTTCGGATGTCCACGCAGCATTATCAAACATCCTGGAAGCACATGACCCCATCCTGAACCATTCGGTGAGGCGTACCCTCGCTGAAAAGCTCTCCCCGGCCATGGACCTTTTAAGCAAAATTGAAGGCCTACCGAGTTTCGTGTGCATTCCGAAACAAGGGGGAGATGTGAAGAAAGGATCGAAACCACCTCCTTCCTCCAAAGCTACTCACACAACCGAACCACCCCCAACTGGTCATGCCTCGGGTTCGGGTGTGAAGAACAAGGGCAAAAACATAGCAGAGGGAGGAGATGAAGATGAAGATGAAGACAAGGAGACCATTGCTGACATGTTAAAAAGAAAGAACAGTCGCAATGCTGAAGATGATGCCAGTCGTGTGGCGCGTGAGGCTGAAGAAGCCGAACGAAAGCAAAAAGAAGCCCACGATCTCCTTGAGAGCCGAAAGTTGCTCTTCCCTGACTGGACCAGGGATCGCATGAAAAAAGAGGCCATAGAGACTCCAAGCATTCTATGGCTCGAGCCGGTGATATCGTTCGACTGCAACAACACTATCGATTCGCAGTTCGATATGCCGCTGACTCGAAAGGCGTTCATCTTCCACGTCTTCTCTAACATTTTTGAAGTCCCGCATCCGAACGATGAGCTTGACAGGGAGCTCATTGACTTCTACCTGGAGGCCGCTCGCCCTCAATACCTCACATGGAGCGCCCAGAAGATTGTTAATGTTCGGGTGCTGAAGCCTTATGCTGTGGGGAAATTTACAAATGTCAAGTTCAAGCTTATCCGAGGATCTGCAAGAACTGCTCATATCATCACCCTGGCGGATCTGCTGAATCTGAATCCTCATGAATGGATAGTCTTGTACAATATCCTGCTGACAAATGAATCTGAATATGGTCCCATCATAGACCATGTCAAAAGGATGTTGGCTTGCTACATCATGGAGGTTGCCCAAATGGATCAGGAGGTCGCCACTGTTTTCAAAAAGAAACCGAAAGTAGCACAAGTGGGATCGGACAGTGATCTAATCACAATGCAAATGGGTAAGATAGATCCGAGGCGAAACTCAGTGATGTTCACCAAGCTGAAGGATATAAATGTCTCTTCGCTTTAGCTGACAAGCACCTTTACACCACAGCTTGCTTGGAACACGTCTTATTTATCATCAAGCGGTGTAAGGACAATTCGGCTGATGACATCAAGTACTTCAATGATATGATAAATTGGTACATCCGGTTTAGACAGACCATCCTCTCCATAACCAAGTGTCTGTTTAGCACCGTGAAGAAGAAGGTACCAGCTTCAGCTGCCGGCCCATGTAAAAAGTGAAGGTCTCGCTCCAAATTGATGCAAAGGGGGAGATTGTAGGGCTGAAGTTTTATTTGATGTTGCGTCTTTTGGGCTCGTTAGATTAGCCTTGTATTCTCCGGTTTGGGCATGTCCAACCGTGAGCCTTTTATGTATAGTATTTAAGTTAATGCTTGCATGCATATTAGGTTAAGATTGCAGAGATTGTCAAAATAGCGATTGATACAGCGTACAACATTTTTCTTTCATTGTTCTTGTAATCTTCTAATCCTCTACAGTTGATGTTCTTAATCGAGCTCTTCTGAGGATTTTATTTAATCATTCGACACGTTTGATTCAAGCTGTTTTGTTCATATTATTACGTTTTTGCTGTTTCATATTTATATACTTGTTCAAGATCTAATCGATCTTCATAGATTAAAAGTTGTTTTAATCTCATCAACCCTGAATTCTAAGCAAAACTTTAA
Organism: Lactuca sativa; assembly: GCF_002870075.4. Lineage (NCBI taxonomy): Eukaryota > Viridiplantae > Streptophyta > Magnoliopsida > Asterales > Asteraceae > Lactuca > Lactuca sativa. The sequence goes on along the minus strand of NC_056626.2, from coordinate 247,515,267 downwards.
TTTTTCTTTTAATTTAAATTTTCTTTTTCTATGGCTGATAATGGCTAAAAACCAAGGGTTTTTACCATTAATAGCTGTAAAAGATAATTTCAATAATCTTTGGAATCCGGAGGTATAAAAACCCATTTTCCCCCCAAGAAAGCTTTACGCTTTATGAAATCCCAAATCGACGAACTCTACCTTCATCTTCTTCTCTCTTGCTCTAAACTGTTTTCCTGTAAGTTCTTCAAAACTCTTTTAACAAAGGTGAAATATGGTGTTTCCAAGAATCAATCAAAGGCATCGGGTGTAACAACGTAAATTTTCAAAACAATTTTTCATTTTTAAAAGCATACATTTACTCATAAATATTGTCAAAACATATTGTATCAATTGTTATCATCACAGAACATCTCCCTAGATTCTCAAACAAAGTCTCCATAAGTGCGTACGAATCATGTCGGCGCCTTCCCGCGCTCATCACCAGTACCTGAAACACATAACACAACAACTGTAAGCATAAATGCTTATTGAGTTCCCCAAAATACCGCAAACAACATATACGCCACTCGAGGCTATAATACTGTTGGATAAGGTGTCTAAGTCCATAACTTATTTGGTACATACTTGACCCGACCCGGCATGGTCCATTTGGGTTGCACTTCACCCAAACGATTTATGGATAATTTTATGAGAATTGTATAATTACGATTTATTAATATATTATAAGTTATAATATATTAATATGAAGTCATGTTATTTAATTAGTTTTAGTCTTAAATTAATTATGAATTAATTTAGAGATTAAAAAGAAGACTGATTAAATTATGGGCTATTATATTTTATATAGTGTGGGCTAATACTCATTTGTTAATGGGCTAAGCTAATATGGAAGTCCATGGATGGTCCATGGAGCTTTTAACCCATGGATCCTTGGAAAGGAAAAGACATGGGTTATTAGGGTTTCACCCTAACCATGCACACTATATAAAGAAGCATATGATGCAAGAAATCTGACACTAGGAGTGTGAGACTTAGTGGTGGCCGATTCCACAAGAAAGTATACTACTCTCTCAAAGTTTTCCAAGTGTTTGTGGTGATTTGTGATTCCATTTGAGGCATTCACACTATTGGTGCTTGGCTCTCAAACTCCAAACAATCAACCATCATGAAAAGGTATGTATTTCTACTAGTACTTTTTATGATTCATAATCCTTATGCTATGCCAGTTAGGAAGAAACCTTGGATGTTATTATCTGCATGTATTTTAGAAGAAAACATAGATCCAAGGTTTATTAGGGTAGCATGCACACTTAGGAAGTGTTAGATTGCTCAAAACCCAACAGTGGTATCAGAGCCTAGGCTTGTTTTCTTGAATACTTGATGCAAATTGCTGAAAATCGAAGTTTATGTGCTGTCTGCACAGCAGACTCGCCGAGTCCATGAAGGGACTCGACGAGTCCAAGACAAAATTCATCCAACTCGGCGAGTTGGTTCATGCACTCGACGAGTTGGAACCCCAGACAACATATCTTTGAGTTTTGGTGTTGGAACTGGTCTAGAATCATTACCTTAAACTGTTTTGGACTCATAAAACCTATTTTTGATGTGGTAATGATGATGGTGGACCAATTTCAAAGTTATAATAAAAATTTCAAGTTTATATGTGTTCATATGATTCTTGAAATTGTTGATGTGGATGTTCATGTTCATATGAGTTTTGTTAGATCATAGGAATTATTTGCAAATTGTTTGTTAGTTAATTCTTGATCATAATGTGTTTTAATGGAATTAATTTGTCCTCAAGTTATGGAATTCCAAAAGTTTTTTCTTTTAAATGTTTTTTTTAAAGAAGTCATAAGTTACACTTTAGAAGAGTTTTTCTAATAAATGCTTTTATGGACTTCATAACTTGTCCTCAAGTTATGGATTTCCAAGAGACTCTTCATTAAAAGTATTAAACACTTAATTAAAACTCATAAGTTATGAATATTCAAAAGTTTATGAATTGTTCAAAACTTGCCATCAAGTTTTAGAATTTATAAAGTCTCACACAAACTTTAATTCCATACCCTAGAAGTTTTAAAAGTTAAAATTCTACCATTATACTATTATAAGATTAATGGTTAATTATTATATATATGTATAAGAACAAGTCATTTTACTGTTAGTAGGCCTCATTCACGAAGTCGTTCTATAAGGTGGGTATAAGGTTGTTGCCTATAAAATGGCAACTTAATGGGTGTCCACTCTCACCCACCGCTTGCTTGACTGGTGGAGGGTCGTTAGCCGAACGGGTAAGACAAGGACTTATAAATTATCATTAAGTATGATGAATATTATAAAGTAATTAAATGTTTTGTCACAACTGGAAATTTTGTGTCATGTAATCTATACATTCAAGTTAATGTGAATCAAAAACTTCAATCAAATACATTATACTAGTGCTACAAATAGTCATCAAACAATTGGAGACCCTAAAAGTCCTTGTTAAGTCCATTTTGGATTAGGACTCCCCTATTGGATCCAAATGGACCAATAAGCTTCCAATTAGACTATCATGGGCTTAGAACCCTAATTGGGCTCAAATTGGACTCACACTTATTTATTTCAACATTTTGGGCCATATTGGGCCTAGAATGAAATGAATTGAAAGCTTTGAGCCAGGAATAACCTAAACTAGTCCAATAAAAACATAAAAATCCTACAACATTCTTTTAAGCTTAAAACATACCCAAGATTAACTCTAATAGTGGGCTTAGGGGCAAAAGCCCAAATTTTTCCTTTTTCCCTTCACATTCTCGGCCCAAGGCCCAAATCCAAGAAAGAGTTGACTTTCAAATGACACCTCATCTTTACCCATAGGATATCCATGCATTATTCTCATTTCTCCATGTACATCACCTCAAATATCACCTCTTCTTCTCTTCTCTCTCTCACTCTCGGCCATACACACACACACACCACAAAAATCTCACAACTCTCTCTCAAGAACACTCCCTTCTTCTCCATCCAAAATCTCGAAAATTAGGAAGCATCCAAGGAAGTTCTTCCACAAAAATCATCATCTAAGGTAAGGTTTTGCTTGGATCTATGACTTGTATTCCTTATTTATCAAAAATCTCTTCCTAATCCATGCAAAAATCGTGATCTTGCACCCTAGAACCACCTCAAACTCGAGATCTACCAAGGAAGGGAGCTAAGGCCAAAAACACTTCATTTTCCTTCCATTTTCTTTGCAAAACCGAGCCCCCACACCCAAGGTGAGCTTCATACCCCCTATTTTCTGTTTTTATGAGTTTTGTGGGGGGGGGGGGGGGGAGTACAACTGAAAGTGTAGATCTATATGTGTTTTGTATGCCTTGTATGATTTCCATGCTTATATGTATGCTTTTGTGTGTTAAAATGTTGGATCTAGCCATAAAACCCCTCAAAACTGAGATATATCTTGTGTGAAATGATTTTAGCTTCAAATATACTTCTACATACAAAGTGTTTCAAGAAAAATGGCTAAGTGGTTTAGTAACAATTTTCTTTGGATTAAAAACACAAATTTTGGGCCTAAAATGTGAAAAATACAAAATTAAGGGTCTAAACTGGCATATCACGAATTCTGCTGGATGAAGTGTGCCAAAACAATTTCCATAAATCAATTTCTGGAAATATACTCATTTAGGGGATTAAAAACATAAATTTCAAGCTTAATGGACTAAAAATGACATTTTTGGCCCAATGAGGCCCATTATGCGAATTTTTCTGTTTTGGAGGGCCAAAACTGTGATTTTCTGTAAAACAGTGGACTTTAAGTGTTCCAAATCCTTTTCAAAGGTTTAAAATGCTTTTTAAATTTAAAAAGGACCAAAGTTGCAAAAATTTCCTATTTGGGCCAAAATTGTCAAGGTTGCGAAAAGAAGGGATTAAAACCGAGAAAACTGCATTTTCAGGGACTTAAACTGTTTTCTATGAAAAATATGCTGAATAATGATAATCTCAATAATTTTTGGTGTTAAAATGTCAAGAAATTTTTTTTAAGGACCAAACCGGGAAGTAATTAATAAAAAGGGTTGAAAATGTAAATTTTACAAATAATGAGGGGCTGAAAACAGAAATATTTCAAGGCTAATTCAATATACACAATTTGATTAAATAATAGCATCGCGACTATCGACGAAATACAACACATTACATTACCAAAAGTCGTTGTTAAACGAATTGGCTCGGTCTCGAGCCAACAAAAATCTACAACTACTAACTCTACGGCACTACGGTTCATATAAATAATGTTTGGGAGATTAGCTTACATACGAGTGTGCACAGACGTCTACGCACCATCTTCGGGCCCCAAAAGTGTAAAATCTTGCTTGTTGGGCCTAGCTAGCCCAATGACCTGATCTTAAGGCTCGAAGACGCATATTTTCTACGAAGTGTTGAGTTTCACCGACTCGGCACAACGTAGAGGGACTTTCAATGGCTTGTATACCACTTGTCCCCAAGGGTCCTTGGTATTGCTAGAAAAGTCTGCATATTTTACGAGGCGGGTCGGGGACCCCTCGCACGCATATTATCCCCAACCGATTAATAGAGTCATCGAGGCCTTCGTGTCCTCTTACTCTTCGGATGTGGGACGACACATAGTCAGGGCGGCTGGATAACGTGATTTGTACGAACGACGCCTTCGGGATCGTTAGTATGGCTATGAACTGGGCGTTTGTGTAATGCGGGTTCGTAGTAAATAATCATGCTCAAAAACAATCCAACGTCGCCTGGGAATGACACTCCTATCCTTTTAATGGTTTCAACGCAACTTAACGGTTTTTCAAAGGATTAGGAAAACATCGGGCTTTCCTAGGTTTTTCAAACATATCAGATTCGAAACGCATATAATTTTTAATAAATAATTTTCACAAGTATAGAAACAAACAGGCATACCTATGGATCTCCACAAACATTTTCGAAAGTTTTTCGTTTCAGAAAATATCGGATTTTCTGGTGGTTTTCAAACAATACAAACATTGGATTTCAAACCTTACTTATGAACTCACCAACATTTCATATGTTGACGTTTTTCAAAATACTTGTATTCTCAGGGAACCAGTGAATCAAAGGAAATCATATTCGGTGACGGTTGCAGTTTATTTTTGTATGAATCAAACAATTTAATTTTTGGGAATGTAATGTTTAAACAATGTATGACATGTAAACACTACTGGTTGTAATATATTAATGCACGGTGACGAATGTTGTTATGTTTCATATATATTCAATGTTATGGTATTCAATTGAGTCACGACAGCCCCCGGACGTTTCCGCCGTCTGGTTCGGGGGTGTGACATGTTTTATTTAATTCCCAATCTTAGTTACTTTAGGAAAAATGTGAATTTGGTGCTAGCCCATGGAATTCACACTTTGTACCTTACCAAGTCGTTGGTGGGAGCGTGTGTGGTTAACCGGCACACTAACTTGGACTAGTAAGGATCATGAAGGGTGACTTAATGTTTTTCATAGATCAATGGAGCGTGTGTGGTTAACCGGCACATTGATTGGGTGAAAATATTAAGGGTACCAAGTGAATTGGTATGGTTATTCACACCTTGTTTTGTGAACCTCAACATCGCAGTCACAAAATTTGAGAGGGCACACTCGAGATTGAAACATGCCATTGAAAAGTTCAATGAATCTCAAAAGATCTAGGAATTTCATGGTGGAAATTGGTGAATCGTCATTCGCTTACCTTCAAATATTTTATAGCTTGGATTACGGCATCCCTCTTCCAAATTATAAAATATTGTGTTGGCTCCTAGCCTTAATATTTCATATTGGGTGTTATATTAAGGATTTTGAATCAACTAACATGATTTTCTCCCATTATAGATGTCTGGTTCAGACAACTATGATCTTCCCAAATCTCTTGAAGATGGTGTCCCTCAACATCATGCTTCACTCCCTCCACCTCCTCCAATTATTCTCCCTCGCCCACAAGTTCTTGAAAAGTTTAAAGTCACTCAATCCCTATTGGCAAGCATAGTCTATGTGTGCTCACATCTTGGAGATAAAGTCACATATTGACTAGCCGGGAGAGTTGGGTGTCAAAGTCTCGTGAAAGTTGGATGTTCAATCACTTTCTTAGTAACATAGTGAGTCTCTTTGGGACTACTATGAGGCAGACTATGACATGACCCTTAATGATGTTATCCTTTTGCTTGGTGTTGTGGAATCAGCAATGATTCGGAACACCAGTAAAGCAAATTTGATTAAAAGAACAACTTCCCAAGTCTACATGGACATTGACAATGGTAGCATTGGATATCTAGAAAAGGATTTCTCTTCCCAATGGAAAGGGATCGGCTATAGTCAACTCGGTTGAACAAATAGTAAAGAGAAAGGCAAATTCTGAGATAGTCTCATGTGCCATTAGCAAAGGGTCCATGTGTTTTGTTGCCAAAGGAAGGGGCATTGGTTGCGAAGCTGCCCTATTCACCTGAAAGGTCATAAGGTTGATAAAGTCAAGAGGTTTGACTCTACTTCGGGTAAAGTCCACTATCTAACTCTATTAAGTTCCTATTTGAAGATTCTTATTACATAATGTGAATGGGTCACATGCTGATGTTTTTAAGAATCAAAGAAAAGATAGGAAGCTTAAAGTAAGTATATGTTGATTCTGATTGCAAAGGTGGGTTTTCGATCGCATGGTTCGGCAATCAGAATTTTGAGCTGTTGCTTAAGAGTTATAATATATTGCTTATGAATATATAACAACAAGGTTTTCATGTGGATTGTAAGGATAATTTTTTACGCAAAGTTTTAGAATAAAAGAAAAAAAGGGTTTTAATTTTATTTATTTTAAAAATATCCTTACAATGGCCTCTGTGGAAAATTGTTGCTTATATGTTTCCAGTAATAGCAATATTGGAAAGTGGATTTGATTCTTTCATTTGTGGTAGTGTCTGAATTTACCAAATGAAGAAAGTTTTTCATCACCCAAGTTTCAATTGGACAGAAACTTGGAATCATACAAGTTGTATTGTATGATGAATGAGAATTTTCATCTTTGAAAATTAAGACTAATTCTTTGATCACCCAAGTGTTATGCTAATAATCATCATGTTAGTGGGAGCATGATTATTACGTTTAGTGTTGCAAGTTAGCAATGTTAATTATAGAAAACTAAGTTTTAATTCGTGAAGTTGCAGGGGTTGAAAAGTTGTTTTGCTATAATTAAGGGAGAGGAAATTATACTTTGTTTCAATTCTAAAGCTTAGATTGAGATTTTAATCATCTTTAGTCAAGAATATATATATGTATGAATTTTATGTTGGAATGGTTCAACTTGAAGAAATTCTATATATATTGCATTTTCAAAATTCGATTATGATTACGACATCCCTCTTCATAGTAAAATTTTGAAAACATGGCAAATAAAAAATATTGTAGCAAAAGACTGGTCTAGTATCATGTCTTTATGTCAAACATCATGAATCGTGTCCCATATGCTTCGGATATAGGATCGATTGCATGTGCTATAATATTCATCTTTTCTAAATTTTCCAAATGCTTAAGGCATTGAGAAGGGAAAAGTCTAGAACTGGATATGACTAAAGTGATTAAGCAATTGTCGAGGACAAATCTGAGGTTTGCCAAAGATTGGTTGCTCAGGGACAGTTGGAAGTATGATGTAAGTTGTCGGAAAGGACCATATTGACATATTTTGAAAAAAAGTAACTCTTGTTCGGAAGTGATAGTCAAAATGGGACTATGGAAATGTCTCCATAGGTGGAAGTTATTCAAATCTATGTAATATTAGAAAAACTTAATGCAAGAAGGATGTTCAAAGCAATGTACTTTGAATATGAGACTTCTGTTCCATAGAAGTTGACCTTCTTTGGAATACTCTGTAATGACTGGTGACAAGGTTTTGGTGACTTTGTGCATAATCATTACAAGAGGAACATTGCATAAAAGTTTAAAATCTAATAGTTTTTTGGTAAATGATAGGAATCGGGGATTCTCACATTTACAATAAGGATTTGGGATTGTGAAATGAGTATCATTGGAATCATGTTCAATTGATCTAAATCACAATGTAAGGATCATAGACAAACATAGTGTGCATACTTGGAGTATGGCATAACTATTGTTTAGAAAAACAAAGTGTACATGCTAGGAGCATGGGACGACTGTTGTTTTATTCAAGTCTTAAGTTGATTGTTTGAAACATTATACAATGAATAATGTGTAATCAATATGGTGATAAATAAAAGGTGGTTATATTTATATTCAAAAGGGTTCTGAGACCATATTGGATTCGATTATTATTGTGTTTCACTTTGCATGTTTTGACTTCCAAAATAGTTAGGTTATTCTTTCCGAATGACTAAGTTATTTAAACACTCCACAGTCGTTCATATGTTGGAAGTAGGTATGAATCAAGACTGTCATGAATCAGTTTGTAGATGGCTTAATGGGTTTAGTCATAGCAATGGTTGCTACAACATTCATGAGTGCTCATAAGTTATGAGTATTGGAATAAACCCACGCTCACTTGTATCACTTCATGGAATTTATCTCGAGTGATCGTGAGATGGTAATATCATATAAATCTTCAAACCTAGAGATATGAGTTGTTACCTATGAGTTGGTTGTGCATTGATTGCACGTAAACGCAACAGTAACTTGATGTTATAAAACGTGCCTTTGTGTACAATTCAACTAGTAGTAGAACAAGCATATGAGTCGAAGTTTATCTGTTCCTTCTAGAAATAGAAGCGATATCTAGGCCCCTTCGATGATTTTGTTGTGACCTATGTACCGGCCGGTCAGAACTAAATTGATGTGTTCGATTAAGTTCTTTGTCAAACAAATCGAAAATCGGGAAACAAACTGTTGGACAATAAGTACAACGTTGTTCCATGTATTTGTCCGGCTGATATCATGAGAACAGAGGATAATATGATCACTTATCTAAAATGGCGCTTCATAGTTCAACAGAGTTTTCGAGAGCTACGATTGCTGGTTGGTTCCTGAAGTAACATACGCAAATATAGTTATTAGACTTATCCAAGTGGGAGTCTGTTGGATAAGGTGTCTAAGTCCATGACATATTTGGTACATACTTGACCCGACCCGGCATGGTCCATTTGGGTTGCACTTCACCCAAATGATTTATGGATAATTTTATGAGAATTGTATACTTACGATTTATTAATATATTATAAGTTATAATATATTAATATGAAATCATGTTATTTAATTAGTTTTAGTCTTAAATTAATTATGAATTAATTTAGAGATTAAAAAGAAGACTGATTAAATTATGGGCTATTATATTTTATATAGTGTGTGCTAATACTCATTTGTTAATGGGCTAAGCTAATATGGAAGTCCATGGATGGTCCATAGAGCTTTTAACCCATGGATCCTTGGAAAGGAAAATACATGGGTTATTAGGGTTTCACCCTAACCATGCACACTATATAAAGAAGCATATGATGCAAGAAATCTGACACTAGGAGTGTGAGACTTAGTGGTGGCCGATTCCACAAGAAAGTATACTACTCTCTCAAAGTTTTCCAAGTGTTTGTGGTGATTTGTGATTCCATTTGAGGCATTCACACTATTGGTGCTTGGCTCTCAAACTCCAAACAATCAACCATCATGAAAAGGTATGTATTTCTACTAGTACTTTTATGATTCATAATCCTTATGCTATGCTAGTTAGGAAGAAACCTTGGAAGTTATTATCTGCATGTATTTTAGAAGAAAACATAGATCCAAGGTTTATTTGGGTTGCATGCACACTTAGGAAGTGTTAGATTGCTCAAAATCCAACAAATACGACCTTCCAGTCGATGTGTCTCAGCGGGACCCTCCAATCCCGTAGCTCGTTGGACCCTCTGGTCCGGTCATAGCTCGTTGGGCCCTCCAGTCCGGTCTATAACATCATACACATACATATATCACATAGCACATAAACATATACGTAATACATAAGACCCTCTGGTCAACACATAATACCAGTCTAGGTAACGTATAGTGAGAAGACTCACCTCGATGTCTCGGTATGTATATGACTCGGTAGAAATATGATCTAGCCTCCGCCTAATCACATAAAGTAAATACTCTCATAAATACACTATACTTAACCCTGAAAGTCAAGAAGGTCAACGGTCAAACTTTGACCCGGCTCGTCTAGTGCACTAGGGCGAATCGGCGAGTCCACACGTGTCCACTGACTCTCTTAGTCCCTCTCTTAGCACGTCGAGTACTTCCCCTGACTCGACAAGTTCCATAGGGCATGAATCGTGGGGCCACCCCGACTCAAATCGCCAAGTCTCAAGAACAACTCAGCGAGTTCTAACTTGAACTCAGACTCCCCTGACTCTCTCTGACTCACCGAGTCATTTCCCAACTCGGCTAGTCCACTCAGTGAGTGATTAACGGGCAACCTTCATACTACTCGCCGAGTCTGTTCTTCAGACTCGGCGAGTTCATGCCATGCACAAACTCTATACAACTCCTGAGGTCAGATATGTTCCATACAATCATAGATCTAGTCTCCCCAAGCATGATAATCACGTAAAGTTCGGACCTTGGCACTCAAAAAACATCTAAATGGTCCAAAATGGTGATTTAGCCCCAAAAATGACATTCCTAGCTCATGGCTCCCAAAAGGACTCATAAAGCTCTAAGGGTTAAGGCCTCTGGACCTCTTTGAGTCCAGATCCAGAACACAAACAAGAGAAGGGACCAAATGCTCCACTTAATAAACCTCTAAAAGGGTTAGAAAACCCTAACACTAAGAAGCAACACCAAAAACTAAAGAAGGTCCGAGAATAATACCTCAATACAATCTCTATGAGCTCAAAACCACCAAAATCGCACCTCCTTCAGCCTCCTCTTGCCTTGAACACTTCCTTCTTGCAAAAACACCCACAAAAGGTTCAAGAATAGCCTCTCCTTCCTCACAAACGCTCTAGATCTCTTAGGGTTTCTCTCTGGGGGTTGGTGGCCGCAAATGACGACCCTAAGACCCTTTAAATAGGTCTCAAACCCTGGAAATTAGGGTTTCATTAAACAGCGTGGACTCGCCGAGTCCAGCTGTGAATTCGCATACAAATTCGCGACTATACTCGGCGAGTCTAGACGCCAACTCGCCGAGTCTCCCCTCAACACCCAAAAATAAAAGGACAAACTATAATACCTGGGAAACTGGATGTTACAATTCTCCCCCACTAGAATCAGACTTCGCCCTCGAAGTCTCACTCTGCAAACAACTCCGGATGCTGCTCTCACATCTCACGCTCTGGTTCCTAAGTCAAATCTGACCCTTTCCGATGCTACCACTGGACCTGCACCAGAGGCACTTCCTTGTTCCTCAAAACCTTGATCTTCCGATCCCGGATCGCCACCGGTCTCTCAGCATAATTCAGGCTCGGATCCACCTAAATATCTTCTAATGGCACCACTGCCGACTCATTGGTTATACACTTTCGCAACTGTGATACGTGGAAAGTGTCATGAATCTGACCCAACTCTGCTGGTAACTCCAAACGATAGGCTACCCTTCCTACCCTCGCGATCACCCTAAAAGGACCAATATATCAGGGCCCCAACTAGCCCCTCTTCCTGAATCGGATCACTCCTTTCCAAGGAGAGACCTTCAGGAGCATAACTCTTCTGACGAATCTGAGCGGTCAACAACCTTTGTCTGACCTGCTGGATCTGCTCTGTCGCCTGAAGTACAATCTCGGTGCAGCCCATCACACGCTGCCCTACTTCTCCCCAACAAATAGGGGTTTGACACCTCCTTCCATACAACAGCTCAAAGGGCGGCATGTCAATGCTTGAATGATGGTTGTTATTATAAGAAAACTACGCCAATGGCAAATACGTGTCCCAACTCCCGCCGAAATCCAACACACATGATCGGAGCATGTCCTCGAGCGTCTGAATAGTCCGCTCACTCTGCCCATCAGTCTGTCGGTGGTATGCAGTACTAAAATGAAGTTTCGTACCCAATTCCTCATGAAACTTCTGCCAGAATCTGGAAGTGAAACGTACATCTCGATCTGATACAATCGAGATCGGCACTCCATACCACGATACCTCCTCTTTCACGTACATCTCTGCCAACTTCTCCGCAGAAGAGCTCACTGACGGCCAGGAAGTGAGCAATCTTCGTCAACCTGTCCACAATCACCCAAATTGCATCGACACCCCTCGCAGTCCTTGGCAATTTGGTGATGAAATCCATGGTAATCTATTCCCATTTCCACTCGGGAATCTCTAATGGTTGCAACTTACCATGTGGACACTGGTGCTCGGCCTTCACCCTGAGACAGGTCAAGCACCTCTCTACAAACCATGCGACATCCCTCTTCATACAGGGCCACCAATAATCTTTTTTCAGGTCCAAATACATCTTAGTGGCCGCTGGATGGATCGAAAAATTCGATCGATGAGCCTCTTCCATCAAAATGGTACACGTTCCGCCCATAGATGGTACCCATATCCGACCCTGAAATGTCATAAGCCCCCGGCTATCGGTAACTAATTCCGATACCAGCCCGACAACTCGCTCTCTCTTCTGGCTTTCTGGTTTCACAGCCTCAGTCTGGGCCTCAAGAATAGCATCCAACACCAGGGTCATCACTGTCAATCTCAAACAGACATCTCGTATTGGGGCGCCCTCCGCTCTACGGCTCAATGTATCGGCTACCACATTAGCCTTGCCCGGGTGGTACAGAATCTCACAATCATAATCCTTGACCACGTCCAACCATCTCCTCTGGAGAATATTCAGGTTGGGCTGAACCATCAAATACTTCAAGCTCTTGTGGTCCATGTATATCGTACACCGAACCCCATACAGATAATGTCGCCAGATCTTGAGAGCGAACACTACCGCTCCCAGCTCCAAATCATGAGTGGGATATCTCGACTCATGAGGCTTAAGCTGCCTCGATGCATATGCAATCACATGCCCCCTATGCATAAGCACCTCTCCCAAACTAGATATCGATACATCACAATATACCACAAAATCTTCCATCCTTTCCGGAAGGGCTAACACTGGGGCTTCGGATAATTTCTGGCGAAGTGGTCTCGAACGAGGTCTTCTGCTCCGGACCCCAAGAAAACGCAACACCCTTCCGGGTCAACTTGGTGAGTGGCACGGCGATCTTGGAGAAATCCTTAATAAATCTCCAATAATAGCCGGCCAAACCCAGAAAACTCCTGATCTCGGTGGGTGATCTCGGCACCTCCCATCTCATGACCGCCTCAATCTTGGCCGGATCGACCAATATCCCATTCTGGTTAACGAGGTGCCCCATAAACTGAACCTCTCGTAGCCAGAACTCACATTTGGAGAACTTGGCAGAAAGCCTCTCCAATCTCAGAACTCTGAGGATCTCCCTCAAATGCTCCTTAAGCTGCTCTCTGGATCTCAAATACACCAATATGTCGTCGATGAACACGATCACCGAGCGTTGGTGAGTCCGAAATGCATCAACACGAACTCATAATGCCCATAATGAGTCTGGAATGCCATCTTCTAGACATCCTCCTCCCGCACCCTCACCTGATGATAACCAGACCTGAAATCAATCTTGGAGAACCAAGATGCTCCTTGCAACTAATATAGCAAATCATCGATCATCGACAATGGGTAACGGTTGTTGACTATTAGCTTATTCAACTCACGATAATCAATGCACATCTGGAGCGAGCCATCCTTCTTCTTGACAATAAGGATAGGCACCCCCCAAGGCGAACTGCTCGGCCTAATAAACCCCTTCCCCAGCAGCTCTTGAAGCTGCGAGGACAACTCCTGCATCTCCGGAGGCGCAAGGTGATATGGTGCCTTGGCGATAGGCGCAGCTCCCAGAAGCAGTTCAGTACCGAACTCTACCTGCCTCTCCAGAGGCACACCCGACAACTCCTCTGGAAACACATCCAGAAACTCACGCACTATCGGGACCTCATCAACTAACTTCGGTCTCTCTGAACCAACCCTCGCATCCATCACATATGCCACAAATCCCTTACAGCCCTGCTGTAGACTCTGTCGTGCTCTGGCGGTCGAGCAAAATGCTGACCCCGAACGTGTACCCTCGCCGTACACCGTAAGAACTCCCCCACTAGGGTCTCGAATTGTCACCAATTGACGCTTGCAATCTATCACAGCTCCATATCGGCTCAACCAATCCGTACCCACTATAAGACACACGTCCCCCATCGCGATCGGAACCAGATCTATCGGAAACTCCACACCGAAGATCTCAAGGACACATCCTCGAATCACATCCGAAGCATACATTACTCGCTCATTAGCTATGAAAACTCGTAGAGGCCGATCCAATGCCTCTCTACGGATACTAATATGCTGACTAAATGCTACGGAAACAAACGACCGACTCGCACCCGAGTCAGATAATACCAACGCAGGCACATAACTGACAAGAAAAGTACCTACGCATACCATCATATAAGCACAAAAAAAATCAACCCAAATAAAAGATGAAAGAGATTACATACCAGCCGCAACATCAGTCGCCGCGCGGACCCCCACCGCGGTCAACTGAAATGCTCTTCCACGAGCCTTCGGAGCCTCGGCCTTCACCGGCCGAACCTCGGTAGCCCTAGCAGCAGGTGCAGACCCCTACACTGACCCTAAAGAAGCTGCGGGCACTCGCCCTTCTGATGGCCGATCTAGTTGCAATGAAAGCAAACCGAAAATCCCTTGGCTCAATCCCTCGCGATATGCCCCTCCTTCCCATACTTGTAGCACACCCCAACCTTGCATGACCCCTCGTGACTCTTACCGCACTTCCCACAAGTGCGGCCCTTCACGCCCCCAGATCTCGAATCAGTGGGTCTAGCCCGCTTGGCTGCCGGCTGAGACTGAGCCGGCCGCCGATCCACCCTTTGTAAGTCGGCCTCCTCCCTGGCCCGAGTCTCCAACTAGATCTCCCTCTTCCGGGCATTTTCCTCGAGCTCAGCAAATGTCCGGTAAGTCGAGTTCGCCACGAACTCCCGAATATATCTCCTCAGAACACTTAGATAACGGCTCATACGAGCCTGCTCAAATGACACCTGCTCAGGGCAAAACATCGCCCTCTCCTGAAACTTCCTGGTGATCACTGCCACAGAATCAGTACCCTGCTTGAGGGTCAAGAACTCCTGAATCAACCGTTCCCTCTCAATCAGGGGAACATACTCCTCTCTTAACATAGCGGTGAACCTCTCCCAGGTCACCTCGGAAATTTCAACCAAAGTGAAGTTCGCTGTCACGAACTTCCACCAATCCATCGCTCCCAGGCGGAGCTGGTTCAAGGCGAATCGAACCCTTAAGTGCTCTGGACAAGAACACATATAGAAACATCCCTCGATGTCAGAGATCCACCTCATAGCGGCAATCGGGTCCTGCATCCCATCGAACTCTGGTGGCTTCATGTTGCTGAATTCCCGGAACAACAACGAGTCACCTCCCTGAGGTCTGGCAGTAGCAATAGGAGCAGTAGCTGCAGCTGCAGTAGCCTCAGTCAATGCTGCATACCACTCATCAAAAGTCTCAATCAATGTTTTCTTGATGTCCCCAAACGTCTCGAGAATCTCAGCCCAGATGGCAGCAGCCACCTCCTCATGAATCAATCGACGGATCTCCTCGTCGCTGACACCACCGCTCTCAGGTGTGTGTCGAGTCCCAACCATGATGCCTCTGAAATACAATAAAGAAATTATCAGAGACTCGATCGAGCATACACATACTCGATGATGCAACCCTACTTGTCCTCCGTTGTCGAAAATATTCTTACATGGAATGCCCACTGATCCGGTGTCTTCAGTAGTACGGGCCCAATACTACTGACCACACCGCATCAGCATTCACTCCAAGTCCTCCTCCTTGGATCTTGGATCACAAGTACTCTATCTTCATGGGGATTCACCGTTCGGGCGCTGGCTGATCGTACACACAACTCTGCTTTGTTTGTCTCAAAACTCTTTTTATTCTTTTAAAAAATTTTACTTCATTATCAAAATTTTCCTCAAATCCTCAGTTTGAGTTCAGATACGCCCGAAGATGCATCCGAATCCCTCAAACCAAGGCTCTGATACCAACTTGTAACAACGAAAATTTTCAAAACAATTTTTCATTTTAAAATCATACATTTACTCATAAATATTGTCAAAACATATTGTATCAATTGTTATCATCACGAAACATCTGCCCAGAATCTCAAACATAATCTCCATAAGTGTGTACGAATCATGTCGGCGCCTTCCCGCGCTCATCACTAGTACCTGAAACACATGACACAACAACTTTAAGCATCAATGCTTAGTGAGTTCCCCAAAATACCGCATACAACATATACGACACTCGAGGCTATAATACGACCTTCCGGTCGATGTGTCTCAGCGGGACCCTCCAGTCTCGTAGCTCGTTGGACCCTCTGGTACGGTCATAGCTCGTTGGACCCTCCAGTCCGGTCTATAACATCATACACATACATATATCACATAGCACATAAACTCATACGTAACACATAAGACCCTTTGGTCAAAAGATAATACCACTCTAAGTAACGTATAGTGAGAGGAGCCACCTCGATGTCTCGGTAAGTGTATGACTCGGTAGAAATGTGATCTAGTCTCCGCCTAATCACCTAAAGTAAATACTCTCATAAATACACTGTACTCAACCCTAAAAGTCAACAACGTCAACGGTCAAACTTTGACCCAACTCGTTGAGTGCACTAGGGCGACTCGGCGAGTCCACACGTGTCCATTGACTCTCTTAGTCCCTCTCTTAGCACGTCGAGTACTTCCCCTTACTCGACGAGTTCCACCTGGCATGAATCCCGAGGCCACCCCGACTCAACTCGCCGAGTCTCAAGAACAACTCGGCGAGTTCAAACTTGAACTCAGACTCCCCTGACTCTCTCTGACTAACCGAATGCTCCACTTAATCAACCTCTAAAAGGGTTAGAAAACTCTAACACTAAGAATCAACACCAAAAAATGAAGAAGGTCCGATAATAATACCTCAATACAATCTCTATGAGCTCAAAAACCACCAAAATCGCACCTTCTTCAGCCTCCTCTTTCCTTGAACACTTCCTTCTTGCAAAAACACCCACAAAAGGTTCAAGAATAGCTTCCCTTTCCTCACAAACGCTCTAGATCTCTTAGGGTTTCTCTCTGGGGGTTGGTGGCCGCAAATGACGGCCCTAAGACCCTTTAAATAGGTCTCAAACCCTAGAAATTAGGGTTTCATTAAATAGTGTGGACTCGCCGAGTCCAGCTGTGAATTCGCATATGAATTCGGGACCATACTCGGCAAGTCAAGACGCCAACTCGCCGAGTCTCCCCTCAACACCCAAAAAATAAAAGGACAAAATATAATACCTGGGGAACCGGATGTTACATCGGGACCGGTGAAACACAATGGTTCAGACTCGTCGATCAAAGCTCAATCCCCAACCATTGCTTCAAGCAACTTTAGGGTTGTCTTTGAATATCAACCTCACTATAATGACACAATCCGTCTCATGATCAAATTCCTTCTCTTTCATCCACTATTTGGTGTATTCGATGCTTTCACCGATGTTGTTCCACTCCCCTCTTTATTCAAGTGTGTGTTCTCAGGCTATTGTCCCATCCATAACCTTCAGGAGGTGCATTTGCACCTAATCGACGAATCAATGGTCGTGTTCACCAAGACCATGTTTTTGGAATTCTTTAATCTTTAGGGTTCCACGAAACACCAAGGTCCTCTTTCCAAGCACAGACGACATCATCACCACTATATGCCAGATCGGGTACCAGAAGAAGGTAAAGGGGATCAGTGAATTCAAGAAAAACCAGTTACCGGCAGTGTGGCAGTTTGTCTGCCATTTCGTGATCAGAAGCTTGTCCAAAAGAACCGGGGGGCACAAACAATATGGGAATCAAGCTGCTCCAGCTTGTGTGGAGCATCTTCACTGGCAATGCAGTTGTCACACCCCGTAACTAGACAACGGAAACATCTGAGGGCTCGCTTGACTTAAATTGAATATCATTAGAATGAATATACATGAATCAGAACATAAACATCACCATGCATCAATATATTACATCTGATATTTTTCACATCAAGTACATTGGTTTGACGTTACAATTCCATACATAAATTGTTTGATAGTTTTCAAAAGCAAAACACACTAACATACTTGGTACTTAGTCCTCAGCCTACCTGTTACCTGATAATACAAGTTATTTTGAAAAACGGTCAACATATGGAATGTTGGTGAGTTAATAAGCAGGTTTGATATGAAAATGTTTTGTGTAGTTTGAACGAAAACAACCCATAAAATTAGATATTTTCTGAAAAGACCATTGTTTATAAAAAGTTTGGAGATCCGTAAATATATGCATGATGATTTTAAAACATGTATAATTGAAAAACTTTATATTAAACGTAAAAGTGAAAAATGTTGAACTTTCCCGGAAAAACCAATGTTTTCCAAAATAAAAATATCATATACAGTTCGAATTGTTATCCCATTACGTGAATGATATTGAATTACCTTGATTTATATCGGGTTTATTTATGTGAGTCGTTATAACGATGCATGATAATGACTACTTCGTTTCTCTTAAATTACAAGGAGATTTTTGATGAAATGAAGTAGCTAGTGATGGGTTTTGAGCATTCTAACACTTCCTAAGTGTACATGCAACCCTAATAACATTGGATCTATGTTTGTCTAATTATCATGCAAAGTTGATATCCAAGGTTATATTCCTATCTAGCATACATGGGGAACAATTTCTAACTTGAATGAAAGATAGAATAACCTTCCTTGTTGTTGCTATGTTCCTAGAAACCTTGTGAGCCTAGCACCCCAAGTGTGATGCCTCAAATGCTTCACACAACACCAAATGCTCTTGGAAAGACTTTTGAGAAAATACACACTACTTGAAATCGGCATAGCCCTCTAGTTTCTTATATGTAACCGATTTTGGGGAGAATTGGATCCTTATATAGTGTTTACACATCTAGGGTTACACCATGTAAACCCTAATGTGTCATGACTCTTCATTTCCATGACCCATGGGTTTGTAACCCCCATGGAGCATCCATGGATCATCCTATGGGTAGAACCCAACTTGATAATCCATGGAGCCTCTTAGCCCACTATACAAGATATGAATGATTTACATAATCAACGCATATATTTAATTAGTTATCTTTTGATCACTTAATTAATTCCAAATTAATTCTTTGATCAAACTAATCAAATAATATTATTAATATATTAGAACTTATAATATATTAATAATCTCCAAGTGTTATTCCTCTAATTTAGTCTATCCAATTGCATGGTGCCATGCAACCCAAACCATGCCGGGTCGGGTCAAGTACTAACCAGAAATAGTTATGGACTTAGACACCTTATCCAACAGTCTCCCACTTGGATAAGTCTAATAACTATAACTCCAGTACTTCAGGAACCGACCGGCAATCGTAGCTCTTTCAAGGTCTCTCGGAACTGAGAAGATGTTGATACGCCATTTAAGATAAGAGATCATATAATCCTCTGTTCTAGATATCAGCTGGACAAATACATGGAACAATGTCTTACTTATAAGGATCATCGATTTCCGATTTGTTTGACAAAGAACTTAATTGAACACATCAATTTAGTTCTGACCGGGCCCGATACATAGGTCAAAACAAAATCATCGAGGGGCCCAGATATCAGCTTCTAATCCAACAAGGAACAGATAAACTTCGACTTATATGTTTGTTCTACCACTCATTGAATTATACACAAAAGCAGGTTTTATAACATCGAGTTACCAATGCGTTTTCGTACAATCAATGCATAACCAACTTGTAAGTAACAAATCATATCTCTAGGTTTGAAGACTTAGATGATATTACCGTCTCACGATCACTCGAGATAAATTCCATGAAGTGATTCCAGTGAGCGTGGGATGAGTCCAATGCTCAGAACTTCTGAGCACTCATGATTGTTGTAGCCTTGTCCAACACCTTAGACCTCTGCAACCAATCATGACAGTCTTGATTCACACCTTTTATTCATCATCTAATGTCAATTACACTTTACAAATTTCTAGGTTATCTAACTACTAAATCTGATATCATCCTTCAGCCCTATGCTCCGAGCATGCTAGAGATGCTTAACCCGAGTCAGTCCCTTCGTGAGGGGATCTGCTGGGTTCTCATCTGATGATACCCTCTTTGCCACGAGGAGTCCTTCTTCTATCCGATGTCTGATAAAATGGTATTTTCTGTCGATGTGTCTGGATCTCCCGTGATCCCTTGGTTCCTTGGCTAAGGCAACAGCACTTTCACTATCACAGAAAATTTCCATTGGCTCTTTATTAGCTGGTACAACTCCAAGGTCTCCACTGAAGTTCTTCATCCATATCGCCTCCTTTGCTGCCTCGCTAGCTGCAATATACTCTAATTCACAAGTTGAATCAGCCACTGTCTCTTGCTTGGAACTCTTCCAAGAAATTGCTCCTCCATTTAGGGTAAAGACCCAGCCTGACTGAGAGCGAAAATTATCCCTATCAGTCTGAAAGCTAGCATCACTATACCCTACAACTCTCAAGTCATCACTCCCACAGAGGGTAAGGACCCAGTCCTTAGTCCTCCGTAGGTACTTCAGGATATTCTTTACCGCAGTCCAGTGTGCCTTGCCAGGGTTTGCCTGATACCTGCTAACCATGCTCAGGGCAAAGGCTACATCAGGTCGAGTACACGTCATAGCATACATGATTGATCCTACAGCCGAAGCATAAGCTATTCAAATCATTTCTGCTATCTCAGCCTTAGTGCTAGGGCTTTGTGTCTTACTCAATCTGGTGTTACTCTGGATGGGTAACTCTCCTTTCTTGGAGTCCTGCATGCTGAATCTCTTCAGCACCTTATCCATGTTGGTACTCTGACTAAGTCCAATTAGTCTTTTACTCCGACCTCTCAAGATCCTTATCCCTAGAATATAGGCAGCTTCTCCTAGGTCCTTCATAGAGAAACGCTTCCCAAGCCAGGACTTAACTTCCTGCAGAGTTGGGATGTCATTTCCTATGAGTAGTATGTCATCCACATACAATACCAAAAACCTAACTATACTCCCACTAGCCTTGACATACACGCAAGACTCAGCTTTACTCCTAGAAAAGCCAAATTCCTTGACCTTTTCATCAAAGCAAAGATTCCATCTGCGAGGTGCTTGCTTCAATCCATAAATGGATTTCTCAAGCTTACACACTCTATTAGGGTACTCGTTGCTGACAAAACCCTCTGGCTGACTCATGTAAACATCTTCAGCCAACTTTCCATTAAGGAAAGTGGTTTTGACATCCATTTGCCATATTTCATAATCATGAAATGTAGCTATGGCCAACAGAACCCGAATAGACTTAATCTTGGCTACTGGAGAAAAGGTCTCATCATAGTTCACTCCAGGAATTTGAGAGAAGCCCTTTGCAACCAGTCTAGCCTTATAAGTGTGTACTTTACCATCCATGTCGGTCTTCTTCTTGAAGACCCATTTGCACCCTACTGTCTTACGACCTGGTACATTCTCAACCAAGTTCCAAACTTGATTGTCATACATGGACTGTATTTCACTGCCCATTGCCTCTTTCCACATGGCTGACTCAGGGCCTGCCATGGCTTCCGCGTAACTGTTAGGTTCATCCAGACCTATCAGTGTCTCATCACTGATAAGTGTATCTCCTTCTGCAGTAATATGGAATCCATAGTAATGCTCAGGAGCATTCCTAACCCTTGTGGAACGCCTCAGAGGTACAGACTTTTCAATTGGCTCAACAGGAGTTTCCTCCTCAAGTTGAGTGGTAGAGTTTGAAGTTCCTTCACCGCTTGACTCTTGAATTTCTTCAAGATCAACTTGCCTCCGACTTTTTCCTTGGCTTATGAACTCTCTCTCTCTCTCTCTAAAGAAAGCCCTCCTAGCTACAAAGACCACATTTTCACTAGGTCTGTAAAAGAGGTAACCAAAGGATTACTGTGGGTAGCCGATGAAAATACACCTCTCGCTTCGGGGTTCGAGCTTATCATGAGTCTCACATCTCACGAAACCCTCGCAAACCCAAATCTTGATGTGGTCTAGTTTGGGTACTTTACCAGTCCACATCTCGTGAGGAGTTTTGGCAACTTTCTTTGTAGGGACTAGATTAAGGATATGGGCGGCAGTCTCTCAGGCATACCCCCAGAATGAGATTGGTAGCGAAGCTCGACTCATTATGGAACGAACCATATCCAACAAGGTTCGATTACGCCTCTCAGCCACACCTTTCAACTGTTGTGTCCTGGGAGGTGTCAATTGTGAGACTATCCTACATTCCCTTAGATAGTCAAGGAACTCTGAACTAAGATACTCACTACCACGATCGGATCAAAGCATCTTAATGTTCCTGCCCAATTGATTCTCGACTTCCTGTTTAAATTCCTTAAACCTTTCAAAAGTCTCTGACTTATGCTTGATCAAGTAGACATATCCATATCTACGGTAATCATCAGTAAAAGTCAAATAATAACGATTAGAATCCCTTGTGGCATGTTTGAATGGTCCACACACATCTGTGTGTACAAGGTCCAACAAACCTTCACCCCTCTCACACGAGCCTGTGAAGGATGACTTTGTCATTTTTCCAAGTAAGCATGATTCACAACTATCATCTAACTTTACGTCAAATGACTCCAAGACTCCATCCTTTTGGAGTTGGCCTATGCGTTTCTTGCTTATATGTCCAAGACGACAATGCCATAATGATGCTTTATCCAAGTTATTATTATTAACAGAATCAATACACAATACATTATTTCCTAAGTTATCAACCACAGATACTCTTTCATACACGCCATCACAAGGTAATGCTTTAAAATAAAGAACATTATTAAAGAAAGCAATAATCGAACCAACTTCATTATCAAATGAAAAGGTGAAACCTTGTTTATACAATGCATGAAAGGAAATAATATTTCTTGCCATTTCTGGCAAATAACAACACTTATTCAAATCTAAACTAAACCCACTACTTAGCGATAAAGTATAAACTCCAATCTTGGTGACAGGTAAAACTTTCCTATTCCCCATGATTAAGTTTATTCTTCCTTGCTCCACATTCTCACTTCTTCTTATTCCCTGCAAGTCACAACAAATATGAATACCACAATCGGTATCAAGGACCCAAGATTTAGAATGGGGTGAGTTATTAGAAATGATAGTGTAAATACTCGCATGGTTGTGTTTAACTTTCCCATCCTTCACATCTTGCTGGTATTTTGGGCAGTTCTGCTTCCAATGTGATTTTTCATGGCAATAGAAGCATTCAGCCTCTTTTGGGTCAGAAGAAGGAGTGACGAAACCTTTCTTGGTTCCACTTGAAGAGGAGCCATCAAGGATCCGAGCCTTGGTACCCTTAGAAGAGCTCTTTCTCTTCTTCCCTCGACTTTTCCCGATTGCCAAAATCGGAGTAGAGTTTGGAGTAGGAGTGTTAACAACCGACTTCCCCTTAAGATCTGTTTCTGCGGTCTTGAGAAGTCCATGAAGTTCGCTGAGTGTGATCTCTTCCTTATTCATGTGATATGTCATGCGGATTTGATCATAACACGATGGTAAGGAGTGCAAAATGATATCTATTGCAAGCTCCTCAGGGAAGTTCACATTAAGCTTCAGCAATCAATTCACACACCTTTGCATTTTCTGCATGTGGCTCGTGACGGATTCCCCATCCTTCATCATGGTTGTTATCATGGAGAAGATGATTTCATACCTCTCTTTTCGTGCACTTTGATGGTATCTTTCCATCAGATCTTGGTGCATTTCATAAGGGTAGAAACCCTCATAAGACTTTTGGAGTTCCGTTGTCATTGTGGCCATCATGATGCATGCCACTTTCGTAGCATCCCTTTCATGTGCCTGAAAGTCAGCGATCTCCTGAGGAGTTGCAGTAGTCTCATCAATCTCCTTAAGCTCCTTGTCAAGGACATATTCTTTCTCCTCGTAGCGGGTAATCATCCTGATGTTTCTAATCCACTCATTGAAGTTCGATCCATCAAAAGTGACTTTCCCACACAAGTTCATAAGGGTAAAGGAGCCATTAGCGTTAGAGCCAGAAGCAGCATTGTTTGAAGACATCTGAAAGAAAAGGACAAGATTAGTTTAGATATTAAGAGAATCCTTAATAAAACACCCAAATGTAATATTAAGGCTAGAACCCAATCACAATATATCATAACTTAGAAGAGGTATGTCGTATGCTATAACATATTTGAAAGGTAGGTGAATGACGATTCACCAATTTCCACCACGAAAACCGAAATATAAATATTAGGTTTTTGATTGGTTCTTAGAAATTCCTAGATTCTTTGAGATTCAATGAACTTTTCAAAGGCATGTTTCAATCTCGAGTGTGCCCTCCAAGTTTTGTGACTGGGATACCGAGGATCACAAAACGAGGTGTGAAGTAACCATGCAAATCACTTGGTACCCTTAAAGTTTATCACTCAATCGATGTGTCGGTAAACCACACACGCTCCACTGATACTATAATAAACTTTAAGTCACCCTTTACCTACCTTGTTAAGTCCAAGTTAGTGTGCCGGTTAACAACACACGCTCCACCAACGACTTAAAAAAAGTGTAAAGTGTAATTTCATGGATTAGCACCTTATTCACATTTTTCCTAAAGTAACTAAGATTGGGAATTTAATAAAACATTTAGTTACTTTATAATATTCATCATACTTATAATGAGAATTTATAAGTCCTTGTCTTACCCGTTCGGCTAACGACCCTCCACCGGTCAAGCAAGCGGTGGGTGAGAGTGGACACGCATTAAGTTGCCATTTTATAGGCAACAACCTTATACCCACCTTATAGACCGGCTTCGTGAATGAGGTGTACTAGCGGTAAGACGACTTTGTTCTTATACATATATATATAATTATTACATCATAATAATATAAGTATAAGGGTTGAATTTTAACTTTTAAAATTCTAAGGGTTGGAACTAAAGTTTTTAACATGACTTTACTTGTTCGAAAACTTGAGGGCAAGTTTTGTAAACTTCCAAAACTTTTCATTTCTTGTAACTTATGAGTTTATTAGAGTAATAAAATGAAGACGCTTCATTTTTCTAACTCTTGTGTTTTTTAATGGTTTTTAACCCAAGTGACTTTTGGTTTTCCATAACTTGAGGACAAGTTATGGACTCCATTAAAACACATTATGATCAAGAATTAAACTACCACATAGGTTACAAATAATTCCTATGATCATCTAAACATCATAAAATCAAGAACATGAACATGAACACTTTCATGAATCAAAACTACACTTAAAACTTTGTAATTTTGATAACTAGTTGTTGTAAATGGAATAGCAAAGACATTACACCATCTAAAACAAGTTTTCAAGTACCAAAACAGTTTAGGGTAATCTTTCTAGTCCATTTCCAGCAACTAAAGTCGAAAATCTGCACTCTGTGGCTCCTACTCGCTGAGTGCATGAACCTACTCGGCGAGTAGGTTGAAGATACAAGTGAACTCGGCGAGTCTCCCCATGGACTCAGCGAGTTCATCAGGCAGACAACAAGTTTTTCGACTTTTTTTCAACTTTTAAGCACAAATAACAAACAAACAAGCCTAGGCTCTGATACCACTGATGGGTTTTGAGCATTCTAACACTTCCTAAGTGTACATGCAACCCTAATAACCTTGGATCTATGTTTGTCTAATTATCATGCAAAGTTGAATTCCAAGTTTCTAACTTGAATGAAAGATAGAATAACTTATCTTGTTGTTGCTATGTTCCTAGAAACCTTGTGAGCCTAGCACCCCAAGTGTGATGCCTCAAATGCTTCACACAACACCAAATGCTCTTGGAAAGACTTTTGAGAGAATACACACTACTTGAAATCGGCCTAGCCCTCTAGTTTCTTATATGTAACCGATTTTGGTGGAGAATGGGATCCTTATATAGTGTTGACACATCTAGGGTTACACCATGTAAACCCTAATGTGTCATGACTCTTCATTTCCACGACCCATGGGTTTGTAACTCCCATGGAGCATCCTATGAGTAGAACCCAACTTGATAATCCATGGAGCCTCTTAGCCCACTATACAAGATATGAATGATTTACATAATCAACCCATATATTTAATTAGTTATCTTTTGATCACTTAATTAATTCCAAATTAATTCTTTGATGAAACTAATCAAATAATATGATTAATATATTAGAACTTATAATATATTAATAATCTCCAAGTGTTATTCCTCTCATTTAGTCTAGCCAATTGCATGGTGCCATGCAACCCAAATGGACCATGCCGGGTCGGGTCAAGTACTAACCAGAAATAGTTATGGACTTAGACACCTTATCAAATAGCTAGATCATGGACTGAAGAACTAACGTACCTTGAATGATGATTTTTGTGGAAGAAGCTCCTTGAAAAGCTCTAAATCTCGAAAATTTTGGTGGAGAAGGAAGGGGTTGTTGTGAGTTCTTGAGATATGTTGAAGTGAGTTGTGTGTTATGTGTTTTCCCCATGGGATGGTGCATGGAAATCCATAAGGTAATAATGAGGTGGCTAAGCCTCCTTATTTCACTGGTTTATCTTTTTATTATTCTTGGGCAGAGAAAAGAGAGATTTTGTGACACCTCCCTTTTCACGGCCAGAAAAGACCGATTTGTTTATACTTTGTTTTATAAATAAGAGTGATCGTTTAAAGAAAACGGTTGCAGAATTTGTTCCCAAAATAAAATATGATAACCATTTATCAAAACGTTTCTCAAAGAGAATGTATTTTCATTAAATAATAAAACCTCGGGATGTCATGTTCCGATACAGACCAAAAGCATAAACAATATAAAATAGACCTTAGAACAGTTATTCATAACTACTGCCCTATAATCCAAAATCTCTCGTCAAGTCCACCAACTTATACTCTTGTGCCATTACCTGTAATGCTAAGAAAACTGAGTGGGTCAAGCTTGGGAGCCTGGTGAGCATATAGGGTTTTCAACCCACAATAATATAATTATTATATTCAACCATCAAACAATCAACTCAATGACTCATCCCTATTATCTTTCTTAGGATTTTACCCTAGGAATTCAACTACTCGTCATTCATTCATTCCTAAGGATTGACCTAAGGAATTTACACAAACTTCCATTGCTACATAAGGCGCATTTGACAACATTATCCTTTAAGCGCCTCTGCCAGGATTACGTCATACACTATGAGGCGCGACTGCCAGGTTTATGACATTCTCTTTTAGGCGCATTTGCCAACATTATCTTATAAGTGCATCTGCCAAGATTATCCTATAAGCGCATCTACTATATTTATGACAATCTCTATTTGGCGCATCTGCCAAGATCACGACATTCACTACTTGGTGCATCTACCAATATTATTCTCAACCGCATCTGCTAGTTTTATGACATTCTTTAACTGGTGCATCTACCAATATCATTCTTAATCATCTTTCATACCTCATCATTTTATCACATACCAACTATCTCATCTACCCATGTTCTACCCATCATATTTGTAGATATAAAATACATATACAGTTTAACTCATTTAAAAACTATATAAAACATTCATTCCATACTCATCTCAAATAAACAACAATATATAAACACATAGCACGTATTTTCTAACAAATACTTCATATTTATGTGTTAGAAGAAAATAACTACACACTCACACCTATAAACCACAATATACTTAATACACACAAACCATACTTGTATTATTATCGTGTTTATGAAAGGTAGTATACACTCACTTGATCAGAAGATGATCGGACAGCAATACGACTTGCAGAAGTAGTATTCTTCGGTAGATCTGGAAGATCTCCACAAAAACCGGACTTCTCGCGGGCTGAGTTTCAGCTCGGGAATCGCACTTCACGGGATCTCGGGAGCGTAAAACTTCCTTCTTAACTTGGATATGAGATCCGGGGTGTCGGGATGGCTTCGGGGGTTTACACGCAGAGCTTCGGCACAAAAACGAGGAGAAATGAGCAAATAAGCCCGGAACCCTCGCATCCTATTTATAGGAGTCTGGAGCCTCGGAGTACGCGGGGCGTACTGGTCCGAAATCGTCAATGCGTTCGTCATCCGAAGAACTCGAGTGCGAAGGTTGTCATGCTTCGTTGTACGCTAGGCATACTTCGGATATGCCCGGTGACTCCCCCTTCGGATAATATCGGGTTTTATAATTAAATTTAAATGTTAATTATTTAATAAACTTCGAAAATTCATATCTTCTTCATACGAACTCCGTTTTTGACGTTCTTTATATCCACACGTAGGTGAGAATACGTTCTACAAGTTTCGTTTAGACTTCGTCGGCTAACTTTGAATTTATTTTTATTATTTATTTTTAGTAGGTCCGGACAGGAAAGCTTCGTTATAAATTCATAACTTCTTCGTTTGACGTCCGTTCTCGCCTAACTTTTCATCTCTTCGATACCAACAACGAGATCTTAGATTCTCGTTTAGATTGTTTCGGCTAAAAACCGCTCGATCTCAAATCGAGTATTTCGGGCTGCATACCGCTAAGTCGAAACTTAGAAAAATCATAACTTCCTCATACTAAGTCAGATTTGGGCGTTCTTTTTATGCACGCACATGGTTTAACGTATTATACGACTTTCATTTAGATTGCTAAGGCTAAATATCACTCAAACGTAAATTCAATTTTTACGTCGCGCTGTGTCGTGCCGATTCTGTCGCGAAACTTCGACAAGTCATAACTTCTTCGTCATAACTCGGATTTCGGCGTGCTTTATATGTACGGAATCCTTGTAACATACACTACAACTTAGTTAAGATTATTCATTCTAAATAATCATTCATCAAAAATTCATTTTTGACGCCTATCGTCTCTAATTTGACTAGCCCTGATCTACGGGCGTTACAATTATCTCCCCCTTCTGATGATTACGTCCCGGAATCATCAACGAAAATAGAACTTGTACAATGATTCCATACGCTATCTCTTCATCCTAGGTAATAACCGTAAATTTTATGTTTCCTCGAAAGAGTATTTAACTCTATGGCTTTCTTGACCGCAGACGATGCCCAAACTTGCATCTGCTTATCGTACTATGATGTACTTTCAATCGTATCCCTCGAGTTGCCAAATAAGTCGTTATTATGGACTCCTTCTTCTTCTCAAGATAAATACTTTCCTTTATCTATTGTAACAAACCGATGGGTCGTGCTCTACTGACCTCTCATTGAATGATGCAATGCTTAGACTCAGGTCTCTTAGAGTTAAATTCCAAAATGGAATATACCTTCCTTCATATTCTAATGTGATATAATCACATTTCAGCATGTAGCATTTCTACCTACAAACTTCTTTTAACAACGAGCGCGACATTATCAATCGCATTAACTTCAACCTTCTGACTTAAGTCAGATGTTACATCTAACTTGGTCCTCTAGACCACGTAACATACCCCTCGTAGTCGAACTCAAATTTAAATATGACCACTAGGGTCGGAACAAGAAACATCTTACTAGTCACTACCGAAACAAAGGTAAGGACACACTTAAACAAAACGGAATCAATCACTAGCTTCTTGGTAACCTTGTGACTTTCCCTGATCCAAGTGTGAGTCTTGTGCTTCCGGTAATATATGCATCTACTACCTTTCAAACCTACTCATACTCGTCCCAAGTATTGTCCCGTAGTCGACCAAGTCACCATAAAAGAAAATCAGACAATCATTCAACACATCAGTTAGCAAAACTAGGGTTTATATTAATTCCTTGAAACGATTACACAAAAGTTCAAGTTCACCCTATACTATGCCTCTAATAGGCTACACCACATGTTGCTTTTCATATCGATACATTATAACTTGATCTTTGGATATAAAATCCTCATTCCTGATTCCTTGCATTGCCATCTGCTTCATCAAGGATCATTTGAAATGCTCTTGACTTTAGCTTTGGCGGCGCCTCTAGCCTTGCTGCTTGATTTTTCCTTGGGCAGTCTTGCTTGAAGTGCCCCTCTTCTTTACATTCGTAACAGACCTTTTGTTGAAAATACATTCATCGGCGTAGCGCCCATGCTTTCCACACTTGAAACATGTCACCTCCAAGCCACATTTTCCTGAGTGCTTCTTCTTGCACTTATCGCACCACCTTGCCTCATCCCTTCCTCCTCCTCCAGACTTCGAGAATTTTCTTTTCTCATTAGAACCTGAAGTTCCTTCTAACTTTCTCTTCTCGCCATATTCAACCTTACTGTCAGTCCGCCCCTTGATCATATTCTCAACAGACTTGGCAGCCCAAATAGCTGCCTCTAAAGTAGGTGCCTGATACACTGGCACCGCATACTCCCAAGGGAGTCCCTTTGCGTACCGGTCGACTTTTGTCAGTTCGTCTGGGACGATGCGCAAAGAAAACTCCATCTTGTCTGTGAAGGCATTAGTGTATTCATCCACTGACATGCTGCCTTTCTTCAATATCATAAATTTGTTCTCCAACTCTAGCAGGTTTTGGGCCGAGCAGAACTTGCGCTTGAATTGCACCAAGAACTCTGCCCAGGTCAATTGCAGTGGCTCATTAGGGCTTAAAGTCTTCCCTAGAGTGTTCCAACAACGAACGGCTCCACCTCGGAATTGACGCACTGCATAGATAGTTTGCAACTTGCCTCTGCAGCCACAAGTCATGAAGGCTAACTCCATTTCGGAGATCCAATCCATAACTCCAATCGGATCCTCTTTTTCATTGAAGGTCGATGGTTTGCAAGTTAGAAAGTCCTTGTACTTGCATCCCATTCCATCATTCCTGCCATCATGGTTGTTTTGCCTAACTATCGGTGGATTGGCTTGACCAATAGACCGACTGAAGTTTCCACCTTCCGAGTGCCCTTCATTTAATTCGGGCTCTTCCACACGAATTGACAGTTCTTCACGATTCTGTTGAAGCAACCGCCTAGTCTCCTCCATTTGACGATCCAACATTGTTTGAATCATCATTTGTACACCAGCCATTGTTATCGGCTCAGGTGCTGCTGCTACGACAGGTATTTGCTCAATCACTGGTGGTTGATTCCTGTTTTCATCAGCATTTCCAACTCCACTTCTTGTTCTCACCATTTTTGATCTACACACCGAATAAGGTGAAATTAGATCCTCATTCACGATAGATATTCAAATCATCCTTATCACTCCGAAACGTTTACATGCTAGTTCTAACATCGAAGACGTACGCTTAGAATCCTACACACATATGGTCGGCAACAGACCATAGATTCGAACAAATAATATCATATATGGCAACATATAACATTTAGCACATAAAGCATTTTAGGCAACTTTCCTAAAAATAAACTAGTGCTCGTGTCTAAAACATAACAGACACACATCTCAAAATTCCACTTAGCATTCTAAGTTTAAGTCTAGAAATCCTACAAATTCCTAGTTCGCTTAAACTAATGCTCTGATACCAATTGTGACATCCCCATTTTCACGGCCAGAAAAGATCGATTTGTTTATGCTTTGTTTTATAAATCAGAGTGATCGTTTAAAGAAAACGGTTGCGGAATTTTTTCCAAAATAAAATATGATAACCATTTATCAAAACGTTTCTCAAACAGAATGTATTTTCATTAAATAATAAAACCTCGGTATGTCATGTTCCGATACAGACCAAAAGCATAAACAATATAAAATAGACCTTACAACAGTTATTCATAACTACTGGCCTATAATCCAAAATCTATCGTCAAGTCCACCAACTTATACTCTTGTGCCATTACATGTAATGCAAAGAAAACTGAGTGGGTCAGGCTTGGGAGCCTGGTGAGCATATAGGGTTTTCAACCCACAATAATATAATTATTATATTCAACCATCAAACAATCAACTCAATCACTCATCCCTATTATCTTTCTAAGGATTTAACCCTAGGAATTCAACTACTCGTCATTCATTCATTCCTAAGGATTGACCTAAGGAATTTACACAAACTTCCATTGCTACATAAGGCGCATCTGCCAACATATCCTTTAAGCGTCTCTGCCAGGATTACGTCATACACTGTGAGGCGCGACTGCCAGGTTTATGACATTCTCTTTTAGGCGCATCTGCCGACATTATCTTATAAGCGCATCTACCAAGATTATCCTATAAGCGCATCTACTATTGTTATGACAATCTCTATTAGGCGCATCTACCAAGATCACGACATTCACAACTTGGTGCATCTACCGATATTATTCTCAAGCGCATCTGCTAGTTTTATGACATTCTTTAATTGGTGCATCTACCAATATCATTCTTAATCATCTTTCGTACCTCATCATTTTATCACATACCAACTATTTCATCTACCCATGTTCTACCCAACATATTTGTAGATATAAAATACATATACAGTTTAACTCATTTAAAAACTATATAAAACATTCATTCCATACTCATCTCAAATAAACAACAATATATAAACACATAGCACGTATTTTATAACAAATACTTCATATTTATGTGTTAGAAGAAAATAACTACACACTCACACGTATAAACCACAATATACTTAATACACTCAAACCATACTTGTATTATTATCGTGTTTATGAAAGGTAGTATAAACTCACTTGATCAGAAGATGATCGGACAACACTACGACTTGCAGAAGTAGTATTCTTCGGTAGATCTGGAAGATCTCCACAAAAACCGGACTTCTCGCGGGCAGAGCTTCGGCTCGGGAATCGCACTTCACGGGATCTCGGGAGCATAAAACTTCCTTCTTAACTTGGATATGAGATCCGGGGTGTCGAGATGTCTTCGGGGGTTTACACGCATAGCTTCGGCACAAAAACGAGGAGATATGAGCAAATAAGCCCGGAACCCTCGCATCCTATTTATAGGAGGCTGGAGCCTCGGAGTACGCGGGGCGTACTGGTCCAAAATCGTTATTGCGTTCGTCATCCGAAGAACTCGAGTGCGAAGGTCGTCATGCTTCGCTGTACGCGGGGCATACAGCAGTACGCTGGGCGTACTTCGGATATGCCCGGTGACTCCCCCTTCGGATAATACCGGGTTTTATAATTAAATTTAAATATTAATTATTTAATAAACTTTGGAAATTCATATCTTCTTCATACGAACTCTGTTTTCGACGTTATTTATATCCACGTGTAGGTGAGACAACGCTCTACAACTTTCGTTTAGACTTCGTCGGCTAATTTTGAATTTATTTTTATTATTTATTTTTAGTAGACCCGGACAGGAAAACTTCGTTATAAATTCATAACTTCTTCGTTTGACGTCCGTTCTTGCCTAACTTTTCATCGATTCGATACCAACAACGAGATCTTCGATTCTGGTTTAGATTGTTTCGGCTAAAACCGCTCGATATCAAATCGAGTACTTCGGGCTGCATACCGCTAAGTCGAAACTTAGAAAAATCATAACTTCCTCATACGAAGTCAGATTTGGGCGTTCTTTTTATGCACGCTCATGGTTTAACGTATTATACGACTTTCATTTAGATTGCTAAGGCTAAATATCACTCTAACGTAAATTCACTTTTTACGTCGCACTGTGTCGTGCCGATTCTGTCGCGAAACATCAACAGGTCATAACTTCTTCGTTATAACTCGGATTTCGGTGTTCTTTATATGTACGGAATCCTTGTAACACATACTACAACTTAGTTAAGATTATTCATTCTAAATAATCTTTCATCAAAAATTCATTTTTGACGCCTATCGTCTCTAAATTGACTAGCCCTGATCTACGGGCGTTACATATTTTTGGTTCACAATTGTTATCATTGTTGTTGTTACAAAGCATCAAAATTCCAAGTTGTGACATCATCCCCCCGTTAGAGGGAATTTCGTCCCGAAATTCTTTTGAAAGCTAGATTTGATAAAGCGAGAATAGGTGAGGATACTTCTGTTTCATCTGAACTTCACGTTCCCATGTGAATTCTGGCCCACGCTTCGCGTTCCACTGTACCTTCACAATCAGAATGCGACTTTTCTTGGTACGCTTCACCTCCCCGTCCAAAATTTCGACTGTTTCTTCGACGAACAAGAGATTCTCGTTGATTTCTATTTCTTCAAAGGGAATGACGAGGGTTTCGTCGGATAAACACTTTTTCGAATTGGAAACATGGAACACAGGGTGTACACTGCTAAGCTCAGCGGGTAGCTGCAGTCTATACGCCACTGGACCGATTCGGGCAAGAATCTCGAAAGGTCCGATATATATCGTAGATTCAACTTTCCCCGTTTTCCAAAACGAATAACCCTTTCCTAGGAGAGACTTTTAACAACACCCGATCCCTGACTTGAAACTCCAACGGCTTCCGCCGTTTATCATCGTAGCTCTTCTGTCGTCTGCGTGATGCTTGTAGTCGTGCTCTGATTTGAACTATCTTTTTTGTCGTTTCATGTATGATCTCTGGTCCCGTTAACGCACCGCCTGACGTCAGTTCTCTCGCTAGCTGGGTGTCACATACCTCAGCCCAACCTAATGATGATCTACATTTTTGTCCATACAATGCCTCGAAAGGAGCAACTTTGATGCTCGTGTGATAACTGTTGTTATACGAGAATTTGATTAAGGGTAAGTGGGTATCCCACGACTTTCCAAATTCTATCACACACGCGCGAAACATGTCTTCAAGTGTCCGAATGGTTCGTTCGCTTCGACCATCCTTTTGCGGATGATAAGCAGTGCTCATGTCGAGATGTGTTCCTAGTGCTTTCTGGAGTGATTGCAATAAACGTGAAGTGAATCTACTATCTCTATCCGAGATGATAGATACCGACACTCTGTGAAGTCTCACAATTTCCTTGATGTATATCCTCGTCAACCTCTCCATCTTGTAGGATTCTTTTATTGGTAGGAAATGAGCGGATTTCGTCAATCTGTCGACTATTACCCATATGGTGTCCAATCATCTATTGACTTGGGTAATTTGGTCACAAAGTCCATAGTAATCAATTCCCATTTCCACTCGGGAATTACTTGTTGCTGTAATCATTCCGAGGGCTTCTGATAATCCACCTTCAATTTAGCACAAGTAAGGCATTTGCTAACATAGGTGGCAATCTCTGCCTTCATGTTGGGCCACCAATAATGTTGCTTAATATCCAAGTACATTTTATCTGAACCCAAATGGATGGAGTATCGTGTCTTGTGGGCTTCATTCATGACCACCACTCTGAATCCCCCAATTTTAGGGACCTAAATGCGGTTCATGAAAAAATAAGCTCTGTCCTCTTTCACTTCGAGATTCTTTTCCATTCCACGTAATGCTTCGCTCGTTCTGTTTTCTGCCTTCATGGCATCCAACTGGGCTGTTCTGATTTGCGAGGTCAGGTGGGATTGGATGGTTATTGAGAGAGTTTTCACACGATGATTCGGGTATTCTTTCCGACTCAAGGCATCAGCTACCACATTATCCTTGCCTGGGTGGTACTTGATTTCACACTCATAATCGTTTAGTAGCTCAACCCATCTTCATTGCCTCATGTTCAACTCTTTTATATTTAGGATGTGTTGGAGGATCTTGTGGTCTGTGAAAATGTGCACTTTGTACCATAAAGGTAGTGCCTCCAAATTTTCAAAGCGAACATCACAGCTCCTAATTCCAGATCATGGGTTGTATAATTAACCTCATGTGTCTTTAGTGTTGGATTAGGTGTCTAAGCCCATAACTATTATTGGTATGTATTCGACCCGAGAGTAGCATGGTCCATTTGGGTTGCATATCATCAGGACAATTTGTTAGGACGGACTTTTGAGAGAAGGTTATTTATGGTTTATTAATATATTATAATTAATAATATATTAATATGAAATCATATGTTTTAATATGTATTGATCAAGAATTAATTTGGAGTTAATTTAGTGGGCGAAAGAGACTAATTAAATCTATGGGTACTAATTATGATAATTAGTTATATTTTGATGTGTTTGGCTTAGGATCCATGTTGGACCAAGTTTATGCATAGATACATAAAGATTTGGGCCACATGAACCATGGATCATAAAACCCATGGGTATGGATTTGGGTTATATCCATGACACTATAAATCCCACATATAAATAGATACTTCATTGCCCAAAATCGCCATGTATCTTTTTAGAGTTCATGGTGTCTTTTGTGTGCATGGAATTCTCTCTCAAGTTCATCCTTTGTCCATGGTGTGTTTTGATTCCATTTGAGGCTTCCACACTATTGGTGCTAAGCTCTTTAAGGCCAAATACACCAAGAATTCAAGCTCCATCAAAAGGTATGTCATGCTAACTAGTATATTATATT
The DNA here is from genome assembly GCF_002870075.4 of Lactuca sativa. Lineage (NCBI taxonomy): Eukaryota > Viridiplantae > Streptophyta > Magnoliopsida > Asterales > Asteraceae > Lactuca > Lactuca sativa. The sequence continues at coordinate 247,478,922 of NC_056626.2, read as the reverse complement.
TTTATGTTAAATGCATGCTAGTTGTAAGATTAATACCTTGGAACCGATTTGCATGTATAATTAGTGAAAACATAGATCCAAGGTATTTAGGGTTTTATGTGCACCATAGGATGTTGTATTATACCAGAACCCAACAGTGGTATCAGAGCCATGGGTTGTTTTCAATTATACATGATGCAAGTTGCTGGAAAAAAAACCTGAAAAAAATCGAGTTTTTTGCTGTCGGGACAGCAGACTCGACGAGTCCAGTGATGGACTCGACAAGTCCATGAACAAATTCATCCAACTCGTCGAGTTGGTTCCTGCACTCGACGAGTTGGACCCCCTGACAGCTTATCTTCGAGTCTTTTTTGGCCTGTTTTGGATTAGAATCATTATCGCAAAGTATTTTTGTTCATAAAATTTGTTTTTTTATATTATGCTAATGTTTATTCTCATCTAAATAAAGGATAATAACCAATGTTTCAATAGGAAAAATTATGAGATAGTTGTTTTCAATCCCAATTAATCTATAAGTTATTTATAATATGTGTTTTTGTAACTTGTCCTCAAGTTACATGAAAAGTCACATTTATGAATTTTAAAACGAACAAAAATTTCCATAACTTATGAAAAAATTAAGAGTCACATTTTTTAATGCTTTTAAAGTCTTCCATAACTTGTCTACAAGTTTTCTTGAAGGGTTTTTTCCATTACACCACTTTAAAATTCATAAGTTATGAAAACCATAATTTTTTGAATTGTTCAAAACTTGTCCTCAAATTTTGGAATTTGTAAAGTCAAACCCCATATACACTTTAATTCCAAACCCATGAATTTTAAAAGTTAAAGTTCAAACTTTATGGACTTCATTAAATTAATTAAAGTGTCTAATTAAAAGAGTTAATAATTCCATAAAGGCATGGTTTAAGTTTAATTAAATTAAGAGTATAGTTTAATTAATAGATTAAACCACCAAGTATTTTAAATGTTTAAAACACACTCTTATACTATTATAATATTAATAGTTAATACTTATATATATACATATATATATATATATATATATATATATATATATATATATATATATATATATATAAGCACAAAGTCAGTCTTACCGTTAGTAGGCCTCATTCACGAAGTTGGTCTATAAGGGGGTATAAGGTTACTACCTATAAAATGGCAGTTTAATGGGTGTCCACTCTCACCCACCGCTTCTTTGACTAGTGGAGGGTCGTTAGCCGAACGGGTTTGACAGGACTGTAATTCTCCCTTCATTAAAAGTATTAATGATAAATACTAAGTAACTAAACCTTTTATAAATACTCAATCTTCGTTACGTAGGAAAATGTGAATTTGGTGCTAACCCATGAAATTCACACTTTGTACCTTAACAAGTCGTTGGTGGAGCGTGTGTGGGTAACCGACACACTAACTTGGACTAGTAAGGATAACAAAGGGTGACTTAATGTTTATCATAGATTGGTGGAGCGCGTGTGGGTAACCGACACATCGATTAGGTGATAATATTAAGGGTACCAAGTGAATTTGCATGGTTATTCACACCTTGTTTTGTGATCCTCGGCATCCCAGTCACAAAATTTGAGAGGGCACAATCGAGATTGAAACATGCCATTGAAAAGTTCAATGAATCTCAAAATATCTAGGAGTTTCAAATCCAATTAAAACCTAATAAATTATTTCGTTTTTCATGGTGAAAATTGTTGAATCGTCATTCACCTACCTTCAAATATCTTATAGCTTGGATTACGGCATCCCTCTTCCAAGTTATAAAATATTGTGTTGGGTCCTAGCCTTAATATTTCATATTGGGTGTTATATTAAGGACTTAAAAGTCAACTAACTTGAATGTCTCCCATTTTAGATGTCTAGTTTAGATATCTATGATCTATCCAAATCTCTTGGAATTTCACTTCCTCCTCCTCCTCCAATTATTCTCCCTGACCCACAAGTTCAAGGTCACTCAAGCCCTATTGGCAAACAAGATCTATGTGTGATCACATCTTGGAGATGAAGTCACATAATCACAAGCCGGGAGAGTTGGGTGTCAAAGTCTTGAGAAAGTTGGATGTTCAATCACTTTTGAAGTCACATTGTGAGCTCTTTAGGGACTGCTATGTGACAGACCATGACTTGACCCTTAATGATCTTACCAATTTGCTTGGGGTTGCTGAATCAGAAATGATTTGAGGACTAGTAAAGCGAATTTCATTTGAAGATCAACTTCCCAAACCTTCTATTGCCAAAGGATAAGGCATTGGTTGCGAAACTGCCTAATTTACCTGAACAATCATAAGGTTCGTAAAGTCAAAGAGTTTGACTCTACTTCGGGTAAAGTGCACTATCTAATTCTATTAAGTTCCTATTTGAGATTCTTATACATGGTGTGACCAGATCACATTTTAATGTTTTGTAGAATCGAAGATAGGAAGCTTAAAGGAAGTATATGCTGATTCTGATCGCGATGATGGATTTCGATCGCACGGTTCGGTGATCAGAATTGTGAGTTGTTGCTTAAGAGTTATGATATATTTCTTAGGGATACATAACAACAAATTTTTCATATGCTATTGCATTGTCAGGATACGTTTTTCCGCAAGTTTTAAATAAAAGATAAGTTTTTATTTTATTTATTTTAAATATCCTTACAATGGCATTTGTGAAAAATGGTTTTTTATATGGTTCCATTGATAGCAATATTGGAAAATGGATTTGATTCTTTCGGATGTGGTAGTGTCATAATTTACCAAATAAGGAAAGATTCTCATCACCCAAGTTTCAATTGGACCGAAACTTGGAATCATACAAGTTGTATGATGAATGAGAATTTTCATCATTGGAAAATTAAGTCAAGTGAAAGGACTAAGGGATTGAGTACACATTCGTGTACACATGTCAAGTCCACCACAAAGATCGACAAGACTATTCATCATGATTTACTAAAGTTTAGTAAATATGGTTATACTTACAAGTTTAAGTATAATTCTGAAACATTGGAAAATATTCAATGTATGGCAGAACGAATGAGAAGAATCAAATTAGGCAGAAACATAAAAGTTTCTCAAATCTGAAAATATGGGAGAGTACTTTAGTATCATGTTTTATGATCATCTTAATGATTAAGATACCATATCGCAAATGATCCTCTAAGGACATCTTAGTGATTTCTTATGGCTAAGAAGAGGACTCATGAATTGTTGGAATGGTTAAATCAAGAAGATTAGTCATACTTCATTCCAAAAGCAAAGTCTTAGAGTCATACTCCAAGATTGTAATTCGAGTGACACATCTTAAAAGACGTTTATTAAGACTAGTCAAATGTAAGAGTAAAATGTTTTCTACTCTTGTACATTTGAAATTGGTAAGTTGTGATGTTTTGGATAAACAGAGACCAACTTAGGCTAATTGCGTGAAGTGTTAGTCTTGATAAGAATCCGCACTATCCCTGGAATATTTTTTGTGTCAAGGAATGGTTCTTGACAAGAGAGTCTTATATGTCAAGAGGCCAGTGGGAGTCTTAAAGGTCTTAAAAGTTTCAAGAACTAATTAAGGATAAAACCTATAGTTCTTCACTAGCACACGACTTGAGGTTTATAAACTATCATGACATTTGTATGACCATAACTACTTGGAAGCAATGGCAGGCCCTTAGGCTGCTAGGTGGCAAGAAGTTAAGACTGCACAAGTTCAATCCATATGAATTTGGAAGTGTAACTAACCTTGTCTTGTGATTATGGTTTTGACAAAATTCATATGGATAGGAACTCATACACCATAAAATCTAAGTGTCATAAGGTTTCTCTCTGATTCATGAAAACGATGGTGAGCAAACGCTTTCACTAAGTAGATTTTTAGTAGATAGCAATTGTGACATTTGCCTTCTCAAAAATTCGTTAGTGGAGCGTGTGTGGGTAACCGAGACACTAACATAGACTTGTGAGAAATGGAAAAGGTCTAAGCAATTGAGACTATGATTACGGTATCCCTTTTAATAGTTCTATAAAATTGTTTAGACACACATGTGAGCTATCTAAGGAATTGTGTATGATTTTGATAAAGTTTTATCGAAGCACCTTGTATCAGAAATCTGAACTTTGGTAAGAAAGTCAATAAAGTATTGATTTCTAGAAGTCCAGCTGTTTTCTGAGTACATTTTAAAGCTAGTGGGAGCATAAGTGTTACGCTAATAATCATCATGTTAGTAAGAACGTGATTATTATGTTAAGTGTTAATTATAGAAAACAAAAGGGTTTCAATTGGGAAGAGTTGTTTTTCTATAATTAAGGGAGAGGAAATTATACTTCATTTCAATTCTAAAAGCTTAGATTGTGATTTTCACCATCTAGTCAGGGATATATCTATATCTATATATATATATATATATATATATATATATATATATATATATATATATATATATATATATATATATATATATATATATATATATATATATATATATATATATATATATATATATATATATGAATTTTCTGTTGGGATGGTTCAACATAAGGAAATTCTATATATATTGCATTTTCAAAATTCGATTATGATTACGGCATCCCTCTTCGTAGTCAAATTTTGAGAACATGGAAAATAAAAAATATTGTAGCAAAAGATTGGTCTAGTATCATGTCTTTATGTGAGACATCATGAATCGTGTCACATATGCTTCGGAGATAGGATCGATTGCATGTGCTATAATATTTATCCTTTCTATATTTTCTGAATGCCTAACGCATTAAGATCTAGAATTGGATATGACTAAAATGATTAAACAATTGTCGAGGACAATCTAAGGTTTACCAAAGATTAGTTGCTCAGGGATAGTTGGAAGTATAGTGTTAATTTTTGGAAAGGACCATAATTGACATATTCTGAAAAGAGGCAACTCTTGTTCAGAAGTGACAGTCAAAATGAGAATATGGAAATATTCCCAAAGGGAGAAGTTGTTCATTCAATATGTGTAAGATTAGGAAACTTAACGTAAGAAGGTTGTTCAAAGCAATGTACTTTGAATTTGAGATTTTGGTTCCATGGAATGCTCTCCATTGGGATACTCTGTAATGATTGTTGACAAGTCGCTGTGACTTTGTGCATAGTCATTACGAGTGGATCAATGCATATAAGTTTAGAATCTAACAAATTTCGTTAAATGGTAGGGATTTGGAATTCTTACATTTAAGATAAAGATTTGGGATTGTGAAATGAGCAGCATTGGAATCAAGTTCAATTGATCTATTTCACAAAGTAAAGATAATAGATAAACATAGTGTGCATACTTGATGTATGGCATGACTAGTGTTTACAAAACATACTTTACATGCTTGGAGCATGGGACAACTATTGTTTTAATTCAAGTATAAAGTTGATTATTTGAAACATTATACAATGAATGATGAGTAATCAAGATGGTGTTTAAATAAAAGGTGTTTTATTTACTCTTAAAGGTGCTTGGGACCATAGAGGATTAGTATTATTTTTGTGTTTCACTTTGCATGTTTTGACTTCCAGAATAACTAGGTTATTCTTTCCGAATGACTAAGTTATTCAAACCATCCACAGTCGATAATATGTTGGAAGTAGGTATTAAGGGCAAGACTATCATGAATCGGGTTTGTAGATGTCCATGGTAGTGGACATAGTAAGAGTTACTACAACATTCATGAGTACTCCTGGAATAGGGATTCGAGTATTGGATCCAACCCACGCTCATTTGAATCACTTCATGGATTTTATCACAAGTGATCATGAGACGATAATATCGTATATTCTTCAAACCTAGAGATATGAGTTGTTACTATGAGTTGGTTGTACATTGATTGCACGAAAACGCATTTGGTAACTCGATGTCATAAAACGTGCCTTTGTGTATGATTCAACAAGTAGTAGAACAATCCATATGAGTTGAAGTTTATCCATTCCTTTTACCTTCAAGATAAAAGTGATATGTGTGGGCCCCTTGATGATTTGGTGATGACAAACGTAAGTGCTTGGCTGGGCCTGGACTGATTTGATTTGTTCAATTAGTCCGTCGTCATAAATCAGAAATCGGGAAACAACAAATGGACAGAGAGAATGATTATAATTCATGTCTCAGTCCATATGATATCTAGAATGGAGGAATATATGATCCCTTATCTAATGGACATGTCTTTTGATTTGTTCATAGTTTGACAGCAGCTTTAAGAGCTACGATTGCTAGTCGGGATCTTGGAGTCATACTTGAATAATTATTTTAGACTTATCCAAATGGGAGACTGTTGGATTAGGTGTCTAAGCCAATAACTACTATTAGTATGTATTCGACCCGAGAGTCGCATGGTCCATTTGTGTTGCATATCATCAGGAGAATTTGTTAGGATGGACTTTTGAGAGAAGGTTATTTATGGTTTATTAATATATTATAAGTAATAATATATTAATATGAAATCATATGTTTTAATTAGTATTGATCAAGAATTAATTTGGAATTAATTTAGTGGTCGAAAGAGAATAATTAAATCTATGGGGACTAATTATGATAATTAGTTATATTTATATGTGTTGGGCTTAGGATCCATGTTGGACCAAGTTTATGTATGGATACATAAAGAGTTGGGCCACATGAACCATGGATCATAAAACCCATTGGTATGGATTTGGGTTATATCCATGACCCTAGAAATCCCACATATAAATAGATACTTCTGTTGGATAAGGTGTCTAAGTCCATAACTATTTCTGGTTAGTACTTGACCCGACCCGGCATGGTCCATTTGGGTTGCATGGCACCATGCAATTGGATAGACTAAATGAGAGGAATAATACTTGGAGATTATTAATATAATATAAGTTCTAATATATTAATAATTTTATTTGATTATTTGATCAAAGAATTAATTTGGAATTAATTAAGTGATCAAAAGATAACTAATTAAATATATGGGTTGATTATGTAAATCATTCATATCTTGTATAGTGGGCTAAGAGGCTCCATGGATTATCAAGTTGGGTTCTACCCATAGGATGCTCCATGGGAGTTACAAACCCATGGGTCATGGAAATGAAGAGTCATGACACATTAGGGTTTACATGGTGTAACCCTAGATGTGTCAACACTATATAAGGATCCATTCTCCACCAAAATCGGTTACATATAAGAAACTAGAGGGCTAGGCCGATTTCAAGTAGTGTGTATTCTCTCAAAAGTCTTTCCAAGAGAATTAGGTGTTGTGTGAAGCATTTGAGGCATCACACTTGGGGTGCTAGGCTCACAAGGTTTCTAGGAACATAGCAACAACAAGGTAAGTTATTCTATCTTTCATTCAAGTTAGAAATTGTTCCCCATGTATGCTAGATAGGAATATAACCTTGGAATTCAACTTTGCATGATAATTAGACAAACATAGATCCAAGGTTATTAGGGTTGCATCTACACTTAGGAAGTGTTAGAATGCTCAAAACCCATCAGTGGTATCAGAGCCAGGTTTGTTTGTTTGTTATTTGTGCTTAAAAGTTGAAAAAAAGTCGAAAAACTTGCTGTCTTCCTGATGAACTCGCCGCGTCCATGGGGAGAATCGCCGAGTTCACTTGTATCTTCAACCTACTTGCCGAGTAGGTTCATGCACTCGGCGAGTAGGAGCCACAGAGTGCAGATTTTCGACTTTAGTTGCTGGAAATGGACTAGAAAGATTACCCTAAACTGTTTTGGTACTTGAAAACTTGTTTTAGATGGTGTAATGTCTTTTCTATTCCATTTACAACAACTAGTTATCAAAATTACAAAGTTTTAAATGTAGTTTTGATTCATGAAAGTGTTCATGTTCATGTTCTTGATCTTATGATGTTTAGATGATCATAGGAAGTATTTGTAACCTATGTGGTAGTTTAATTCTTGATCATAATGTGTTTTAATGGAGACAATAACTTGTCCTCAAGTTATGGAAAACCAAAAGTCACTTGGGTTAAAAACCATTAAAAGAACACAAGTGTTATAAAAATGAAGAGTCTTCATTTTATTACTCTAATAAACTCATAAGTTACAAGAAATGAAAAGTTTTGGAAGTTTACAAAACTTGCCCTCAAGTTTTGGAACAAGTAAAGTCATGTTAAAAACTTTAGTTCCAACACTTAGAATCTTAAAAGTTAAAATTCAATCCTTATACTTATATTATTATGACGTAATAATTATATATATATTTATAAGAACAAAGTCGTCTTACCGCTAGTACGCCTCATTCACGAAGTCGGTCAATAAGGTGGGTATAAGGTTGTTGCCTATAAAATGGCAACTTAATGGGTGTCCACTCTCACCCACCGCTTGCTTGACCGGTGGAGGTTTGTTAGCCGAACGGGTAAGACAAGGACTTATAAATTCTCATTATAAGTATGATGAATATTATAAAGTAACTAAATGTTTTATTAAATTCCCAATCTTAGTTACTTTAGGAAAAATGTGAATAAGGTGCTAATCCATGAAATTACACTTTACACTTTGTTTAAGTCGTTGGTGGAGCGTGTGTGGTTAACCGGCACACAAACTTGGACTTAACAAGGTAGTTAAAGGGTGACTTAAAGTTTATTATAGTATTGGTGGAGCGTGTGTGGTTTACCGGCACATCGATTGAGTGATAAACTTTAAGGGTACCAAGTGATTTGCACGGTTACTTCACACCTCGTTTTGTGATCCTCGGTATCCCAGTCACAAAACTTGGAGGGCACACTCGAGATTGAAACATGCCTTTGAAAAGTTCATTGAATCTCAAAGAATCTAGGAATTTCTAAGAACCAATCAAAAACCTAATATTTAATATTTCGGTTTTCGTGGTGGAAAGATACCATCAAAGTGCACGAAAAGAGAGGTATGAAATCATCTTCTCCATGATAACAACCATGATGAAGGACGGGGAATCCGTCACGAGCCACATGCAGAAAATGCAAAGGTGTGTGAATTGATTGCTGAAGCTTAATGTGAACTTCCCTGAGGAGCTTGCAATAGATATCATTTTGCACTCCTTACCATCGTGTTATGATCAAATCCGCATGACATATCACATGAATAAGGAAGAGATCACACTCAGCAAACTTCATGGACTTCTCAAGACCGCAGAAACAGATCTTAAGGGGAAGTCGGTTGTTAACACTCCTACTCCAAACTCTACTCCGATTTTGGCAATCGGGAAAAGTCGAGGGAAGAAGAGAAAGAGCTCTTCTAAGGGTACCAAGGCTCAGACCCTTAATGGCTCTTCTTCAAGTGGAACCAAGAAAGGTTTCGTCACTCCTTCTTCTGACCCAAAAGAGGCTGAATGCTTCTATTGCCATGAAAAATCACATTGGAAGCGGAACTGCCCAAAATACCAGCAAGATGTGAAGGATGGGAAAGTTAAACCCAACCATGCAGGTATTTACACTATCATTTCTAATAACTCACCCCATTCTAAATCTTGGGTCCTTGATACCGGTTGTGGTATTCATATTTGTTGTGACTTGCAGGGACTAAGAAGAAGTGAGAATGTGGAGCAAGGAAGAATAAACTTAATCATGGGGAATAGGAAAGCTTTACCTGTCACCAAGATTGGAGTTTATACTTTATCGCTAAGTAGTGGGTTTAGTTTAGATTTGAATAAGTGTTGTTATTTGCCAGAAATGGCAAGAAATATTATTTCCTTTCATGCATTGTATAAACAAGGTTTCACCTTTTCATTTGATAATGAAGTTGGTTCGATTAATGCTTTCTTTAATAATGTTCTTTATTTTAAAGCACTACCTTGTGATGGCGTGCATGAAAGAGTATCTGTGGTTGATAACTTAGGAAATAATGTATTGTGTATTGATTCTGTTAATAATAATAACTTGGATAAAGCATCATTATGGCATTGTCGTCTTGGACATATAAGCAAGAAACGCATAGGCCAACTCCAAAAGGATGGAGTCTTGGAGTCATTTGACGTAAAGTTAGATGATAGTTGTGAATCATGCTTACTTGGAAAAATGACAAAGTCATCCTTCACAGGCTCGTGTGAGAGGGGTGAAGGTTTGTTGGACCTTGTACACACAGATGTGTGTGGACCATTCAAACATGCCACAAGGGATTCTAATCGTTATTATTTGACTTTTACTGATGATTACCGTAGATATGGATATGTCTACTTGATCAAGCATAAGTCAGAGACTTTCGAAAGGTTTAAGGAATTTAAACAGGAAGTGGAGAATCAATTGGGCAGGAACATTAAGATGCTTCGATCCGATCGTGGTGGTGAGTATCTTAGTTCAGAGTTCCTTGACTATCTAAGGGAATGTGGGATAGTCTCACAACTGACACCTCCCAGGACACCACAATTGAATGGTGTGGCTAAGAGGCCTAATCGAACCTTTTTGGATATGGTTCGTTCCATGATGAGTCGAGCTTCACTACCAATCTCATTCTTGGGGTATACCTTAGAGACTACCGCCCATATCCTTAATCTAGTCCCTACAAAGAATGTTGTCAAAACTCCTCACGAGATGTGGACTGGTAAAGTACCCAAACTAGACCACATCAAGATTTGGGGTTGCGAGGCTTTCGTGAGACGCGAGACTCATGATAAGCTCGAACCCCGAAGCGAGAGGTGTATTTTCATCGGCTACCCACAGTAATCCTTTGGTTACCTCTTCTACAGACCTAGTGAAAATGTGGTCTTTGTAGCTAGGAGGGCTTTCTTTAGAGAGAGAGAGAGAGTTCATAAGCCAAGGAACTTTAAACTCTACCACTCAACTTGAGGAGGAAACTCCTGGTGAGCCAATTGAAAAGTCTGTACCTCTGAGGCGTTCCACAAGGGTTAGGAATGCTCCTGAGCATTACTATGGATTCCATAGTACTGCAGAACGAGATACACTTATCAGTGATGAGACACTGATAGGTCTGGATGAACCTAACAGTTACGCTGAAGCCATGGCAGGCCCTGAGTCAGCCATGTGGAAAGAGGCAATGGACAGCGAAATACAGTCCATGTATGACAATCAAGTTTGGAACTTGGTTGAGAATGTACCAGGTCGTAAGACAGTAGGGTGCAAATTGGTCTTCAAGAAGAAGACCGACATGGATGGTAAAGTACACACTTATAAGGCTAGACTGGTTGCAAAGGGCTTCTCTCAAATTCCTGGAGTGGACTATGATGAGACCTTTTCTCCAGTAGCCATGATTAAGTCTATTCGGGTTCTGTTGGCCATAGTTGCATTTCATGATTATGAAATATGGCAAATGGATGTCAAAACCGCTTTCCTTAATGGAAAGTTGGCTGAAGATGTTTACATAAGTCAGCCAGAGGGTTTTGTCAGCAACGAGTACCCTAATAGAGTGTGTAAGCTTGAGAAATCCATTTATGGATTGAAGCAATCACCTCGCAGATGGAATCTTTGCTTTGACGAAAAGGTCAAGGAATTTGGCTTTTCTAGGAGTGAAGATGAGTCTTGCGTGTATTTCAAGGCTAGTGGGAGTATTGTTAGCTTTTTGGTATTGTATGTGGATGACATACTACTCATAGGAAATGACATCCCAACATTGTAGGAAGTTAAGTCATGGCTTGGGAAGTGTTTCTCTATGAAGGACCTAGGTGAAGCTGCCTATATTCTAGGTATAAGGATCTTGAGAGATCGGAGTAAAAGACTAATTGGACTTAGTCAGAGTACCTACTTGGATAAGGTGCTGAAGAGATTCAGCATGCAGGACTCCAAGAAAGGAGAGTTACCCATCTAGAGTAACACCAGATTGAGTAAGACACAAAGCCCTAGCACTGAGGCTGAGATAGCAGAAATGAGTTGAATACCTTATGCTTCGGCTGTAGGATCGATCATGTATGCTATGACGTGTACTCGACCTGATGTAGCCTTTGCCCTGAGCATGGTTAGCAGGTATCAGGCGAACCCTGGCAAGGCACAGTGGACTGCGGTAAAGAATATCCTGAAGTACCTACGCAGGACTAAGGACTGGGTCCTTACCCTCGGTGGGAGTGATGAATTGAGAGTTGTAGGGTATAGTGATGCTAGCTTTCAGACTGATAGGGATAATTTCCGCTCTCAGTCGGGCTGTGTCTTTACCCTAAATGGAGGAGCAATTTCTTGGAAGACTTCCAAGCAAGAGACAGTGGCTGATTCAACTTGTGAATCAGATTATATTGCAGCTAGCGAGGCGACAAAGGAGGTGATATGGCTGAAGAACTTCATTGGAGACCTTGGAGTTGTACCAGCTATTAAAGAGCCAATGGAAATTTTCTATGATAGTGAAAGTGTTGTTGCCTTAGCCAAGGAACCAAGGGATCACGGGAGATCCAGACACATCGACAGAAAATACCATTTTATCAGACATCGGATAGAAGAAGGACTCCTCATGGCAAAGAGGGTATCATTGGATGAGAACCCAGCAGATCCCCTCACGAAGGGCCTAACTCGGGTTAAGCATCTCCAGCATGCTCGGAGCATAGGGCTGAAGGATGATATTAGATTTAGTAGTTAGATAACCTAGAAATTTGTAAAGTGTAATTGACATTAGATGATGAATAAAAGGTGTTTTATTTATGAGTAAAGTGTTGCTATCACTTGTCGATCGTTTACTATATTTCTTTTGCATGTTTTGACTTCCAGAATAATTTTGTTTGGTATAACATATTATTCAAACCTCCACAGTCGGTCATATGTTGGAAGTAGGTATGAATCTAGACTGTCATGATTGGTTGTAGAGGTCTAAGGTGTTGGACAAAGCTACAACAATCATGAGTGCTTATAAGTTCTGAGCATTGGACTCAACCCACGCTCACTGGAATCACTTCATGGAATTTATCTCGAGTGATCGTGAGACGGTAATATCATATAAGTCTTCAAACCTAGAGATATGATTTGTTACTTACAAGTTGGTTATGCATTGATTGTACGAAAACGCATTGGTAACTCGATGTTATAAAACGTGCTTTTGTGTATAATTCAATGAGTGGTAGAACAAACATATGAGTCGAAGTTTATATGTTCCTTCTTGGATTAGAAGCTGATATCTGGGCCCCTCGATGATTTTCTTTTGACCTATGTACCGGGCCCGGTCAGAACTAAATTGATGTGTTCAATTAAGTTCTTTGTCAAACACATCGGAAATCGAGAAACAAACTGTTGGACAATAAGTAAGACATTGTTCCATGTATTTGTCCGGCTGATATCTAGAACAGAGGATTATATGATCACTTATCTTAAATGGCGTATCAACATCTTCTCAGTTCCGAGAGACCTTGAAAGAGCTACGATTGCCGGTCGGTTCCTGAAGTACTGGAGTTATAGTTATTAGACTTATCCAAGTGGGAGACTGTTGGATAAGGTGTCTAAGTCCATAACTATTTCTGGTTAGTACTTGACCCGACCCGGCATGGTCCATTTGGGTTGCATGGCACCATGCAATTGGATAGACTAAATGAGAGGAATAACACATGGAGATTATTAATATATTATAAGTTCTAATATATTAATAATATTATTTGATTAGTTTGATCAAAGAATTAATTTGGAATTAATTAAGTGATCAAAAGATAACTAATTAAATATATGGGTTGATTATGTAAACATCCATATCTTGTATAGTGGGCTAAGAGGCTCCATAGATTATCAAGTTGGGTTCTACCCATAGGATGCTCCATGGATGCTCCATGGGAGTTACAAACCCATGGGTCATGGAAATTAAGAGTCATGACACATTAGGGTGTACATGGTGTAACCCTAGATGTGTCAACACTATATAAGGATCCCATTCTCCACCATAATCGGTTACATATAAGAAACTAGAGGGCTAGGCCGATTTCAAGTAGTGTGTATTCTTTCAAAAGTCTTTCCAAGAGCATTTGGTGTTGTGTGAAGCATTTGAGGCATCACACTTGGGGTGCTAGGCTCACAAGGTTTCTAGGAACATAGCAACAACAAGGTATGTTATTCTATCTTTCTTTCAAGTTAGAAATTGTTCCCCATGTATGCTAGATGGGAATATAACCTTGGAATTCAACTTTGCATGATAATTAGAAAAACATAGATCCAAGGTTATTAGGGTTGCATGTACACTTAGGAAGTGTTAGAATGCTCAAAACCCATCAACTTCATTGCCCAAAATCGCCAGTTGTATCTTTTTAGAGTTCATGGTGTCTTTTGTGTGCATGGAATTTTGTCTGAAGTTCATCCTTTGTCCATGGTGTGTGTGATTCCATTTTAGGCTTCCACACTATTGGGGCTAAGCTCTTTAAGGCCAAATACACCAAGAATTCAAGCTCCATCAAAAGGTATGTCATGCTAACTAATATATTATATTTTCATGTTAAATGCATGCTACTTGTAAGATTAATACCTTGGAACCCATTTGCATGTATAATTAGTGAAAACATAGATCCAACGTATTTATGGTTGTATGTGCACCATAGGATGTTGTAGTATACCAAAACCCAATATTTAGTTGTCGGGATGCGTAAGCTATCACCATCCCACACTGCATAAGTACGCAACCTAGACCCTGATTCGACGCATAGCAGTAGACTACGAAGTCCTATGTTCCTTGTTTTAATGATAGTATCGGTGCACTACAGAGTGCTTGCTTCAGATTTCAGAATGCAACCTCTTGCTTATCTGTCCATTCAAAGGGAACACCCTTTTGTGTAAGCGTGGTAAGTGGCTTGGTTGTCTTAGAGAAGTTCTGGATGAACCTCTTGTAATAGCCTGTGAGGCCTAAAAGTTGGCGAATTTCTGTGGGTGTCATTGGGATTTCCCATCCTTCAATGGCTTTGGCCTTAGAAGGATCCATGTGTATCCCTTTTTGACTAACAACGTGACCCAAAAAGTTCACACTACGGAGCCAGAACTCACACTTAGAGAATTTGGCGTATAACTTTTCGATTCGTAGGGTTTCCAGGATTCATCGGAGATATCGGCCATGCTCCTCTTCGCTTCGAGAATAGACTAGAATGTCATCAATGAAAACGATGACAAAGTTGTCGAGGAATGGTCGGCAGATTCGATTCATTAGCTCCATGAATGTGGCAGGGGCATTCGTTAGTCCGAAGGGCATTACGACAAATTCATAATGTCCATAATGAGTTTGGAAAGCGGTTTTGGGGATGTCCTCTTCTTGAACTTTCAGTTGATCGTAGCCAGATTGCAGATCTAGCTTAGAGAAATTACTTGCGCCTTGAAGTTGGACAAATAGATCGTCGATTCACGGGAGTGGATAGCGATTTTTGACAGTGAGCTTATTTAGTTCCCTGTAGTCAATGCACATCCTAAAAGATCCGTCTTTCTTAACAAAGAGAACCGGAGCTCCCTAGGGTGAGAAACTGGGTCGGATGAATCCTTTGTCTAAAAGTTCACTGAGTTGGCTGGACAGTTCTTGCATTTCCGTAGGAACCAATCTGTCAGGCGATTTGGTAATGGGAGTAGCTCCTGGCACAAGATCAATTCGAAACTCGACTTGTCTTTCTGGGGGTATCCCCGGAAGATCTTTAGGAAAGACATCTGGAAACTCACAAGCTACTGGAATGTCTTGAATATTGATCTCTTCCTTGGATTTATCCACTATATGAGCCAGAAACGTCAAGTCTTTCTTTCGCAGATACTTCTGTCCCTTAATGCACGATATAAGACAAAGGTTTGTGCTAGGTTTGTCTCCGTATATAATTAGGGTTTCGCGATTTGGAAGGTGAAGGCGAACGGCCTTCTCGTGACACATAATCTCAGCATGGTGGGGGCTTAACCAATCCATGCCAATAATCACATCAAAACTCCTAATGGAAATAGGCATTAAGTTTACTCGAAAGACGTGTTGGTTTAAGGCTACGGTACATCCGATATAGATTTTCCCTGTGGATTCTATCTTCCCATTGGCCATTTCCACCGTAAAGGTTTCATTAAGCTTCTGGGGTCGTTTTTTTAACAAGTGTTTAAATTTATTGCTCAAACGCTTCGTTCTGCTCCGGTATCAAATAGGATGCATGCATAAGTGTGGTTTAGGAGAAACGTATCGGTGACAACAGCGGGATCCTGAACCTCTTCTCCCTGACCCATGGTCAACACTCTTCATGTTCCTTCATTCCCATGGTTGTTGTTTTTAGGGCAGTTTCGACGGAAATGCCCAGTCTTTCCACATCCATAGCAGGTGTGGCTCGGTCCTGCATTGTCGCTGTTGTTGTTGTTGTTATTGTTGTTGTTGTTGTTGTTGTTGTTGCGGTTGCGGTTGTTGCTATTGTTGTTTCCTTGCTGCTGATTCTAGGGAGGATAGGTCCTACAATATTTTGCCGTGTGACCCTTTCGACTGCAGCTGGTGCAATGCATCTCTCTGCATTCTCCATGATGATGGAGACTGCACTTGTTGCACTTTTGAAGAATTCTAGAATACTGCCTAGGAGCACTTGGTGCAGCTGAGGCTGGAGCATGTGGTGCGGAGGGAACTTGGGTGGTTGCAGCATTGATTGTCACTGTTTGTTGCTTCTTGGACGATTTCGAGCCTTGACGTCCCTTCCTCTTGTTATTCTTTCCATTAATATTATCCGCACTTTGATACATGAAAATTTTGCTCGAAAGATCATACATAAGTGGTGCAAGTTCGGCAGCGTAACGACTCTATGAGTAGTGTAATCACTTAAACATACAGTTGATGGTACATACTATAGATAATATTAACATAATACTAAAGACAGATATAACTAGTCCTAGTCATGGAGTGATGTGTCAGGGGGTGGTGCCGAGGAAGTGGATGCTCCTTGAAGGCGAGCCACCTGTCGTTCCGCATCTTGGAGTCGAGCCTCCCACCTTACCTGCCTCATGTGGAACTCTCGGATAACCTCTTCTGTCTCCTGCTCTGCACGCTCGACCCTAGTCCGCATCTGGTGCATCTGATCGGCAGTTCTCTGAGCTAGATCGCCAGTGTTCCGCAATCGCCTCACCATGATGGGAAGTGCGCGATAAGATGGTTCTCCTTCCCTCAAGTCATAGAACTCGCGTGACATGCCGAACGGGGGTCGTTGTCCCTGCTGTATGCTCCACCTCCAAAGGTCGATACCCCAGGGGGTGTAGGACCAATGGGGCCCATCCGATAAGTGGGCACCCTAATCGGATAAGGGCGTTTGTTGACTTCGGACTCCGCATCCAAATCACCATCTTCGTCATTGCTGGGTTCCTCCTCGAGGCCTCCTTCGGCTTCCTCTTCTTCCTGGTCCACCACTGGCTCAGCAGGTCTGCCCTCGACTTCTGCCTCAGGTTCCCCTTCGGATTCCACCTCGAGTTCCTCTTTAGGCTCCTCCTCGGGTTCCTCTTCAAGTTCCTCTTTAGATTCTTCCAACCATTCGTTATTCCCCTGATTAGGGAAATAAGGATCTTCGGGGTGATGGAAACTAGCCATGCTGTCTGCGAGAGTGTATAAATATGCTAATATTATTCCTAAGTTGTTTTAATTATTGTATAAATTGAGTTGATGTTCTCTTCTTGGTAATAATGGGGTATGTTTTTAGGTTTACCTACCATCGCGATTTCCTCAGGAGATGTGACAGTTGTACCTCATAGGAAATGTAGTTGATCATGCTACATTCACTCCTTAATGTGACTATGAACAGTCCCGGCTTAATCGAGATGCTAGCATTATCTTATTTGATTTGGTATTATGTTATTTATCCTATGTCTTATGAGTAGGGGTGTTTCATCGTTGTGTTTTATTTGCTTTTTTTTGTTCAGAGTTGTTTTGTCCCTCTTTGGTTTATAGTTTCATATCAATGTGTGGTCAGATATGCTAGTTCACTATAAACAGAGCTCTGATACCAACCTGTCACACCCCCAAACTAGATGGTGGAAACGTTCGAGGGCTCGCGTGACTTAAATTGAATATCATCACAATGAATATACATGAATCATAACATAAGCATCACCATGCATCAATATATTACAACTGACATTGTTCACATCAAGTACGTTGTTTTAACGTTACAATTCCATACATAAATTGTTTGATAGTTTTCAAAAGCAAAACACACTAACATACTTGGTACTTACTCCTCAACCTACCTGTTACCTGAGAATACAAGTTATTTTGAAAAATGGTCAACATATGGAATGTTGGTGAGTTCATAAGCATGTTTAATATGAAAAGGTTTTGTGTAGTTTGAACAAAAACAACCCAGAAAATCCGATATTTTCTGAAAAGACCATTGTTTATAAAAAGTGTGGAGATCCGTAAATATATGCATGATGATTTTAAAACATGTATAATTGAAAAACTTTGTATTAAACGTGCAAGTGTAAAATGTTGAACTTTCCCAGAAAACCCGATGTTTTCCAAAATAAAAATATCATATACAGTTCGAATTATTATCCCATCATGTGAATGATTTTGAAATAACTTGATTACTTGATTTATATCGGGTTTATTTATGTGAGTCGTTATAACCATGCATGATAATGACTAGTTTGTCTGTCTTAGCATTCTGGTGAATGCCGGAATTGATCTTAAGATTTTGTCACCCTAGACTGGCCGAGTCTAACTGTAGCGAACAGCTGAGGTGTGGGGGAGTCACCCCCGTATAGATTTATACACAAACTCTCGCTCTCCCTCCATGAGACTTTGATTATAACTACAGACTACGACCGACACAGGTTGGTGTCACCCGTTAGTACTCACTAAATCCCAATTGACTTGATTACTAGTAATTATTAACCTGTATTTGTTTACTTGGACCTTACTAGCAGTACTAATGGGCCACTAAGGCCCAATAGCACTTAAAAGCCATTGAGGGTCCCTTAAATATGAAATTGGGTCGTAGGAGGCCCAATAACATTTATTATTATTCCTTGAGCCCAAAATCATGTTAATGGGTTACAAAGGCCCAAAAAGGATCATTGGACTTTCAAGCCCAAAGTTTGGATTGTTTACTTGTTTTTAGGAATTTTATGATTGTTGGAAGGTTTGATTCGACGATTGTTATTTTGAATTGGCACGAGGCCGCTCGGTTATTGTTAACGATTTTTGGGATTTTACATACGTTCATCTTCATGAGTTGAGGTTTTGTATTTTTTGACTCAAACATCTTAATAGTAAAAGAATTGATTCAAAATATTGGTTTGACCCATTTCAGCCCTTCTTTAATAAAGATGACAATTTTAGTCCCTTATAAAAAAAGACATTTTAGCCCTTAAACCATTTTCTTGACACATTTGACCCATAGACTTTGTTCAATTGATATTTTTAGCCCAAAACTTATTCTTTGGCAGTTTCAGCCCTTCCAGAAAAGTGTTTTTCGTTTAATGCCCAAACTTTTGCAACTTTTACAATTTTGGCTCAAAATCCAAAAACTTTACATTTTGGATCCTTTTTAGTAATGAAAAGCAATTTTCACCCTTGAAATAATTTTGTTTAACTCTTTATCCCCTGTTTTGGGGAATTTATCATTTCAGCCCTTTGAAAATTATGTTTTTCGCAACTTTGGGCTTAATGGGCCGAAAAGCCCAAAAATTGGCCCATTGAGCTAATATTTACATTTCAAGCCCTTTGAAAAGCATAATTTTCATAAAAACATTCATTTTCACTATTTTGACTCTTTTGACCCTCAATAAAACCGTGAATGGCAACTTTTCACCCAACTTTTGTTTATTTGACAATTTAAGCCCCAAAAATTTGTTTTATGTTATAATATGTTTATTGTAATCATACATAGCACACGCATACACATAGATCTACACACATACACATAGATCTACACATTTTACTTGTATTTTCTCCCCCATAAAACTTGTAAAAACCGAAAAAAACGGGTATGAACTCACCTTCAGTTTGTGGGTTTGGTTTTGAAGAAGAATGGAAGAAGTTTGATGCTATTCTTGGCCTAGAAAGCTTCTTGGAGGATCTTTAGCTTAGATGTGCTCTAAGATGCAAGATCACGAGTTTGAATAGATTAGGAGGAGATTTTTTATGAATTGAAGTACTTAGATCATGGATTGAAGCACCAACTTACCTTGAATGATGATTTTTGTGGAAGAAGCTCCTTGAAAAGCTCTAAATCTCAAAAAATTTGGTGGAGAAGGAAGGGGTTGTTGTGAGTTCTTGAGATATGTTGAAGTGAGTTGTGTGTGTGTTTTCCCCTTGGTCGAGAGTAATAAGAAGAGAAGAATAAGAGAGAGAGAGAGAGAGAGTTGCATGGATGTATGGGATCGTGCATGAAAATCCATAAGGTAATAAGGAGGTGGCTAACCCTCCTTATTTCACTAGTTTCTCTTTTTTTTTATTGTTGGGCCGAGAAAAGAGAGAAAAGGAAAGATTTTTGGGGCCCATATTATGATCCAATTAGATGATTTTTGGCCCAATTGGTCTTTGGAGAGGGTTCACGGCCCAAATTAGATCAAGGAATGATTTTTGTCACACCCCCAAACCAAGGATGGCAGAAACGTCCGGGGTTGAGGACTTCATGTATAGTATCATAACGATAATGGCAATAGTGATGAAAGTAAACACAACCAACATATATATAATTGAAAGAGTTACATCATTGTAAGCATTACATGTTTCAAAATCAATTACAATATGTTGACAAAAATATGAAATGTTTGACGCCTTACCGTCCCATCCTCAAAATGCACTTGGTTTCCTGTTTAGTGATTTCATGAGAATACAAGTTGTTTGAAAAGGTGTGAACACAATGGTTGGTGATTTCATAAGCTTTTGTATGCAATTTATGAAAACCTTGTCTCATAAATGTATGGTTGTTCCTGAAAATTCCGATAATTTTCCTTAAAAATGTGTACTGTAGTCTTATATATACAATGACCGTAACGCATAAGTAATCTTCCTTATTTACAGAAAATAATATGAGTTTAATTCAACATAACGCATATGATGTCAATGAAATTCCCGTAAATTCTTATGTTTGTTAATACTTTTTGTGAGCTATTATAACCATGCTATGACCTAGATGGCCTGAAAACGACGTTCTTCAGGCGTCGGAACTGTTATGACATTTGTCACCTCAGACCTGCCGGTCTAGCTGTTGCATGCAGCTCAGGTGTGTGTTTGTCATGCCCAATATAGATCTATATACAACTATCATGCTCTCCCTCCAGGAGACTCTGGTTACAATACAAGACTTATGATTAATGCGAAGGGGATGTCTCACAAAGTCATTAACGGATTTACACTTAACGTAATGAAAGTTACCTTTTGTATAAATGTACCCATCTGAAATATATGTATTTTGTAATGTATCATAAACTATACCTATTATAGTTTATCAAAACAAGGGTAGAAATAGTAAAGTACATAAACTATACTTAACATAGTTTAATAAAACGTTTGTATGTAATGGGTGTACTTTAATTATAACACTTTGTTATTTCTATGCTTTATCTAGTAAAAATCCATTTGTTAACTGGTTTATATCTACATACTAATACAAAAATGTCATATATTGCAACAACACATAATCACATAATGATATATACCTTGCTCAACATGTTACAAGGTGAAATGAAATTGATAGTGTTTTTCTGTTAATAACATTTTTTGTAACTGTTATTGGAAAATTTGTAGAAAAATCATAAAATGTCCAAATCATGTTCTGTAACTTCTGAGAGTTTGAAAAATGAGTCTCGTTTGTTCATAAATTTTTACAAAATTTTTAGTGACATCTAACTTGTGTGAACAAGTCCATAATCATAGACTGGTCCGGATTGATGTTTGAAATGATAAACAGTTTTGTAAAAATCACCATAAATTGTAGAAAAATCGTATGGAGATGTGAAAGTATTCATTTTAAAGCTAAAAACTTGAACTACGTGCAACTAAAACATTTTTGAAAACCAAAATGTTTAAGTTGTCCAAAACAGTCCGTGAATGGAGCCCAACTTTTCTGATGAAAGCTGTTAGAAAAGTTTAGTTATGTTCATGGTGTTTTAACTTGTATTCTCCCCCTTGAATCTTAAGAAAACATGATAATAGAGGGGTATGAACTCACCTTTAGTGATTTAAGAAGGTGATTGATGAATAATGGAAGTAATCAACTCAAGAACACTTGATGATGCCTTGAAGATTTTCGAGAATCTAACATCAAAGTGATGGAGTTTGTGTAAGCAATCAATGGTTTGAGTAGAATGAAGTGCAAAAATCACAAGGAGGGTGAATTATACTTACCAAGAGAAGAATAAAGCTTGAAGATCAGCCTTGGAGCCTTGAAATAGAGAGAAAAAGTTTGCGAGAAAAGTTGTGTTTGATTTTTGGTGAAATGAGAGCCAGTGAGTGAGAATGAGGAGAGAGGATGAATGTCCAGCTCTAAGAACGTGGGAATAACTTGTGAGAGGGGTAAAAAGTACAAGGAAGTGACAAGGTATGGTGAGGAGGAGTGTGGGTTGGTCATGGAGTGGCTATGGAGGTTGCTTATGTCATAATACAAGGAAAACTCAACACTCAACCTTTGTACTTCACCCACTCTTCTTGGATAAGGTTTTATCCTTAAAAACATGATTAATCAATAATTAAGGGGTCTTATACGTTAAAATAAAGTTTTGGGTGAAAATCCCGTGTTAAAATAATTAAAATCAGGCCTAAAACGCAAAACTAGACGAAAACCGGGAGAAAAGAAGCTTCCCAGCGAGACCTCTTGGTCCAGGCCGAGGTTCGGTCCCCTCTGATGTTGAGCCGGAAGCGAAAGGAAGCGAAGGTAAGCAGGAAGCGAAGGGCTCGGTCCACAGGCATCAAAACCGAAATGGACCGAAGTGAATAGTACCTTCGGGTTCGGATGTGTGTGCGAGGTTCGGTCCTGAGAGGACCCTTCGGGCTCGGGTTCGGTCCTCTTGGTTTCGGTCCCTAAGAGGACTTTCGGGTCCTAATAGGCTTCAGCCCTAATAAGAGGGTTTCGGGTCCTTTAACCTAGTTTATTTGTTTTTACCCCGTTTTAAGCGGTTTTTGACCCGGTTAAGGGTCAGAATGACCCGTATGACTTCAAAAAGTTATGGAAACTTTTGAGAGAGATTTGGGAGAGATTTCACATTCTTGGAGAGATTTCCCATACAAAGAGAGATTTGGGAGAGATTTCATATTCTTGGAGAGATTTCTCATACAAAGAGAGATTTGGGAGAGATTTCACATTCTTGGAGAGATTTCTCATACAAAGAGAGATTTGGGAGATATTTCACATTCTTGGAGAGATTTTTCATACAAAGAGAGATTTGGGAGAGATTTAACATTCATGGGGAGATTTCTCATACAAAGAGAGATTTGGGAGAGATTTCACATTTTTGGAGAGATTTATCATAGAAAGAGAGATTTGGAAGAGATTTCACATTCTTGGAGAGATTTCTCATACAAAGAGAGATTTTGGAGAGATTCTCGATAAAGAGAGATAGAGTGAAAACGATTGAGAGAGGTTTCATGTATGACAATGGTGAGTGTTTGGCTCCGCAACGCAAGGTCCGTGAACCCCGTTAAGTCATGTTTAAGGATCTTAATCACTCCCGATGAGTATGTAACATTGTTTTATCAGTTTGGTTCATTGTTTAGCACTAAGGCTTAGGAAATTTAGACACACGAACTTTTCCAAGTGATGTTTTCTCATTAAAATAGTGAGTTATACAGTAATTACATAACGTACACTCCAATACCCAAGGTTAAACAAGTCGATCGGTTTGACTTGTTGACTTTGACTTGACTCGAAATTGACGATTGTCACAATTTTTATGGCCTATTAGGGCTAATTAGGTTAGTTATGGCCTAATAAGGTCCATTAGGGTATTTTATTTCATTCTAGGCCCATTATGGTTCAAAATGTCAAAATAAATGAAAGTGGGTCTAATTAGAGCCCATTTAAAAGTTGTAAGCCCAAAATAGTCAAATCGGAAATCCTAGTCCACAATGGACTTAAACCAGGGTTTCTAGGGTTTCTAATTCTTTGTTGACTATTTGAAGTGCTTGCATAGAGGGTTTGATGGAAGTTTTGTTGTTATGGAATAAGCATCATACATGCTTTCACATTTTTGGTTCACAATTGTTATCATTGTTGTTGTTACAAGGCATCAAAATTCCTAGTTGTGACAGCGGTGAACATCAGTCAAATTCTGTGGGATGAATTCCTACAGTACATCCCTAAGGACGCTCAACGACTAGATGCTATTGAGCTCACTTTTGCTCATTTTTGGTCTCTCTGCATCTCAGATCTACACACGGGAGAAGTTGGATATTGGTGATGACTCCACACTCTTCATCACCCGAGACTTTAAAAGGTACACTCCCTCAAAAGATCAATCTTTTTTTGGACCCCTTAGGACACTACCTGGACACATCCTTGAGTCTATTGGACTCAATTCTCTTGAAGTCACTGAGAGTATTGAGGCTACGGATGGTATTGACCCATACCATTCCTCCTCACCGCATCCTAGTCAGGTTGTTGTAGTTCCTACTAAATCCCTAGGTCCCTCTAGTACCGCAGTTCCTACTTCAACCTCATTCCATCATACTGAAGACTCATCTATTCAACCAAAACCCAAGCACAGCAAGCAAATAGCCTTCTCTAAGAAGGATCCCCGCAACATAGTCAGGAAGGGTGAAAATCCTTCCAAGAAACGCAAATACAGGGTTGTTGAATCCTCAGTCGAAACTCCTCCTTCTCCCTTTGAAACTTATGACGAACCCGTTAACATTGACGAATCCAATATTGACGAATCCGGTGATCTCCTCAGAAGCAAGACGCTCAATCTTACCCGCAACCATAGCCAAATGTGTGACCCGACTCATACCGCAGTCTCTCAAAAGACTTCGGTAGTCCTTGGAGCCCCCATAAGCTTATTCACTTTTACCATCTCTAGCTACTCAGATGCAGCAAGTGCATCTGTTTCACTTGAACAGTGATACACCACCCCAGTTAGATCCCAAGAGGATCCTATTGGTTTAAATCGCCCAAAGGTCTCCAGGGCAGGTAACCTTCACTACTTCGATCCTGAGGAGTTGCGCTACATCAATCTTTCAGTAACCAATACACTACAAACATATAACCAACTACAGGGCAATTATTCTGCCCTTTCCAGAATGAACCGAGGCCACACTTGACTACAAGTCAAGGATACCGAGGAAGTTCAGTAAATCCTACTCCGCCACCATTAAACTTAAGTTGCTTTAGGCATGGTGAGCATCATCGTGCTAGGATCCATGAACCCAGGGGACACCTCGGTGGGAACACAAGGATTTGACGGTTAACGATCTGATGATTCCTGGACTCAGTTTCAACCAAGCATTGAGTCCAAAATCAGGAAATATGAAGCTTTCTGCAGGGCATTCCAGGCACGCAAGGCTCAAAAAACAAGCCAACAACAAAAGAAGAAACAATAAATTTAGACCATAGCAAGATACTGGGTAGATGCATTCAACAATGCTAAGACTGCTCATGACCTTCTAAAGATTCAAGAATGGATGTCTAAAATGGAAGCTCGCACTCTTCAAGGTGGTGCTGGTCCATATCAGCCTCCTCCAAATGTTGAGAAACATGACTCAAACATTGATAGCACTGCAATAGAGATCAGCTCAAGTCTGATGTTTGGACTTGATGATTTGGATGTTGATGAAAATGATCATCCTTCTCATTCAGAAGAATTTGTAATGATTTTTAATGAAGAAGAAGAGTCAAGTGGGTCCCAACATTCCACTTCAAAGCCTAAAGAAAAGAAGAAAAAGAATAAAATAGTAGTGTCTCGAAAGGAATTTCTCTCCTTACAATCTAAAGTCGACCAGATTCTGGCCATAGTCACAACTCATCAACCGCAACAATTAGACATTGTTGGACCAAAGTCGCTAGCAGAGCGAGTAGAATGATTGGAAGCAAGAGAAAGCTTGGCTGCGGAGAGAATCTCACTGAAGGTTTAAATGGGCATTTGAGCCATTGACAACAATCATACCGCATATCACAAGCAATTCCTTTCCACTACTGAAACTCTCATTTAAGAAGTAACAACAATCAAAGAAGAATTCAAATCCACTCTTGATCGTAAAGCTACTCATTCTCAAAATCGCGTACAAGAAATGCACAATGTGTATGAATCCTCTCTGGAAGTGCTTCAATCAACCATCAATGGCCTGAGACATTCTCTCATGGCAAACTCTAGTGTTGATGAGATTTTGCGGTTAACCAAAGAGATCTACAATATGCTTTTCAATGCCTATGTTCCTTCTAATGCTCAAATCTCAAACATGATCAAGTCTCAGTTTGATCAAACCTGTGTGAAGATTGATGGACTCAGACAGTCGTTTGACGAACAACATATTGTTTCTTCCTCAAAAGGGGGAAGTGAACACTCGAATCCTCAGCAACATCAATCTAGCGCAACAATTCCTATTCCAAATTTTGGTAAATCCCATTTTGCTACATCGCATCAAAGGATTGAAACTCGGCAACCAACACCGCAACCTTCTCCCAAACCAACAAATCTAGTTCAATCTCTAGTGCAATCTCATAATTCTCCTCTTCTAGAACAAAACTCCCCGAAACAAGTACAACATCAATCCCCTCCTCGTCAAGAAACTCCTCCACAGTTCAAAAATTTGGAACCAACCACGTCATCTGAACAGTCCACTGATTCCCCTGCAACCCAACAAAGGAAGAAAGATTGGAAGGGTGCCAAATTCACATAAATGATTTGGAAAGAACATGGTTTTGACACAACCATGGATGTATGTCTTATCAACTCCTAGGTTAATCCTACCCGAAGATTTCTTGATGAAGATTACAGGCCAATTCTGAAC
Source organism: Lactuca sativa (assembly GCF_002870075.4). Lineage (NCBI taxonomy): Eukaryota > Viridiplantae > Streptophyta > Magnoliopsida > Asterales > Asteraceae > Lactuca > Lactuca sativa. The sequence continues at coordinate 247,452,188 of NC_056626.2, read as the reverse complement.
TATGTTGAACCACCTTCGAATGGATACTAGGATATCCCAATCTCTCTCAATGCAAATTTCTTCATAGTATTTGAACCCTTTGACTACAGTCTTCCTGATGACCAAAGATTGCCTCTCAAGTTTGAATTTCTGAACAAGTTTCACGCCAAACACGGATCGACATTTGAAAGCATCTGGTCCAATGATAAACCTTCTACAGTCAAGAATTTCAAGATAAGGAAATTCATGAAAACTGAATTCCTTCAGTACACACTCACCAGAAGAGGAGACGACTACATTAGGACTCAAGCAGATTTTCCATACATGAATCCAGAGGAGGTGTTTCTGATTGTGAGGGTGTTTCAAATCAAGTCTGAGAAACATCCGAAGATGAAGATAACATATGAGAAGGCTTGTGAATATCTCAAATCACCAGTTTGTGATTTTCCCAAGATTGATGCAGACATACATTCAGTACTCGCCCAAAAATTGAATCTTCCTTCTTTTGAACTTATACATGTGTTCATCGAAGGATATCAAGATATATCCTTAGGAGCAACCAACTTCCCTGAATTGGGAGCTGTGTACAAAATATCCAACAACAATGTCAAATAATTCATCCACATCACTATTATATTCCGCCTAACCCATAGACGACTTCAAGTCACTTTGGCTTCAGTTCAGAGAACCAAGCATTCAACAGATGAAGTGATGTTCGAGATCACTAGGAGGCTTACCTGGCTTGGAGAAGTGAGGAATTTTTTGTGGCTGCTTATCAAATTTCTGAAGCTCAACAAGTAATAAAGACAAGATGAATAGGTCACTTATGGGGGAAATGTTAAAGCAAAAAGCGACCCTTTTAAACTTAGTCATCCGCAATCCAATCTGTCTACCGCAATCTGCTTCTTTACTATTGAAATTCTAGTTTCTATAGCAATCTCTCCCTGCTACCGCAATCCATATGTGAACCAAAGTGAACCGCAATGAGAACTTAGCTTTTGTACTGACTTGTGATAGCATCTGTTTATCCACAAGATTTTATATGGTCTTTTTCGTTAGTAGTTTTAATAGTTTATTTTGCTTGTAAGTCTTCGAGGCTCTATAAATAGAGTGCTCTCACTTTGTATCAGATACCACTTCTAAACATTTCTAATCACATCTGAATTCTCTTCTATACTTCTTATCACTTCTCATATCTCATATCTTGATATTACTGATCATCATCGAAGATCTTCACTTTAAACTGATCTCACTTAGTAACTCATGTTTAAATGCAAACGGTGTTTAGTATCAATTTGGTGTTTACTTGATATAACTTGTCATTTACATTTCCTTTACAATTCAGCACTTTAAATTTCCGCATCTAACAAATCTAACTTGTTATTATTGAGCTTTCATGATCCTTTGAGATTAACTTATTCCGAAATTCTCAACTTGTACTAGCGTTTGTTCAACTATTTCCCAATGTTCTTCTCTTAACATTATCCCATAGGTCTTAGCACTTTAAGACCTATGCTTTATCAAATCAACTAGCCATGATTTCTAAGATCATGGTGTTGTTGAATAAAATTTTACATCAAAACAGTAAGAACGTATAAAATTTTATCCAAAATAATGAGTATTGTTGAATATAAATCTTTTGTTAACTATCCATTCTTGAAAAAATGCCTACTTTCTCATCTTGAAATGAGTCACTAACATTTGTCTCCTTTGTTTGTCTCTATTTCTTTTGTATCCTTTGTTTCTATTGATTACTGCAAGTGGCATTTCACTAAACACAAAAGAAAATACATTTTTTTTGTTTGTACCTGCGTCTAAGGGTATAGTCTCAAAGAAAACCATGCAATTTTTTTCCTTTTATGTTCCTAAAATACCAAAACATAAATAATTAAAAAGAGAATACTTTGAGATAAATATGAATCATAAAACATACTGGTCGATAATAGATGACCTCCAAAGGAATCTGAATAATATGGTCTAAAATGGAGGAGCTCTAAAAGAATATGAAGAATGTGCCATGAAATAATGTAACATTCTACAAATTTCAAGTTGCTAGGATGAGTATAATGTGGAATTAGATCTACAATGGTACTTGCATAAACAAAAGCAACCAAAACCCATATCTATAAAAATTTATACCTGAGAAGTGTTCCATACTGTTAGTTTTTAGGAGTCTAGACTTTCATCAAACAGTTGGTGTGCATATTTCTTAGCTTGTCCTGTGGAATTGGAACAATAAAAATCAAGTAGAAAAATGAATAAGATGTAGTTCACAGGCATTTTATAATATCAACTTTGGTAGATCAAATGCTCATGAACAACTAATGTCAGATGTTCTAAAAAAATGAAAAACATAGATGAATTTGTTAGTTTCTGAGTCAACAAATCAAACAACCATTTTGGGATGAACTTGCTTGGATTCTTGAACTCGATGAAGATGGGAAGATTGAACGACGAACATGATGTCTGATTTGTTATTCTGGTCATTGTGTAGTAGTCGGGTAAAAGAAACTCTTATTCTATTGTGGTCAAATGAATCAGTTATTGTGTAACTACAAAATGATCCAAGAAAAGGGGATTCTCCTACATAGAAAACCAATGGGAGTGAGAGATGAGAAAACGATAACAGGATATAAGCTATAAATTAATATACCTTCCTGATATAGCCCTAGAATCGATGACAAGGGAGAATATATAAGAAACAGAAAGAGTAACAAAGATGTGGCTACCGTTGTTGTGGTGGAACTACACGAATAGAAGATTGAGCAGTGGTGCAGATGGTGGTTTATAGCGGAGAGGAAGAATCAGTCGACAATCAACTGTCTATAGAGAAGAGGAGGTGAGAGAGAAATGACCTTATAGAGATAGAAAAGGGGGAGATGGCTTTATTTCCATATATCAGTTTCCTTAAATCAAGGTGATTTATTTAGAGAATTAACAAAATGACTAAATTTACCATAAGAAAATAATTTAAAAAATAATAAAATAACAATTAATTATTGGTCAAGAATTGGTTATACAGGGACACTATACATGTCCATTTATATATGATCCTAGCTTTCTCAATCTCACTCTCTCTCTCTCTCTCTCTCTCTCTATATATATATATATATATATATATATATATATATATATATATATATATATATATATATATATATATATATATATATATGGAAGGGTTATTTGGAAAACAAAAAAACCCTAAAAAAACACTAAAAGTCTTAAAAATGCACATATATATATATATATATATATATATATATATATATATATATGATACATGTTTTTGCAACACCACAAAGGTGGTATCTTTTCATGACATAAGATTTATGAGATACATTTCCAACATAAAATTATAACATTTTGTAGTAACCAGCATATGTTCTTATGAGTAGTTGTTTCATTTTAAACAACAATACATATGTATATATCAAGTTTAAAAACTAGTTTATGTGTACATAGCATGTTACTTGTTAAAATACAATTTTGTAAACTTGATATAATTTGTAAGTGTTTTAACAGACAATATAAAGTCTAGCACATGTATTCTCCCCCAAAGTATATAATAGATTAAAAGAGGGGCCGTAAACACTGACCTTAATGTGTGATTTTTTGTTTTGACTCTAGAATATGATTTGATTTCTAGCAAGGACACGAAATAGCAACAACTAGCAATAACTTTTAAACCAGTTTGGAATCTGAATAAAACCATAAAATAATTAGGGATACGAGGTGGTTAGATGGTGTCAAATGAGGGGTTGTTTAGCAACGATAATAAGGTGGTAGTCGGGGTTTGAGCTGCTCTCGCAGCTTTGCTACTTTGTTTTCTTTGTTTTTATTTTCATGAGATATGGATGGAAGCAGGGGAAGGAGAAGGCAGCATGTGGTAGGGGTGTTTAGGGCTATTGGTCATCGAAAAACAATGGCAAAAGAGGTTAAGTGGTGGTGGTTGATAGTGGTTCTCGGTAGTGGTTTTAAACCAAGAAAAGTGAGAGATTAATGGAGAGATGAAGGGATGGTGGTTTGGATGATGAAATGAGAAGGTTAGGATTTCAATTTATAGTGCATGCAAGCTTCTAACACCATGTCATTCACCATGCTTACTTAGTCAAACACATAAAAGGTCATGCCCTGTACGATGGAAGACAGAGTGTACCCAATGAAGTTAGGTGGTTATGAGGGTCTCATGGACGTGGGAATAAAGCAAAGAGAAGAGGCATGGCCAACTTTTGGCTCTTCCATTAAAGGTGAAAAAGGCTTCGTGATGTCATCCTTCACAAAAATTACCCAAAACATTCCTAGATTTGCATGCCAACATCCCCACGTGTAATATTTTTTTCAAAAGTGGAGAATGATAGAGTCAAGTTCAAGTATTCCAAAAACCCGAACCGTTTAATATTTTTAGTTGTAGAACTCTGTGAAATCGCATTTAAAGATTTACATTTAATTGACCCGAAACGTCCGATTTTTCAATTTTTCCAAATATTTTTGCTAAAAATATTTTGAGTATAGAATAAAGTAATAAACCACAGTCTGAGTCCAAAAACCTTCTTGGAATGTCCATCTGAGGTGTACAAGTGCCTCAACGTATCGAAACAGTAAGAACTATGTTTTAGATGTTCTTTATATTTTTGGATTCATATGAACATGTACTATGAGACTAAAATATTTGGTTAGCTCATAACTGCCTAATACAAAATTTACAGTTTTCAGACGTATTAACTAGGGTTACAGTTTGTGTTGCATGATCCGTTTGAGATTTTACACAATTGGAAGTAAGATACCGTCAGATATTTTATTTCAATTGTAATAACACTATTTGTTTTTACGAATATTCATTAAATCTCAATGTAACATCCCAAAAATTCAAGCCAATTTAAAACTTTTTAATGCATTTAAAAACCATTGAGTGATTAAAGTTTGTTTTCAAAATAGATTAAACATCAGAGTATTCCTAGAACCAATTCATAAAACCATGAAATAGGACGAGTTGTACGATCATGCCTTTGCCTTCTTACGATCATCTGGTGTACCTGAAACATAATCAACAATTGTAAGCCCAAAGCTTAGTGAGTTACCCCCAAAATACCAACGCCATAAACATATAACAATATCATATAACAAATACATAACAACATGCATAATTATCCATCAGCCTGACTGGACCGCCTCGCAGGCCTTCAGTCTATCTGGACCGCTCTCCGAGCCTTCGGCCTGACTGAATCCCTTTGTAGGGCCTTAAGTTTATACAGACCGCCTTGGGTATGTTGGCCTACAGCATAAGGCGGGACCGTCTCAAACCAACCCCCAACCAAACAAACATATGCATACAAATGTCATACGCTAGCTCATTTCATATAACAGTCAAACCGATCTAACAGATCACCAATCATAGCAACATCCCAATAACCGGGATACAGACCTAACCGGTCACTAACATAGCATCATCCTATAACCAGGACAATCATGTGCACATAGATATCATATAACACTATCCTGTATATATATAACAGTCAAACCGATCTAACAGATCACAAAGCATAGAAACAATCATATAACCAGGATATCGACCTAACATGTCACTAACATAACAGCATCCTATATACCAGGATACCGACCCAACCGGGTCACTAAAGCATAGCATATCACCATCCTAACTACCGAGATGTAAATGAGTAGTTATAACATGCAATAATCCTAATATAATCCATAAAGGGTTGGCCTTGGTGCCTTAGACATTGTTGATATAGTGAGGATAACTCACTTGGCACAGCTGAAGTCCCGCCGATAAAACTGCAGCTGTTGGTTGACAGATTCCCAAACTGTCAACATCAAACAACACCCAATTAATAATTGGGTTCCAAGCCCAAAGTCCAACTCACACACTAAAGGCTCAATAGTCAAGTAATGGGCCAAAGCACAACATATGGCTCAATTTTCCAAATTGGGCCCACACCCTCATATGGGCCTTACCCTAAGCCCATCAACATATTCTAGTCCATATGATTATTCATGGATGGCCCATTAATAATCCAATTACCAAAACCCAAAAGAAAGGCCCAACACAAAGCCCAAGTGAACCTAGGGTTTCACATAAAATGACAATTAGGGTTAGGTGTATCTCACTTAACCCATTAAGGACTTAATCCATTAAGTCCATTACTCAACTAGGTATATCATATGGTGAAGTCGGGCTTAATACAATTTTCAATTCAAATGGCCCAAATGCGGGTCCCGATAGGTCCAAGCCCATAATTCCAATATTAGGGTTTTCTAAACCCTAATTAGGGTTTCCATCCCATATTAGCCCAATAGGCCTAATACTATAATTTCATTAGGCCCATTAAGCTTTCAATAAGCCCATTAGTCACATGCTTGGGCTTTGAGGTGCATTAAGATTTATTAGGCCCATTAGGGCTTACAAGGCCCATTAGGGTTTAAGTCCCTTCTCCAAACATCCCAAACTAGTCACTATCCAACACGGCACACCGCCACCCGACATGGCGGCCGATGGCGACAGGACGCGGAAGCCACCAACCTAAGGTGGTGGTTTGATTTTTCCTTTCATTATTCTAGTTTTGATACAATTTACAATGCAAAATCCGATATCACACACACACGCAGCCACCCTAGCGGTGGTCGGCGGTGACATGTAGTGGTGGTGGCGTTCCAACAAAATCCGACCAAGCAATACACACAACATATTACATCAATACACCTACACACCTCAACCCATGGTATAAGATGCACACAAACATATATAACACTCACAGCCACCCATATGCAGCCATGGTGGTTTCTCGGGTTTAATTTAGGCCAAACGAGAATCCCCAAACTTCACGGTGAAGCAGAAGTCTACACAAACGTGAGTTCATCGCGAAGAAAACACCCACCTCAGCCACTTTGAGTGGCAGGCGGCAACCAGAGCATAAAGACAGCCGCTCGGAGCTGCGGCGGCGACAGTCGTAGCTGAAACGCTGCACTAAAGAACGGGAAACAAGCAGCGACTTCGACTTGCAAGAAGTAGCAGCAACAGAAGGAGAGAAGGAGAAAAAAGGCGGCGAAGGGATGATGGCGGTGATAACTCACAGTTTCCCCGGCCTTGGAGACTTCTGTTGTAGTGCAAGATGTCGCCGATAGAGGAGTTAGTTGCGGCGGTGGCTCAATGAAGGGAACGGCGGCACTGGGATGGGGGGAAGATAAGGTGGTGGCGGCTGTAGAATACACTAGGGTTAGGCTTTGTTCTCATAAGCATGCGACGAGGAGGTGTGACGGGTTGCGATTTTAAACCCCGTCTCCACTACCAAACTTATATACACATATTACACTTTTGGTCCCTCCCCCACAAATGTTTTTCACTTTAAGTTCAGAAATTACCATTTAGCCCTCAGCATTTCAATATCCTTTCCATTTATGTCCCAATCTTACCAAACAGCCCCTGACTCCTGAAAATCTTCACAAATTAAATCCCAGAAATAAACTTTTAGCCCCTGGAGATTCCAAAGCTTGCCATTTGGCTTTCTGAAACCAACCGTATTAATTATTATCTGAGTTTGGGCTATAATAATATACAATAATAATAATAATAAATTACATCTCAGGGTTCCGGTTTATTATTTAAATCGCTATATTTTAAACGGGATGTTACAACTCTCCCCTACTTGAATTTGATTTCTTCCTCGAAATCGTTTCTTCTCATTCCTTACACGCCAAACAACTTGAACTACAATACCGAGCATAACCTTACCCTTTCCATGGCAACCGAAACTAACCCTAATAGGATTTTAAAACCCAAAAATGGACGAATCCCTTAAAATATGATCATATTTACTCAATCCGAAATCTGGAGTCTCTAGCTTCCTGACAGACTCCTCATACTGAATCATCTGTAACATCCCCCACTTGCATGTATCACAATATTGTCTGTATTGGGCTCCCGGTCATGAAAATTGTAGTCACAGACCCAATTATCCCTACAGGTCACTTAGCCCAACCCAGACAATCTATTATTCCGTCCATATTTGCAACCCAACACATAAACCAAAACTTCCCAAAAGCGGAAACTGTCCGCACACCGGTCTGCCTGAAGCAGTATGCTGCCACATGACTGCTTTCTAAAATCTACCGAGGCCAGCCTGGCCTCATCTCATTCTCCAATCATCTGAAATACCAGATTCCGGCCCGGTCACTGAGCTAAAGGGCTCCCATCTAGTCATCTCACACAACTTCTGAACGAAATCATTCTCTGGAACTAGTGGCCACTAGTTATCATGTCACTGAGGCTCTAATATCCTCCTGATCCAACCAATCGGATCCATGCGTCGAATCCCGTTGCTACCAACCAATGGCTAAAAGCGATTGCTACATGACCAGTGGTAGCTTTATATCACACACAACCTTAAGCAATTCATTGCTTCCATAGTCTCATAACTCTTGTGGCGTTCCCACAGTCTTATTATTAGCTCAACCAGGTCTAATCCAGTTCCCAAAACGTGAACGACAGAACATTCTAATCCCAAGCCTTCCCAAAACCGACGAATATCTATTTAGTTCTACTCCCGGTCCCCAACTGGAGTATTACCCGATCCAAGCAGATTAATCCTATGAGACACCCCGAACTAATGAGCTCACCGGAGTCTTTAGCCTACTCCAGCAACATGTTCAATACTTGGGAACAGACCTACTGATTGATATAGCATAACAACATACTCAATACCTACACATAAATCTACAAACACATACAAAGTCTTCAGAATGACTGGACCACCACACTAGGCCTTCAGTCATCTGGACCACTCTAAACTGTTGAGCATCTCCTTGGACCACCCCTAGTGATCTTTCCAACACGGACTGTTCTCACCCACTTGGGGTTCCGAACTCGTGATCCATTCCGTAGATTCTAACCCCAGCCTAGCATTAGGCCTCATGTCGATCGTCCATCCTCTCGAAAATCCTTGGTCTACTCCCTGACCCGCGTGTCTACCAAATATGCTAACAAAACCCTCAATCTATCAATCCAAAAACCTTTAGAGTCGAGCACACCCGAGACCGACTACTTGAATTGAACTCAATTCATGAATAGAACTCTAATTTGATTCCCTAATTCCTGTTATCACCAACCGAGAAGACGTGATACCCATGCTGGGGAGTTTTTACCGAACTCCCAAATCACACAACTCTTAAACCAAACAGCCACTTAGGTTGTCTTCTTTCTCGTCAACGACGCGAAACTTATCCTATTTTCAAAACCGATCCTGCTTCTGCGTTCCGAGACGATTCTCCCCCACTTAGATTCAACTAAGTTTTCACAATACATGAAAATTTGAGAATTCCCACTCCTTCTTACTTTCCAACGATCGATCTGATGACAACCAGACCTTTCCAACTAGTATTCCTCTACTAGCCAACCCCATATGATCGCACACTTCTAATAACTAGCTGAACACTTTCTGAATCCCAGGGACACCAACAGTCCCCAATGCTCGAATGATCCCACTCCCAAATCTTGAAGTCCAAAGATAGATAACTAACTAATGTCTCAACAACGGGCTACTTCCCTTGGCGCTTTCCTCCGTGATGAGAATAAATCTCTGATCGATAAGATCTTTCACATGTAAAAATATGAAGATCAAACAAGATAAACTGAATAATAACAAGAACATAGAATGGAATCAACGTTGTGCTTATGATTCAAATATAGTCACGCCTCAACAGAGCTCAATGAAGACTTCCACTGTAGAGGCGAGCTAGGTTTTACAAAAACTCAATGAGAAAAATAATGAAAGCATTAACTACATAGACTGCATGCATCCAACTTAAATACTAAACCCTAGAATAAAACGAGCACTGTTGGAAAGGCCCAAACCGGCAACCAAAACTGGGCTAAGGACCGAGCCCACGACGCAACACTATAAGACCAACAATCTCCCACTTTGCGTCAAATGAGGCGAGAGATTATTTCTTCTGAGTTGGCTTCACAGTCTTTACCACCTTGAACAGCCGAGGGATGATACCAAGAAGTGTCTGCCAAAACTGGATGTAGCATCTCAGCATACCAGTGAACATATTCTTGTCGGCGGCTGTGTTCTGATTACACCTCTGAATAATCTCCAAAATGTGCTCCAAGCAAGCAGTTGAGAAGAGGTGTTTGTCAACAAGAGCGAACAGGCATTTCTGACCTTCACCTCTAATGAACATCACATTGTGGTACTTCGAATCAATCATCCCTTTAATCATCCAGTTAACATCGCCAGCTCTTCCTATTGGTTTGATCGTTGTTCGCTTGTGAATGGCTGAGGCGATTTCTTGATCCATTTTTGCTACTTCGTGAATGTAGCAGACAACCATTCGCTTGTTATGGTCGATGATTGGCTGATACTCTTGAGGATTTGACAGTAAGATGTTGTTGAGGAGTATCTAGTCATGGGGATTGAGGTTCGATAGATCAGCAAGAGTGAAGTTGTCAAGTGAGACTTCAGATCCTCGAGTTACTTTCAATTTCATGTTCTCAAACTTCCCTGCTGTATAGGGCTTCAATAATTTGACAGTTGTGATTTTCTGCGAACTCCATGTCAAGTACTGAGGTTTAGCAAAGTCCAGATAGAATTCCAATAGGTCCCGATCCACCTTCGGGTCTGGAGATGGAATGGCAACTGTCGAGTTGAAGCAATGAAAAAAGAAAGCCTTTCGTGTGATTGGCATATCAAACTGATCATCCTTAGAATTTGCAAGCCCAAACGACATCACAGGTTCATCAATCGCACACCTTTGGAGTGAATCAAGAGTCCACTCAAGAAAAACGGTCTTCTTCTTTTCCAGGAGCTCCTTTTCCTTTTGCTTCTACTCAAACTCAGCCTGTTGTTTCTTAAAATTTTCTTCTAGCTCTTTATCAGAAGGTTTTGTTTTTTGAAAAGGCTTAGCAGGATCCTTTTCATAAACATCTTCTTCACTATCAGTGTCATCTTCTCTAATTTTCTTCTTCTTCTTGTCTCTATTACTGACCGAAGCTTCATTACCCTTTGGTTCAGGAGTTGATTTCGGTTCAGGAGGAGGTTGAGTTTTTGATACCTTCTCTTCTCCTTGTTTCGGCTGGACACCAGTCACCAGAACACCCTCAATACGACTAAGGATGTCCAATGTTGGCCTAAGTTTGTCAGCCAAGTTCCGTTGGCTAGTAATGGTGATGATGGGATCATGGGCTTCAAGGAGATGAAGTAAAATAGAGTGGACATCGCTAGTAGAGCTTCGTATAACCTTTCTCTCAGATTTCACATCATTGAGCTCAGTAGTGGAAGTGCGACGCTTGAGATTCTGCATCTTCAGCTAAGAGGTTCTTTTGTCAAGTTCATCCATGATGCGATTCTCTACAGCCAACTCTGCCTCCAGTTAGGTCAATCGATCATTGACATTATTATGCAGAGTGGCATTGGCAGCTTTGATTTCTTGGCGTGCAGCTTCAAGGTTGGACCGTTCAGTTTGAAGAGAACGCTGAAGGATATCAACCGAAGCATTGACAATTTGAATATTCTTCTGAGCAGCCGCCTGCAAGGAATCTAAAAATAAGTGAGCCTCATAAATTAGTTTATCGACTTTTGCGGTCGCTTCTTTGCACTCCTTGGTTGAAGCCTCAACAACGAGGGAGGCTTTCTGGTATTGGGAAGTGGAGGCATCTATAGCCTTAGCTGCAGCAGTAAGGGAGGCATTATGTTCTTGGACAACAAAGGAGAACAATGCCTTGAGAGCAGCATCTGAATAAGCCCCAGAGGAAGAGGAGGAAAGCAGTTGATCGAGTTTATCATTGACTGCTTTGAGATGACGCTTGGTAACAGGCTCATCATCATCTTCATCACTCTATACACGGTAAGGACTGAAATAAGTTGAATCAAATTCCAAGTCCTCACCGCCTAGAACTGGGGTGGTATCAGTAGATTGGGTAGGAGATAAGGGTTTGGTAGTAGCAGGAGGTTCGGTTGTTACTGGTGGTGAGGTTGTAACGGGTGGGGTGGGAGCTGTAGAATGAGCCCCTGCAGTAGTGGTAGTAGTGGTAGTATCTGTGAAGATTGGAGTAGGAATGGGAATGGTAGTTAAAGGTTGAGTGGTGGGGATAGGAAATATTGGAGGGATGGAAATTGGGATGGTAACAGGTGGAGGAGAAGGTGGTTGGGAGCAAACTGGAATTTCTACGGTAGGGGGCGAGGCGGGGTAACACCACGACCCAAAGCCTCATCATCAGAGCTTTCGCTTTCAGATTCTGAAGGAGGAGCATATTTATGTTTGGGAGGAACATACTCTGAGTCTGAATCACTTGAAGATTGGAGTATGAGTCTCCGAGCGGGCTTCTTCTGCTTCTTTGGTTGAGGCTGTGACGGAGTACCCTTGGCAGACTTTCACTTCTTAGGGGTTTGCCCCTTGGTTGGTTTAGACACATGTGCCTCCTTCTGAATGTCAGCTTTCTTTCCCCTCTTGGCTGGCTTGGCAGCCTCTTCAATGGAGCGAACCACGGCTGGCGTGAGCTCCCATGGACTCAAAGAAGGAATCTTCTTGTATTGTTGCAGAACATTGCTCGTTGCAGAGACACAAGCAAGCATGGTGTTAGGAATGGATCAAATAAAGGAGTACTTGGTGGGATCCGTGATGATTATCTTGGTTGGGTGGGATCCATGACGATTATCTTGGTTGTGTGAAAGGTAGCAATGGAAGAGAGAAGAGAGTCCGCCATGATTGGAACATGAAGACTGTGACAACCCGATATTTCGAGACAATGTAATGTAAAACCAATCAAATCTAGGTCAAAATATAACTTTCCTAAAATCTTATTTGGGTTAAATAAAGTAGTAGGAATCGTATCAAGGTTTTCGTACATATAAAGAACCCTAAAATCCGAGTTATAACGAAGAAGTTATGACCAACCGAAGATTCTCGGCAAAACCGGCAACATCGATTAAATGAAAAACGCGAAGTTTCAATACAATAGTTTTTAGCCTTAAGTATCTAAATGAAGGTTATAGATAACCTCAAACCGTGAGCGTACATAAAAAGAACGTCCAAAACGGACGTCGGATAAAGAAGTTATGAATTTTTGAAGAAATTCCTTAATCACATCATTTTAATAAATAAATAATAAAAATAATTTCATAATTTGCCAACGGAATCTAAACGAAAGTTGTAGATCTTAGTCTCACCTACGCGTGGATATAAAGAACGTCGAAAACGGAGTTCGTATGAAGGAGATATGAATTTTAGAAGTTTATTTAAAATAAATATAAATTTAAATATAAATTCTTGGTAATATCCGAAGGGGAGTCAGCAGATAGGACCGGAGTACGCCCTGCGTACCCTCGTACGCCCCGCGTACTCGAATCAAGGGCCTCGGATCGTCCACGTCGCCCTATGTGAAGCTACATACCCGCCCCATCCGACCCGCCTCATCCGACCCGTCCCATCAGATCCGTCCCATTCGAAGCTGAGGCAGTCGAGGACTCGCTCATGCATGACATACGCGTACGGGCTGCGTACAAGTGTACGCCCCGCGTACCGAAGCTTCTCAGACCCCCTATGAATAGAATGCGAGGGTTTCCGGAAAAATTGCTCATTTCTCTCCTTTCTCTTACGATCTTGCCTCGATTTCTGTGACCGTTCAAACCCGAAGCTCTGGTCTTTTTGCTCAAGTCCCGAGGGTCGATTTTACTCCCGAGATTCCCGAGAATCCCGAGAAAAATCCATTTCCCAAGACGAAACTCTGCCCGGTTTTCCATCTCGCTATCTTCAAACTTTCAAGTGAGTTCATACCCCTTTTATCAACCTTTGAAATGATTTTAAATGTTTTAAATACTTATGGGGGGGAATACAAGTTAAATACTTATAGTTATTGCTTCAATCACATGTGATTGCATTAATCACATGTGATTAATAACTAGGGAAACCAGTGATTTTATTACTGTTCAAACTGTCTATCAAACTTTTTTACTTCAAAATGTTTTACAAACCCTTTTACTTTTCAAACTTATTTACAACTGTGATTCAAACAAATGTTCCTTATACTTAAACTGTTTTATCAAACCTATGCCTTCAAATTGTTTTATAGATTGACATCAAGTCGATCTTTTCTTAAAATAATACTTATGTTTCAAATGTCTTATAAAAACTTATTTATGCTTTTATATTATAAATTGCATGCCCATATATGTATAGATGTATAAATAATGTTTAAAGGGCTTAGGAAGGCCATCCGCCCTATTTCATTTTTCTCGATTTGGATGTGGTCTAGTGGGATTTCGGGTGACCATCCGAAGGTCGTTTCAATATTAATTATATATCAAATATACATATATAGACATAAAAGTACTTCCATATTCATACGTACTAGGCACACCATTAGTAATTTACCATCGGGGTAACACAGGATCATACTATTACAACTGCTAGATCAATGAGTCAGTTCATTCATGAGTCCATATACAACTATACTATGAGAACATATACAACTATACTAGGAAGAGAACATATACAACTATACTAGAGCAAGAAACATTACCCTTACATTAATACGTTAACAATTGTGATCCACTGTATCGGAGCATGCCTTAAATGTCATGGCCCGAGTTGTAGCCAGAATTCTCTTGGAGGAAGAGCGTGAGTTTGCGTATAGATCTATACTGGATTGACTATCCTACACCTTGCTGCTAGCTATAGTCGGACCTGCAGGTCTGCGGGTGCCAAACGTCATTCCGTTATTACGACCATTCGTATGTCGTTGTTACCAGTCGATAGCATGGTGCAATTATCACATTTTACCTTAATATAAATCCGGTTTAAGGTAGTTAGTACAGCAGTAGTTACTATAAAACTAAGCTACAGTACTACAATGATTTACCCATTACATATTTTTAGTGATAACCTCACTTGAACTTTAATGTACAAACTATATTTTGTTAAAAGATAGTTGCACTTGGGAAATTACACACTTTTACAACAAACGAACATACAAAACAGTTAAGCCTTGGTAGAAGGCTACTTTATTAGAAAATATAGGTTTTTCTGAGAGATTCAAACTTTTACAAACACTTACATACATTTCACGAACTTATACTTGAGACACGTTCAAACGTTCTTGATAACAAACACAGACACTAAAATACTTATGAACTCACCAGCTTAATGCTGATAAACTCTTTCAAAATAACTTGTATTCTCAGGTCATCAGTAGACAGGTACCGATGCCAGCTTTTGAGGAGATGGAGCGCATTCAAGACTCATTATATTATTATTTTGATTTACCTTATATTTTTGGTGTCTAAAACTATACAGAACACGCCTGTATTAAAATTATATATTTAATGCAATGGATGATGTTGTTTGCTTATTTACATTTACTGTGTTGTGATACTTTATATGACGTCCTCCGCCCCAGAACGTTTCCGCCGTTCTTGGTTTTGGGGTGTGACAGATTGGTATCAGAGCATTGTTTATAGTGAATCAAGTATATCAACCCATAAAAGATATACTAAACTATAAACCCATTAGGGATTAAAGCACTCTGACCAAGAGTCTATACTTTAAATATTAAAATATTTAATTAAGTATACTAGTCTGCATTCATACTAAAATCAGTGTCACAATGACAAGAACAAAAGTATTACGATTGTTAAATATCACAAGTGAGCTCGGGGATGTATGGTCAGTCCTGGGAATGGCATAGCCTGATCAACTATGCTGGTCCTAGGAGTGATTAGCATATGCCCTAGAATGGTTGTGATAGGTTAACAAGTTTAAAAACTTACCAACAATACCACAAGAAGATCAGTAGAACTTAAACTTAAAATACTATAGGTGTATTTTGTACTACTAGTTACACGTATACTATATTCTTATACCTCTCTTCTCGTGTAGATCTGAATGGCTGGGTTCCATCACGGCGACCCGTACTTTCCAAATGAAGGCAATGCCGGGTGGATCGATGAAGAGCCCGAAGATGAGCATCCAATCCCTTTGGATGATCACCTCGCAGAAGGCTTTTCTGATAGATCCGACTCCGAGCCTGAAGTCAACAACCTACCACTCGTAGGTCAAGCCCCGAACAACAACCCTCGACCAGCTTTTCCAGGTCCTACTCCCTTGTGGGTAAACAACTTGAGTCGCTGGAGTGATGAACAGGGTCAACCCTTGCCATACTTTGGGGACCGAAGCTTTTACAACGTCAGCGATGGTGGCTCTGCTGACCGAGCTCTGCCTGTCATTATCCGCAGAATAGCTCGTAATGTCGAGCAAGGTCGAGCAGCCATCGACCGGGTCATGGAGATTGATGCCAACTCAGGTGTCAACATAGCCCGCATCCGCCGTCTTGAAGAAGACATGGAACGGACCCGGAGAACCAATAAAACCCTGCAGCAGCAGCTGGCTACGTCACGAGCTGAAATCTTGGAACTTCGAGCTTGTCAGAGGGCTCAGGATCAACACCTTCAAGAGGTGTTTCGTTAAGTGTCCGACCTCAGGGCTCGCCCGAGGAATTCCCATCGCCGTTAGATGATGTCTAGTACATCTCTGTCTTTTGATTAAAGAATAGCCTTTAGCATCTGTGCTCTAAGTAGCACTTGTCTGTAAAATATTCCTAACTTTCAGTACTCTAATTAGGAATCTAAGAACTATCAAACTTTTCTATGTGGTATGATGTAAGGCCTACTGTTAGGTCGATTTTCCCTGAACTTATTACATCAATAATACCAATATTATTGAAATCTATCTAATCTGTGGGAAAAATCTATACACTTGTGCTTTTCTACTAATATTTCTTATTGTGATTTCAAACACTCATTCAACTGTTGGGCTATGGTTAGTTAGTCCATGTGTCACTCTCACGTTGCTTACAAATTGATTCTTATCATTTTTCTTATCTTTATAAACTTATAGCTGAAAGATGCCTCCTCGCAAATCTCCCAGGAATAATCCTGCACCACCACCTCCTCCGCCTCCGATCATCGATACTATAGCCCTGAATGTTGTCGTAGCTGCAGCAGTGGCAACTGCCATGGCTCAGTATCACTCTTCTGATGCAAGCAGAGGTGGAACCCCTGTGGAATCAACCCCGGTTGAAACCCCTGTGCGCTCGAGAGAGTGCTCATACAAGGATTTCACAAATTGCAAACAGAAGCCTTTTTACGGCACCGGCGGAGTCATTGCCCTCTCGCAATGGCTCGAGAAGACTGAATCAGTCTTCGAAATCTGTTCATGCCCTGCGGCGAGTAAAGTCAAGTACGCCGCATGCACCTTTGAAGGAAAGGCCCTGACATGGTGGAACGGCCATGTCAAGGCACTAACTCTCGTCGTAGCCAATGACATAGGCTGGGAAACAATGAAAGACCTCATGACGGAGGAATACTGCCCGAGGGGCGAGATCCAGAAACTGGAGCAGGAACTTTGGAACCTGACGATGAAGGGCACCAACGTGGTCGCTTATACTGCCCGATTCAGCGAGCTAGTGGCCCTCTGCCCCAATATGGTTCCCACCGAGGGGAAGAAGATCGAGAGGTACATATGGGGGCTAGTGCCTCCGTATCAGGGGAATGTTCTAGCATCAAACCCCGCTACCTTCGACAGTGCCAAACGATTGGCACAACGACTCATTGACCATGGAGTCAAAACCCCTGCAATCACAACCACCCTAGCCATCCCGGAACCCTCCAAACCCGCTGGTACTAAGAGGAAATTCTGGGATGAAAGGAAGAAGCAACAGGCTGCCAAAAAGCAGCAAATTGTGGCAATACATGCCGCAATAACCCCTGCTGCTGCTACTACTGCTCCGGTGGGTCGGTATGTTGGAAGTTCGCCCAAGTGCAACAAATGCAACTACCACCACAACGGCCCCTGCCGTGAAATGCAGTGCTCTAACTGCAACAGGAAAGGACACACCGTCCGTTTCTGTAAGTTCCCGGCATAACCTATCAACCAAGTCCCTGGCTCTGGCGCGAGCCCGACCTGCTATGGATGTGGCGAAGCAGGCCACTATAAGAGGGATTGCCCCAAAGGGTACTAGCTATAGGCCACGGGGAAGGAGTTGCTGACCCGAAAGTGGTTACTGGTACGTTCCTCCTCGATAACTCCTATGCATGCATTCTGTTCGATAGTGGAGCGGAGCGAAGCTTCGTAAACCATAAATTTTCTCGCATGCTCAATCAACCACCGCACGCACTCCAAGGACTTTTCACAGTAGAAATGGCTAATGGAAAAACTGAAAGTACGAGTAGCATATACTTAGGTTGTACCCTAACTCTAGATAACCATTCATTCCCAATCGACCTCATGCTAGTCTCAATAAAAAGTTTCGACGTTATCATTAGCATGGATTGGTTAAGCCTTCATCGAACCGACATCATGTGCTATGAGAAACCAGTCCGTCTAAACCTTCCATCTAACGAAACTCTTATAGTCTACGGCGACAAACCCGGTGCAAGTCTTCGCATCATATCAAGTATTCAAGCACAGAAGTATCTGCGTAAGGAATACCATGCATTCCTTGCTCACGTCATTGACACGAGCCTCGAAACGAAAGAACTAAAGAACATCCCTGTTGTGAGCGACTTCCCCGACATTTTCCCAGAGAACTACCCGGGTTACCTCCGCAACGACAAGTCGAGTTCAGAATCGACTTAGTCCCAGGAGCTACCCCAGTAGCCAAGTCGCCCTACCGCTTAGCACCAGCTGAGATGCAGGAACTCTCTGGTCAACTTAACAAACTGCTCAGCAAGGGCTTTATAAGACCAAGTTTCTCACCTTGGGGAGCACCGGTCTTGTTCGTTAAGAAGAAAGACAGATCATTCCGTATATGTATTGACTACAGAGAACTCAACAAACTGACGGTCAAGAATCGTTACCCTCTGCCTCGCATAGATGATCTATTCGACCAACTGCAAGGGGCGAACTATTTTTCTAAGATTGATCTAAGATCCGGATATCACCAGTTAGGAGTGCTAGAGGAGGATGTGCCGAAGACAGCCTTCCGAACTCGTTACGGACATTACGAGTTCGTGGTGATGCCATTCAGATTGACCAATGCGCCCGCAGTCTTCATGGATCTGATGAATAGAGTATGCCGACCTTACTTGGATCAGTTCTTCATCGTTTTCATTGACGACATCCTGATGTACTCCCGAAGTAAGAAAGAGCATGGCGATCACCTGCGACAAGTTCTAGAGACATTACGAAAAGAGAAGCTTTATGCGAAGTTCTCGAAATGTGAATTTTGGATCCGGAGAGTCGAATTCTTAGGACACGTGGTAAGCAAAGAGGGAATCCACGTGGACCCATCCAAAATTAAAGCCATTGAGAACTGGTCAGCACCTAAGACGCCTACAGAAATTCGTCAATTTCTAGGTCTCGCTGGCTACTACCGCAGATTCATTCAGAACTTCTCTCGAATAGCGAAACCTCTTACAACCCTAACCTAGAAAGGCGTGGCCTTTGACTGGGAAGAGAAACAAGAGAGAGCGTTCCAAACGCTCAAGAGAGCCTTGTGCACTGCGCCAATACTATCCCTTCCCAAAGGAATAGAAGACTTCGTAGTGTATTGCGATGCTTCAAATCAAGGGCTCGGTTGTGTTCTGATGCAGCGAGGTAAGGTCATCACCTACGCCTCGAGGCAGTTGAAGACACATGAGGTTAACTACACGACCCACGATCTTGAACTAGGAGCAGTAGTGTTTGCTCTGAAGATCTGGAGAAATTACTTGTATGGAACGAAGAGCACTATCTTTACCGACCACAAGAGTTTACAACACATTTTCGATCAAAAGGAGCTCAAGATGAGACAACGACGGTGGGTCGAGCTACTCAGTGATTACGAATGCGATATTCATTATCATCGGGGTAAAGCCAACGTAGTAGCAGACGCCCTAAGTCGGAAGGAATATTTTGGTCGCAAAGTAAAGTCATTGTCAATAACCATCCATTCACACTTGTCTAAGCAAATTTAGGAGGCTCAACTTGAAGCCATGAAACCTGAAAATGTGACGAATGAATCCCTTAGAGGAGTGGACAAGAATTTAGAAGCCAAGGGTGACGGAGCCTTATATTTCATGAACCGGATCTGGACACCGAAACACGGTGGTTTCCGAGACTTGGTCATGACCGAGGCGCACAACACTCGGTATTCCGTCCACCCAGGTTCAGATAAGATGTATCTGGATCTTAAAAAGCTATACTGGTGGCCTAATATGAAAGCAGAGATTGCTACCTTCGTAGGTAAATGCCTTACTTGCGCAAAGGTTAAGGTCGAGTACCAGAAGCCCTCGGGTTTATTGCAACAACCAGAGATCCCCGAATGGAAGTGGGAGCGGATCTCTATGGGTTTCATAACCAAGTTGCCCAAGACAACGGGTGGACTTGACACCATATGCGTCATCGTTGATAGATTGACCAAGTCTGCACACTTCCTGCTTATCAAAGAAACCGACAAGATGGAGAAACTTACGAGAACATACATTAGGGAAATCGTACGGCTACATGGTGTACCTATGTCCATTATCTCCGATAGAGATAGTAGGTTCACCTCAAGATTTTGGCAATCACTACAACATTCCTTAGGAACAAGGCTGGACATGAGCACAACCTACCATCCTCAGACTGACGGACAGAGTGAGAGGACCATCCAAACACTGGAAGATATATTGCGAGCCTGTGTGATTGACTTTGGGAAGACATGGGATACTCATTTACCCCTTGTCGAGTTTTCCTATAATAACAGTTATCACACGAGCATCAAGGCTGCTCCATTTGGAGCTCTCTACGACCGAAAGTGCAGATCCCCTTTGTGCTGGGCTGAGGTGGGTGATACCCAATTAGCCAGGGGGCAAGCTTCCGACAGTACTCTCACCGGTCCTGAGATCATTCGGGAAACGACAGAGAAAATCGTTCAGATCCATGAACGATTGAAAGCCTCTATAGACCAACAGAAGAGCTACGCTGATAAACGAAGAAAACCTTTGGAATTTCAGGTGGGAGACCGAGTCCTTCTCAAAGTCTCACCCTGGAAGGGTTTGATACGCTTCGGCAAGCGTGGGAAGCTTAATCCGAGGTACATAGGGCCTTTCGAGATTTTTGCAAGAGTCGTCCCCGTAGCTTACAAACTCGACCTACCAGACGCCCTTCGTAACGTACATTCTACATTCCACGTATCTAACTTGAAAAAGTGTCTATCCGACGAGACTCTTGTAATCCCACTCGACGAGATCGAGATCAACGAGAGCCTCAACTTCGTGGAAGAACCTGTAGAGATCATGGACCGTGAGGTCAAGCAGACAAAGCAAAGTCGTATCCCTATCGTGAAGGTTCGCTGGAATGCCAAGCGAGGACCGGAATTCACTTGGGAACGTGAGGATCAGATGAAACTAAAATACCCTCACCTTTTTGCTTAGTTATTTGTAATTTCTTACTTGCTTAAATTCTAATTTCGAGACGAAATTCCTTCTAACGGGGGGATGATATGACAACCCGATATTTCGAGACAATGTAATGTAAAACCAATCAAATCTAGGTCAAAATATAACTTTCCTAAAATCTTATTTGGGTTAAATAAAGTAGTAGGAATCGTATCAAGGTTTTCGTACATATAAAGAACCCTAAAATCCGAGTTATAACGAAGAAGTTATGACCAACCGAAGATTCTCGACAAAACCGACAACATCGATTAAACGAAAAACGCGAAGTTTCAATACAATAGTTTTTAGCCTTAAGTATCTAAATGAAGGTTATAGATAACCTCAAACCGTGAGCGTACATAAAAAGAACGTCCAAAACAGACATCGGATAAAGAAGTTATAAATTTTTGAAGAAATTCCTTAATCACATTATTTTAATAAATAAATAATAAAAATAATTTCATAATTTGCCAACGGAATCTAAACGAAAGTTGTAGATCTTAGTCTCACCTACGCGTGGATATAAAGAACGTCGAAAACGGAGTTCGTATGAAGGAGATATGAATTTTAGAAGTTTGTTTAAAATAAATATAAATTTAAATATAAATTCTTGATAATATCCGAAGGGGAGTCAGCAGATAGGACCGGAGTACGCCCTGCGTACCCTCGTATGCCCCGCGTACTCGAATCAAGGGTCTCGGATCGTCCACGTCGCCCTATGCGAAGCTACCGACCCGCCCCATCCGACCCGCCCCGTCCGATCCGTCCCATCTGAAGCCGAGGCAGTCGAGGACTCCCTCATGCATGACGTACGTGTACGCGCTGCGTACAAGCGTACGCCCCGCGTACCGAGGCTTCTCCGACCCCCTATAAATAGAATGCGAGGGTTTTCGGAAAAATTGCTCATTTCTCTCCTTTCTCTCACGATCTTGCCTCGATTTCCGTGCCCGTTCAAACCCGAAACTCTGGTCTTTTTGCTCAAGTCCCGAGGGTCGATTTTACTCCCGAGATTCCCGAGAATCCCAAGAAAAATCCGTTTCCCAAGACGAAACTCTGCCCGGTTTTCCATCTCGCTATCTTCAAACTTTCAAGTGAGTTCATACCCCTTTTATCAACCTTTGAAATGATTTTAAATGTTTTAAATACTTATGGGGGGGAATACAAGTTAAATACTTATAGTTATTGCTTCAATCACATGTGATTGCATTAATCACATGTGATTAATAACTAAGGAAACCAGTGATTTTATTACTGTTCAAACTGTCTATCAAACTGTTTTACTTCAAAATGTTTTACAAACCCTTTTACTTTTCAAACTTATTTACAACTGTGATTCAAACAAATGTTCCTTATACTTAAACTGTTTTATCAAACCTATGCTTTCAAATTGTTTTATAGATTGACATCAAGTTGATCTTTTCTTAAAATAATACTTATGTTTCAAATGTCTTATAAAAACTTATTTATGCTTTTATATTATAAATTGCATGCCCATATATGTATAGATGTATAAATAATGTTTAAAGGGCTTAGGAAGGCCATCCGCCCTATTTCCTTTTTCTCGATTTGGATGTGGTCTGGTGGGATTTCGGGTGACCATCCGAAGGTTAGTTCATTGCAATTCATTGCTTCCATAGTCTCATAACTCTTGTGGCGTTCCCACAGTCTTATTATTAGCTCAACCAGGTCTAATCCAGTTCCCAAAACATGAACGACAGAACATTCTAATCCCAAGCCTTCCCAAAACCGACGAATATCTATTTAGTTCTACTCCCGGTCCCCAACTGGAGTATTACCCGATCCAAGCAGATTAATCCTATGAGACACCCCGAACTAATGAGCTCACCGGAGTCTTTAGCCTACTCCAGCAACATGTTTAATACTTGGGAACAGATCTACTGATTGATATAGCATAACGACATACTCAATACCCACACATAAATCTACAAGCACATACAAAGTCTTCAGAATGACTGGACCGCCTCACTTGGCCTTCAGTCATCTGGACCACTCTAAACTCTTGAGCATCTCCTTGGACCACCCCTAGTGATCTTTCCAACACGGACTATTCTCACCCACTTGGGGTTCCGAACTCGTGATCCATTTCGTGGATTCTAACCCCAGCCTAGCATTAGGCCTCATGTCGATCGTCCATCCTCTCGGAAATCCTTGGTCTACTCCCTGACCCGCGTG
Organism: Lactuca sativa; assembly: GCF_002870075.4. NCBI lineage: Eukaryota > Viridiplantae > Streptophyta > Magnoliopsida > Asterales > Asteraceae > Lactuca > Lactuca sativa. Next base: position 247,428,606 of record NC_056626.2, on the reverse strand, counting down.
TCTACCAAATATGCTAACAAAACCCTCAATCTATCAATCCAAAAACCTTTAGAGTCAAGCACACCCGAGACCGACTACTCGAATTGAACTCAATTCATGAATAGAACTCCAATTTGATTCCCCAATTCCTGTTATCACCAACCGAGAAGACGTGATACCCATGCTGGGGAGTTTTTACCGAACTCCCAAATCACACAACTCTTAAACCAAACAGCCACTTAGGTTGTCTTCTTTCTGGTCAACGACGCGAAACTTATCCTATTTTCAAAACCGATCCTGCTTCTGCGTTCCGGGACGATTCTCCCCCACTTAGATTCAACTAAGTTTTCACAATACATGAAAATTTGAGAATTCCCACTCCTTCTTACTTTCCAACGATCGATCTGATGACAACCAGACCTTTCCAACTAGTATTCCTCTACTAGCCAACCCCATATGATCGCACACTTCTAATAACTAGCTGAACACTTTCTGAATCCCAGGGACACCAACAGTCCCCAATGCTCGAATGATCCCACTCCCAAATCTTGTAGTCCAAAGATAGATAACTAACTAATGTCTCAACAACGGGCTACTTCCCTTGGCGCTTTCCTCCGTGATGAGAATAAATCTCTGATCGATAAGATCTTTCACATGTAAAAATATGAAGATCAAACAAGATAAACAGAATAATAACAAGAACACATAATGGAATCAACGTTGTGCTTATGATTCAAATATAGTCACGCCTTAACAGAGCTCAATGAAGAACTTCCACTGTAGAGACGAGCTAGGGTTTACAAAAACTCAATGAGAAAAATAATGAAAGCCTTAACTACACAGACTCCATGCATGCAACTTAAATACTAAACCCTAGAACAAAACGCGCACTGTTGGAAAGGCCCAAACCGGCAACCAAAATTGGGCTAAGGACCGAGCCCACAAAGCAACACTATAAGCCCAACAATCTCCCACTTTGCGTCAAATGAGGCGAGAAATTATTTCTTCTGAGTTGGCTTCACAGTCTTTACCACCTTGAACAGCCGAGGGATGATACCAAGAAGTGTATGCCGAAACTGGATGTACCATCTCAGCATATCAGTGAACATCTTCTTGTCAGCGGTTGTGTTCTGATTACACCTCTGAATAATCTCCAAAATGTGCTCCAAGCAAGCAGTTGAGAAGAGGTGTTTGTCAACAAGAGCGAACAAGCATTTCTGACCTTCACCTCTAATGAACATCACATTGTGGTACTTCGAATCAATCTTCACTTTGATCATCCAGTTATCATCGCCAGCTCTTCCTATTGGTTTGATCGTTGTTCGCTTGTGAATGGCTGAGGCGATTTTTTGATCCATTTTTGCTACTTCGTGAATGTAGCAGACAACCATTCTCTTGATATGGTCGATGATTGGTTGATACTCTTGAGGATTTGACAGTAAGATGTTGTTGAGGAGTATCTAGTCATGGGGATTGAGGTTCGATAGATCAGCAAGAGTGAAGTTGTGAAGCGAGACTTCAGATCCTCGAGTTACTTTCAATTTCATGTTCTCAAACTTCCGTGCTGTATAGGGCTTCAATAATTTGACAGTTGTGATTTTCTGCGAACTCCATGTCAAGTACTGAGGTTTAGCAAACTCCAGATAGAATTCCAATAGGTCCCGATCCACCTTCGAGTCTGGAGATGGAATGGCAACTGTCGAGTTGAAGAAGTGAAAAATGAAAGCCTTTCTTGTGATTGGCATATCAAACAGCTCATCCTTAGAATTTGGAAGCCCGAACGACATCACAGGTTCAAGCCAAAGTGTACTTGGCTCATCAATGGCACACCTTTGGAGCGAATCAAGAGTCCACTCAAGAAAAATGGACTTCTTCGTTTCCAGGAGCTCCTTTTCCTTTTGCTTCTGCTCAAGCTCAGCCTGTTGTTTCTTAAAATTTTCTTCTAGCTCTTTATCAGAAGGTTTTGTTTTTTGAAAAGGCTTAGCAGAATCCTTTTCATAAACATCTTCTTCACTATCAGTGTCATCTTCTCTAATTTTCTTCTTCTTCTTGTCTTTATTACTGACCGAAGCTTCATTACCCTTCGGTTCAGGAGTTGATTTCGGTTCAGGAGGAGGTTGAGTTTTTGATACCTTCTCTTCCCCTTGTTTCAGATGGACACCAGTCACCAGAACACCCTTAATACGACTAAGGATGTCCAATGTTGGCCTGAGTTTGTCAGCCAAGTTCCGTTGGCTAGTAATGGTGATGATGGGATCATGGGCTTCAAGGAGATGAAGTAAAATAGAGTGGACATCGCTATCAGAGCTTCGTATAACCTCTCTCTCAGATTTCACATCATTGAGCTCAGTAGTGGCAGTGACAAGTTGAAGGTTGAGTGGTGGGGATAGGAAATATTGGAGGGATGGAAATTGGGATGGTAACAGGTGGAGGAGAAGGTGGTTGGGAGCGAACTGGAATTTCTAGGGTAGGGGAGCAAGGCGGAGTATCACCACGAGCCAAAGCCTCATCATCAGAGCTTTCGCTTTCAGATTTGGAAGGAGGAGCATATTTATGTTTGGGAGGAAGATACTCTGAGTCTGAATCACTTGAAGATTGGAGTATGAGTCTCCGAGCGGGCTTCTTCTGCTTCTTTGGTTGAGGCTGTGACGGAGTAGCCTTGGCAGACTTTCGCTTCTTAGGGGTTTGCCCCTTGGTTGGTTTAGACACATGCGCCTCCTTCTGAATGTCAGCTTTCTTTCCCCTCTTGGCTGGCTTGGCAGCCTCTTCAATGGAGCGAACCACGGCTGGCGTGAGCTCCCATGGACCCAAAGAAGGAATCTTCTTGTATTGTTGCAGAACATTGCTCGCTGCAGAGACACAAGCAAGCATGGTGTTAGGAATGGATCCAATAAAGGAGTACTTGGTGGGATCCGTGATGATTATCTTGGTTGGGTGGGATCCATGACGATTATCTTGGTTGTGTGAAAGGTAGCGATGGAAGAGAGAAGAGAGTCCGCCATGATTGGAACATAAAGACGATCCATTGCCCACTTAGTGATGATAGACCAATATCTCCCACAGGAGATCTCTGAGTGTCTTGATGAAGAGACCAAGCTTTGAACCAGTTGTTGCCAGATAATGGTTCCATAATCAAAATCAATCCCATGATATAGACCATAAAGCACAGTCATTAATGACTTGCTTGCTCTATCTGAGTCGGCGCTTCGATCAGAGAGTCCTTTGAACACCAGAGTGAAAAGGCCATTCCATTAAGGAGGAAGGCAGGACTTCTTGAACTTGGTAATGGTGGATAGGGATTCCGTGTACCCCATTTGATAAAACATTGAGAATAGTTGACCAGTAGTGATCGATTCAGGGTTTACCAGGGTTTGTTCTTGAGAAAGACCAATTAGGGCACATAAGCGGTGCTTGGAGATGGAAGTCTTCTCATTGTGGATTTCAAAGTTAATCCTTTCATGAACCTTGTCGTAGTAAGCAGTGGAGTAGACAAGTGAGAGGCAGTACATTGGAACAATTTCGACCGTAGACAGAGCGTCAACCAGAGGCGAGTATTTGAGACACTCGACAACATATAGCATGTAGGGTTCATATACATATGGAGTGAGATCGATGATTAGGTTTTGTTGAGGTTTGATAGTGAGGAGGGTTTGGCAAACAGATGTGTCGTGAACTGTAGAGGAGTCTGCCATTGTTGAAGCTTGTAGAGGATGATGAACAGTAAGATAAATCTCCTTTGTTCTTTGAGAGGGTTTTGTAAGTGATAAAAGGGTAAAGATCAGCATGTCAAAGCCTTTTATACGTACAAGGAGGAGAGAGAAAAATCCGGCTGAGATCTTGGATTATTTCAAAAACAGCGCCTGACTTGAAGGATGAACAGTTGTCATACCCGATGATGACGCAGGAAAGAGAAAGGACGTTTCCTTTTTACACGCCATTCCATAAAAATCGCTTTTTCAAATCGTCAAAACGATTGGATAACCGTTGAGTCAGCCTTCACTTTATCCCAATTGTCACCCCATATTTCATTTGAATCGTCATTGTTTGTTATGCATTATTGAACAACATTAATAGAACCAGATTGTGGAAAATCAAAAACTTCCATGCATAGAGTGTAAAAGATAAAGAAATCAAGGAAACTTTTTGCATAATTTGTGATGTCTTAAAAAGACATAAAACGACTGATTCTGGGCACGAATCGCTTCCTTCAAAGTCAAGAGAGACGTTAAAGTGCTTGTTTGGTTTCCCATTAAATAACGATCAATAACTTGTTAAGAAGGATTGAAAGGCATCTTTTTAAAGTTTATAAAGGGTGGCTTTCGCTTCAATTCATGATTTCGATACTTGATATAAGACCGAAACTGAACGAAGTACTTGTGAGATGAATGTGATCTATTGAACAAGTAGGTAGGGAAGATTTTTAGTGACTTGTGGATAAGTGAGAAATCTAAAAAAAATTAATTGGATCCTTGGGGAAGAAAAATTCTTGGTAAAAGAAATTTTCAGAAGAACCATTAAAAAAAATAGTTCTAATTTAAAATTTGGAACATAGTAAACATTGACCGTCAATTCATTAATGGTGTTGAATGGTGGGTTTCACTTAGTACATAGTGGCACGAAACTAATATCATTAACACATATTTTGTATAACCATAAACCTCAGTGGTAAATGCTGAGAGTCTCAAGGGTTATAGTGAGATGAAGTGTGCTGAAGAAAAATGTTATAGGTGGTAGAAGAAGAAAATGTACCTCTGCTATAAAAGGAGGGACCAAGAAGAAAACTCTAAGCTCAATTTGAGAAGAGTAACGTAGCTCATGATTAGAGTGAATATGACAGCCTAGTTTGGGAAAACATAATTTGTATATATCATGTTATTAAGGCTTCACTAAAAATTTGTAGAGGCTTTAGTTAACATGCAGCAACATGCTTCTAAGCACACCTAACTAGTTTATTAAAAAATATACCTGCTTTAGCTTCACCATTGAGAATAACACTTATACAAAAAAACATTAGATAAAAATAAATAAATAAAATTTTGTATTTTGTGAGAGTTGTTCAATTGAATGAAAGAGAAAAATATTTTTGGATTTTATGAATATAAAAAGAAGTATTTAAAAGAGTGTACAAACGAATACAGTCAAAATGCCTTGATAAGAAAAAGAAGCGTGTAAGTTCAGAAGGACCGAACCCGAAATAGACCGAGTGTTCGGTTCATTTCGGTTCTTGGTAGAGTTTCACCTGAAATAGACCGAACCTGAAATAGACCTAACCCGAAATAGACCGAACGTTCCGTTCATTTCGGTTCGTTCTATTTTGCTTCTTACCTTTATTGAAGTGAAGGTGATTTTGGTATTGATTCTGCTTCCATCATTCCTAGGCCTTGCAAAATCATGTTGAAGCTTGCTTCAGGTAAAGCCTTAGTAAATATATCTGCCAGTTGATCAGTTGTCCTTACGAAATGAATTTCCACGTTGGCATCTTCCACGTGATCTTTGATGAAGTGATACCTCAGTGCTATATGTTTAGTCTTTGAGTATTGCACTGGGTTGTGACAAATCCTAATTGCGCTTTCAGAGTTGCAATATAGTGGGATTTTCTTCATGTTCAGCCTGTAATCCCTAAGCTGACTTTGTATCCATACAACTTGAGATGTGCATGATGCTGCAGCGATGTTTTCAGCTTCTGCAGTGGAGAGAGAAACATAGGTTTTTTCTTTGATTGCCAGCTAACCAATTTACCATCGAGAAATTGGCATCCTCCAGTGGTGCTTTTACGATCTAATCCACAACCACCTAAGTCAGCGTCTGAGAATGCTTGGACAAAGAATCCTGAATTTGTTGGATACCACACACCGAGAGAGGAGGTTCGCTTCAAATAGGTAAAGATGTTTCTCACAGCTTGCAAATGTGGTTCATGTGGGTTAGCTTGGAATCTAGCATAGTAACAGACTGAAAACATGATGTCAGGTCTACTAGCTGTGAGATACATTAGAGACCCAATCATTTGACGATAGAACATCATGTCAACGGCTGGCTTCTCCAAAGAGGGTGTAAGCTTTGTCCTAAAAGCCATTGGAACTTTAACTTTGGAGTCTCCCATCATACCAAACATAGCTAACAGTGTCCTGGTGTATGCCTCCTGATTGATAAAAATGCCTTCGGGTCCCTGTTTAATGTTTAAGCCAAGGAAAAAATTAATTGGACCCATTGATCTCATCTCAAATTTAGTTTCCATCAACCTCCTGAATTCAGCTGTTAAGTTGGGATTCATGGAGCCGAAGATGATGTCATCAATGTAAATTTAGACTATCAGAAGGTGGTTACCTTCTCTCTTACAAAATAAGGTTGGGTCAACCGAACCTTGTTTGAATTTAGTCATTTTTTAGAATCAAGTTAGAGTTTAATACCATGCTCTGGGAGCCTCTTTTAGGCCATATACCGCCTTTTCAAGTATGTAGCAGTGATCTAGATACTTCTCGTTCACGAAGCCTGGAGGTTGCTCAACATACACAGTTTCTTCAAGTTCACCATTGAGAAAGGCACACTTGACGTCTATCTGATAGACTTCAAAGTTTTTGTGTGCAGCATAGGAAAGAAAGATACGAACAGACTCTAATCTTGCAATAGGAGCGAAGGTCTCTTCATAATCGATTCCTTCTTCCTGACAGTAGCCTTTCACAACCAACCGAGCTTTGTTACAAATCACGTTCCCCTCGTTATCCATCTTATTTCTGAATACCCATTTGAGACCGACAACCGAAGCATCCTTTGGAGTTGGAATAAGGCCCCATACTTGGTTTCTTTCAAACTCATTTAACTCATCTTACATGGCTTGAACCCAGTCTGAATGATCAAGTGCAGAATTAACAGTCTTCGGTTCAACTTTGGAAACAAAGGAGTTGAACATGCAAAACTCTACTTGTGAAAAGAGTGCAGCTTGTTTCTCTTTGATCTGTGATCGAGTTAACACCTTTTCTGAGGACTTCCCAATGATTTGACTTTGTGGATGATCTTTGGTCCATTTAATGAGAGGTGGGTAATTCAGATCACCATAGGGATCCAATTCTGCATTGATTTCTTCTTCTAATTCTTATTGAATGTCATTATCAGTGACATTGGTATTCTCCCCCTCGAAGGATGATGCCTGTTCAGAATCTGGATTAGTATTTTCTGCTTCGTTTGGACTTTTAGAAGAGCTTGATGATGGCGACGATATATTTTCCCCCTGGAATGAAGAACTTTGATCGTGTTGTAGAGATTGGTCCTCCCCCTGGACATCAGGACAGTCATTCGAAGGTTCGCTTACTTCTGGCCTCTCGGTTGCTTTGGGTTGATCACCAGCCATCTTTTGAGCAGCATCGTCGATGATTTGTTTTAGATTATCAATCTTGTTGTCTTTTTCCGTTGATTCAGAATGTATTGCCTTTTGAGGGTCATCAAAAAAAAGCAAATATTGCTCGAAAAGATTTGAAATAGAGGCAGTAACCTGAGTAGTCTTTGGAAAGATTTATTGTGTTGCAGCTTCTGTTGACTTCATCTTCTTAACATAGCTATCGTCAAAAGTGACATCGTATGTTTCCTCAATCTTCTTAGAGTGCTTATTTAGAACTCTATACACCTTAGAATTCAGGGAGTAACCTAAGAATATTCCTTCATAAGCCTTAGCATCAAACTTGTTTCGATTCTCTTTAGAGTTGAAGACAAAGCATCTTGAACCGAACACGTGGAAGAATTTCACATTCGGTTTGCGATTGTATAAGATCTCGTAAGGAGTGCTAGAGAATCGCTTGTTTAGATATGATCTGTTCTGAGTATAACAAGCAGCAGCAATTATATCAGCCCAGAAATATAAAGGCAAGGATGCGAAGCATAACATCATTTGAGCTGCTTCACACAGAGATCGATTTCGCCTTTCAATGATACCATTCTGCTGTGGAGTGTATGGGGCTAAGAAATTATGAGTCGTTCCCTTCTCAGCAAGAAAATCTTCAAAATCTTTGTTCTTGAATTCCAAGCCGTTGTCACTTCTTAGTTACGAACAACTTTCCTTAGTTGAATTTCTACCTGTTTTATGAAGAGCTTAAGCTTCAGAGTAGGCTCAGATTTTTGCTTCAAGAAGAACACCCATATGAATCGAGAGAAATCGTCCACTATAACCAGAATTTAATTGTTTCCACCAATGATATGTAACAGCTCCAATGGTTCTATCACCTTTGTGTTGATCATAGAAGGATGACTTTGTCTACTCTGCTTTCCCATTTCACATGCTGCACATAGATGTTCTTTGTTGAATTTGAGAACTGGAAGACCTCGAACATGATCTCCTAAAACCAGCTTGTTGATATCCTTGAAATTAAGATGACATAGTCTTCGATGCCATAACCAGCTTTCTTCTGAGTGGGTCTTCGTGAGTAAGCAAACCGCTGGTTTACCTCGAATTGGGTTGAGGTTCAAAGGATACATTTCCCCCTTTCTCTTTTATTTCAGCAGAATGTTATTAGACTTCTTCTCAACTATTTCGGAGCCTTCATCATCAAACGATACCTTCAATCCAGTTCCAACCACCAGTTGTGATACGCTGATAAGGTTGTGTTGCAGTCCTTGAACATATGCGACTTTTCTTATCGAGAAATCACCATTCATAATCATTCCATAACCTCTAATGGTTCCATATGAGTTTTTGCCGTACATCACTATACCACCATCCTTGAGAGACCGAAACTCCCTCAGTTCTTCCTTCCTACCTGTCATGTGACGTGAGCAGCCACTATCAATATATCATTCTTCATCAAACTGCTCGTCATGGATAACCTGCAAAATATTAAGCAGATTTAGGAACCCAAAGTTTCTTGGGTCCTTGTGAGCCTTTTACAGGACAGAGAATAGTAAGATAGATATCAACGAAATAAGTACGTTTAATCATAGTGGTTTCATCTTTTCTTTTTATAGTGAAAACTTTAATTTCGTTTGACTTATTTTCAGCGGGTGTAGGACTTGAGGTGTCAACGCCTGCATCCTTTTGGATCTCTTTTGGACGTCTATTATGTTCTGGAAGGAGCTTTCCTTTCCCCTTTAAATCTTTTGAAGGACGAGAATTAGAATGAGAAGACCTGGGTTTAGAAGTGACTTTGGATCTTCTTTCCATCTAATTGAATTTGTAGGGATGAGGACCGAAACCACTCTTTCGCTTGCTATTGGGTGGAGGACCGAAATTGCTCTTTCGGTTGATGTTGCTCTGAGGACCGAAACTCTCCTTTTGGTTCCTTTCGGTTAAGGGACCGAAACTACCATTTCGGTTCTTTTCGGTAGTGGGACCGAAACTACTCTTTCAGTTGATTTTTTTCTGAGGACCGAAACTACCATTTCGGTTCTGGCACGTATCTACCTTTCACTCTCCATGAGGTCTTCTAAGATAGGCCTTTTGTCTCATCAGCGTTGTCTATTGGTGCTAACCAGAAGAATTCGTCACATCCGACTGCATTATCTTCTTCCACGATAGCTGTCCATTTTGAGGTTTGTTGTGGAGTGAAACCTGGGACCATGTAGACTTGATTTGGAGTGCTTTGTACCTTTTGATACACAACACCTTTCGCTTTGAGAATTTTGGTCTTGTCTGTTGTTGACCGAGCGAACTCAACAAAATATTCAGAAATCAGATTTTTGCGAGTTTCAAGTTTGCTTTTGACAAATTCTAAACGGTCCACTAAATCCTCTACAGAGATTTCACTCAGATCATCATCCTCATTAAGTTCAGATGCATTTTCAACAACACTTTTATTATCCGAACTTAATTTGGCATTCAACGAATCAAATATTTGTACGGTTTCGGTTCTTAACTTCCATTTGTCATTCTCATCTAACAGATTTTTGAGCATGTCCTTATGGTCTTTGGACTTTATGTAGGACTCAATTTTGTCAAGGCCAATTTTGTATGCAGGTGAGACCTCATCAGAAGATACAGCGTTTTCATAATTGTAAGCTTTGGCATCGACTTCATCCTCCTTTAACTCAAGGAAGGGTAAAATCATGCGATGTATCTTCTTTCCTATTTCACAATCGAGATGCAACTGAGTGATATTAAAATAAAGTCTTTTAGCAATAAAACAAAAAACATTTAGTTGTTTCAAAAGTTTAAGATTGTCTCGTTGTAAATAAATCGTTCATCCTTAGACCTAATAAACTATTTCTCCTTCTGCTCAATCCACATCCTCCTTTCCTCACTCTTTGACGATATCCTGCTAATTTGATCAGTCAGGTTAGAGTTTGTGACACGGTTTTGGGAAAGACTGCTACTTATACTTGAAAATTTAGATTTTAAGTTATTAAATTCCTTTTTGATAGTTAGTAATAGGTATATTTAGAGAAGCAAGAATATTTTGTACCTTGTTGATCAACTCATCACATTCGTTGATCTATGTACTAACAAGTTTTGCACCGAAACACCTGTCCTCTCGCTCCTTCTTGCCTTCTATCCCACCATCAGTTGTATATCCTCTCATATGAGATACACCTTCGGTTACCATTAAACATCTTCCTGCAATAGGTTCTTCTTCCACCAACATCGCCTTCCCATGAGTGGGTTTTCTGACTTCTTCATCCTCTAAATCCGTGGACCATACTTCCACACCACCGAATTCATCACGGTTGCCAGTATCCTATACAATCAAAGCATTCATAGTTTTATTGTTAGTAGCTGACTTTCTTTTCTTGATTTCTTCCAGTCGTCTCAAGAGGCTCGCTTCCTTATCATCATCATCTGTCTTTTCTGCCTTCTTTTTCAGCATACAGTCTTTGGCGAAGTGATTCTTGCCTCCACAGTAATGGCAATCAAATCTTGAGTCTCCAGCAATTTTCACTTCTTTCTTGGACTCTTCTTACTTCGACCCTATCTTCGGTTCCTCTTTAACCTTTTCAGCGTTGTAACTTCCCTGCCAGTTTCGGTTCTTATTGGCTGGGAACTTTCTTTTAATGAACTTTCTAGGATTAGACACCATCAGGGCATACTCTTCACCAGTTAGATCGTATCGGCAAGATCCAATTCCTCTTCTTCTTCAATAGAGCTTTTTCCTTTAGAAACAAGGGCTAACGAACCCAAACTAGAAACCACACTCGTTTCCTTAGACAGTGCTCTTTCAATGGATTTCAAAATTCCCACCAGTTTCGCCAGAGAATACGATTTAAACTGTTCATGTGCTTTAATAGTGGATACAACAACCATCCATTTAGGTCTTAGACCGTTCATGACATTAACCTTCTGTTCAATAATCTTCCTTTTGATCCCATGCTTTATCATCTTACTTAAGAGATGATTAAAGCGATCAAAAGCCTGAACCAGTTTCTCTTCGGGCTTCTGTTGAAATCACCAAATTCAGAAAGCAGAAGAGTTTGAATCGAATGTTCCAGATCTTCATCAGTAGAATACAATTCTTTTAGCATGTCCCATATCTATTTAGTAGTAGCACAAGAACTCACCAAACGGAACGTATCTCACTACAGAGCAAACCTAATCATCCTCAAGGCCTTGATGTTGCATTGTAATCTTTCCTTCTCGTCTTGAGGAATATCCTTTACATCATTCACAAGCTGATTGTACTCCTTCTGAGTTTTAACAATCTTTGAAGTGCTTGAGTGAGTGAATGGGCCAACAGTGATATCTTCCCAGATGAAATACCCATTATCCTCTGATCCATTCACATAGTCTTCAAATTGATGCACCCAAACTTCATAATATTGAGTATACAAGATTGGAATCCTTGTCGTAGAACCAATGCTGTTGGAGATGTTGATTGGATTGGTTTGAGAATCATCCATGGACATCGTAATGACGTTTGATCGATTACCTGTTTAAGATCTGACTTGTAATTTTTTGTTAGAGTTAGATCGACGATTAATGAGATACGTGAATATGGAATGACGGCTCAATTAATATCAATCAATGCAGAATGAAAACCTAATAACTTCTTCGACAGAAGAGATGTGTATGAATTACACAGTCTCCTGCTCTGATACCAATTGATGAGGTTAAATCTCAGATTGATTAGATCTTTCACAGGTAAAAATATGAAGATCAAACAAGATAAACAGAATAGTAATAAGAACACATAATGGAATCAACGTTTTGTTTATGATTCAAATATAGTCATGCCTCAGCAGAGCTCGATGAAGAACTTCCACTGTAGAGGCGAGCTAGGGTTTACAAAAACTCAATGAGAAAAATAATGAAAGCGTTAACTACAAAGACTGCATGCATGCAGCTTAAATACTAAACCCTAGAACAAAACATGCACGGTTGGACACGCCCAAACCGGCAACCAAAACTTGGCTAAGGACCGAGCCCACGATGCAACACTATAAGCCCAACACTCCGCCAATCAATAACGCTTACTAAAACCACTGAATCCTGACAATGCTGAATAACCATCATGTGAGACCCTGTCCGCAGACCTCCTATATAATACCCTTCTTCCCAAGGTGCTCCAACAAATCTCCCGATCTCGGCTCTAGAAACCATATCATTCAGGGTCTCGCACCCTAACACACTCACCAGCTTGATCATGCACAGCTGAAGTGCAATAACTAAACTACCTCCACCCTAAACCGGGCTATAACTACTCCCAGACATAGTCTCTAATCCCCAGAAGTGCAATAGATCGCACAATCAATCCTCACCGTCAGATGCCAGAGATCGAAGATGAATCGGATCTTAGATCCTATGGGTCGGAATGATAATCGCGTACACCTCACAAGATACTCATGCCACATCGATCCACCAGCGCTGAAATATTGTCGCCAACCCCGACGACTAGCTGACCCTAGATGGAACACAACCTGATCCTGGGGTCCCAAGTCTGCTTACTCCTTCGAGCTCGATAACTGAAAGGGCACAATCCTTGCCTTATAAAACAACCTTCCAAAGCACCAATTAATTATTCTACTTCCAGCTGCGAGACCCCAGTTAGACATAAACATCACACCTTTCCGAAGTCCTTGCGACTTACATTCCGACCTCAAGCAAAACCCCCGAAGCCTCGAGTCTAGAAACTTATGTGCTAGACTCTCCCACTCAACCCGCGGAAATATAATGAGTACAGATCATCTTTCTGATCCCAGATAACTGCAGCCCTCTGCTTATCAGATCACGTCCCAGTAACAAGTTCCCACCAGTCCTTTGCCCCGAACCATAGCAGGTTTAGAGCGTGTCTGACCTTCTGGTTAGTAGGACATGAACATGTGAAGCATCATCCCTTGATATCATATGTCCACCTCATGGCTATAACCAGGTCCTAAACCCTCCCGAAGGTCGGGGCTTTGCGCTATCGGAATTCCGATACTGGAAAGCCCGACTGGCTCTTCCCCCTGCCGACGTTATAGATGTTGAAGCTACCGCGACAACCGTCTCAACAATGGCTACATAGAGCTCGTTGAAATACTCAACCATGGCGGTCTTAATAGACCCACACATCTCCGGTAACTATCCCCAGACAAACTCGATCACCTCCTCCCAGATGATCTCACTAACACGATCCTATGACAATACGCAATCCTAACCTGGATCCGGTCTCAAGAAATCATGTAACCACCATTCTGGTAAGACACCAGAAAGGTCTCTGATAACCTATATAATGATACGGGACCTACTCCCAACAAAACCCTAGGGGTTGTGACTTCCTTGCTACGCGTATAGGTCCTATGCTTTCAGTAGTGCGGGCCCATACTACCTTCCACACCTACCCATATTTGTCTCAAGTATCACCACAACACCCTAACAATAAACATAAACATAGTGAGCGCTCGAACCTCGCCCCTAGAGGAATGCCAAATATCTCATAATTGGTCTACTGGTCCCACATAACCCACCCATCCATGAAACTTCCACCAACCCTGTAGCACTAGTGTATGCTAGACATACATAACGGTGGACCCTATAGACTTTCGAATATCCAATCTTACCCTAAGCCCCAATCAATAAGAACAGAACATAAGGCCAAATCAAACATTCTTGGGCTATAAGATCTTCGTTATGTAAAGTCGTGATGTAGACACTAAACAACTACAGTAATGATGTCATCTCATATAAGGAAACCCTAGGCTAGCAAGCATCATGTAATCATGCAATTCTATCATGCGATTCCTGAAGATCCCTAGCCTAGTACTAGAATTGTGTTCTAAGATATCACATAATCAAAAAAATGTATGGTATTTTGGGGTCTACTTACTGGCTCTGGCTTATCGTACACCCTGCATCCTCCTTTACTTATTTTGAAAACCATTTTAAAATCCATTTTAAAATCCTATCCTTGATTTGAGACTGGATTCACACAAGTGTTCCTCCAATTCACTGAAACCAAGGATCTGATACCAACTTGTAACATCCCAAAAATTCAAGCCAATTTAAAACTTTTTAATGCATTTAAAAACCATTGTGTGATTACAGTTTGTTATCAAAATAGATTAAACATCAGAGTATTCCCAGAACCAATTCATAAAACCATGAAATAGAAGGAGCGGTACGATCATGCCTTTTCCTTCCTACGATAATCTGGTGTACCTGAAACATAATCAACAATTATAAGCCCGAAGCTTAGTGAGTTATCCCCAAAATACCAACTCCATAAACATATAACCATATCATATAACAAATACATAACAACATGCATAATTAGACATCAGACTGACTGGACCACCTTGCAGGCCTTCAGTGTATCTGGACCGCTCTCCGAGCCTTCGGCCTGACTGAATCACTTTGCACGGCCTTAAGTTTATCCGGACCGCTCTGGGTATGTTGGCCTACAACACAAGGCAAGACCGCCTGAACCCAACCCCCAACCAAACAAACATGTTCATACAAATATCATACACTATCTCATTTCATATTACAGTCAAACTGATCTAACAGATCACCAATCATAGCAACATCCCAATAACCGGGATACAGACCTAACTGGTCACTAACATAGCATCATTCGATAACCAGGACAATCATGTGCACATAGATATCATATAACACTTGCATGTATATAAATAAGAGTCAAACCGATCTAACATATCACAAAGCATAGCAACAATCCTATAACCAAGATATCGAACTAACAGGTCACTAACATAACATCATCCTATATACCAGGATACCGACCCAAACGGGTCACTAAAGCATAGCATATCACCATCCTAACTACCAGGATGTAAATCAGTAGGTATAACATGCAATAATCCGAATATAATCCATAAAGGGCCGGCCTTGGTTCCTTAGACCCTGTTGATATAGTGAGGATAACTCACCTGGCACTGCTGAAGTCCTGCCGATAAAACTCCAGCTGCTGGTTGACAGATTCCCAAACTGTCAACATCAAACAACACCCAATTCATAATTGGGTTCCAAGCCCAAAGTCCAACTCACACACTAAAGGCTCAATAGTCAAGTAATGGGCCAAAGCCCAACATATGGCCCAATTTTCCAAATTGGGCCCACACCGTTATATGGGCCTTACCCTAAGCCCATCAACATATTCTAGTCCATATAATTATTCTTGGATGGCTCGTTAATAATCCAATTACCAAAACCCAAAAGAAAGTCCCAACACAGAGCCAAAGTGAAACTAGGGTTTCACATAAAATGACAATTAGGGTTAGGTGTTTCTCACTTAACCCATTAAGGACATAATCCATTTAGTCCATTAGTCTACTAGGTATATCATATGGTGAAGTCGGGCTTAATACACAATTCCATTCAAATGGCCCAAATGTGGGTCCCGATAGGTCCAAGCCCATAATTTCAATATTAGGGTTTTCTAAACTCTAATTAGGGTTTCCATCCCATATTAGCCCAATAGGCCCAATAGCTAGGTCCTTTGACCAATTAGGGTTTATTAGGCCCACTATAATTTCACTAGGCCCATTAGGGTTTCACTAAGCCCATTAGTCAAATGCATGGGATTTTAGGTCCATGAAGATTTATTGGGCCCATTAGGGCTTACAAGGCCCATTAGGGTTTTAGTCCCTTGTCCAAACATCCCAAACTAGTCAATATCCAACACGGCACACCGCCACCTGATACGACGGCCGGTGGCGGCAATAGGGGGCAGCCACCACAATAAGGTGATGGTTTGATTTTTCCTTTAATTATTCTAATTTGATACAATATACAACGCAAAATCCGATATCACACACACACTAATATAGACACACACGCAGCCACCCTAGCGGGGGTCGGCGGTGACACGTGGTGGCAGCCACCACCTCACGGTGGTGGTGGCGTTCCAACAAAATCTGGTCAAGCAATACACACAACATATTACATCAATAGACCCACACACCTAAACCCATGGTAGAACATGCACACAGACATATATCACACTCATAGCCACCCATATGCGGTGGCTAAGGATGGCAGAAAAGAGAATAGTGGCGGCAGCCACTATGGCTTACAGTCATGGTTGTTTCTCGGGTTTAATTTAGGCCAAAAGAGCATCCCCAAACTTCATGGTGAAGCAGAAGTTTACACACACATGATTTCATCGCGAAGCAAACACCCACATCAGCCACTTTGAGTGGCAGGCGGCAACCATAGCATAAAGACAGCTGGTTGGAGTTGCAGTGGCAACAGTCATGGCTGAGACGCTGCACCAAACAACAGGAAAGAAGCAGCAACTCCGACTTGCAAGCAGCAGCAACAACAGAAGGAGAGAAGGAGAAGAAAGGCGGCGAAGGGATGATGGCGGTGATAACTCACAGTTTCCCTGGCCTCGGAGACTTCCATTGCAGTGCTAGACGTCGCCGGTAGAGGAGTTAGTTGCGGCGGTGGCTCAATGAAGGGAACGGCAGCACTAGGATGAGGGGAAGATAAGGTGGTGGCGGATGTAGAATACATTAGGGTTAGGGTTTTTTCTCATAAGCATGCGACGAGGAGGTGTGACGGGTTGCGAGTTTAAACCCGGTCTCCACTCCGAAACTTATATAAACATGTTACACTTTTGGTCCCTCCCCTATAAATGTTTTTCACTTTAAGTCCAGAAATTACCATTTAGCCCTCAGCATTTCAATATCCTTTCCATTTAAGTCCCAATCTTACCAAACAGCTCCTGACTCCTGAAAATCTTCACAAATTAAATCCTAGAAATAAACTTTTAGCCCCTGCAGATTCCAAAGCTTTCCATTTGGCTTTCCGAAACCAACCCTGTTAATTATTATCTGATTTTGGGCTATAATAATATACAATAATAATAAAAAATTACATCTCGGGGTTCCGGTTTTTTATTTAAATCGCTATATTTTAAACGGGATGTTACACTCAATAGGTAAGGTTACAAAGAGGTTCGCGGTGAATTGACTGTCTACAGGTTTAGACCTAAACTATGAGATGTCACATTACCTCCTTGTTAAAGGAATTTCATCGTAAAATTATTTCCCTTCAGATTATTTTTATTCTACTAGTGGAGGTAGCACCGTTGAACAGTTGCGGGTACTTCTATTTCATCTGATCCTCACATTCCCATGTAAACTTTAGTCCTCTATAAGAGTTCCAACAGACTTCTACTATAGGTACGCGACTTTGTTTGAGGCTTTTGATTTCTTGATCAATGACTTCACCGGTTCCTCCACGAAGTGAAGTTTAGTGCTGACTTGGATTTTATCGAGAGAAATAACAAGGTTCTCATCAGGGAGACAATAATAGAGATTACGCACGAGGATTTCAAAAGGAATGATGTATCAGGTATTTCAAAAGGTCTGATGTATCATGCATTTAATTCACCTTGTTTTCTAAATCTAATGACACCATTCAAATGTGCGACCTTTAGTTGGACACGATCTCCTACTTTGAATTCTAGGGGTTTACGTCTCATGTCAGGATGGATTTTTTTGAAAACTATGTGCGGCCTTTGGTCATTCCTTAATATAAAAAATATTTTTTGTTGTTCCATGAATGATCTCAAGACCATTAAGTAGAGTATCTCCAACTTCTGCCTAGCATATCATAGAACGACATCTACATTTGTACAAGGTCGTGAATGGAGCAACATTTTTGATAGTGTGATAACCATTGTAGTATGAAAACTCAACTAGTGGTAAGTGAGTATCCATGCATTACCGAAGTTTATCACACAAGTGTAGAGCATGTATTATACAGTTTGTATCATCCTTTCACTCTGTCTATCTGTTTAAGGATGATATGCAGTACTTATGTCGAGTGTGGTTCCTAAAGACCTCTGCAATGATTGCCAAAATCTAGAAGTGAATCTTCTATCTCATTCCGAGATAACACATATTGGAACAACATGTAGTCTGGCTATTTCCTTGAGATATGTCCTGGTGAGTTTCTCCATCTTGTTAATTTATTTGATGGCTAGGAAATGGAGGTAGTCAAATGGTCAAACACTACCCCAAATGATGTCATAACCGCTTTAAGTTTTTGGCAACTTCATTATGAAGTCCATGGTTATCTGTTCCAATTTCCATTCTAGGATTGATGATTGTTGTAGTAGACCAGATGGCTTCTGGTACTCTAATTTGACATTGGAGCATATCAAGAATTTACTAACATATGTGGCAATCTATTCCTTTATGTTGGACCACCAATAAATCTTCAAAAGATCAAGTTACATCTTATCTGATCCGGGGTGTATCGACTATCTCAAATTCTGAGCTTCATTTAAGACTAGACTCCTGACTTCACCAAACCTTGGGGTCCAAATTTAGTTCATGAAATATCGTTTTCCTTCTTCCTCTAGGGTGAGCTATTTGTCCATTCCTCGTCTGTTTTCTTCTACGATATGGTGGGATACATGTAATTGCATCTGAGTGTTTAACAAGTGGGAACGTATCGTGAAGTATAACCGAATCGTGATGTATAACCGAATCGTGACATGTATGCATGTGCTTGTATAGATGCATATAAATAATGATTGAAGGACTTAGGAAGGCTTTTCCGCCCTATTTCCATTTCTTCGTTGAGATGTGGTCTGGTGGGATCGGATGTCCGTCCGAAGGTCGTTTGATTCATTAGTTATATATTATGTATACAAGCATAGACATATAGGTTTGCATTAGTCAGTTCAGTTATGAGTCTCTAACTCTAGTTCAGCACTTATATTGGAAACCCACTACCCACTATTTGGGATGCATCTTCGGGACACGGCCTTCTCCGTCGTCTAGTTGGTAACCAGAGTCTCCTGTAGGGAGAGCGGACATTGTGTGTATAGATCTATATAGGATTGACACCCCCGCACCCTGAATGCTAGCTACAGTCCGCGGCCTAACAATCCAAGGGGTGACAAATGTCACATTTTATAGACGCTTGCAGGGCGTCACGTACTCTAGTGTCGGTTAGTATGGTTACGAGTATCCCATGTTACCTTATAATTCATGGTCTTAAGGTAACGGTATTTTACACTGTATTTCACACTATATTTTACATTGTATGCTGGAAACCCGCTATCAGAGTTACACTATTTTTAGACCTTGCTAGCCGTATCTTTCATTTGATACTGTCGGGGGTCTGTATTCTTGTTTTAGACCTTACTAGTTGTATCTTTCATTTGATACTGTATGGGGTCTGTATCCTCTGTTTTTAGACCTTGCTAGCCGTACCATTCATTTGGTACCGTCTGGGGTCTGTGTCTCTTTTGTTAGACTGAGCCAGGCGTGTCGTTCGTTCGATACTCTCCTGGAGTCTATGATTCCTCTTGCCTTAGTCAACAGTCTTCACTACTGAGGCATATGTTATTTTCCCTGATTTCTCCTGCTTTCTTTAATAATCAAATTCTGTATTTTGATAGTAATAGCGATTAAGGGAAAACTACTTATTACCACATAACTCCGTCCAGTCTTGGTAGAAAACTGCTTTTATTAAAGAAAATATAGGATTTTCTGGAAAAGACACTAATGTAATGGACACTCTAAAACTACCACTTTTATTAAAGTTATTTGGATAAAATGACACTAAATACTTATGAACTCACCAGCATTTGTAAAAATGCTGATACTTGCTTTTCAAATAACTTGTATTCTCAGGTCAGCTTTAGACAGGTACATTCCAGGAGCTTCTATTGAAGACGGTTTTGTGCCAAGCTGCTCTTATATTATTACCTGTATTACTGTGTTGTATTGTTATGTAAATCATGTAAAACTATTACTATTAATGCAATGGATGTTGTACTTTGATTACTATAATGCATGTGCTGTGATACTTGACATGACGTCATCCACCCCAGAACGTTTCCGCCGTTCCGGTTTTGGGGTGTGACAGTATCGGAGCTCGCCATGGAGAGAATGTTAGTCAGATAAAGCATTTGTCAAGTTGTTTTTAGATTTGACTGGAGAGTTCTTGCATTTTCCATGGAGCCACAGGATAAGGAGATCTTGCTAGTGGTGTTGTACCCAAGATTAGGTCAATTTAGGATTCAACCTGTTTGACTGGAGGTACTTCAAGAAGATCTTCTAGAAATATGTCCATGTATTTGCACACTTGTGGAATGCCTTTGATTTCCTTAACCTTGCCTTGGATACCCACCACGTGGGCCAAGAAAATGAAGCATCTATTCTACAAAAACTTTCGTGCCTTTATTCAAGAGATGATTGTTAGATTCTTTCCTGATTCATCTCCATAAATCACAAGGGCTTCGTTGTGGGGTAAGGGTAGTTGGACGGCTTTTTTGTAACATTAAATCTATGCTCGATATGGTGATAACCAATCTGTTCTAATGACTACGTCGAAACTTCTAATGGTCATATGTGTTAGGTTAACATGAAATATATGGTTATTTAGGGTGAGAAGGCAATTGGTGAGTATTTCTAAACTACTTTCTATCTGGTTGTTTGCTACTTCTAATGTGTAAGCTTTGTTAAGTTTTCATTATTTATGGTTTATCATGCTTTTAAGCTTATGGGAAATAAAGCTTCTATCGACACTAGAATCAAATAATACAGATGCATAAATATTATTGATAGGAAATGTACCAGTAACCATAGTTGGGTCATGGAGCGCATCTCCAACACCAATCATGATGCTCTTCCTTTGCCACCCTGATTCTTCAGTTTAAGGAAATCTTTCTAGAACTTTCCTGGTTGATTACATTTAAAGCGTTTAAGGCGTCTTCCTACAATGGGGGTATAGGTCACAATAGTTGGGGTCTTTCTGTATAATTTAGCAAAATGATCTTTCAAGTTACAGGTGTTACAAACAAACACCCTGCAATTACCTACATGATGATAATTGCACCTGCTATAGTTGGGAAGTGTCCCAATGTAGGTCTTGGATGGAGTGGGAGTGTTTATGATTGTGGCATAAACATCACTGGTTCTTTTTTGGGCTTGAGGAGGTTGAAATTCTGTTTGGACTTCTCGTGGTAGTTCCGTTTTATACCCTCCATCCGTTTCTGTTCCGTCTGTTGGGTCATGGTACCCTAATGGATATATTCTCAAACAAATGATATGGCAATTGCTTAGCACTATCAAAGGTAGTGGTCTGGATGTAGTAACTAGACTTTGAACTAGGGGAGCTAGCCCCGAAATATACGTTTCAAACTTTTTGTATTTTGGGTTTACTATTCTCGGGTAGAGGTTAGCGAGGTAGTTAAATCGTGAGGTGTAAACAGTCACTCCCAAATCTTTCATACTAAGGTTCCATAATTCTTGTTATAGAGCATGAATTTATTGACGAGGACAATACTCTTCGATCAAAAAAAATTTAAAGCTTCCCAAGTAATGACATAGGTTGCATCGATTCCCATACACTTGGTATGGTTATTTCACCAAGTTATGGTGGAATCCATTAGCATGCAAGTAGCATACCTAACTCGATAGTCATTAGTAAAAGAAATGATACAGAACACTTCCTACATCATCTCTATCCAACAAGATTGGCCAACGAATCCTTCTGTACCAAAGAAGGATTGGGGTTTTTAGGCTAAGAAATCCTTGTATGAACAAGATTTGGGGTTGTTTCTTTTAATGATTGGAATACCACAAGCATTTCCACTGCTCACATGGAATTTGTTCCGGGCAGCCTTATTTGTATCTAAGACTATAGAAATCCCTTGTGAAATCATGGTTTGCACTAGTGTTGAGTCCATTCAAAATGATGGTGGTGGACGAAATCACGGGTTCCTTTTAAGGGTCCATCATTTCTAATATGTTCAGACGGACACGTTACGTTGTTTTACACCATGTAGTCATAAACAAATATGTATGAGTTTTATTTGTTCTAAATTCCTATCGATTTCCAAATTATAGAGAGCGATCGATTCCTAAAATCTTACATATTTACAAATGATAGAGAGAGACCGATTTATGAAATCCTACAGGTTGCCAAACGATAGAGAGACAACAGAAAATCCTATTGATTACAGATGATAGAGAGATAATTGAAATCCTACCGAGTTCAAATGACAGAGAGAGAATTCAAACTATATCGATTTCAAATGATGGAGAGAGAACTGAAATCCTTCTGATTTCTCCATCTGGTTTCTTATCTTTGGTCATCCCATCCTTTTCTTCAGATTACTTAGTGGTTTCTTTATATGGTTCTTCCTCGGAAGGATCCTTGTTATTTTGGAAGATATGGGAGACAGAAGTTTGGAGACTACTGAACGATTGACTGGGAACTATGGGTTTCTCTGTTATGTATTGGTTCTTTGTTCTTCTTCGAATTTAAGTATATCAGTAAAATCTGGAATAATAGATTTAAAGTATTTTTCTGATTTTTAAAATGTACGTGTTGTTTTGGGGGTTGATATAAGGATTGTAAAGTACTATGTATCTGTAGTGAATCTTAAGAACATTCTTCAATCTCTAAAACTCTCAAACATTATAGTTTGTCAAACACCTTGCTCAAGGTTGGTTGTATACCCGACCGACCATAAATAACATAGGGCAAAGGTACAACAATAAACAAAACTGTAGTTGTATTCCACATTGAAGTTTGAATACAATCGGCTTATAGATAATAAAAAGTACATGAATTTCCTTAACAGGCAAGCATATATAACAAAAACTTGAAAACTAGGTCGCCTAAAATCCATAACTATTTCATCGTCTGAAATGCTTCTTTAGTGATCTCCTGAGGATACATGTAGTTTTGAGGGTCAACACATGGTTTGGGAGAGTTACAGGCTTTATGCTAGAGCAGTAGTGATACTTTTTAAATGACCAAAAAAGTATTTTCTTTGTAACTAAAACCATACTCTTATAAATAAAACCGTACTTATGAATGAGTTTGTATAGAACCTTTAGAGAAACGTTGAAACCAAAAGGTGTTTTTCCATATGTATAACCACACTTATAAATGTTTTGTAAAGAGAGAAACTGAGTTTTTGGTTTCTAGAGAGAGAGAGAGAGAGACAGACAGAAAGAGAGAGAGAGAGAGAGAGAGAGAGAGAGAGATTCAGTTAATGTTTATAGTGAGTCCTATAACCGACATATATGACTAGATATAACCCCTTACAACACTTCATTGGATATCATGGATGAAGACTTAAGATATTAATCACCCTCTTTAATTGATCATTCGAGGTTGTAGCTAGCAACCGCAGGTGGGGGTGTTAACCCATATAGATCTATACATGTGTATCTCATTTAGAAGATTAACGATTATAGGCTTGTGTCTAAAATTCGAACTTTGTAAGTTCCTTTTAACCATTGATTAGAGGAATAGCTTCATTTTTGGTACTATAGCTAGTATGCAGGGCATACTCTATGAGTACGCTTAGCGTACTAGCTAGATCAGGATCCTAGACATCGACTACATACATTGGGTGTTTGTGGTGTTACGTGGGGCGTCCGTTGGCTTGGGACAAACCCTAATTTTTAGGTTTGTGCGCTATTTAAGCTTCTATAACCCATCACCTGGATATTTAAGACCATCGTCCATATCTTCAAAACCTTATTTTCGTCTCTTAGCCTTTTTGTGGTGTTTTTGAAATCTTATAAAGAACTTTGGTGTGTTTTGTGCATCTTAAAGTGGAAGAAGAAGGTTTAAGACTCATTCTTTGGAGAGGAGCATAGAGATACAAATTTAGATTCCTCATTTCTTGACTTTTGAAGTATAAAGTCTATATCTTGTCAACTCCTTCTATA